>NW_026889765.1:16172500-17385000 GCF_033153115.1 Saccostrea echinata | reverse complement strand
CGTATAAACACGGGTTTCTCGCGTCATAAATGTTCGCCGTGATTTCTCAGTGACGTCATAAAAGAGTCGACGCGCAATTCAGTGGATCAAACACGTGCCGTTGGGTTTGAAAAATAAAACGTTTCACGCGTTAAAGATTATAATCAGACAGATATAAAATATGAATAAGTCACAAATGTAAATATAAGTTATAAGGTATCATTTTAAAACATCTATCGGGCTATTACAGAAAATCCCTCGTAAGAAAACTTAATTAGATTTGTATATTATATCTACTAGCCCAGGTACAGAGAAATACAGATTATCTAACAGTGACAATTCAGTTCATATTTTTTTCTTATATTGTGTTTCACATCATTTTCAATCTTTTGTATTGAGTGGCGGAAGGGGGGATGCATCCGGCGCCTCCTAAAATCAAGAAAGTCTTTTAGAACTTTCGCTATGAAATTCAAATTATCTACAAGTAATGCGACTTTCTCTCGTAATTTATTTTTTAACCCCCCCCCTTTTTAACTGGAAATGCTGGATCCGCCTCCGTTGTTGTTGGGTTCTTTTTTAATTGTGTCCGAGTTCCCTCGGGAGCTCTTGGATGTCATTGTGACTCAAAATATGAGATGTATCTTTAATTCTGGGCTATAATCGCCTAAACAATCCAGCCTAGAATCCAGGCATTTATAAATCGTACTAAAAATAGTGCGCCAAACTACAGAATGAGATTACAGATGTTTTATATAAATACATAAATATAAATGAATTTTTCAGAACAAAATTGAATTCTTTTTCCACAAGTGAACATCAGTAATCAAAGCAATAACTTTCGTCAATCTGGATTTTTTTTTAATCAGCAAAACAACTTTCGACTACTTCAGCGGTACGTACATAATCAATAACTAGAGTGTTCTAAGGAACGCATGTGTCGCCTGCTTTGTAGCTTCATTCAATGTGTAAATTACTCTGAGTGTAGTTAGCTATTTATTTACTGCTAGCATGATAGTTCATGTTGAAAAAAAAATCCATGGATAGTATAAAATTGCGATAGAATCTGACAATGAAAAAATTATGATTCCCAACCCTCAATTGTATAAATAAATTGAAATTAAATTAATAAATACTTATTAATTTTATCATTTTACGTGTATTATTCTTTACGCCTATTGTCAGTCTACAAGATCCATTGTGGGATACCGATCCCGATGTATTTTCATAGTATATATATGTAACTGAAAAAGTACAGTATCATGAGCTCATAAACGTATAAATGCTACATATAATTATCAACACTCCGCCTCTCAGAATTCAAAAGATATAAGTTAAATTAAACTGTATGTGGTATTTTTTGCAAAGTAAGTCAAAGTTCAAGGCCAAATGGATTGTAACGCTGTTATTTTTCATAATGTTTTATAACAATCAGTTCACATGCTAAATAGCATAGACTTACCTCTTAAATGTCAAAAATATGCTGTATATTGGTCCTTTTAACAATTTTGTAAACTAGGTCAAAGGTCAAGATCAAGGGTCACGAGGTCGGTAGCCATTGCAATGCACAAAAGCCATAATGCCAAGGAATACATGTACATATAAAATCCCTATCTTTTACAGCTCTTGAGATACAAGGTGTTACAGACGGACAGACAGACAGACACCGGGTAAAGTGAACCCTGAGTGCAGCTCTGCTCTGCAGGCGACACAAAAATGTAGCAAAATCTTATTCTCAAAAAAAAGAAAGAAAGAAAAAAGTAAAAAAGATGCCCCCATTTATCGTCCGCAAGGAGTAAGGAGTTCATCCTTACGTTGCGGATTCGAATCCCACTGTGGGACGTGGAGACCGGTCCTTCGGATGAGACCGTATAAACCGAGGTCCTGTACATGTGTTGCAGTAGGTGCTGGTACGAAAAAGATCCCTCACTGCTCAGTGACACTTAGTGCCGAGTATAGGTCAAAATTTGCAGTTTCCCACAAGTGGTGGCGTCTCCATATGAGTGAAAAATTCCTAAGAGGGAGGTTAAACAACAAATAATCAAAAATTTTCAGACCTGTGAACTGCATCTCATTTTCATTCAGAAGTTATCTTTTCTACGAAATTAAAGTTTTATTTGTTCAAAAGTTGTAAATCTAGTAAGTTTTATAAATGTCGAATCGGTTTTATCGCGATGCCATAAGGCAGGTAAAATGTCTTCGAAAGGGTATTTCCAAAAATATTTTCTACTTAATTAGGACTGCATGGGTACTTTTTGCAAAGCAGTAGAGATCACTTCACCCGGCATCTGTCTATCTAGCTGTACGTCTGTTCATCTGTCAGACTCTGTATCTCAAGAACTGTAAGAGACAGGGATTTGATATTTTGCACATATATTGCTTTGCACTATGGCATATGTGCATTGCCATGGTTACCGACGTCCTGACCCTTTACCTTTGACCTACTTCATAAGAAAGTTAAAAGTGCCTATAAACAGCATATTTTTGACATTTAAGAGGTAAGTCTATGTTATTTAGCATGTGCACTGATTGTCATAAAACAGGAAAAATACCAGCGTTACAATTCAACTTGACTGGCTTCTTTGCAAAAATTACCCCTGACAATTTAATTTAAGACTTTTGAATTTTGAGTAGCGGGGTGTTGATAATTAGCATTTATACATGTTTATGAGCTCAAAATACTGTACATTGAAACTATATGATATACAGTTACACACAAACTGATATTTAAATTTTATGAAAATACATCGGGATCGGTATCTCACAACGAATCGTGTAGAGTGACACTTTGAAACACGTATTAAAACATGTAAAATGATAAAAAAAAAAAGTCATTTATAATAATTTCAACTTAATCATTCATTTGAAGGTTGGGAATCATATTTTCTCTGATTGTCAGACTCTATCGCAGTCTTATACTATGTGTGGATGCTTTTTGTGCATTCAAGAACTATCATGCTAGTAGTAAATAAATCATTTATGGCTAACTACACTAAGATTTATTTACATCATTTATGAAGCTACAAAGCAGGCGACACATGCGTTCCTTGGAACACTCTAGTTATAATGAAAATTTTTAATTAAAGGCTGCTTAGCTCCCCCAATTTTTAGGTCACCTGAGTCACTCAGGGTGACCTATTGCTATCCGTTCTCGTCCGTCGGCGTGCGTCGTGTGTTAACATTTGAACATTTTTAGCTTCTTCTCTGAAACCGCTTAACCAATTTCAACCAAATTTGGCATATAGCATCTATGAATAAAGGGAAACAAAAATTGTGAATTTCATGGTCCCTGTCCCACTGGGGCCTGAGGGGTTGGGCTAAAACCACCAAAAATAATGCAATCTTTAAAAATCGTCTTCTTTACTCCTGGACATCAAGTAGTCAAACTATTGGCATCATTGTAATAAGCATTGAGCCTTCTACCAAATTGTGAAATTCATGGCCCCAGGGTCAGGGGTTCTGGTGCTAGGGCGGGGCTATATAGATCATATAGTGAAAGTGCATTATTTCTTTGAAAATCTTCTCTGCTCCTTGGTATTAAATAAAGTAACTAAGTACATAGTTATGAAGAGCAAGAGTGCCTCTTCCAAAATTGTGAATTTCATGGTCCCCCAGGGTCAGGTGTTATGGTGTTAGGGTGGGGCTCTGTTGCTTATATAGTGAAAATGCACTAATTCTTTGAAAATCTTCTTCTCTGCTCCTGGGTATTATATAAAGTAAATAAGTACATAGTTATGAAGAGCAAGAATGCCTCTTCCAAAATTGTGAATTTCATGGCCCCAGGGTCAGGTGTTCTGCTGTAAGGGCGGGGCTCTATTGATTATATAGTGAAAATGCATTAATTCTTTGAAAATCTTCTTCCCTGCTCCTGGATATTAAATAAACTAACTAAGAACATAGTTATGATAAGCAAGAGTGCCTCTTCCAAAATTGTGAATTTTATCGCCCCTGGGTCAGGGGAGCTTGTGTTAGGGCGGGGATCTATTGATTATATAGTAAAATTGCATTAATTCTTTGAAAATCCTCTTCTCTGCTCCTAGGTATTAAATAAAGTAACTGAGTACATAGGTATGATGAGCAAGAATGCCTCTTCTAAAATTGTGAATTTCATGGCCCCAGGGTCAGGAGTTCTGGTGTTAGGACGGGGCTCTATTGATAATATTGTAAAACTGCATTTATTCTTTGAAAATCTTCTATGCTGCTAGGCACTAAATAAACTAAGAACATAGTGACGATGAGTTATGACGGGCATGGTTGCTTCTTCTAAAATTATGAATTTTGTGGCCCCTGGCTCAAGGGTTCTGGTGTTAAGGCAGGTCTCTATTGATTATGTAGGGAAAATGTATAAATTCTTTCAAAATCTTCTTCTCTGCTCCTTGGTATTATTCAAACAAAGGAAGTGCATGGTTATGATAAGGAAGAATGCCAATTCCAAATTGTGAAATTCATGGCCCCTGGGTCAGGGGTTAGGTGAAGATGGTGGACTCTATTAATTATATATTGAAAATGCATAATTTCTGTCAAAATATTTTTTTTCTACTACTGGTTATAAAGCAAAGAAACAAGTATATAGTTATGATGAGCAAGGGTGCTTTTTCCAGAATTGCGAGTTCGTGGCCCCTTGGTCAGATGTTCTGATGTAAGGGTGGGGCTTTATTTATTTAATAATATAGTGAAAATGCATTTCTTTGAAAATTTTCTATGCTTCTGGGCATATTCAAAGCAAACAGAGTAGAAGTTTTAATATGCAAAGGTATTTTTACCAGAATTTTCAACACCTGGACCATTTAGTCAAGTGATCTGATCCTGACCAGTGCTCTTTTAACTTGTGTTCTGCCAAGCAAAGTTATTCCCCTTGCCATTCACCTTTGATAATTAATCACTGTAAAGAATGTATTTGAAAGGTTAATAGAATACGAGAATTATGCAAGAATATTTATTGTAAAATACAAAAAGTACTTTCACAGTTTTAATGATCAGGTAGACTTGGAAATAATAGATGAATAAAATTGAGACAAAATTAACCTATCTTTTTAAATGTTCTTCAAAGGCCAAGTGAGGCCAATGCGTGAAGTAATAATAAGGGGTTAAAAGATAGACATTTTGTTAAATAGTCTGCATGGTAATAGTGATAAATAGGGGACAGATAGACACTAGACCAATTATTTTTTGATGCTAATCATACTATATTTCTTGCTTTTGGGCAACAAAGCTTCATTTAGTAGTTTATGGATCCTCTAAATTGTTGTATTATACTCAGGTGACCGTTAAGGCTCTTGGGCTTCTTGTTATTGCAGAATAGTCAAACACTGGTAAAATCTTTTTTCGCAAACAAATATACATAATACAGTATACTTAAAAAAATATCCTTACCCCCCCCCCCCCAAAAAAAAAAAAAAAAAAAAAAAAAAAAAAAAAAAAAACTCTGGTAGATATTATATGTGCCTGCAAGGTATTTCTAGGCAAAAACTAGTATTATACCGGGACTTTCAGCATTTGTTTGTAGTAAATTTACCACCTACCAATCGTAAGTACCGAGACTTTCCATAGAGGGTCATCTAAAAATTCGATTAACATGTTGACTCTACACTTGTAGATTTTTACTTTGTCAGATTTCTTTTTTTTTTGTAGTACGAATGTGTAAAATACGGACACACGAACGGGAACATAACAAATACGAAATGATACATTTTGGAATTTTCACAATAACATCAAGAATTACACGGTACAATGTTCGAGATAAGAGTTTGAGACCAACAAATTACAATAATTGTAGAGATACAGATGAACAAATTTCAAGCAAACAAATTAAGAATTTACACGTTTGGATTTTTTAACACGATTACTTTCTATACATACTCAATATCCAATTCTAATTCACTAATTCACTATTTTTGTGAAATATATTTTGTCTTTGAAACATAAAGCAGTTTTTCGAAATTTCATGGGGGTAATAACGTCTTCCCTTCCCTTTTATAACAGGTAACTCGTTCAGGCAATCATATATTTAAGTGACACCTTGACGCACAAACGGGAAAATTGACAAACATAGAATTTTTGCATGAGTCGTGAAAATTTTGTTCAATTCCTGAAAGTATTAGCTTTCAAAAATTACAGGTTTCAGAACCTCGAAAATCAACTTTTAGGGAGATTTTTTTTTTTCTTTTTTGTATGACCCAAGACGAAGAAAATATTGCTTTACTTCTTCCTCCTTATTGTACGCGTGCGCAGAAAAGTTGAAGAAGTTACCGTGGTCTCAAGTACCAAAAAATGAACGTCGGTAGACCAAGAATTTTGATACAATGTAAAAAAAAAATATTAGAACATATTTCTCAACTTTGCATGCTCCATTTGAATGTTATTTACTAGTTTACGCTAAAATCTATAGTGGCGTGACCTTGGCATGCACGATAACAACGAAACGGTAGATACAACCTTTGTTTTTCCGGCACTTGTATCGTGCAGTCTTCTCTTGCTTTTCAGTGCAGTTGAGTTTGTCATATCTTTGCTATACTCATAATTTTCATAAATCGTTCGCTTTATGATACAGATATCTTAAAAGAAACACATTATTTTGACTCATTATGTAAGTTTAAGTCTCATCTCTCTCATTGATGCCGATACTAAGACTTTACTGGTGGTTTACAGAAAGATTATGTAACTGAGGTTTGAAGTAATATATACACGTTACATACATCATTCATGTTTTAGATGTTAATAGCGATTCTCTGTAACCACTTAAACTTCTTTGCCACGCAAGGTCACCGATTTTGATGAAACTTTGCCCATTATTACAACTTTACACAAGAAACATATATCAAATAAAATTTTGTTGCTATGTGTCTTGATTGCCATGGTAACAGCCAGAAAAGTTGGAAAAAATAGAGATTTTCAGCTACTTTGAATCTTTATTAATCCTTAATAAAGACTAAGAAAAACAAACAAACCATTCTCACAAAAACATGAAGCTCTGTGCCACTTATGCTATAAAGAAACTATTAAGAATTTATCTCTAAGTAAGTGGTAACCATGGGTACATTTGGAATACTTTTAGATGCTGACAAATGCTGAAAAATGCTCAATATTCACTAATGACAGGTGTTACATGATCAAACTCAATCAAAAACTTAAGAAAACAATAAAAATATTTGACCTTATGTAATTAGGTATTGGCAATATTATTCTTAAAATAACTTTCATGGTTGCCATGGTTACACAGTGTAACCATGCAAAATCTGTTGCTAAGATTGGGTTAATGCTTCTTCCTTGAGGAAAAACAATGAAATTCATGACTGGCACATATAAATCCTTCGGACCTTGCAACACCGACAACATAAGAAAAATTGAGATTAATTGTTTCTTTGCAGTGTAACCATGGAAACAACGCACCAGTTGTTTAATGTGATATTTGTTTTGCTGCCTTAGGAATTTACTAACATTTTAATCAAGAAACATATTATTTGACACACCTTGAATAGTACTTATCTGGTAGAACTAATGTTGAATATCATATAATGATAAAGTTTGTTGAAAAATACAGCACTGTTGCTATGGTTACCAAGAAGGGAAAATGTTCGATTTTGTTAATTTTATATCAATATTAAACCCTATGTGCCAGCTTTTTTGCATCCAGTTAGAGATTGGGTTGTAGTCTAAATTGAAAGTCAGGTTAGTTGTTCATAAATATCAATCATAAAAGTTTTGGGAATCTGCATACAAGGGAACGTATCCAAGGAAACAGAATATTTTTCAGATTTTTATGCATATTTTTTCGGCTGATTTCCATAGAAAAGCTCTATTTAAAGAATCAAATTTGAATTTTGTGAAAATTAGGATCACACCAACGCCTTCAAAACTTGATCATCAGTTATATAGAAATATGATTTTTAAAAAGATACGATAAGATTTAAACATTAAGAGGGTAAATTTAAAATCCTTTCGTGGTATTAAAACCATGACAACCATTGCCAACCTATAAGAAATATCATATTTCATCCTTAGTATATGTTACAAGGATCTTTTGTCTATTATTTGCCTGCACTTCAACCTATAATTGTTTTTATTCTTTAGTGTATAACTTTATATAATTAAATGAGCAAAATTATTACTTTTGAATACTTTGTTTCCAAAATAACATATGTAATAGCTGATTTACCAAACATGTTTATCATGCATTTAAGACATCAGGCCTTCAACTTTCAGAAACAGTCATTGCCACTTGTTTGCTTTGCTGCAAACGTAAGCTGTGGGACTCTGAACATGTTGAAAAATGCCATTTTTATGCAACTTTAGGACATGTTGCTATGGTAACCATGACACGTAGCAACCAATTTTTGCCTGATTCGAGTTTACGGCATCAAAGACTTTTATCATAGAGAGTTTGGAGAAATTCTGAGACTATGCGTGCCACAGCTCCTATATAAAAGTTCAAGAGATTACAGAGAATGGCTCTTAATTCTTAATTACTGTGATTCTAAAAAAAATATCATTTAGGTATCAATATTCTATAACAGGTCACAAGGCGACTCATTTCATGGTATTAATATAACATTTACCACTTAAGAGCTTAATAATGACAACTACAATGGTGATTACCGTGTAAGGATAAATATTTCCTTTAAGGAATGTTTTTAAGTTTTGTGTGAGTTATTGGTGTGTAAATCACACAGACTTGTCACGTAGGCATATTTCATGAAGCACTAGTACCTACGTGCAAGTCTGTGTGATTAACACACCAATAATTCAGATTAAGCTTAAAAACATTCCTTATATTTACATTTTACATGTTCAAAAACACCAATAATATACTCAGTGTTTGAATTTCTCGTTGCTCTATATCGTCATATTTTTATTAACGTCTCTGTAATTCATTATGACGTCACTTCAGCGCGAGTTTCTCCGTGCATATTTCTACGCGTGAGTATACACGAAAATGACATTCAAATCAATTTCCCAGTTGGCTTAGTAGAAAAACACAGCAAATGTAAATATAAATTATCATATGACTTTAATGTCATCTATTCTCTGTTACAGGTGACAGTCTGGCTTATCACAATGGTAGGAAGTTCATCACTAAAGATCAAGACAACGACGGGGGTAGTGGTAACTGTGCTAATTACCGACAGGGAGCCTGGTGGTACGATAACTGTGCCGAATCAAACCTTAACGGAGAGTACGCACAGTCTCGTGTGTCAGATGGTAAATACCCAGTATGGAATCACTGGAAAGGATGGGAAGCATTAAAACAAACTGCGATGATGATTAGATACAAACAATAGAGTTAATGTAAAATCAATCCTGAAATATTTATAATGAAATTGATATTTAAAGCTGAACACGACTCGTAAATAGGCATACGACATCACTGGCCATATTAGATTGAACATTCACTATCTTCGATATCAGCACTGGCGCATACCCTTCGAATTCGTTACACTTGACTGCCTTATTGTCACGGATACCAGCTTGGAATGGACGATGCGTGTTCGTGCTTGTTATCTTACATTACCTTTGTTAACATTTTATAGCAGTTGACGTATATTTGTGTTTGTTTGTATAGTACACACACAAGTGAAACAGTTTTAAGTTTTCTTTATCTCCTGCCGTGAAAGAAATAAACAGTTTTTTGTCGCTACCGAGTGTTTTACAATAGCTATGTAGATTACGTCCGTCTACACAGGTGACAACTGATTACACTGAACAGTAACAAAGTGAACGGCTTACATAGGAACCCTCAGATAAAACGACTGAATAAAGAATATGGCGGACAAATTCCTTTTACGAATCGTGTTCAGCTTTAAGTTTCATTACAAACTAGAGTTTTGCCTTCTTTATATCAAGTACTTTTCACTTAGCATTATTAATCATTCTATGCTTTAAATAAGATAAGTTATACTCTATAGATCTATAATACTGAGTATAATTAATCTTGAGGTGTTTATAATCATTATGACAAAAGGTTTAAAAACAAGTTAGCATTCTATTGTATGTATATCAGTGTTACCTGTACGAACCATTTTGTAGCTATAGGTGATCAATCAATATTACTAAATATATAGTTATTGTTCTGATGTGATAAATACATGTACCTCCCCACTCAGGTGTAACTTACGTAAGCTTAGTTTACTGTGACTGGTTATCAATACTGGTATTATATACCTGGAATACAATGAAGAATTAACGCTGCTCAGAATATTGAGTAAAGAATTAAAAGGCAAACTGATTTTCTCTTCTATTTTCTTACAGAAAATTTTTGTTTGAAGTAGGTACAGTTGAATTTCGATATCTCGAATACTGATATCTCGAATACCATGGATATGTCGAAGTGAAAGTCCCGAACCACTTATTTTCTAAATATTTTACCCACGATATCTCGAATCAACGGATACATGTATCTAGAAATTTTTCTCGGTCCCATTGAGTTCGAGATAACAAGATTTGACTGTATGAAATATGCAGATAACGAACAGTTATATATAATGTTTTTGAATTTTTTAATTATGATATTATATAAATATTGCTTATAGTTGAGTGTAACATTGAAAAATTTCACCCCAAGAAAACCATTCTCAAACGAGGCGCAGCCGAGGTTGACAATGGTTTTCGAGGGGTGAAATTTTTCAATGTTACACTCAACTACATGCAATATTTATCATATTATACTGACTGTTTTATACAAAGCGTAAAAAGTGAACCGTGCGCGCATCAATTCTGCGCAGTCAATAATCAATAGTAATTTTTATGCCCCTGTAATCGAAGTTTCGGGGCATATAATTTTTGTCCTGCCTGTCTGTCTGTTTCTCCTCAGAAATTTTACCTTGCCCATAACGTTTGATTGACTGGAACTATGATTTTCATATTTAACATGTATATTCCGTGTAACAAGACCTGTCACTTTAGATACCAACATATTTGACCTATTGACCGTAGAGTTTGACCCACCGATGCTTTTACCAAACTTTAACCTTTGAACACTATTTGCTAGGTTTTTTTTTACTTCACGTATTATTCCATGATATTAGACCTTTCCTTTCGTTTAAGTTTTTTGACCTTTTAACCTTGACCTTGGTGTTTGACATACTTTTGAAAAATTTAACCTTGGCAATAACTTTTGAAAAGTTTCTATCCTTCCAATAACAGAGTGTCACTATGTTTAGTCGAGCGTATTAAAGTTTCAAATGTTACATAATTATCATCGATTGGATGTTTGGTTTCATTGAAATAAATACTACTTTGCATATGAACAGAGAAGTCAGCAAGGAACTTTGACTTACTACATGTATGTGTTGCTGCTTACTACAAATGTCATACTCGTAAACAATCAATCAATGCGATTGGTCAGTATTATCAGTATATTGCTGGATTCTCTGTTTCATTTGCAAAGTAGTATTCATTTTATTAAAATCAAACATATAATCGAAATATAGTGAGCAACACTTGAAACTCTAGCACGCTCTATCAAACAAAGTGACACGCTGTTGTTGGAATGATAGTAATACTTGTGCTTTCATATTTCACAGGTGCATTGCCTGTGACAAGACCTTCCTTTGTATACCAACAATTTTGACTCTTTGACCTTGACCTTGGAATAGACTTTCTTTTGAAAAAAACTCTAACCTTGGACATAACTTTTAGACAGTTGTATTCCTTATAAAAAGACCTTCCCTTTGTTACCAACATTTATGACCCTTTGACCTTGACCTTGGAGTTTGACCTACTTTTGAAAAACTTTAATCTTGTCCATAACTTTTGAATGGTTGGCGTGGGGCATTCATTTTTCATATGTGTATTTCTTCTTACAAGACCTTCTCTTGGGCACCATTATTTTCTACCATTTGACCTTGATTTTGACGTTTGACTCACTTTTCAAATAAATTGAACCTTCGCCAGAACTTTTTAATGGTTGGTGCTAGGGCTTTCGTATTTCACAGTTACGTTTCTTGTGATAAGATTTATATTCCTTTCACAACATTTTTTTTTATCTCTTGACCTTGGAGTATCATTTGCATTTGATAAACTGTTACCTTTGCCATAAGCTGCAATACGGGGGCATCAGTGTTTCACAAACACATCTTGTTCTCTGATGAAATAATGTATTACAAATTAGGATCTAGTGTGTTATTTATAAAACATAATGTAGTGCAATTTAGACTTTGTAATTTGTAAAAGTTCTGCATTTATTTGGGTTAAAAAAGATTGTTAACATTTTAATTGGCATTTTGTTGCAGTAAATGTTAAAAGTTGAGATAACGAACAGTGATCAACCTCATACATGTAAATACAATAGACAAAATGAATCGTGAAGAGGGTAAAACACGAACCCCTGGAAACAGCAGAGTTGGGATCAGTAAGAAGTCAGACATTATCTGTTTCTTAAGTCGATTGCAATAAATCATAAATGAAGGAAATGCCTTTCATTGAAGAGCACACGCAAGGTCTAGTAATGCACAGTAATAAGACCCGTAGTACCATCTAGTACCTAGTACATCGGTACTAGCTTGGAAATACGGATATATATTTAATTGCTGTGGAAAAATTTAGAAATTTATTTTCAAAATTAAGGATTATCTCCCTCAGGTATAGCTCTGATCCTTCGACGTATTTGGCTCCACTGTTTGGCACCTTTTTCAGCTCTTCCAAGTCTTTTTTATTTAAGTATTTTTGATTTCCAGCCTTTCGGCTTGAGCATCACCGAAGAGACATAATATGTCGAAATGCGCATCTGGTGCATCAAAATTGGTACCGTATATGATTTACCGTAGTAATGCTTTGGAAAGAAGCTAGAACAGTTCATGAAAAACAACTCGGCCACTTTGACGGAGCTATAAACAGAGACAAGGAGGAACCTTTTCAAATCTCTCTTATTTATCTATTACCGATAACTGTTTTGAATTGAGAATTTCAAAATAAAGTACCGGGAAAAAAATTCTCGTTTAATTTTTCCTATTCTGATGTGTCCACCCATTGGTAATTTTCTTTTCCTCATTCAACCAAATACTTACTATCTAGGTCTCTCTGTTTTTACTCCGACAAAGTGACTCATTGAAAAAAAAATTCTGCCATTTGAGTACTAGCCCATGTTGTGTAATATGGGGTATGTAAAAAGCATTTGTAGTTTAATTGCAAATTATGATGTTACATTCTAAATTGTTGTGCTTTTTTATAATAAAATCCTAAATTTTTTGTGTGTTGTTTTTTTTTTCTTACCTTGTCCAACTAATGAGAAGTAATGAAGATACTATATTTTTGTCAATGAGCATTGGGAGATTTTACATTTATACATGTATTTATATCTTATAATACCATTTCAGTTTTATTTAATCAAGGAGTCGACACCTGTAGATTTCTTTAAAACATGTGATTAGGGGGCACTTAGATCAAGTTATATCAGTGGAGAAGTGTACATCTTAATTAAGAATATCACAGTACTATTGACATAAATCTACTTATATCTTAAAAATAGTAACCATTTTAATCTTGTTATAACGTAGGAATAGTGACTGCCTTTATGTAGTTATACCTACAGACTAGTGAATTAGTGGACACCTTAATCAAAGAATATCACAGTACTACTAGAATAAATTTATTTGTGCCTTTTGACTTGTGGACAACTTAATCTTGCTATACCTTAGGAAGGGTAAACTACTAAATGTAGTAACTGTTATACCTTACAACTAGAGGACTCCTACTTCTACTTTTATATATATACATATAACGTAGGACTTGTGGAGACCTTAATCTTATGATACCTTAGGACTTGTGGACACCTTGATCTAATTTTATCTTTTTAAAGACTTGTGAACACCTTAATCTAATTTTATCCTAGGACTAGGTGACGCCTAAGCCAGTTACATGTATACCTTAAGACCAGCGTAAGCCTAAATCTTGTTATACCTTTGGACTATTGTCAGCCTAAATCTAGTTATGCCTTAGGACTAGAAGACACCTACATTTGGTTAAACTTTAGGACTAGTGGACGCCTAAATCTAGGTATGCATGTACCTTGGGACTAGTGAACCCTAGATCCACTTTAAGAATAATAGCCCTCTTAATATACCAAAGGCCTAGTGGACGCCTACAACTACATTATACCTTCGGAGTAGTGAATATCTTAATCTAGTTATACCTTTGGACTAGTGGAAGCCTAAACTTTTTTACCTTAGAAATAGTAAACACTTAAATCTAACTTTAAATTAGGTCAAGAGGACACTTAAATCTAGTTAAAGCTAAGGTCTAGCTAACACCTAAATCTTGGCATACATTAGGTCTAGCTGACAATAAATTTTGGCATAGGCTTTACAGAAAAAAAAGTCAGCTAAAACAACCCGTTCTTTCCTTAAACTCCAATATACCAACAAAGCAATTGAGGCAGTTAATTTAAGTAATATTCTTAATCACAAAAGGGTCCAATTCTTGTATTCCACCATATTTCAAGTTGAAGACTACACCTTGTATTTCCTACAAATATATATCGACTATTGCTTCGAAACTTTTTAATTACAAGGAAACTG
Organism: Saccostrea echinata; assembly: GCF_033153115.1. Taxonomy (NCBI): domain Eukaryota; kingdom Metazoa; phylum Mollusca; class Bivalvia; order Ostreida; family Ostreidae; genus Saccostrea; species Saccostrea echinata. The sequence goes on along the minus strand of NW_026889765.1, from coordinate 17,370,514 downwards.
TACAGGGCCCCTGGATACCGAATATCTGAAACATAATCCTCCTTCGTGTTCGTGTTCCTCTTCACCTTAATACTATAGTCCTGCTGGACACGTTATTACTCGTGACGTAAATATTGTTAATAATGAGGACCTAAAATCATTACCTTTATAGGGTCCTAAATATAGGTAACCCCGATCCTTTAACTGACGTCGTAATTTCATACATATTATGGATTCAGTAGAGGATTACACCAGGCGTTGGGTCAGACATGAAAAAGAAGACATTTACACTTTGTCAGAATGGATTAAATTTATCAGATATATGTTAAGACCTCGAATTAAACGATTGAGGGACCGTATGAAAATCATCTATTCTTTGTTTTTAATAATTCAGAAGTGAAAAAAGAATTAGATAGAATACACGATCAGTACGTACTGGTCATGCTGACGAAGCAGGTAACAACATTGTCTTTGTTTGTAATGTTCATTATATAAATTGTATTTTAGAGGAACTAGGATTTAATTCTGCAAGTGGTAATCTAACTTATACCCTTAGCTCCCTTTCTAAGAAGGAAATTCTTCAAAATCATATGTCAGTTTTGAATATTTATAATATTCCCAACAACCAAAATAAATTTGAATTACCATATCTATATTGGATTCCGAAACTTCACAAAAATCCTTACAAAGATACATAGCTGGTTCCAGTAAATGTTTAACCAAGCCTCTTTCTTTACTCCTCACTAAGATATTAACAGTAGTGAAGGAGTAACTTCAAGAGTACTGTGCAACAATATATTCGAGAAGTGGTGTACATCAGATGTGATTGCTAAAAAATTCCAAGGAACTTTTGGAACATTTGAAATCACAAAATTTTACCAAAATAAACGACATAAAAAATTAAGACTTTTCTGCTTTATATGCCACTATTCCCATCGTTGACAGCTGCTTTTTCAATAAAAATGAAACTCGTAAAGAACTGCGAACGATAGTATTGTTCTCCCGCCTACCTCCAAGTCAATTTTCAAAAGTTAAGATATTCGAATGATTTTTAATATTTATATTGATATTTATATGGATTTTCATAAAACATTACCTCTTTGGGAAAACAACGAGAGATAACTCTAAAATTTTGGTAAAACTCGTGTTTTTCACTATAGAAATCAACGGAAAACGGAAAATATTTTCATATCCAAGACTATTTCAGAATGTGGTGATGCTTTATAGCCCGATTTCAGTGGAAAATATCGTCTACCCCCCTTATTTCAAGAGCTGGAATTAGATATATTTTACTATTTAGCACTGGAATTATAATAATTAATCAATTACCATTGAACTGTTCTTTGTATTAAACAAAGGTTTTATGGCCAAATTGTCATCAATATTGAATTAAATGGTTTATAAATGTAGGCGGGAATCGGGAGTTACCGTGCGTAGTTCTTTACTTACCTTGTCATTTACTTTGTTAAAAAACAATCTGATTGTACACACACGTATTCTGAAGTATACATTAAAAAGATCCTCGAGTTTCTGATTGACAATATCTATGTGGTTTTTGGAGACCAGGTCTTCCAACAATCTATTGGAATTCCTATTGGTACCAATTGCGCCCCGTTATTAGCAGACCTATTTTTGTATTCATATGAAGCAAAGATTTGTTAAAATCTTTTACGTGAAAAGAAAACACTTGCTGTGGCCTTCAACTCGACATTTAGATATATCGACGACGTATTGTCAATTCACAATGGTTATTTCCATTGTGTCGACACGATATATCCCGGTGACCTTGAGATAAAAGATACCATAGGGTCTGACATATCTGTTTCATCTTTGGTTATTTTATTAAAAAAAGACGTCAATTGTAATCTAACAACCAAGCTTTATGATGAACGTAATGATTTTAACTTTTCAATCGTCAACTACACCCTTATCACCTGCATACGGGGTCTATATCTCTCAGTTGATTCGATACGCCAGAGCATGATCTACGTATGAACAATTTCTAAAACGAGGTAAGTTATTGTCTAACAAGTTGATGAAACAAGAATATCAGCAGTCTCTTTTAAAATCATCATTTTGTAAGTTCTATTGTCGATACAATGACCTTGTCAGCAAGTACAATCTCTCATAAAGTCAAATGCTGACTGACTTTTCATATAATTGTGAGGCCATTATTTACACACTGAAATGTCCACGGATTTTCCCGTAATTTTCCGATCATGGCAAGGAGCACACGCCGGATATGAACGGTCGGCAGGGGATGCTCACTCCTCCATGGCACCTTATCCCACCTCTGATGTCTTAGAGGTCCGTGTTTGCTCTGCTCATACTTTGTAATGTTTAATGGACTTTTTAGATCGAGTGCTGTTCGTTTCTCCACATATTTTATCATACATTAGGTCTATTGGACACCTAATTCTACCTTAGGAGTAGTGTAAGTCTAAATCTAATTATACCTTAAGACTTGTGGACGCATAAATCTACTTGTATCTTAGGGCAAGTCGACAACTTAATTTTGTAAGTCAATTTTTATGTGGTATTTAACACTGAAAAGTTGAAACTAAAGAATATATCAATATGTTAATCAATAAGTCTAGTTCTATCTAATGCAGTTGTGTTGCGGACACTACATTAATAACTATATATACCACATTTATTTATTTTTTTCACTTTTTATTTCATTAAATATTTCTGACATTTGAAACACTTTTCTGATATTTAGCTCCTTTCATAATATAGTGTGTTAACTGGATTAAGATAACAAATGGTGAATTTTGTACAAAACACACTTAAAACGTACTGATATATATAGATTTTATTTGTCATTCTTGACAAAACATTTTTTTTATATTTCCCTATAATATAATACCATTCACTGTACACAGAGAACTACTTAAACATTAACTTGATTAAGATGTTCAGTTTACTCCATTCAAACCATATATGGTGTCATTTATCAATATTTCGATATATTGTATAGTGTCCAAAACAGTTTAAATACTGAAATTAATTTTTTTTTTCAGTAAATTCTTTATTTTGTGAAATTTAGCTATAAAACTATTTGTTTTCACTTGTTTCAATATTTTAACATATGTGAAACCATACACATTTCCTTTTTATTGCATAACAATTATACATCAAGAAATGAGTAGTGGTTCTTGTTATGTGGTTATTTTCATCTCAGTAAACAACATTCTTTAAATATGATCCATTTTCAAGAGTTGATCCTGTGGTTTATAATTCAGCCTAAAAGAAAACATTTAACAACGATTATTTTTATTCAAAATGACTAAATATTTTACTTATGGTTACTTGTTATTGTAGTGTCCGCAATGAAAATGCTTTGCATTTTCAAAGCTGGATAAGATGCAAACGAAAATATCCAGCATGTTATGACAAATGTATTTGAAATGTAGAAGTATTCGATTTAGTTTTTCAGATGATATAATTATATAGGTCTTATGTGTAATTGTAAAGGTAGATAAACTTAAAGATGGGAGATAAATTAGGCAACAAAAATTATCAAGTCAATAATTGTATAAAATTTTTGTCTTAAAAGAGAACCATAACATTCTTCTTTTATTTCACTGCAATCAGGTACATTATCGAAACCTGCAAGACGTTTGGAATTAAAAAAATATCTTTTAATATTTTTTTTTTGATAAAAACAGTTTAATGTAATATCTGCAACACAAAATCGCACCCAAAATTTGATTTAGCATATCTTACATTTATAAGAAAAAAATCGGACTGGTGGGCATAGGCATTGTACTTTCTAGAAAACATGTCAATAATGTCCTGTATGACTTTTTAAATTTTGGTCCAAGTGCAACAATTAGCACGAATTCTGTGAAAATGGCGTTTTGAAATTTAAGTTATTATTGCGTACATACTAATAAAGAGATTTCAGTTACCTTAGTAAATAAAAAATTTTGTAATACAAATGTAATTTAAAATCCCTTATCTCGTGTATTCATATTTGCGAGTTTGCGAATAGAAGAGTATCTTGAGATTTCGTTTTATAGTTGAAAAGTGTAGAAAGGCAGTATAATTATCTTTTTTGTAATTTTTTTTACATTACTTTCTTAATAGATGTAGTTAGAGTACCAGTTGTCTCAAGAGTTACTCAAGCAAATGCAAATGCATGTAATGTTTTGGTTTTGTGCATGTACTTAGTTATGTACCCATGCTGTGTATTTTGTTTTGCCTCTTATACAATCGGTGTTGTAGATTTAGTTGTTAAAATTCACTTGTGTTAAGAAATTGTGTATTCTTAATGGTGGCTGTCTACATATATAACAGTGTTTGATTAGATTTACTGTTTGTATGGTGTGCCATTATTGCAATGGTAGTCTATGGTGACTAATTTTATTTAAGGTGTACGTAACCTGTGACTATGAAATGTTATTTAATTTAAAGGTTTCTGATAGAATCATCTATTCATTTGGGTGTTTGAAACGACGTTAAACAGACGGGAGACCCACTGAAAGCCAGTTGGCGGGAGTCCATCGTGAAACGAGGTGTGCCTGGACGTGGTTGTGAGCGAACACCAGGACGACGTGGATGAATAGAGACTTTTAAGATATACTTATTGTAAATCATAACTGCATAAATGCAGTAAGTTGTAAATATTGTTCATATTAATTTTATTTATATATATATATATATATATATATATATATATATATATATATATATATATATATATATATATATATATATATATATATATAAAAGACAATGTAGTTAATAGAAACAAAATCATGTTGTGTCTGACTGGACAGAACACGACGGCTGTCGTTACAAATTTGTGTCAGAAGTGGGATATATCTGTTCAGTCAGCAGTATATTTGTAAATCGCAAGTTTGTTATTTTTTTTAATCAATTTTGTTGTTTTGCAAAGATTTTGTAAATTTTTTTGACAACTATGGAGTGTTAGTGCTTGGTTTATGGATGGAGCCCCGAATGAAGAAAGCTAGGTTACCGTTGCTTTGTATGAACTGAGTTTGTATACCAAATATTTTGTTTATTAGTATACATTTGAGAAAGAGAATTTTTACATTTTGTTTGGGAAATGTTTTAAGTAAAGAAGCTCTTGAGATTACGAAACTCAAACTTAAGGAGAAGAAAGGTATAGAAGAGATTGAAAGTATTATTCATGCATACTATTTAAACATTAGAGCAAAAGTTAGCCGTAAAGGAGTTAGAAATGAAATCAGAAAACTCTAGCAATGCAAAGTTTCCAAAAATACCTGTCTTCGATGGTATTAAGGGTGATTTGGATTCTTATTTGAGACGTTTTGAAAAGTATGCTGCAGCACAGTAATGGAAGTTAGACAGCTGGGCTGTTAACTTGAGCGCACTACTCAGAGGTCATACTCTGGATGTGTATGCACTGCTGCCACAGGAGAAAGCTTTGCACTACGATACTTTGAAGACGGTGTTATTAAAGAGGTTTGAAAAGTCGGAGGATAGGTATCGTCAAAAGTTCCGTAAGAGTAGACCTGTGGTAGGGGAAACTTTCTCACAGATTGTAGTTCGTCTCGGTAGTAATCTCGATAGATGGATTGAACTTGGTCGAGTAAACAAGACTTTTGAGGGCCTCAGTGATGTGAAACTTAGAGATCAATTTTAGTATATGTGTAACAAGGAATTAGCATTGTTTTAAAAGAACGTATACCAAAAAACATCAAAGAAATGGGTGCCGATCAGTATTGAGAGGCAAAAAATGTATATATTCAAACACTAGTTCATTATAGCAAGATTGATTGATTGATTGTTTGTTTGTTGTTTAACGTCCCTCTCGAGAATATTTCACTCATATGGAGACGCCACCATTTGCCGGTGGAGAGCTGCAAATTTTGTCCTATGCTCGGCACTTACGGCCATTGAGCAGTGAGGGATCTTTTTCGAGCCAGCACCTACTGCGGACAGGACCTCGGTTTATACGGTTTCATCCGAAGGACCGGTCTCCACGTCCCACAGTGGGATTCGAACCCGCGACGTAAGGATCAACTCCTTACTTCGCGACTCTAGAGCAGACGCTCTAACCACTGCGCCACGCGGGCAACCATTATAGCAAGAAAAATATCCCAGAAAAACGCTTGTAAACACTTCACCATGTAACGTTAGTGTATCTCTTGAAGATCTAGATATGCGTACCTGTAATGGCAAATTAAATGAACATTTTGTGACAGCGCTAAGGGACACTGGTTGAAACGGTGTTAGTTCGCAGGAATTTGATAAATGATGTTCAGCTTACAGGAAATCATCGAATTTGGATTCTGGCGGATGGATCTAAAATTCTAGCATCTGTTGCTCCATACTGTTTGGGAGGAATAGATGCTTGATGTTTAGAAAATCCATTGCATTCTTTGATCATCGGAAACATTCACAGGAAGAAACAAGACCTTTCAGTTAAAACTGAAAGGCGGCTTTCAGTGACTTTTCAGTGGCTATTCAGTCACTGAATGGCAGATACATTTCAGTGACCTTTCAGTTACCTTTCAGCCACAATTCAGGTATCTTTCAGTCACCATTTAGCCGACACATTTCAGTAATCTTTCAGTGACCTTTCCGACGTCTGTCCGTCCCCTTTCAGTGACCTTTCCATCGCCTTTCAGTCGTAATTCAACTACCTTTTCATCGGCTTTTCATTAGTTTATCAGTAGTTATTCCTTATTTTTTTTAAAAATAAAATTAGTCACATTTTTGAATGTGTTTTCTTATTGAATATAAAATTCAGATAAGTAGAACTGGTAATGGTTAGATGTTCAATCGTTTTTAAATTGTTTACTAGAATGTTAAATTGTGATTATTTACTATAACATTAATGTCTAAGTATAATTTTATGAACATTAAAGATTACAATTCAACTCATAAAATTCAAAATGATTTTTGAATTTCTAATTTGTTTCATGAAAATTGATCTAGAAAAAGAAAATTATTCAAATGATGAAAAATAATATTCGTATAAGAATTTATTAACAGGAATAGAATTGTCTTATTTTTTTCTTTCTGTAAAATCACTAAATTTGTTATGAATATTTTCAGAAGCTTATTCAATTTGATAAGTTGTTAAATGAATAAACAGACAGTCAATCTGGAAAAAAAAAAATCGAGGATATCGGTCAAAATGCTCTTAAAATAAACAAGAAAAAAGCTTTTCTTATTTTTTTTTTTAAATCTAAAATAGTTTTTTTTTTAATTATTTTTATATCCACCAATCACAGTGTATAATGCGGTTAGTTTTCATGGAAATATATGGTTATGAAAGACGAGACAGAATTAATTATTTATGCCTTTTCTGGAAGAAACTTTAATACTGTAAATTTTGTTTCTTAATTGTTAAAATCGCATAATATTTTAGCTTCTAAAGGATATCGTTTAAAATTATTTTAAATAAACAGAATTAAATATTTATGCCTCTTTAGAAGAACCTTTATATTGTAAATTTTGTTTCTTGATTTATAAAATAGCACGATAATTTAGCATGTTAAAAGATATCGTTTCAAGAATTTACAACGTTTTCCGAGATGAAGATCCATCTTGAATCATTTCTTTGGAGAAAAAAAAAACAAAAACAAAACAGGTGCTTGTCGCCGATAATTCTCATCATCCCGATAGGAGATGTGTGATTAATTAGTCAGCCCCCAAAATCCGCGCAATTTACATAGAACATACAAAATGTATACAAGATATATACACATTGCCCAGGTCCTCGATACAACAGGTGAACTGGGTGTCCCAATTCGATTTCCCAAATTTATTGATTTTATATCACTATTATTAAACAAGATACCGTGGCGTAATGGATAATGTCACGGACTGTCAAGCGGGAGGACACGGTTCGATCCGGGCTTTCGGCATGAAATTTATTTCTTAAATTCACTTTAAAAAAAAAAAAGTTCGAAAATAGATTAATTTAATATCATTATAATAAGAAAAGGTGAAATAAAATTTCTAAGTTAAAAAATCAGCCGATTATTCAATAAAAAGATACACCTGAAAGATAACTGAAAGGTCACTGAAATTTATCTGCCATTCAGTCGACTGAATGGTAACTGAAAGACCACGGAAAAGTCACGATAAAGGAACTTTTCAGTGCCCTTTCAGTGGCCATTCAGTTACCATTCCGTCGACTGAATGGTGGAATTTCATCCTGTGATCCCTAACGCAACAGATCCAAAAGATGCAGATAAAAACTGGACACCTAATCAAGCTCATGCAGTTATGACAAGGCAACAAGTTCAAAAGGAAGGTAAGAGGACTAAATATCTTTGTGTTCCAAAAATTGACATGGATATCTGTCTCGTCGACATCAAGGCAGCACAAAAGAAATACGAGACCTTGAACAAGATACGTTCTTTGGTGGGCCAAGACGACGACTCCAAGGTAACCTTCATCAGTAAGAAGGGTATCATTTGTCGTGTTTCCAGTCAGATAAATATCAGAATGGTAAACTATTCAGACAGTTGGTTGTACCAAAGAAATTTAGAACTAAAGTTCTTTCTCTCGCTCATGAGTCTATTATGATAGGTCGTCTAGGTACTTCTAGGACAGCCAGCAATGTTCTAGCAGAAGTTTATTGTCCGGGAGTTCAAGCGGACGTACGTCGATTATGCAGATCATGCGATATCTGTCAGCGAACCAGTACGAAATGCAGGACTACAAAGGTTCCACTCACAGGTATGCCTATCACATTGAGGTACCGTTCAGATGTGTAGCTAGAGACTTGGTAGGGCCTATCCAGCCAGCAACAAGTAAGGATAATCATTACATTTTGACTGTTGTTGACTTTGCTACCCGTTATCCATAGACAATTGCTCTTAAGGGAATTGACACTGAACGAGTCGCTGAAGTGCAGTGACAAACCTAGAAAAAGACGCTTATTTTTCGAGTTTAATGCATCGACATACCCTACGGCTGAAAGTTATATTTTATAAAAGAGACATCCCTTCTCATGCATTTTCGCCCGGTTGTAGAATTTTCTCGAGTCAAATTTTTTTTGATTGCGAATAAAAGTGAAAAGGGGGGGGGTAATATGTTTTATCTGCCGATGTTATTCTTCACAAGTTAACATTTGAATTACATAAAAAAGTAAATCTTTGTACGTGATACGATACTTATAGCTATCTACGTTAATATTGTCACATTATTTATGAATATAATTGTTTGTTTTGTTCGCTTTTTAAGGGATTGTGTGTTTCAAGAAAATACATTCAACGTAGTTACATAGTGTAATAAATTACAAACATTTACCTAAATATTTTAAAGACAGTTATTAAAACGGTGTTTTCGATCAAATTAGAAAGGATATCTTCATATTAAGATATTTTTGTTCTCCTTGATCTGATATTTTAAACGCTTTATGTAACCGGAAACGAATTATAGAATCCCAGCACAACCTGTGATAATGGCACCGATTGATTACCGATCAAAATATTGTTAAACATATTAAATTGTCTTCTTCTCTTAGTCAAAAAAGGCTAAAAAGTTTCATTGTATTTGTCTTAAAGTTTTAAAAAGGCAAAATTCAAATCTAAATGTACGCTTGAACGAAAGCACTCAATTTCCGGAAAAAAATATGCAAGTTTTGACAAACTTTCAGTCAGCAAATGAAGTTTGGATTTCAATAAATAAGCATTTGAATGTCTTTACACTTGTAACAGGAAAGGAGAAAATGTATGGCTGGATGAACAACCAGGAATATGTTTTTACCCAACAACATTCACTGGAATGGATGAAGAAATGCGAATTTCTACATGACTTGAAGAAGTCCCAGGAAATGAGGAAATATGAAGATGAAATTGTTCGCACAATGCTTGATATTTTAAAGAACAATTAATTTGATTTTATTTGTATATATTTCAGATGCAGTGAGAAGTGAGTGCAGTGTTTCATAAGTATATGTGTTGCTGGATATTACCAGGTAATGTCCCATTAGGGACGTCATTTTCTAAGGGGGGGGGGGGGGTCTGTAGTAGATGTATATTTTAATAAATAATTTAATAAATAATAAATAAATAAAATAAATTTTAAAAAGTTATATAAATAAATAAAAATCTAAAGTCTTTCTATTACTAACAAAGTATTGTTATACCACCCATCCCTTTAGATCCACCTACACATTTCATACCTACACTCATTCATTGGTTGTACACTTGCATTCCATTGGTCAGAAAGTTTTACATTGTCCAGAGGGTGAATATTACTCAGACTTAAATTTCATAGTCATATAGACATGCAGAAGTTTTTCTGCTGAATTACTGAATTATTGAAATCTACAGTATTGTAACTATTATATTTCCTGACATTAAATTCCTGGACAGAGACAGAAATGTAAGTACTAATATTTTAACCTTTTAATCTAATTAATTAGAATAAGATATACATGAGAAACTAAGAAATTGTTACTTGGTAAAAAGTTATGTGTATAGAATATTTTATACCTATGATTAGATCAGATATGGATAAATCTGATATTGCTCTTAAGATTAATATATCAAGATCCTAATAAATGTATATGGATAAATATTTCATAAGAAATATTTTGGTATTTCTTTGTAAATCCAGAGTTATTGTAAAGAGCATATCTTTAGGAATTTTATTATTATTAATATAGTGTATCATCATATTTGAAAGACCTGTGCAGTTTGTCAGATGGACTTGGTTCCATAAACCGGTATGTTATATTATTATATAAGAAAGATAACTCTTCACGATTGTGAAAGTGCTTTTAAAGATTAAGCTTGTAAGATTTATTTCCCTTTACACATGTAAAGTGTATTAAATTCCATAGAGTGAAATATTTATTTAGAACACTATTTGTATAACGATTCCTATGTATATCTACTACTATATTTTATTGTACTATTCTAATGTTATTGTATGTTTTATATTAATTTCAGAGCCAGTTATGTTGTGATATCTGAAATGATGAATAGATAATGTTAAAAGAATAATGTTCTTCGACTTATTCATGCCGGGATTTCCCGTTACAATGGTAAACTGACAACCAAGCTTTATGATAAACGTGATGACTAACTTTTCAACCGTCAACTTCCCTTACTTATGCAGCAATATACATATACATTCATCATCTGCATACGTGATTTATATCTCTCATTTGAAGCGATACGCAAGAACATGCTCTACGTATTTACAATTTCTAAAACAAGGTAAGTTATTGATAAATTAAAACAAGAATATAAGCAATCTCGTTTAAAGTCGTCATTTCGTAAGTTCTATGGTCGATACAATGACCCTAAGTCATATGCTGACTGACGTACTTCTTACTTATTGTTAGGTCACTATTTACACACTGAATTGTCGACGGATTTTTCCGTTGTTTCCCGGTCATGACTGGGGCATACGCTATGCTCACTCCTCTATGGCACCTGATTCCAACTGTACTGCCCCATTCCGGAAAATCCCGTTCCGTTTTTATCATTTTTAATTGTATTGTTATCTACCCTTTTTTCACGTTTTCACTTCATCCTCATGTCATTTCCAGTATTTCATGGTCATTTTTTCGTCCCACAACCATGTAAGTAGCTTAATATGATCATTTCTATTTATTTTTGTGTTGTCATATGTATTTACTTTCGCTTTGTCATGATTGCATAAACCTTTCTCTCATTTTTGTCAGTAATGTGATTCGCGACGTGTAACATGTTTTGTCAGTATTTATAGTTTGTATTCGTAACTTTTTTCTTTGTTTTCAGTTCTTACCATCAATGTTCCACCATCATGTCATTTGAATATATCATCACATAACATCGTTTTATATCCGTCGAAAATATGTGGTTTACACTAACTTCATGCCAGCATACCACCTCTGATGTTTTGGAGCTCCTTGTTTGCACTGTTCCAGATTTTTAAAGAATTAATGGACTTTGAGCTTGGATACCGTTCGTTATCTCTATATTTCATTCTTTTTGTGTTCGAGTTGTATATAATATAAATATTTAGGGGCCAGCCCTTCATGTCCTTAATTGGACCATTTTGCAAAAAATGAAATAATTCATATTGTTTAGAAAATTATTTTGAGCATCTTTGTTCAAAATTGATCATCAAATAATTTTTCCTTTTCGAGGCACAAAGCATCAAAAATATAGAATTTTGGTCCCTTATGACTCCTAATTATGTAACATAATTATGATCAAAGATTTAAAATCTATCATGGAAGATTGTTAAGATGAACATTTTTGCTTCAGTAATTTATAACAAGATACTGATGCTTAAAGCGTTAAATATTAAAATTTTGGCCCATCTGAGCCTCTAATTGGAGGGGTCAGCACCCTTTTCGTCATATCAAATGAAAGGTCTTGTGATTTTAACTTTTTTTTTCTTTAATAACTATTCAGAAGTCCCTTTTTGTTTTTGAGATATGTAGAATATGAGTATTGAGGGGTAAGCCCTTCAAGTCCTTAATAGGGTTGTCTTGCACAAAACTGTAAAAAATAAATAAATAAATAAATAATGACAATAATAATAAAGTGAAAAGAAACTTTAGAATAATAGAAGGGCCCTCCTTTGGAGACGGTAGACCCTAAAAATAATACGAAGAAACAATAGAATCACATAAACATGTACAAGGATTTCCGGGAAGACGAAAGACTTTAAGGACAGATGATACAAACAAGAAAATGGATGTCTGGATTGGTATGTATTTTGAGATCTGTTTTGATTGTTAATGATACAAATAATACATTTCTAAAATATTAAGAATTTGTTAACTTTCTATGACGTTCCAAATTCTACATTTTTGTGCAACACTCCTTATTTATCTATACAATTTTTTGTCACCTAAAATCACATAATTGTGAACCTGAATTAAAAATTAAAATTTATGCGGTTAAACTTATTTATTTTACTTAAATAAACATGACTTAAGTCGTTATTTTCAATTCAAAAAAAAGTTTGTTAGTATCATCTGTCCTTAATAAGAAACAGTGTAAAACAATATGTTTCCAAATTTTGTTTGGGGAACATAATTACTTTCTTGTGTAATTGAACCAATCCCTTTTAGGAACCTGATGCCAACTCTGGAATTTCTTTGTGTCCGTGTTTTGTTTCTCCAGTTTACAGGTTTGTATTGTTTCATGTTTTTTTAGATCGATCCCAGGTCGTTATCTTCATCTTTTTCATTGCAATAAAATATATGTCCTTTACACTTGGCTACTCCGTGCACTTTTAAATAATATTGCCACGACAAACAATTCCCAATTAAGCTGAAGGTGTTTAAAGCCATTTTTGTTTCCTTGTTTAATATAAATAATAAAATATATGAAAAGCAGTACATTCGTGCATTCCGATTCAGATTGTCGTTGCCGAAGAATGTTGCATTATCTGTCAAGATTTGAGCACTTTCCATCAAAAAATTCCGTTAATTGTGGAGTGTGCAACGACACAATTGTTACGTAAAATATGCAATTTTTACTCCTTTCTGTAAGTTATATGAAATTTTATCGTAAATTTTAAATGGAGTGTCCAAACAATTAAGGGCTTGAAAATGACATCAAATGGGGGAGGGGTTTCTTTTTTCCAACATTCTATAAAGTTTCGCACCTGGAAAAACTGGTATAGACCTAGGGAATGTTTAAATGGGCTACAGAAAAATAAAATACACCCAAAGTACTTGCTTTTAAATGCACAAAAAGATTCAGAGATGAAAGATGCACAATTAATATCGATTTGTAGTCAGGGTGTCAAAGTCAGCCACGTCGAAAAATGACATTGATCATGTGTAGTAGAATTGAACTCCATCAGCTAACGTAAGTATTCTGACATAATCAAGTGATTATTTTCCCTATGTATAGATCCATTTACAATGTAATATACATTGAAAGCAGCTGTTCAGGACACTGTAAAGTCATATAGACAAGACGAACTTAAGTCCTTACTTAACTCAAATTAATCTCATCAAGATAAGTATATGAAGTAGAGAGAGAGGACATTGAGAAACAATGACGTTGTCGGACATCATGAAATTAAACGGCGACAGCGCCGAGTGATCATATAATGTCTTTTTTATTTTAGAATAATTTGGCACATTATCAACGTATTATGCTTAAATTTTCAACATCTCTTAAATTTTGTTATTTTATGTTCCTTATAATTTTGGAAAGCGCAGATATATATATATATATATATATATATATATATATATATATATATATATATATATATATATATATATATATATATATATATATATATATATATATATATATATATATATATATATATATATATATATTATTAATCTTATCGCATCAGTCCACGAACATTTTGATAACCCCTCGTAAATATTTTTCAGGTTGAACTATGGGTTTAATACCATTATTGTCATTTAGTGTTTGTTTGAATTCTAATTTGTAATTTGCATAAGAATTTAACGTAGCATTCAGATGGACTATTCAACGAAAATTATTGCTGATTTAAGATGGTTATGGACATTTACAATCCTACATAGAAGTAAAAATACATAGCTTTTTATATTATCATCTTTTCAACTACGTATATGTCTCTTAGTTCACCAACCGTTTTTGTAAATGAAATCCTTCATCGTCACGGAGTATGTTAACGGTTACGTTTCAATTGTATGAAAACCGAATTCAGCAGATTTACATCTGAACGATTTAAATTCTGAACGATTTAAATTCTTTTTTAAAAAATCCGATATTTGGGCGAAGTTAGTTTCAGTGATATTCGAATCTTCAAAACTCCCCCATACAGAAAAAAAAAGAAGATGTACTTTGCAGTTAGATATGCAATTATAAATATTTTTTTATTTGAAAAATTCACTCTCACTCAAGTTCACAAAGCTCCTCTTTTAAAAATACTTTATCACATGTATATATTTATATAATAATAACATAATTTTAGAATGTTGCAATGGTGCACAGTCTCCATATAAGAAGCAAACACAACATCAAGGCAACAAGAATGCTTCAACAACAACAACAACAACAACAACCCGCTTTCCTATTTTTTCGACAATTATTCATTCCAATACTAAAAATTCTGAAAGATCTCTACGTGTACGTTGTTAACATGATCATTTCCCATTAGCTCCCTGTGGACCCGAAACCTTTTTTTCTTTGCATGAAATGTGAAGGTACATGTAACGAACAATAATCAAGCTATGGCGTGCATGACCTGATAACCTTAATGTTTTGAAAGTGTTTTCTTATAAAGAAAAGCAACTGCTTTGCAACAGCTCTTATTCCTCTGATGGACAACTAACCCAAGTCACTCCCCTCGCATTGAGAATGAAATAAGGTACAGGGTCTACCTTTTCAAGTGTCTTGTATTATTAATTTAACTGGAGGCCACAATATATCTGCAACCACAGAGAGACTTGTAGTCTTTCTAGTGTCAAATTCCTGCCACTTGTTCTTAATACAGCTTCTAAAAGTGATGTTTAATCATTGAGGGATCCGCAAACCATATTGTCTGCGTATCTAAAATTAAACTAAAACTTTGGTACGCGAATGTAGGATTTATAAGAAGAGGATTTCCAACACCCAAATCTCTTAGTGTTAATGTCATCAGTTAAAAAACCATTAAAAGCAAGATCAAAATCTGTTTTTGAAAATCGGATAGTCAATAAGAGAGATTGAGTTTCATGATTTATGGACAAATTGTCTATTTAAATTGTTTTGTTGATGTACTTTGCTTGTACGGGGGGTGATCAAAAAGTTCGCGAACTAATTTAATAATTTCCATAAAAGAAATAAAATTAGATTTCGGTTTTTACTATTTTTTAGAGTAGTCATCTCCGATTTTAATGCAGATCAGCAACCGTTCTGCCCTTGAGCGAATCACGTGATACAGGCGGTCACCTGATATGTTCCGTAGCGTTCTGTTCACAGTAGCTAAAAGATTTTTCCGAGTCTTATATTTCTTACATGTATCATGCAACTTATTTTTTAAAACAAGAATTGTCAATTTGTCATAAATGACCAAATCTCGGCAATTGGATGGGTTGATAAGGATATCTTTTCCGAGAATGAGCATGGTGACCATCACAACCCGACTTTCTCTGTCTTGGGTGCGTCGTTTTTCCTTTGTGGATTAAGTATGGGCGCCTTCTTTTGATCATACCTGATATGTTTAAAGTCTAAAGTAAACGGTACTTTAGTGTTTTAATCATTATGATATTCTTAAAATATTCAACTATATTTCTAACTGTAACTTGGCGATATTTCATAACAAATTGCTGAACTAAGAACACATCTCTTACCCAGCTTACTTTCACTGGGCACCATGAAAAACATCATTTTTAACCATCTCCCGTTCTTCACTAAAACAATCAATCCAATTAATGATTAAATTTCTGGTAAGTCTTTTGTCTTCATAAACCTTGTACAAATTACTATATGCTAATGCAAAGAAATTTCCAAGATATACGTTAAACTTTACAGCCTTTCGTTGCTCGAGTACGACTGAGTCAGCCATTTTTTGTTACAGGTCACCTACATATTGACGTCATTTGCACATTGTGACGTCACAAATATGGAGCAACATATTACATAACAACTGCTATTTATAGAACATGTTTATGATTATTTGTTTGCCAAATTCCATTCTGATCTGATTAGTGGTTTTGTAAATATAGAGATAGTCGCGAACTTTTTGATCACACCTCTTCTTAACTTTTAAATACCTACTCTAAAAAAACCAAAGCAGCAGTGTTAAGGCGTTCTTCGAAGAAATTAAAGAATATAAACGTGCATAAATACATACCTTTTTAAACTGAATTTATTTTTGTAAAGCTACTTTATTACCACATGACTTTAATATTATTTGGAATAACATTGTATGCCCCGCTCTATACTGGATTTGGTTTGGTCACGTTTTTCGACAATCACATGATAAATGCCTGCATTGTGTACCGTATGTAGGTCACAAACAAATTTCTATATCGCATGTACATACCCTAGTTAGAATTAAATATTTAAGTAATGAATTGCCTCTACATAACTTGTAGTTTATGGAAAGTATTGCTGCTTTAAATAGAATTTGCATTTTATTAGTTTAAATTTCAAGTTATCTGGCTTAAGTCGAAATATGTGTGACCTTTGCCAAGTATTTCACGTATTGAAGTTAATGACAACTGAAGTTGACATTAAAAAGACGCTTGAGTTTCTGATTGACAATATCTATGTAGTTTTTGGAGACCAGGTCTTCCAACAATCTATTGGAATTCTTATGGGTACCAATTGCGCCCCGTTATTAGCATGACTTTTCTACTTTATACACAACCATTCCCCACGATAAATTAAAGTCCAGGCTTTTTGATATAATTGACAGCTGCTTTTTCAATAAAAATGGAACTCGTAAATATACCTACCTTGTCATTGTTCATTTGCAAAATTATTTTGTTAAAAACATTCTGATTGTACACACAAGTACTCTGAAGTTGACATTAAAAAGATGCTTGAGTTTCTGATTGACAAAATCTACGTAGTTTTTGGAGACCAGGTCTTCCAACAATCTATTGGAATTCTTATGGACACCAATTGCGCCCCGTTATTAGCAGACATATTTCTGTATTCATATGAAGCAGAATTTGTTCAAAATTCTTTACGTGAAAAGAAGAAAACACTTGCTGTGGCCTTCAACTCAACATTTAGACATATCGACGATGTATTGTCAATTAACAATGGTTGATTCCATTCTTATGCCGATACGATATATCCCGGTGAGCTTGTGATGAAAGATACCACAGTCTGACACGTCTGTTTCATATTTGGATATTTTACTTGAAAAAGACGTTAATGGTAATCTAACAACCAAGCTTTATGGATGTAATGACAATGTCGATTGTGTTGGAAATCTTTCCAGTCCACAGTGTAACAATGTAAATGTAATGGGACTTTTTAACCATACACAGAGGCGTAAGCGTAGTCATGGGCATCGGTCTTACAATAAACCTTTAATACACGATGTCTCTTTTGATTCATTACTACCTTACCTAAATCAACAGTTAGGTCTACATCATATTCGCACCAAACTTTACTCTGTCCCTTTGAAACTTTTAAAAAGTCTTCTTGAAAAGATCAAGGAAAGTCCATTTTTTGATTCCTCGACACCAGAATATAGGCTCGAATCTGTGATTATGGATATTGCAAATCATAGGCTTTTTAAACCCCCGCGTTTTACTGAAGAAAATGCAGCTAAAACAATCCGTTTTTTTCCTTAAACTTCAATATGCCAACAAAGGAATTGACGCGGTAAATATAGGTAATATTCTTAATCACAAAAGGGTCCAGTCTTTTATTCCACCATATTTCAAGTTAAAGACTACACCTTGTATTTCCTACAAATATACATCGACTTTTGCTTCCAAACTTTTTAATTACAAGAAAACTTTACAGGGCTTGGATATCGAATATCTGAAACATAATCCTCCATCGTGTTCATGTTCTTCTTCGCCCTATAACTATAGCCCTGCTGGACACGCTATTACTGGTGACGTAAATATAGTTAATAATGAGGACCTTAGATCACTAATTTTAAAAGGTCCTAAATTTAGGGAACCCCGATCCTTCAACTGGCGTCGGAATTTCATAAATATTATGGATTCTGTAGAGGACTACGCCAGGCGATGGGCTAAACATGAAAAAGAAGACCTTGACACTTTATCAGAATGGATTAAATGTATCAGATGTATGTTAAAATCACGCATTAAAAGATTGAGGGGTAATATGAGAACCATCTATCCTTCTGTATTCAGTAATCCAGAAGTGAAAAAAGAATTAGATAGAATACATGATCAGTACGTACTGGTCCCTGCTGACAAAGCAGGTAACAACATTGTCTTTGTTTATAAGGCTCATTATATTAAATGTATTTTAGAGGAACTTGGATTTAATTCTACAAGTGGTAATCCAACTTATACTCGTAGTTCCCTTTCTAAAGAAGAAATTCTTCAAAATCATATGTCAGTTTTGTATATTTTTTTTATATTCCAAACAACCAAAATTAATTTAAATTACCATATTTATATTGGATTCCTAAACTTTATAAAAATCCTTACAAATAAAGATACATAGCTGGTTCCAGTAAATGTTTAACCAAGCCTCTTTCTTTACTCCTCACTAAGATATTATCAGTGGTGAAGGAGAAACTTCAAGAGTACTGTGCACCAATATATTCGAGAAGTCCTGTAAATCAGATGTGGATACTTAAAAATTTCAAGGAACTTTTGGAAAATTTGAAATCACAAAATTTTACCAAAATCAACAGCTTAAAAACTTATGACTTTTCTACTTTATACACAACCATTCCCCACGATAAATTAAAGTCCAGGCTTTTTGATATAATTGACAGCTGCTTTTTCAATAAAAATGGAACTCGTAAATATACTTACCTTGGCATTGGTCATTTGCAAAATTATTTTGTTAAAAACATTCTGATTGTACACACAAGTACTCTGAAGTTGACATTAAAAAGATGCTTGAGTTTCTGATTGACAATATCTATGTAGTTTTTGGAGACCAGGTCTTCCAACAATCTATTGGAATTCTCATGGGCACCAATTGCGCCCTATTATTAGCAGACCTTTTTTGTATTCATATGAAGCAGAATTTGTCCAAAATCATGTACGTGAAAAGAAGAAAACACTTGCTGTGGCCTTCAACTCGACATTTAGATATATCGACGATGAATTGTCAATTAACAATGGCTATTTCCATTCTTATGTCGATACGATATATCCTGGTGAGCTTGAGATAAAAGATACCACAGAGTCTGAGACATCTGTTTCATATTTGGACATTTTTCTTGAAAAAGACGTTAATGGCAATCTAACAACCAAGCTTTATGATAAACGTGATGACCTTAACTTTTCAATCGTCAACTTCCCTTACTTATGCAGCAATATAACTCCATCACCTGCATACGGGGTATATATCTCTCAGTTGATTCGATACGCAAGAGCATGCTCTACGTATGTATAATTTCTAAAACGAGGTAAATTATTGACAAACAAATTGATGAAACAAGAATATCAGATGTCTCGTTTAAAGTCATCATTTCGTAAGTTCTATGATCGATACAATGACCTTGTCAGCAAATACAATTTATCATTGAGTCAAATGCTGACTGACGTTTTTCATATAATTGTGAGGCCATTATTTACACACTAAACTGTCGACGGATTTTTCCGTTATTTCCCGATCATGACAAGGAGCACACGGCGGATGTGACCGGTTGGCAGGGGATGCTAACTCCTCCATGGCACCTCATCCCACCTCTGATGTTTTGGAGGTCCGTGTTTGCTCTGCTCCTATTTTGTATTGTTTAATGGACTTTTGAGCTTGAATACTGTTCGTTATCTCCATATATTTCATGATAAACATGATGACTTTAACTTTTCAATCGTCAACTTCCCTTACTTATGCAGCAATATACCTTCATCACCTGTATACGGGGTTTATATCTCTCAGTTGATTCGATACGAAAGAGCATGCTCTACGTATGTACAATTTCTAAAAGGAAGTAAATTATTGACAAAAGTTGATGAAACAAGAATATCAGCAGTCTTGTTTAAAGTCATGATTTCTTAAGTTCTATGATCGATGCAATGAACTTGTCAGCAAATACAATTCATCATTGAGTCAAATGCTGACTGACGTTTTTCATACTAATTATTAGGCCATTGTTTACACGTCGGACTTTTCCGTTATTTCCCGATCAGGCGCACACGGTGGGTGTGACCAGTCGGCAGGGGATGCTCACTCCTCCATGGCACCTGATTTCACCACTGATGTTTTGGAGGTCCGTGTTTGCTCTGCTCCTATTTTGTATTGTTTAATGGACTTCTTAGTTTGAATTCTGTTCGTTATCTCCATATATTCATTAAGTAATGCTCCCAATAATTATTAAATAAAGGCGCTAAACAAATTTCCCATTAATGTTGATAATCTATTTAACATATGTAAATAATATTCTGTTTAATAATAAAATGCATATTCAAATTTTACGGGATGACATCATATCGACAACTGCATTGCGATCAGTGACTTATTCGTCTAAGTTTATACCTTACTGTGTGGGATCAAGCTAGTGACACAAAAGAATTCATTGGTAAGTTTTGATGTAGTTCATTACTATTATACACTTTAAAATCGCAAATCATTTCATTTTCTCGTATTTGAGGAATTGCTGTTTTGTTTGATATCACAGTCAATTTTTCCTGTATGAATTAGACCCTGGTCCCTTTATGCAGCCTTAAAAGTGCTGCGCAGGAAATATAAAATCATCGAGATAGTGAATAATGCCGTTGTTTAAGAACGTTGCATTGTATCCCACTGCATGAATGTAGAAAATTTCTCGAAAACCTTGCAGGAAATGTAAATTTGTTTATAAAGTTGTTACGCTGTCATTTAACACCAAGGAGATCAAAATCACCAGGAAATATTGGAAGAAGCCGAAATACAGATTTTATGTCCAACTCTCCTATGTTCCCAATTTCGCAATCATTTGAATAACAAAAGATAAATATTGTACAGCAGTTTAATTAGATATATGTAGGAATTAACACTGCTTAACTTCGGAAAAGAGAGGTGCGTTATTAGACGCCAGCGGGAATTGTCCCCTCATAGCACGAACCACATTGGAGATAACTTGAGATAAGATAGTGTTATTTATAAGAGAAGTCCCTGTATCCTCCTCATTTCAATTTCTTTGTAAATGGTTCCTTAAAGTTTCTTGGGGTGATCATCTGCGGATTTCACATTATTACACTGTGTTGGCAATCTACGCCCATGATAATAAAGTTTAAACCCTAGATAAAAGCCCTGAATTAATCTATTAGCCACGATCTTGTCAGGATAATGCATGAGGTATTTGTTAATTGCATAGACATTAATGGGTGTTACACCTAGGCGCCATAGATTGGGGACAGTGGAATCGTGGTCTTGAGGTTGGGCGCAGGGGGCTGCTGTAGTAATATCTCTTGTAATTGTAGTTTGCATTGTTGGTTTGTGGACGAGAACTTGGCTGTCTAAACAACTGACAGTATGAGTTTTGAGGGCGAAAAGTTTGAGGGAACACATTGCTCGAGACTGGTGTAGTGCAAATAAGCATTGGATGGTTGGATGGTTACTACAACGAATACAGCTGTTTTTATACATCCATGGGAATTGATCACAAGAACCCCTAAAACTGAAAGTTGTAGCATTTTCCAACACCGGTTTTTTATAAACAGGCCAAGATGTCATATACATAAGCCATATTTCTGAGGAAACTTCGCCCCAGGAAGAAGCAGGATTTTGCCCTTTAAGCAGCCTAAACTTAGTATCATATCACTTCCAATATATAGTCCTCTGTCTACACCCATTCTAACGGTCTGTATATTCTTAAAGAGATCAAGAGTCTTAGCGGGGTGTGCACACAAGTACATACTTGCAAATAAAAACAGAAAATCTGTTAATGTTCTATAGTTTCCACCTTTATGGAGTTTGATTTGAACATATCTAATTGTATAATACATACAAAAGGATTGTATTTCAACTTAATAAATTCTCTACTTTTTGGGCCTAAAATGCTTAGAAATTATTTCAATCATAATTTTGATGACTAATTTCTTTTCATAGACCCCAGTTTGTGGATTTGATAAAGGAGCCAAATCAATAAACTGCCCACCTATAATGGTTGCTTTTTGCTTTAGTTACAAGCATACCAAACACATGGATGGATGAGACAGGAATAGAGGAAGTGGTGCCAACATCTGAGGAAGCTGAAATTGAGCAAGGGATTGTTCTGCACTTGTTGTCAACACTAACTACGCCTCCTTTACAACGGAAGTCGATGGAGCCTGAGTTGGTGGCATTAGTCCAGGACGTCTTGAGAATATTGCTGGCTGTGTTTGGGAATTCACTTTGGCCAGGTCTGAGGCAGTAATTGTCGGTTGGGTCAATCTTTGCTTCTTAGATTTCGGTGGCATTGTGTTCATTTAGGGCAAGAAAAAGGAAAGAAAAACTATTTTTAAAACAAATTTACCTGTAATTATTTATCTATTTATTTTCATATATGTATTTATAATAGAATTACATGTATTTTTTATTGTTATTGTTATTTTGTGAAACTTACATAATTAATTAATTAATTAATCTGAATTAAAAAAAAAAAAAACTTGTTAGATGTTCAAAATAGTTTGAAATTTAAAAAAATCAGCATTTTCCTAAATTGATAAGAGGTTGTACTTTTGAGAATATAAACTTATGTCAGTTTAAAAAAAAAAGACACCACAGAGTCTGCTATATCTGTTTTATAATTGAATGTTTATTTAAAGGGGGAAGAAAACGAACAGTTGGCGGTCTCAAAAAATCCAACTAAACTGTGTGACAAACGAGATGACATCAGCTTTTCCATCGCCAACTTTCTTATTTAGAAGTAATGTTTCACTATCACCTGCATTTGTGTTTATGTCTCCCAACTTTTAAACAGAAGCAGGCTACTAAGAAATAAGTTGATGTTACAGCGATTTCAACAACCTCGTTTAAAAGTCAGCATTTTGTAAATTCTATGGTCGTTATAAGGATCTTTTTTTTTTTTTTTTTTTTTTTTTTTTTTTTTTTTAGCAAATATAAATCATGATTGGGTCGTAAGACCTATGTTTTCGTTTTTTTTTTTTTGGGGGGGGGGGGGTTTGTTTTGTTTTGTTTTGTTTTTTTTGGTTTTGTTTTGTTTGTTTGTTTGTTTTTTTTTTTTTTTGTTTTGCTTTGTTTTGTTGCTAAATCTAAGTACAGAATATTCCGTCTAACTACACAGTGCTCACGACAGGTGTTACCGGTCGAAAGGGGATGTTTACTCCTCCTAAGTACATGATCCCACCTCTCTCTATATTTAAGAAATAATGTATCATTTTTAAACATCTATCGGGATATAAATACGGGTTGGTCACGATATATATATATATATATATATATATATATATATATATATATATATATATATATATATATATATATATATATATATATATATCATGTCTCCAAATTATAAACTTATAACTACACACTACACTTATATATATCTTAGAAACTAGTAAGACTTGATATACTAGTACATTCATACTGTATAATAATAAATGTTATCAGAATAAATAAGCATTTTTTTCCAACAACAATGTCATGTGTATATATTCTAAGTACATCGTTTAACATGAAAATATTTATGCATAAAAATAAACTATATAATGATTTCTGATATGTTATGTTTTTAGACTGAACAGGATTACTGTTTTTAATAATGCAAATATATTGCAAAATACACTCATCTGATAAGTAAGTTTAATAACTTTTACACGATTTTGGTACCAACACAATAATTAATTTTGTTTCGATTCAACATACATCTATAATTCTATAACTTTTTATTATTGATAGATTATACCAACGGGTGGAATTTCATGTCAATGGGTTGTATTCGTAGAAATGTGTAGAATTTGATCAATGAACGGAATTATTATGAATGAGTATTACAATGCAAAATGTTATAACGACGCAAAATGTAATATGCTGATATTATTACATTTTGCGTTATTACATTTTGCGTCGAAATTAATGCAAAATGAAAAAAAATCCACACGTTTTGGCTTATTTCATTTTGCATTTATACACGTTGCGTCGAGGCTTATGCAAAAAGTTATAATGCATTCTTTGGATTTAAGATTTAAATTTATTTGAGACTATTTTAAATCACATTTCCTGCTGTTTCAAAAATCTGTCAATACTACATTGTATTAAAAAATATCAATACAAATAAATTTACATTTCGTGGACTCTAAAACTCTGTGTCGAAAATAACAAAAACTTTATTAACGCCAATTGATATAATTGCTTGCGTTACTAGAGGTAAAACCTTATCCATCCAGCTTCAGGAAGAAAAATATTCCCCCGGGGCAACAAATTGAATTTTTAATAACATGCTAGTATAACAACTAACAAGGATCATGATATTTTCTTTTATCATGATATTTTCTTTTTATAAATTCGGTTTCAATGTAAAATATATACCGACAGAAAATTAAGGAATAATTTGGAAAGTATAAAGAAAATTTAATTGATTGCAATATACTGTATTCCCAATTTATATGATAAATACATTTATTTGTACAGATAATAAGCGATCATTACTTTCTGTAATATTACATTTGCATTAACTTCGACGTAAAATGTAATAATATATGAATACTGCATGTAGTTGAGTGTAACATTGAAAATTTTTACCCCTCGAAAACCACTGCGCCTCGGTTTACATTGGAGTATTTTATTATATTATACTGAATGTTTTATACAACACATGTTTCAGTGAATCTTTATTATTCAGCGGGTGATAGTGTTTTTTAACAAATGTTTCTCGTCGAATCAGATTCATCTAATTTACATGAAAGTATAATATCACATAATGTAAATTGTAAAGTGTGTTTCAACATCATATGTTATTACATTTTGCTTTGATCTCAATGCAAAATGTAGTAATACAAAATGCTATAATTTAAAAAGTGTGATGTTACGTTACAAATGAGTAGTAATTGATTGTCAATCTTAACAAGCCCGTTATAAAGAAACTGTTACTTTTCCCCAGTTTGAGGGAGTAAAAAAAAATTAAATAACAGCCTAGATTAATTTCTAAACAAGAATTTAAAACTGTACTTCTATTCTAAATGCTTCTTAATAATCAATTATAGACAATAATTTAACATGTTATTACATATACAAACGATAATTTAAGGAGAAGAATCTTGAGCTGAAAAAAGAACTTGTCATTCAATTTTTTTTCATATCTTGTATATTTCTGATTAAGTATGTCCCACATATCTTAAAGCAGTTATATCATTAGATTTCTTACATTATTTTGGAGCTATTGATTGACAAATACTATACCCTACAGTATCTAAGTGGAGTTTTAATTCTCCATGTTTCCGGGCTCATTACTACGTCCATAATGGGATTTTTTAAGCACGTATAAAAATATTAAAGTGGACATGTATCTTTTAAAATATTTTAGAGTATGAATAGGGTTTAAAATTCGAAAAAGCAAGTTTTTTCTATCAAACTGCATCTGGATAGGGAAAATAACGCACTTTTTAAGACATTTTAAACAATAAAAAACGTAATTTACAAAAAAAAAATATATATATATATATAATTCAATATTTTTTAAAATTTATGTTGAAATGCAAATCCTTCCAATTATTGATTAACTTTAAAAATTTCGAATGGTGAAGCTGACCTCAATATTTCACAGGACATCGTTAAAGAGGGCATAAGCATGACAAAAACGTGTCATGTAACATTTCTCGAGTACGGGAAAAACCACTATAATGACACACGTAAGCTATATAAGCGAAATAAGATATACCTAGATAAGATTTCCGTCATCAGCCATGCAAAAATAATTTTTGTGTTCCCCGTTTCTCAAAATATTTCATCATATACTGATTATGACCTGTTTTTACATAATAATAACGCCCTGTGTTTACCGAGTACGATAATGCTGTACTAATAGATCGTGTATGACGTCTCCGACTTGTTTACAAAAAGCTAAAACCTGTTCTTTCTTCTGAATAAATATACACAAATATATATATATATATATATATATATATATATATATATATATATATATATATATATATATATATATATATATATATATATATAAGATGGTAATTAAAGTTAAAAATTGTCAACAATTTATGCAAGAACTGATGCTTTACACGTTTTGCACTTATATAAATGGAGACTATGACGTAGTTAAACAGAGTCAGTTGACCATGTGTCCTTCACCCCCTTATATAAAATACAATAATTTAAAGGATTTTAAAAGGAATTATCAATACTTGTTTAACATTAATTATCAAGGATAAACTAACTAGCAGTACATGTAGTTATCGCCAAACATTTAGCGCTGCATTCATACGCAATGGTATTACTCAGTAAGTATGATATAAACTAAACATAATAGATAGAAACAATAATTTTACTCTGCATTTATAACATTACTTCTTCAATAATGTTGTGACGGTACATATTGTCGTTTTGTACATATTGTCGTCGGCGACAATACAGTACCGACCAGACACAACCTAACACCAGAGCGAACCCAAAGCGCACCCCGGGTTCGCTTCCTGGGTTCGCTCGGGGTCTGCTGCGGGTTCGCTTTCAGAAAATTTGGAACCGCTCTGGGTGCGCTTCGGGTTCGCTCTGCGTTCGCTCGGGGTCAGCTCTGGGTCCGCTAGAGCGAACCCGGCGTTCGCTTTCCGGGTTCGCTTTATGCACTCATGCGTGAAGCGGAGCCCGCTTTAATCTTGCCGCCAGTAAGCCCCGCCCCTTGTATATTCCAAATAGAGCAGTGAAATCGATCATTACTGATTTTATGGCGATCGAAACATGTACATGTAAGTGACAATATGGAGAACGTTGATAATTGTTCAAGAATTTCACCGTACATTCGACGTAGAATTATCACTTTTATTTTTCTTAACTTACAAGCTAAGTATATCTCGAAAGAAAAAAAAGGTGTTAAAATTATTTTCGATGTATCGGATGGAGTGAAATTGATAAGAGTATCTTAATAAAAAAAACTTTCAAATTCATTTGTTTATATTATTCATGCGTTTTAAAATAAGTTGGAACTTGCAATTGTAATTGCAATTGCTAAATCGTAATTTAAATGTTTGAAAGACAAATAACTGAATTATGATCTTATCTACAAAATAGCTGTGACATACTGTACACGTAAAATGCTAAGTTTTCATATTTAGCAGTTTATATTTAAGCTAGGTTGTCGTCCATTACATGTATATGTAGGTCGTGTTAATCACTAAAAATTCTCATACAGTGTAACTTGAGTTTCGATGAGCCCCACCCCCCACCCCTTTGTTTTTTATGGGCCGGTTGTATCGATTTTAATTTCAAATAATATACATGTACAGTGTTCTCTCTCTCTCTCTCTCTCTCTCTCTCTCTCTCTCTCTCTCTCTCTCTCTCTCTCTCTCTCTCTCGTAAAGCTATTTTACTGATTTTCAGCATTCAGGTGGCAGCAAATTACATTCATTGAACATGTACTCTTAATGCAACGTACCAAAGAACTATGACGTTTCCAATTAAAAAAAAATAAGAATAATAATTGAATTTCTCATTGATAACGACGAGGTACATGTAACTTAAGGGGCATCGAATGTAGGGGGAGTATATACTCAGGTATACCGTGACCATGGAGACTGTATACATCAAGCTAGCAAGTGTCAATTAAAAAACCCACAGCAATTGCTCTTAATACCCGCAATATTTTCGAAACAGGTGGATGATTACCGATACGTGATGACCTTGGCTTCACTTTGAAACTACAATTATTAAAGTGTTGAAATTGAATAATTATGACAATTACAAAGTTCAAATACAGGTTACTATGTAATGAAAAAAATATATGTAAGTTTTTGTATTAAGGTATCTTTGCAAGTTCAATTTATGAATGTTGGAATTACGTGTACTTTTCATGCACAAGTACAAAACGTACCCGTCTAGTATAGTTTTTATGTTCATATAAAGTATTTCGAGAATTACATGTAGTACATGTAAGAGGTTCGTGAACATGGGAACCTGTATAATTATATATATCGACGCGAAGGAAAATGATAAGCATTTCTGGGTTTTTTTTTTTTTTTTTTTTTTTTTTTTTTTGGACTGACTTGCAAGTAGTTACAAAAATTCAAAAACATACAATGTAAGGTCTACATGTAGGATAATTAAAATTGACAAAATAATATTTCCCTGTATACATGTATTTAAATCAAGCTATTTATTAAATTTTGGTAAAAGTTTAATTTAAAAAAATAGCATAGTAGTTAAATGAGATTTTTTTTCTCCAATTTACGTATTGACATAATGCACATTTATTCTGTACAATGTACATTTAATTTTTTTTTTTCATGATCAATTATTAAGATCGATATTTTCGAAGTTGATCTGGATAAATTAAAACGTACATGTAAATTAAAATAATTAATAAAAAAATAATTAAATTAAAGCACGTACATGTTCTTATACGCAATGTATATTTATATATTAATGGATTTTAAAAATATAAAGAAAATAAATATTTAACTATACATGTACATGCTACCTGGATAATAAAAATATATAATGTATCAATAGATTTTAAAGATAAAAAAATAATGAAAATAGATGTGTAAATATTGCATGTTGTCTGGAGAATTAAAGTATATAAATGTAAAATCATGTTTAAAAATCATATTAATAATATTTTTAAACTGTACATTCACACGCTTTGCTTGTACAATGTTTAGAATATAAACTGGCATGTTGACTGGTCGATGCGCTGATGGTCAACGCATTTATCACTTATCCTGATTGAAAGACCTGTTCGGCATGTTGATTGGTCGAAGCGCTGATGAGTTAATCGATAATCCTGATTGACAGCTCAGTTACGCAATACCGAACGCGCGTTCGCTTTCTGGGACCGCTACTGAATTTGGGGTTCGCTTTCTGCGTTCGCTCTGGATCCGCTCTGGGTTCGCTGCGGGTTCGCTACGGGTGCGCTCCGGGTTCGCTCGGGGTCAGCACTAGCGGACCCCAAGCGAACCCGAAGCGAGCCCAGAGAGCGAACCCGGGGTGCGCTCTGGGTTCGCTTTCTGTTAGGTTGTGTCTGGTCGGTACTGTATGTACCTACCCTCACAGCACAAGTTGTCGTCCATCGGTACATATTGTCGCCGGCGACAATATGTACCGAGACGAGCCTTATTTTCTTCCTGCATAATGGACGACAAAATGTACAGTCAAGCACCAGCACATATTGTCGTCGGCGACAATATGTACAGTCAAGGTCGGTATATATTGTCGTCGATATATTGTTTTGACGAATATTTACTTGAGAAACACACACACGCACGGAGGGAGACAGACAGCGTTACTCGCAATACTGTAGGGAGAAAACTTTTTGGTCAGAAAATTGTGTCCAGGATTGATGTACATCATTATGACATATCAAGATACCGTAATTCTTGAGATATCTGATAAATCAGCTAGTCTTTTTTTCTTGTAATATATACTTGTGCCGATATAATATTATAAATATAATTTATTGTTTATAATAATGTAAGAATAAAGCAAAAAAAAAAAAAAAAAAAAAAAAAAAAAAAAAAAAAAAATTTAGATCACCTGAACTGGAAGTTCAAGTGAGCTTTACTGATCAAATTTTGTCTGACCGTCCGTCTGTCTGTTAACTATTCATAATTTCAGCTTCTTTTCAAGAACTACTGGGTCAATTTCAACACATTTTTACAACAAACAAACAAAAACAAAATCAATTTTGTTCAAGTCATGACCCCAGGGGTAATGTGAGCCACAATGGGTGATCAAAGTTTTACATAGGAATATATAAAGAAAATCTTTAAAAATCTTCTCAAACACCAAAGGCAGATGTAGCCCCCCCCCCCCCCTTGGTTTAATTTTTTTTTTTTTTTTTTTTTTTTTTTTTTTACGTTGGTAAATTTTGTTTGTTTAACTTGCATATACTTAGTCCACAGGTAAAATTTCATAATTAAATAATTAAGTTAACATATACAATAACACTGATGGACGACAATATGTGCAGTGAGGGAAGGTACACATTATGAACAGGACGACAAAATGTACCGTCACAATCACGCTGCATGAAATATCAAACGAGACACGTCAGTGTGATTCTCACACCAATTACATTCACAAAACAACCAAAAAAACAGCAAAAGACATCTTTAAACAACAATATCTTTGGGGCGACAATATGTACAGTGAGGGTGAGGCACATAATGTCGCCAACGACAATATGTACATATGTAACTTTTCAGTCGGCGACAATATGTACAGATGGACGACAATATGTGCAGTGAGGGTAGGTACATATTGTCGCCGACGACAATATGTTCAAAACGACAATATGTACCGTCACATATGCTATATTGAATGCAGTAATTTAGAACACTACTGGCCTAAATAATTACTGATAGTGCCACTTTTTACTGATAATTTCTGATATTTACTGATATTATACTGTTGGTACTGAGAATTTCTGATATTTGCTGATATTTTTACTGTTGTTACTGATAATTGCTGTTGGTTCTGATAATTACT
Organism: Saccostrea echinata; assembly: GCF_033153115.1. Lineage (NCBI taxonomy): Eukaryota > Metazoa > Mollusca > Bivalvia > Ostreida > Ostreidae > Saccostrea > Saccostrea echinata. Next base: position 17,339,375 of record NW_026889765.1, on the reverse strand, counting down.
GATATTTACTGTCGTTTTTACTGTGGGTTCTGATAATTACTGATATTTGCTGAGAGTTACTGTTGGTACTGAGAATTGCTGATAATTACTGAGAATATTTTTCTGAACCCAGATGATGTAAAAACAAGCCTAACACTGACTGGAAAGGGAGGGGAATTGGTTGAAAGGAAGAATGGGGAAAGAAAATCCGTCAAAAATCGTTAGGAATCGTTCTTATTTTAAAACATGATTTTAGAGAAAAAAAAAACTGGTATATGAAACTTTATAAAGACTTTTTTAAACTCAAGCTGTTTCAATAATGGTTATACATGTAATTAAAAAATAATTTAAAGCTTTTATTCATTTTTTTTTCAATACTGACAGTTGTTGTTGTACATGTACATAAAAAAATTCTGTTAAAAGCGGTTTCAGAGTTTCTTGAGAACCCCCCCACCCCCACCCACCCCCCCCCCCCCCAAATGAAATAAATAAAGGATTACTTTATTTAAAAAAGCAAAACAATAATTAAATACAAAGCGAAAAAAAAAATACCAGGACATTTTTGAGACACACATTACTGTATAAATGAACCTGACGGAAGTATTGCAGTAAAATTATTTGGACGTCACTCCCTCTTTCTCGCTTCCCACGGGCGTGTTAAACAATTTTTTAATTTAAATTCAAACAACAAAGAACAGATGATGTTATTTATATCTAAAGCTTACTATTGAAAGAACTATGATTACAGAAATAAATTTAGAGAAAAAGACAATATCCCGATCTATTTTTTTTTTTCATTTTGAAAATATTCAAGACTACTTGCAAGACTTAGAAAAATTAATATATACAAATGATCAGTATTTATTTTCACTAATCACGACGGTGCCTGATGTAAATTGTTTTCAAAATAGAATTCTAAAATTTCCTTGCAATTACATGTAGTCCATTAACATGCAACAGATGTGTGCTGGTCCCGGCATTATTCTTACATGTAAACTACGTCTTCATTGAGTTTGATTTTAAGTAAATATATCTAAATAATAAAACATTTCTCAGATGTTATGTTAAATTATATCATTTGATAAGTATTTTAAAACCGAAAAAAATGTCACCCTGTAATAATATTCATGTTAAGAATCTGCTTATTTTATCCCCCCTTTTTTCTGCCTGAAATGTAGAATGCACAATAACAGTACCCAACCTCGAGGAAATTAAAAGGATTAGAACCGCTGAAATATGAAGTTTGACACTGCATTTTTTTTTAAATACATACCGGACCCTTGTTTGGTTAAAATTAGATTATTTTCTCTATACCACGAAGTAGACTATTACACGGATAAACATTTTTTTCATTCATTTATCTGTTTATATGTAATGAATTTATTTCTTTTAGAAAGAGGCATTCTTAATTATGAGTTTTACTCATCACTCATCAATCTTAGCCGGAAATATAAAAATAGAAGTTATCCCTCCCCTTCCCACAATTTTAGCTTAAACATTCTGGTTTACAAGTATTCGTGTTGAAACATGTAGCATCATATTTTGATACATTTAAATTCTTTATTTTTCATGTACAGTAATTGTTGTCTTTCTGTTCTTTTTTACGCAAATGAACGAAATGTAAGATATACTTGTATAACAGAGAGAGATACATTTTTTAATCCACCTGTCACTTCAATGTTGCGTAACTGACTGTTTGTGATATATCCGGCGAGTCCCGGCCGCCGAGTGCCTTTCTCTCTCACTCGCCGTACGTGTCATACACGTATATATATACAGCAGGGACACCTATTGTTATTTTCTCGCTACCGTACAGTGTACATCACAGCGCTTCCGTTTGTGTACAATACCCATAGAAGTCCTAGGACCCCGTCACTGTGTTAAACAGTAATCAGATAAAATAAACTTTTAACATGTGCGATGAATAATAATATTTTTGTGGTAAATTGAACAGGATTTTGAACTTTTTCATGTAAATCAAATCTTATTTTAATATTCTGATGAATTTAATGAGCTAAGTGCAACAGGAAAATAAGGGATAGATTGTGGATTAATTTAGAAATAATTCATACTGATATAAAACACGCTGATTCTCTGTTACATGACATTGTGAAAATATGATTTCATTTTCACGTTTAATGAATAAACTTCATTTGACGCCAAATCCTTGCATAATCTTTGGCTTGTTTCAATTTACTCCAACAAGACGCTAAACTTTATATAAAAAATATCTCAGATCTGTTGTTTTCCTTAACAAATCAACTATACACAGAGTAACTTCCGTGTGCATTCTACTTGTACAGTATGTCCTCATTTACACATGTAAATGTCTACCTTTCTGCAAAAATCTTCGAAATATTTTTCCACTGAAGAGACTCAGTCCTAAACAAGACACATTATTGATTACGGAAGCGCTATTTGCAGAAACAAATTCTGTTGGAAAAAGTTCTAATACGTCATTTTCAGGATTATTATACATGTAGATCGCGTGCACACCCCTCCCCCCTTTCAAAGCTTATTTGCTACGAACTTAAGGTTAAGTTTCTTCGTGTAATTAGACCGTTTTAAGATATCCAACTATTAAAACATAAAATATTAGCATTAAGATTGATTTTATTTATTTTAAGGACAGCACATGTCTCTGGACATGTTCAGTAAAAATTATATATAAATTGTGTTAATTTATCTAATTAAGGATATGAATTAATTACGCTGAGGTTCTATGTCTATCAAACATTTATTTTTTTCCCATTGATTGTTTTTACTGACAGTACATGAGAAATCTCTATTTAAAAAAAAAAATATTTTTGACGACACAAATGGAAACATTATTATACGGTATGTGTTTTAACAATTAAGTAAAGGTTTTGAACTACTTAATTGTTACATGTTTCCGATGAAAATCTGAAATGCTGTAGAAAATATTCAAAACATTACAATATGTGAACGGGTTGGTGGTGTATTGATCTTGACTTACTTTGATCCAATCTCTTATAATACTTAGGAGCGGCGGATCAAGAATTTTCTGAAACAAATAACTACTGTAACAGTACTTTATATGGCATTAAAAATGAACGGTTTAATTTTTTTTCATGTGTTCTTTAGATAACATTTCACTCATATTTACCTATTAAAAGCTGCGAATTTCGACCTGTGCGCTGCACTTACATGTGCATGTGTATGTCCATAAATCAGTGGCAGGACCTTCCGTGTTCAACTTTTGACATGTATACTCGACGGCATTGTTTTTTACTTATGAGAAATCTTTCGCTCTGTACTCTGCACTTATGAACAAAGAACAGAGAGGGATCTTTTTCGTGACTCTGCACTATTTGATCACCGAGGAATCTTTTTTGTGCCAGCACCTACTTTGACAGAAGACCGCGGCTTATACAGTCCCTTCCGAAGGACCGATCTCCATGTCCAACATCACCGCACTATATGTATGGATTAAATATGAATACACTTATTTTTTTTTAAATTGGTTTTATAATAAGAAACTGATTTATTACGTCCTTTTTAGACCTACTAGTCATCAATTGAAATAATATACGTAAGTCCTTAGGAACTAAGGAACAGGATGAATGGGGGGGGGGGGGGGGGGTTGGGGGGGGGGTTGGCAGGTTGAATCTTCTAACAGAAAGAGAAATTAAAGTTTTTTTCATATATATAATTACTTTAAAAATAATTTTTATGACAAAATGTACACTATGCTTGCCTTGCTGTCACTCAAGTTACAAATTCTAAATAACTATAATGGGTAAAAAAAGATGTAAAGAATAAATTATAAAATTAAATTAATTTCTTTAATTTATTTAATCTCTCCACCCCCAGTCTCCTTTAAATTTTACATCTCATGAACTTAGAAAATAATCTCAGTAATTATCAGCAAATCAGTACCAACAGTAACTCTCAGCAAGTATCAGTAATTATCAGAACCCACAGTAAAAACGACAGTAAATATCAGTAATTATCAGAACCAACAGCAATTATCAGTAACAACAGTAAAAATATCAGCAAATATCAGAAATTCTCAGTACCAACAGTATAATATCAGTAAATATCAGAAATTATCAGTAAAAAGTGGCACTATCAGTAATTTTTAAGGCCAGTAGTGGAAATAAGGTATCATTTTGAAACTTTTATCGGAAGTATTTACATTCCGATAATATTTCTTTAAAATGATATCTTAATACTTACATAATTACATAATTACATTTGTGAGTGATTTTATTACAATTATTTATCATTCTATAGATTTAAACCTACGAAATGAATTATTTTTTCAAACCCCAACGGTATACATTAAATGTGTTGAATGCGTCTTCCACTTATAACGTCACTGTAAAATTACTTTGATCGTTTAATTACGACTAAATAATGAATTTATGGTAATTAGGCGAATCTGTTTATATATTTGTTTAAATACACCTTGTTTACAAAGTGTTATGTAAGGAAATACATTTGCAAATGTAAGTATATATATCAACAAACTATTGTTGCTTTTCGGTTGAATGAGATATGAAGATAACGAACATTAATCAGGCTCAAAAGTTTGAAACAATACAAATTTGCACCAGAACCCCCCCAAAAAAAACATCAGAGGTGGGATCAGATACCATCGATGAGAAAGCATCCCTTGTCGACCGGTCACACCCAAATCCAAAAAGAATGGCAAATCAATTTAGACTGATTTAAGAAATAAAATCCCCGGCCAAGGGCATTATATATACCAATTAAATATTAAACTATAATGCTCCCATTGCCTTTATAGTTTCTTTTATTGTTTGAAAGAAAAGTCTAATCATTAAATATATAATTTAAGGTTTTGACAAAGAGGTATCATTACCCGGAGCAGAGGAAAACCGCCCGATATTCCATTTCTAATTCTTAATTTCCTTTTCGTATGTTTTGCACGAGAAATCGCGCTAAATTTCATAAAAAATCTTTTATGACATAGGTAAGAGATATCTTAAGTCAGACTCGCAAATTAAAACTTTTATCTTTCACATACGCCTCTGATATTCATATTTGAATGCATAGCTATACTGTGTGGATTGTCTGAAAGCATAAAAAATTTTGAACACTTGGAGGAGAGCGCAGTTATAACTTTTTTTATGAACTCTTGGGAAAAAACACCGAGGGCAGGCAATCAAAATTATTGAAGGAATCAATCAAAGACTAATTCCAGAGTCAGATGTTTATTAGTATCAGATAGCACAATTTATTTTGTGTTGGACATTTGAGTTTGGAGGATGATAAGCGAGAAGCCAGGTCATTCTTACTGGCGTCGAAGGATGTTTAATTGCGACTAGGTGCACGACGTCCTCCATACTGACAGCCGTCGAACAATACTTGAAGTTTCAAAACTGGGATATTTAAAACCGAACTTTACGGACAACCCTCTTATAAAAGTATCTATCGTCCAATTAATTGCATTCTTTAGCATTTATCCTTTTTTTTCGTTAAATTTCCGTTCCATATTCCTTTTAGCACCTCACATATCTTCCTCAAATCTGAACATGATGCAATAAAACGGAATATGAGGTGCATACGGGTCAATTTCACTTATTCAGTGGGAAAATTTTAATCGATTAAGTTAAAGATTTCGTTAAATTAAAAATTCGAGTAGATTATTGTTATCCTGATCCGTCCGTCCCTTCGTCCGTCTGTCACAATATCACTCTTACAACATATTTTAAGCAGTAGCCAACTCATCTTTCAGAATGATTGGTGGTGCCTTGAACATAAGCAAATGAGATTTTAAAATTTGCATTTTTACCCTGGGGGCCAAATCGGGATCAAAAATGACGTTTTTTTCTACTAAAACCTGGTTCCCTGAACCCCTTCTACATTTTTCGCAGCAGCCTATTCATATTTTGAAATATGATTGGGAGTGTCCTGTAGATGTGCAATAAGATTTCGGATTTTCGATTTTCACCCTGGGCGCAATTTAGGGTAAAAACAAATGACGTTTTTTCTACAAAAATCAGGTTCCCTGAACACCTCTTACATTTTTACACTAGCCAACTCATCTTTAGGAATGTGATTTGGTGTGTCCTGAAGATGTGCAATAAGCTTTCGAAATTTTCATTTTCACTGTAGGGGCCAGGTGGGAGTCAAAAAACCACGTTTTTTTTAAACCTGGTTCCTTGAACTTCTCTACCATTTTTCGCAGTAGCTCATTCATATTTTGGAACATGATTGGGAGTGTCCTGTAGATATACTATAAGGATTTAGAATTTCAATTTTCACCCTCGGGAAATCGAGGGTCAAAAAGTGTCGATTTCCTACCCAAACCTGGTTCCCTGAACCCCTCTTACATTTTTTTTTTCACAATAGTTCATTCATATTTTAAAATATTTTGAGTGTCCTGTATTTGAGCAATAAGGTTTGAGAAATTAGATTCTCACCTTAGGGGATGATCGGGGGTCGGAAAAAGAAATTTTCTACAAAAATCTGGTTCCTTCAACTCCTCTCACATTTTTTGCAGTGGCCAAGTCATCTTCTGGGTGATGTTGGTGCTGTCCTGTAAATGTTCAATAAGTTTAAGAATTTTGATTTTCACCTTGAGGGCCAAACGGGATCAGAAATGTCATTTTTCAAATAAAACCTGATTCCCTGAACACATCTTAAATTTTTCACAGTAGCCCAATCATGTTTTGGAATAAGTCTGGGTGTGTGACCTGTAGACGTGCATTTATGTTTCGGAATTTCAAATGGAGTGAGGGCTTACAAAGGACTTTTTTGTATCATAGATTTAAATTTGGCTTCTTCCCTTATTACCCAAATATGAAGGTGAGAACATATGGAGGCAAACACCTATCTGTAGCTATTGCTGTCTTTTGATAGCATCAAGGTGATTTAATAATTGTAGGTTTAGACAGATATAGCGTAAATATTTTAACAGCTTTGGGGTGTAGTGTAAATTATATTATGGTTTGGGTTTCACGACCCCTGGTAACCTCACTCGACTTCATCTAGTGAGGTTAAACCCGGAGTCAAGAAACAAAAACCATGGTATAATTTACAATACACCACAAAAAAGTTAAAATTGTATGGTATATCTTTTACTTAATTTACAACTCAATTGTTATTCTCGGGTGTCATTTCAGCCATGCTTGCCAAGTGATAATAGCAGATCAAGTTTTCAGGCTCGTCACGTAGAGCCCATGATCGCTGTTGAAAATCACCTTGATCACAGTCGCAAGAAGAGAGTTGTAGTTGTAAAAAAGATTTCAGTATATTTTTTAGGGATGCATCCGGCGCACACCATAAGCATAAACAAAGTATTTTATTTTTAAAAAGAAAAATCTGTTATTATATACTTGTATACAACAAAAATTGAAAGTTGCTATTATTAACCCCCAGCCCCAGCCCCACCCCCACCCCCCCACCCCCCACCCCCGGAAATATATAACCCTATTTTCGTTAATGCATGCGAATAACAACAGTACTCATTTATTTGACAATTATCAATCCACTTATTTTACTTGAAAAGACTATTAATGACACATCGATCTAAAATAATTTTTATCACAATCTGGTAATATAAGGACAAGAGCGGAGTCCTGATGAATTTTCTTTTTAAAGATGTTGAATATTGCTTTGTTTAAAAAAAAAAAAATCTTTAAAATGTTGTAGATATAGTTAATTAATTTGAACAGGTTTTCTGTCCATCTTTATTTTAGGAAAGAAAAAAAAGAAATCAAACAAATAAATAAAATAGTATCGCGTAATGTTATTTGGTTTTGCCGTATTTTTTAAAATTTTCACACTTAAAATACATTTAAGCCATGTTTAAAATCAAATGACTTTCAAATGAATCCTACACGATTCTTGCACGCTTGCTACACCACCTGTACGAAACCCTGTAAACTGCACGAGAAAAGCACATGACAGCCACACGCTTTTTAAGGTAGTTGCAAGTTTCAGGGTCTATATATTGCTACATAGATAAGGAAAGCTGACGAAAGAAAAGTTGAAATAAGATGTTGCAAAAAGAAATGAAATTGTTAGGAATATGATCACTACAGAAAGCATTAGAAGAAGCATTTCTTTTGAATACGGTATGTAAAAAACATAATCCGGTTAAAAGATTTCACCATCACTCTTTTTGCATTGTCTGAATCAAATTTTTCTACAAAGTAATATTGAGTATTGAAAGAAAAAGAAACTTTTAATCATTTTTTTTAACAAAACGGTAATCTTTTTACATGTATTTCACTATTGACATGTTCAAAATACAGTGTATATAGAACATCATTATCTACAAACAGTTGTTGATTGATTCTTAAATAAAACAATAGAAATTGTAAAAAAAAAAAAAAAAAAATCTTTTTTTTAATATTCTATGCCTCCTCTTTTATCAAAATAAAGCTTTTGATCAATAAATAAAACTGTTTTTAATACAGACCCTAAAATGTGCTTCTACACGACTTGTACGATTCGTTTCGTTTTGTGTACGGGTGCAGGGTGCTAACCCCCCCCCCCCCCTTTATTTCGTTGTCAAACTCAAACTTTTTTATTGAAGATCTAGAAGAAAAGCTGACTATACATGAAATTCTTGTCTGCTGATTAAAATTATTTTGTTGTAGACTCACTATTTAGACAGTAAACTGTTGATACACGTAGCTTAAGTTTTTTACCTGTGCACGTATGATGATAATACTTGATCGAAAATTTTAAATGTTTTACAGTAAATTACGAAAGTATGGAAAGACGTCAGTCTTGAATACGAGACCATGGCAAGAAATGTACAGTGTTTCTTCAGCTAAAAAACTTAGATGAACACGCATGCACTAACTAAGCATATTTTAAAAAGATTAAACTGGGCTGTATGTGTAAATTCCAGGTAACATATTTTACCTGCAGGCTTCAGTGAATAAAGCAAACGAAATAAAGCAAATGAAATGGGTAAATGCTTTAAATAAAAATTAATTCTGACATATATCCAGATTAAACTGAAAATTCCATGCGAAAATGTGGCGATCGAACTTTTTGACTGTATGTTATATTGGCGATAACATCTTGGGTACGTCAGAAGAGTGTAAACCAACACATATTACTTATGAGTACATCGCCTTTATTTATTTTTACTTGTGACTGAGAGGCGTTTACATTTTAACAAGTCCGCTTGCAAAAAGACAATTTAGTTCGTATTCTTTTTGTTTTTTGTTTTTGTTGTTGCTAAATCTGTAATCATTTCTCCCTAAAACTATTACTTACATAAATAAAAAAAAGAAAAGATTTTTAGGCCATGATTTCGGAAAATAGCACAGAATCCTAATATACATTTTTCAACGTGTCTTCGTTTCCGAGAATGTTCATAAAGACAGGAATGGGGTAGATAAAAGCTATAAAAATAAATGATAAAGTATATAATTCACTTTTATTTATCATATACTCTACAGCAGGTTAAAATCGCGGTCGGAAAAGATCGCGATTTGTTCAACTTGCAGCAAAGCGCGGTCGTTTGAATTCGCGGAAAGGAGAAATTATATTAAAAAATTTTCAGCACTGCAAATATTTTCCTTGCGTATTGTGTCGATTCTGAACCCGATTAAATAGAACGAAACACCGTTCTGACCCCGATTAAAAGACAAATCTCGTACGATTTACAACGTTACGCATTCAGTTAAATTTTCTTCTTTCTTTCTCGTGTTTTCTTTCTTATACCGAAATATTCTTGTACCGATAGTCAAAATTGAACTTTTAATAAAATTGAATTAATGTGTAACAGTGTTGTCTCTACTACGTAAGAGCCTTGATTAAAGATAATAAGACTGAGTGATACGCACGGGTGAAATCTAACAAGACATGTTTTGTAGATAATTACATCGCACCTCTACTGGGTGGCAGAATTAAATGTTAGTTATAGATGTTTATTTATCAATTAAGCTTCAAAAAACCCCACAACTACGTGTTAGTAATTGATCCGTACACCCGCATAATTAGGAAGACAGTCTACATCTCCGCTATATATTAATTACTGCTTTTATGTTTGCAAGGAAACACAAATAGAGTTAACGAAATCTAATCACAGATATCGGTAATATTTCAATTTATCCTTATCAATTTTTGAAGAATTATTCACTGTATGTTGAATTCGTGGAATTTTTATTTCCGCGAATATAGCGAATAGTAACTCCGCGAGTTAATTTCTTGCTGTACAGTATTGTACACGAAAATAATACGATGCTGCATTTAATATGAAAAAAATGTTAGTCAAGCACAACCCGATTATGCATAACGAATAAGGAATCGCCTCACACTCTATCGAGTTGAAGTCGTAACTAGTTTTGAGTACTTTATATTAAAAGATGTAAGTCCAGATACATGGTACTTAATAATAATATTTGGAATCTCTAGGGTTATTTTCCGTCCTTCTTTAACAGACGCTGCGTATAGAAATAAAAGAAAATGACTTACTGTATTTGATCATTAAAAGATTCGGAATGCTTTCGGGGCGTGGCTTGCATAATTATTTAAAAAATTATCCATGAACGGTACGGATCACTTTGTGCACGATACGGTACGCTTCTTGTACGGAACGGTTCGTTTTTTGTACCGTACGGTTCGCTTTGTGCACGGTAAGGTACGCTTCTTGCACGGAACGGTTCGTTTCGTTTCTGAGGTTTAGTAGCACGTTTTAGTGTATGTACAAATTTCAAAATAGTTTTCCAACATATATGGACAATTGTTCCTTTACATATGTAAAATATTTCCTACATACATATATAAAAATAACACTATGCCAAATCTATATTAACTAATGTTTGCCCAAAAAAACTACCGTAAAATATTTATATACATGTACCTTTTTTCTTCATACAAACAAAATCAAAACAAGAATTTAAAAGGTAAATATAGAGAGTATACAATGTAATTTTTGGCTTATATCTTCTAACATTGGCATAGGTGAGGTCAATCATCGACCAGTTGAGCAGGTCATGTGCATGATGATCTTTGAAATCTAAAAACCAAAATGGTACAATACAGAGAGGTCCACGACGTATCACTGTGGAAAAAATGAGATCATTGCTGAATGTGTAATATCTGATAAAAAGGATTTTTTGTCATTCAGAAATGCCCCTCCCCCAAGTTCTGTGTAATGATTTGTTACCGCCACTTCCTCTATGAATGAGAAGGAAACACAGTTAAAATCCGACTTAAAATAGAATTCTTGATAAAAATCATATCTTAGAATTATTTGATTGTCAGAAAGAAATTTTTTTTAGTAATTGTATCTCTGTTTTCTCAAGGATGTGGTATTTGATTTTTTCTGTATGTGCACAAAAAGTTTGAGATGTACCCTGAACTCCTCCTACATTCGCAGTACAAGTATTTTTCAAAACGATATAAGATTATCGAATTCTAAGTATTTCTAACTATTTTGCGTGAAGAATCGTGCGTTTGCGTTAGCAATCGTGAAAGATCGTGCAACGTGTAGCATCGTGTGCGTAAAGGATCGTTCGTGTAACAGGTTTAATCGTGCGGAATCCTTAGTGTAACGTGATCGTTATGTATGTTGTCAACAATAACGTTGCAACCACTGTATGCAAATACAGCGTATATAGAACATTGAATGAATGTTTGATTTATAGATAAAACAGATTATAAAAAAAATCTTTTATGCTTTCTTTTTCATCGTTATAAAGGTTTTGATCAATAAATAAAAATGTTGTTAATATAGATTTCAAAAAAAAGTTTCCAACATATATGGACAATTGATCTTTTACATATGTATGATATTTCTTACATACAAAAATACATATAAAAATTACACCATACAAAATCTATATTAACTAATATTTACAAAAAAACAAACAAACAACCCCCCCCCCCCCAAAAAAAAAAAAAAAAAAATGTATATACAGTTTTTCTTCATACAAAACAAAACCAAAACAAGAATTCAAAAGGTAAATGTAGAGTATACAATGTAATTTTTGGCTTATATCTTCTAACATTGGCTTAGGTGAGGACAATCACCCACCAGGTGAGAAGGCCATGCGCATGATAATCTTTGAAACGATCTTAAAATCTATAAACCAGAATAGTAAAATACAGAGAGGTCCACGACGTATCACTGTGGAGAAAGCAAGATCATTGCTCATTGTGGAGGAAAAGAAATAATTGCTGAATGTGTAATATCTGATAAAGTGGATTTTAGCTCAACTGAACCGAAGGCTCAAGTGAGCTTTTTTGAACAAAGAGTGTCCGGCGTCCGTCTGTCGTCTGTAAACTTTTCACATTCTCGACTTCTTCTCAAGAAACACTGGGCCAATTTTGTTCAAATTTGCCACAAAGCATCTTTGAGTAAAGAGGATTAAAGTTTGTTCACAGGAAGTGCTTCTTTCAAGGGGAAATAATTAAGAATTCGAAATTTAAAATATCTTTTAAAAATCTTCTTCTAAAGAACCACTAGGCAAGAAAAGATGAAACTTATTTGAAAGCTTCATTACAGACGCTAGATTTAAATTTGTACATATCATAACCCCCAAGGGTAGGACGGTGCCACAAAAAAGTATTAAATAGGAATATATAAGAAATGTCTTTAAAACTTCTCAAGAACAGCAAAGCCATGATTAGTCATATTATAACAGAAGTATCCTCAGGTAGTGTAGATTCAGGTTTGTTCCAATCATGCCCCCTTCGCCACAACAGGGGGGTGGGGTTCAAAGTTTACTTTAGGAATATATAGAACTATATAAGTAATATCTTAAAAAATCTTCTTCTCAATAACAAGCTAAGTCATTATTAGACATATTACTAGTAATACAGAAGTATCCTTAGGTATTCTAGGTTTTCTAGGTTTCATTTCTTTTGTTATCCTCATTAAAATTCAAAACTTGAAGCGAATCCAGCGGATATTTCTTTAACGATGACCCTGTGGCATATATATATTTAAACGTTTAAATGGAATATCAGTTGCTGTTTTACACTTTGACATTTCTTTCTTTTACTTACTTGTCACACAGATATTTAAAATCAATGTTTTTTTGGCATCATTGCATTTTTTGTTGTACTCCAGACATGTTATAACATTTTTTCATTACCTGGTCAAATAAAATTAACTACAGTCTTAATTTAAATTTCAATACAGTGGCGCCGCGTTTATCCGGACGCCATTTATCCGGACGCTTCACCATCCGGACGATATTTTTTGGGAACCGATTTTTTCCACGTTATTTTGTCTCATTAATCCGGAAATTCGCGTTCCGTATCCGGACGGTCAATTTCTACTACAAAACATAATAGTTCATTGAAAAATGACTCGTTTATCCGGACGGTAATTTTTCAAGAAACGACATTTTCACACTTATCTTGCATTCGTGTTAATTGTTGTAAAAACATTGGCCATGCAGTCAGTTTGAAGGCGGTTACCTGTGACCTACAAACAATAGCGTCTATAATTGTTTTTAAATTGTGTTTACCAATTCAATCACACGTTTATCTTTACCATGAAGCTCAAAGAATTTAACTGACACTGTGCATTAAATAAATAATAATCCGTTCAAAATCATTGATATTGCTAACCGTATATACATCGGTAAATTCAGGAGAATTTTGGAGAGTTGTAAATAAAATGAACAATAAATAACGAGCAATTTCGTAATGCTCTTTATCATGTCGATTGCGTTAGTTTAAAATACGATGTTCCATTTCTAAAAAACGTAAATGTATTTGAAACGCTTTTTTTCCACAAGACAGTGTAGAAAGGTACATAATAGAAGAAATATCTCTATCTAATGTACTACCGTTTACAAACGTCCATTACATATCAAACTGGCGTTACGTACAGAAGTTGATTACGTTTTTCAAGGTATTTTTTAATGATCGAAATTCAAACTTAGCGTCTGTAGAAAAAAATAATATTGATAATCATGAAGATGGCTTGTGTTTACGAATGTTTTTAATACTTTGTTTGATTAGTTTGCAGTGTTCAGTTAATTTTATAGTAATCATGTGTAATGAATATACGGGGAATATACAGAGTTAGTTTATATTTGAACATTTTCAATGATGATGCTGAACAGTTCTGTCATATCATATAAGCTTCAATAATTATAATATATGACAAAATAAAACAACAGTAGATCAAAATTTGCTCAACCCATGAAGTCACATGTCAAAGAGAAGGTGAATTAAAAAAGGAGGTCTCGGCATAAAATTGGCCATCCATTTTTTTTTAATTAATCAATTACTGCTTTTAAAACAATTAACCAAAATATAATTTAAAAGTTTTTTTTCTTTGCTGTCACATTTGAAACAAGAATGTGCATATATACATGCTTATAGAGAGAGTGCTTTTTGATATGTGATTCAATTATCCGGACGATTCATTTATCCGGACGATTTCGTTGGGGACAGAGGCGTCCGGATAAACGAGGCGCCACTGTATATTGAATTTTATCAGGAAAATCTTTATTTATAACGAATCGTTATTATTCATTGAACAGATCTTCAAAAAATATGCAATTTTCAAAATGTCACATAGAGGTGTTGCACTCCTGATATTTTTTTGTTTTATAACTTTTTTTGTGTCCTAAGATATTAATGACATATTTGGCAGCATTTAGCTAGTATCAAAAGATATAATTATGAGCTACATGTATAGGACTTTATGTATCCTGATTTTCTAGTGCAAGTTTATAATTATGTGTTCGGTAATTTTTTTACGTTTACAACATCAATTTTCAGGAATATTGGGAACTGCATTTTGAGCATTAATACTGATGCTCATATCAATATATGTCGATTACAGGAATATGTTGGTCATCGTTTTCCACAAATTTTTGACTCATTTTTTTCTGCTGCTTAGAGCTTCATCTGTTGATCTCATGGATGAGTGTGATCTGCCAATAACTTGAACATACCATCTTTCTTCTAGTGCATACATTTGACTACATGTTCATCTTCGTTTACAACTATAAATGACTGAAACGGACAATGCACACATCTTATTTCTTCACTTAGCTTTTTCCAGGGTTCACTATTCTACAAGGGGACAATCAAAGTATATTCTAAGAGTGTTGCAAGTGTCCCAACGATTGCGTTTTATCATAATTGAGCGCTCATAAATTTTCCGATTAAATGTCCACTTTTTCGCTCTTGTCGGGCAAAATGACGTTTCGTCCTTAGCTACAGAAGATGCATGTAAACCGAACATTCTGACTGGCTAATGTTCCTGTCAATTAAAAATCAGCGATCCACCAATTATGAAAAACATCCCTATTTTATTTGTAAAACAGGTGTGATTATAGTGGAAAACTTCAATGTTCAGAAGTCAAATATATACGGTGTATGTTTAATGATTCAACAAAATATTCATTATTCTATGTACTTCATGGTTGTTTAAATGTCACGTTAATGAGTCGTATTTATCAACTTTCTAATACAGAAAACGCCTCGGTAATGAACACCTTATTTTAAGAGAAAATGTCGCGGTACATAACCCTGAAACGTGCTACTACCCCCAAAAAAGCGTGCGACTTTCGTGCGCTTTTCGTTTCGTGCAAACCGTGTAGCGTTTCGTGTAAACCGTGCAGCGTTTCGTGCAAACCGTGTAGCGTTTCGTGTAAACCGTGCAGCGTTTTGTGTAAGCTCCAAAGCGTTTCGTGCAAACCGTGTAGCGAACGTGCGAGAAGCGTGTGAGAAACGTGCGACTTTCGTGTAAGAAACGTGCGACTTTCGTGCAAGAATCGTGTGAGAAACGTGTACGATTCATTCGGAAGTCATTTTATTTTAAATATGGCTATCGATTGATCAACATGTCATTCTGTGTTGTGTGTAACCAATATTATTCGGATATATCGTACTGGTAGCATTTTAAGAGTAAAAAAAAAAATACGGAAACAACAAAATAAAATTCTCGGTAATGTATTACATATTTGTTTGATTTTTCTTTCTTTTTTTATTTCAATAAAGATGGACAGAAAGTGTTAAAAGTAATTAATTA
The DNA here is from genome assembly GCF_033153115.1 of Saccostrea echinata. Taxonomy (NCBI): domain Eukaryota; kingdom Metazoa; phylum Mollusca; class Bivalvia; order Ostreida; family Ostreidae; genus Saccostrea; species Saccostrea echinata. Next base: position 17,323,435 of record NW_026889765.1, on the reverse strand, counting down.
TATGTACATAAATTTTAAGGTATTTGATTCAATACATTTTTTAAAGGGAGGAATACTGAACATTTTTTTAAAGAAAATTCATTTGGAATCGGGTCTTGTCCTTTTCATTCATTTATTTGAATCTCTTCACCATTTTACAATTATGGGATATAGAGATTACAAGAACATATCTGTGATTAATACAAAATAATAGATAGATATTGCAGGCGTGAAAAATAAAATGCACAATTTAGTGCGATGCTATAAATGTGAAGTATTGGAATTATAGGCCGGGGAGCACAGTTAATTGATTTTCTTTATAAACTAACATAATTTTCTTTTAAATTACAAATAATATTGAAACGATGAGTCATTTATAGTCTTTTTTATGTATAAAATTGGTTTATTTATAATGGACATATAAATGAATTATAATTCACATGCATTGGCAAATACAGGGTTAAATATTTCCGGAAGGGGGGGGGGTGATCAAATGAAAACACAAACTGAGTTTTTCTTTAAAACAAGTGTTTAATTGATAATTTTCTTTTTTAAGAAATTATTGCTTCTTTCGGGGTGTGCCTGATGCACCCCTTAAAAATATATTGGAATCTTCTTTACACTTCCAACACTCTTCTTTGGACTGTGATCAAGGTCATTTACAACAGCGATCACGGACCCTGCGAGCCGTGACTGAAAACTTGTTCTGCTATTATCTCTTGTCAATCATAGCTAAGATGACACCCGACAATAACGATTGATTTTTAATTCGTGATATTGGACGGTTTTTCTAATTTTCAATGGGTATAAATAAATATCCGTGGATTTTATTTCTTAAATTTATCCGATTGTCTGTAAACAGTGAATTAATTTGCCCGTGTATTCGTGAAGAAAATAATATAAAGAAATAAATCCTGAATAATTTGAAATTCATATATTAGTTGTTTTATTAATCACGCAGTTCTAGAGCACAATTTTTTAGTTTTTAGGACATTGGATATGTATACATATATATTGAATGTATTGTTAAGATTACATTGTTTAATTACATAATAATTGATTTTTTTTTGTCTAGACGGGGTTTGAAATCAAGGATTTGAAAGATAATGGGTATATTGTTTTTATATGATATACACCATGCCTCAACAGAGAAATAAAGAAATACAATACCTATCCCCCGGCTTCTCTACCATATAAAATTTTAATGATAAAATTAAAGGTTAACTCTGTAATGAAACGATAAATATTTACCATTCTGAATAAAATGCATTTAATAAATTACATGTATCGGGTCCCGCTGGAGATATGGATATCCTTTTTTTTTCTTAGAAAGGGCACTTGGTATTTTTTCCCGATCGTATACTTACTGAAATAAGTGCCCGTTATATTTAGCCATGTACAGATTTGAAGAAACAACAGTAAGATCTCGGTAATCTCCCCCCCCCCCCTTTCCTACACAATGTTCCTGTTTGATGCAGTTTACTTATTAACTTTGCAAATTCTAAACGGAACCTAATTCAATCAAATGAGATTATTTTTTTTTACTAAATCAAAAAATGTATAAATCAATCAATATGTAAAAAAAAAAAAGGAAAAGAAAATCAATCCGTTTACAGAAATCATACACAATTTAATCAATATTTTTTTTTTTTTTTTTAATCAATAACTGAGTTTATTTGTCAGTAATAAAACGACTTTTTAATATCCAACTATAATTGTAAAAACATTAAATGCTGTAAAAGATTATGAATTACAAATACATTTTTTTTCAGTGCGTAATTTAGAGTCTAGTGAAAAAAAAGGTCTGTACACAGACTATGAGAAGCATTTCACCGGGCGGGTCACATACTCACTGACAACTAGTGATTAATTACAACTGAACATTGAGTTTTTTATCTGTTAAAATAGTACTGGTGTAGCGAGTTTTAATCTTAACTTAATCTGAATGATTGCGATTCTTAACTAATCGATGATTAATCCGTAATAATTGAAATAAAGTCCGAGAGATTCCGAATAGGAAATCCAGATCGAGGCAAAAGCGTGCGAGAATCGTGTACAAAGCGTGTGAGAAACGTGTACAAATCGTTTCGTGCAGGCTTTCGTGTAAACCGTGCAGCCTTTCGTGCAAAGCGTTTCGTGTAAACCGTGTAGCGTTTCGTGCAAACCGTGTAGCGTTTCGTGTAAACCGTGCAGCGTTTCGTGCAAACCGTGTAGCGAGCGTGTACCGTTCGTGCAGCGTGCGTGTGGGGTAGTAGCACGTTTCAGGGTCTGTATAATACCTTCTTCCCGTTCAGAAGTATTTCAAAAAGATGCTGACTTTATATCGACTTAAAAAGGAGTACTTATTCACCTTTCAATTACCACATGCAGTCAAATTATTCAAGAAAATCTGATGATTATATCTTAAAATGTTAATTACATTATCTAACATGTAAAGTAATATGAGAATTATGATAAATGAGTCAGGAGTCAGGGATATTTCCATGTCAATTATCAACATGGTATTATTGGAACGAGATCACTATTAAAAATTAATATTTACAAGCTTAAAAAGATATTTTCCCGTTTTTATTCCAAAATTAATCACACATATATATGTTCCTTTATGTGTTAATCTATTGCGTAATTGAAGTAATCATAAAATGATTTATGAATAGAAATCATCTTCATGTTACGCTGACAAATTTAAGAAAAAGGAACAAAAAGTGATAAAATTCAGAAGGATTGGTTTTGCTTTCATATCAAAGATATGTTCGTTAAAAATTTCAATTTGATTTTGTTTGAAAGAAAAAAGCCAGAGTCCAGTGATAGAAAAATTGTTAGCAGTATTTTTAATTGATCCACAAAAAAGGGTATTAAAATTGTCAAGCCTCTTTCTTTACTACTGACTGATATTAACAGTAGTGAAGGAGAAACATCAAAAGTATTGTGCAACAATATATCCGAGAAGTAGTGTAAGTCAAATGTGGATACTTAAAATTTCCAAGGAACTTTTGGACAATTTGAAATCACAAAATTTTACCAGAATCAACAGCTTAAAAACTTAGGACTTTTCAACTTTATACACAACCATTCCGCACGATAAATTAGTCCAGGCTTCTTTATATCATTGACAACTGCTTTTTCAATAAAACTGGAACTCGTAAATTTACTTACCTTGTCATTGGTCATTTGCAAAATTATTTTTTTAAAAACCTTCTGATTGTACACACAAGTACTCTGAAGTTGACATTAAAAAGATGCTTGAGTTTCTGATTGACATTATCTATGTGGTTTTTGGAGACCAGGTCTTCCAACAATCTATTGGAATTCCCATGGATACCAATTGCGCCCAGTTATTAGCATAACTTTTTTTGTATTCATATGAAGCAGAATTTGTCCAAAATCTTATACGTGAAATGAAGAAAACACTTGCTGTGGCCTTCAACTCGTCATTTAGATATATCGGCGACGTATTGTCAATTAACAATGGTTATTTCCATTCTTATGTCGATACGATATATCCTGGTGAGCTTCAGATAAAGGATATCACAGAGTCTGACACATCTGTTTCATATTTGGATATTTTACTTGAAAAAGACGTTATTGGTAATCTAACAACCAAGCTTTATGATAAACGTGATGAATTCAACTTTTCAATCGTCAACTTCCCTTACTTATGCAGCGTTATACCTTTATCACCTGCATACGGGGTTTATATCTCTCAGTTGATTCGATACGCAAGAGCATCCTCCACGTATGTACAATTTCTAAAACGAGGTAAATTATTGACAAACAAGTTGATGAAACAAGAATATCAGCAGTCTCGATTAAAGTCATCAATTTGTAAGTTCTACGGTAAATACAATGACCTTGTCAGCAAATACAATTTATCATTGAGTCAAATGCTGACTGACGTTTTTCATACTAACTGTTAGGCCGTTATTTACACACTGAATTGTCGACGAATTTTCCCTTTATTTTCCGATCATGACAAGGAGCACACGGCGGGTGTGACCGGTCGGCAGGGGATGCTCACTCCTCCATGGTACCTGATCCCTCCTCTAATGTTTTGGAGGTCCGTGTTTGCTCTGCTCCTATTTAGTATTGTTTAATGGACTTTTGAGCTTAAATACTGTTCGTTATCCCCATATATTTCACAACCAACCTCTAGTTGTGATGAGTTCTTTGAGTTACATATGTACAACCCAAAACAAATGTTATTTTGGATGACTCCTGCTCACTAGAACAATAATATACACTTCACATGTTTTTCATGACTACGAGGGGAACACTCAAACTGTTGTTCCGAAGTAATGGGAAAGACCTATGTAACTGTTACCCGAGACCGAGGGCCAACGGCAACAGTTTCGGAGGTCTTCCCCATTATCGAGGGACAGCGGTCTGACTGTTCCCCGAGTTGTCATGAAATAAGCGTTTTATTACCTAACCTTCTATATAATATCTTCAAGTAATGATAAAACATAACAACAATGGATTTTAAAATACATCGACAACAGTTCGTAGCATTTCTTAAAACCAAACTAAACAAGATGAATATTAATCAAATCCTCATCACCGACTGGTGTAAAATCAGAAAAAAATAATGGTATAATATATATTATCATGCACTTATAAATTTATGCTTGCATACATTGTTTAGTAAACAACGTCATGATGATTTGAAAGTTTGAATAAAACACAGTCAGATGTTTAAGGTAAGGATCTATAAGGAGTTAAAGGGGCCTACATTTTTCCAAAAAATATCCTCGGAAAAGGTGTTCTTAACTTCTTCTTTGAAATGATATTAAATGGGTATCGGGATTACTTTTCAATAATAATTTTAAATGAATGCCAAGAAAGTCCACATGCGGACATTACTGGATGGACGCCTCTACGTGTAACATTGTCGCCTATGGCCCATCATATCCTCCCAGGTTCACCATGTCCTTAAGGAAAGAGTGTCGACCCAAGGTAATCCATGCACCCCTTCAATTCTCCAACCGACACCAATTTCCCAAAGCAATAGCTTATCAATTTGGTTTGTGAGCTGTGACATTTCATACAAAGTAGAAATTTTGTCGTCACCTTAGAGCTTACACTCAATTCCGCTTTAAAAACCACACAGGTAACTGAACTTCAAAATCACTCAGCAGGGGATTAAACACATCCAAGTTCACTAAAAGTAATAGTGCACACACAATGTCATCTAAGATCATTAAGTATGCGTAAAATGCTACATCATTACCCCCAAACCTCTTCTGAGGAATACTAGCCAACACCCAGAATAAATAACTGCTCAAACTAATCAAACAAGTCTGACGAGTATCCGTAGCTAAATATAGTAACATAGACTACCGTAGTACCAATAAAGCGTAAAAAATAACCTACATGTATATAACTCCTGATGCCACAATAAACACACTTTTTACATATACAAACAAAAAATTAATAAAACATTGACACAATGTCAGTTGTGACAAAATTTGAAATAATTTTCAATAGTTATTTTTGTCAAGTCATTTTGGAGACGCATTAATACTATATTAACTTTTCTCAAACAAAGAAAAATGTTAAAAGATCCGGTGATTCCTATTTATAATATAGAAGGGGAAAACAAATTTAGGAGTTTTTCATGTATGTGTTTTAAATAAAACAAATCGGGATTCATCTTTGGACCATATACTATAGCTACATGTATAAACCTGACCTCTAATAATAAGGCTATAGAGAACCTTCATTTAAATAATTGATTAATGGAGATAATTCATGACTATAAATACTGCAAAAAGGTTCAACAAAATAAAAATCTCCAAATTTAATGACTTTTTATATATTTTTTTTTTAAAGAAAGTAACTTGCGTGAGTCCTAAGTTGTGTAGATTTTTTGTTTAGTAAATTAATTCGTAAAACATTTGCAGATACTCAGCTATGTTAAGGAAGGAAATGGAAAATGCGATCTTGGTACATTCTTAATAGGTATTATTGTTAAAAATCTTTGTAACAAAGTAACTGTAAACATTTAGGATAGGTAATATAGATATCCATAATGGATAGGTTTGAGGCTTACTCAGTACCAGTTACATCGCATTTATCAGCTGTGTGTCACGTGACTGATATAAAAATAGAATAGTTCAGCCGAATGTAGAAAATGAGGCTAGTGCAAGGGCATACGCATGTTTTTGGAGGAAAATATTGATACATATTAAAAAAGATTTACATCGGCTTCCCGAAAAGTGCTGGGAGCTACTTTGAGCTGTTTCGGAAAGACTCGTTATTATGCCGAAAATATGTATAATAGCTCAAAATTTCCACTTCCTTTAAATTCTGTCATGAATAAAAATAATGTTATGCCGACTAGAATCAGCTCCCAGCACTTTTCAAAATATACATAATATAAGCAATTGATATATTTCATATTTCAGCTCAAACAGTCTAGTTTATGCCCTTGCACCTTTGAGGTTAATCAGGCATACACGTATCGTGTAAGCGATATTCTTTACATTCTCCGTCTTTGTGCAGCTCCATAGCATCTAGAAAAATTTAAAATAATCTACATTATTATTTTAAATAAATTATTTCCTTTTAATTTGATCAATTAGATTTAAACATAGGCGAATGTTTTATATTTATTTAAGCATTTTTGTAATTATTAAACCAATGGATCCACTCCCCTGGATCACTTGTACTGCGTCAAGTCAAGGCTAGCGACGTCATAAATGACACAAGATTTGCTTCTAATAACTCGGCAGTATTGCTATCAGATATTGTGATTTTACAAGCTTTTATAAATAATTGATAAGAAAAATGAATGCAAGTTGTTATTTACGCATCAGTATGTGGTTAAATAGATTTTTGTCGCTTGTTAAATTTTTAATGACGTCACAATAAAACTTCTCATACGGTGCATCACTAATGTGAACTCAGGTCTTCCTTAACGTAGCTGAGTATTTAAGACTTAAAAAAGAAATTAGGCATGCATAATAACAATACATTCCAATTAATGCAACTTTTATCCTCCCAAATTATGGTTTACCCTGCAGATCAAACTGTTCCAAATTTTTACGGCTCTCCAAATACGAACTTCCCGGAAAAAAGTTGGAGAATATTAAAAAATCATGTTATTTGTGTTATTAAATATCTAAGAAAAATAATCGTCTTTGTTTAAATTTTTTTCTGCAATGCATGAGAAAATCGTATTCGGAATGAGTAAACAGGATACAAGCAAAACTAAAGACGTTATTCATTTTTCAAAGCTATACTCAATTACACCAATATCAGTTTGGTGCTCAAAAACCACAAGTCTCCAGATAAATATTTTGACCATTAAACAAATTTTCTCGTTATCGATATCAACATGTATTTCTTAGGAGTATGGTACATGTGGTTACAATTGTCCTCATGTCAAGAGCATTAAAAACCTTGCCTTGCCCTGTGTGGGTGTTTTGGAACATTGTCCATAGAGAAATAAATAAAGGTATTAATGTTTAATTCAGTTCATGGGATGTATTATGATACGTGTACCTATATAAATGCTGGATCCAGGAAAATTGGATTACATGTGTCTTTTAATCTATATCTTTCCTTTTCTTCACACTTTCTGTGAGCATTTTTACTCTCAAGCAAGGGACCATACCGTTATGCATCCAACAAACATAGTCTTTTGTTTTATTCTATTATTGTGCTCATCTTATGTCGTAGCAGACTGTGATACAGGTAAGAAATGCAACTATTTTAACATCATATTGATTTATATTCACATTCAATATTTTTTTCAGAATATCATGACGTGTTAAAGTATGATTTATAATACAAGTATTTCCATTAAAAAAAAAAGAATAAATAATAATTGTTTTTTATTATTTTACTATCTTTTAAATTTAATTATAAAATAAGACAAACTCAAGCTATAAAAATCAATATAAAAAAAAACAAACGAGTTATAACATATAATGAGCAACAAATAGAAAAAGAACCAACCAAACAAAACGTCAAACAAGCAGACATAAATACAATTTAAAAAAAAAAATGAAAAAAGGAAGGGGTCAAAATACAAATGTCTTGTAATCTTTTTTAAAAAATATGTCAATTAACTGTGTTGTTTCTATATTCATTTATTTTTAAATATGCAAATACATATAATTTTCAACTTTGTTCTGCAAATATATACCAGGGTGGTCCGGTAAAATCGTTGACATCCCGTTTTTATCGAAAAATAATGAGCGCACTGAGCTGAAATTTTCAGGAAATGTTAATTAATCATATTTAAGTACATCTTACTTTTTAAATAAATTATACTCAAAATTAAGAATTTTATTAAACAGGATATGGTCGCACGATGCACTACCAAAAAATCAGTAGCCCTTTTCACAAAAAAAAAAAAAAAAAAAAAAAAAAAAAAAAAAAAAAAAACTATTAATTTTCATCGTAGGAGAAATCTTACGGTTTAATTCCTTTTCACAAAAATAGGAAATTCTTTTATTGCGAAATATGTATGATGGCAGTTTCTCGTGGGATTTTCGTACGACCTTCTTTGCGTCAGACTTGTGATTGTGACGTCAGATTTCAAACTTCCTTGCTTTATAATCGATTGCACTCGATTTTTTGTTGAGAATAGTGTTTGTTTCACTTAAAAGTGTTGAAAAGTCGCTTCATTTTTATTCTCATCTACTTTTTAAAGGATTATAATGCATATTGAGATCGTTGTTAGGAAAGAAGTCTGTCGTAAGTAAAATCTTAAGTTCAATCTGCTACGAATGCTTTCGTGAGAAGCATTAAAGATTTTTCGTAAGAGATTTGTTAATTGAAATCTAATGCAAAAACTTTCTTTTTTGTGAAAAGGCTTACAGGGAATTATCAGGGAATATTCGATTATTATTTCGAAATAAAAGTATTAAATAGATAAGGTTGGAGGAAAAATTATCAAATTTTTAATTCTCTATCTATTATGTCGTAATCTGGAAAATTTCGAGCAATTTGCTTAATTTTATCAGTTTTCCAAGACTTTGAAATGCATAAAGTGGTAAAAGCAACACACGATAAATGGCGAGGTTTGATGACTTTACGGAGCTTCGGAAAAAAGGTCCAGTTATACGTTGACTGAGTAATGACCCCAAAAGAGTATAAATGATAAGAGAATATAAAAAAAATATCACTTATAAATTAAGATACAAGTGGAATGGGTATTTCTAAACTGGGGTGCTTTTTGATCGAGTTCCCCGGTTGATCAAACCATACAGACAATCATCAATTGGCAACAATGAAAGACGCTTTTATTGCAGGCAGTCGAAAAAAAGACTGCCAATTAGTTCAGTGAAGGTGAAAGTACCTTCCCTACCTTACATGTACTAATAAAGATTTCCATAAGGTCCCATGTGTGTGCGAAATTGGTCACTCGACTGTTTATGGAGTAATTAAAGGCGACCTCGAATGTGATCGTCAGTATAGTAGGGGCTTATCCAATCTTTTTAAGTAAAGATGAAAGGTGGCGTTATAATCCGTGCGCCGTAAGGCGACACCACACATCAGAAAATCCCATATTTTGTTCATATGAACACATAACTCTTTGAAATTTGCTATGTATATTGATAAAAAATGTACTAAAGGGTTAAGGAAAATTTTGAGAAAGCAGTATTGATTATTTTTCACTCAAGACTAACTGTCCACGATTTTACCGGACAACACCTCGTATAATATTTAGCTATTAGCTATCTATTCATATTTTGCATTGATATATATATATATATATATATATATATATATATATATATATATATATATATATATATATATATATATATATATATATATATATATATATATATATATATATATATATTCTCAGATAAACTGAATAAGGTCAGGAATAGGGGTAATGTGGTGAGACCTGGTGACATTAAGTTTATGGCTGGATGTGTGAGTATATAATACAACGTACCTAGAAATATCCTAAATAGATTCGTAAGAATAATGAATTAATATTTATAATAATATTTCTTTAGTGGATCTGTGTAAAGGACTAAGTCGCAGTTTTGCATATTATTGCCTGTGTGAACTTATGTATGCAATTTCCTATATAGTATTAAACATTTCAAAAATATTAACATCAACGTGTCTGAATAAATTTAATTCTGTTTTTTATGTATTGCAGATTTTACGGTTGGCTACTGTGGTATTTCAACTTAACCCTAACATAACCCTAACTCAACCACGACAAATAAATGGATTTCAGTGAATGTTTTTATGAGGAAGAAATTTTGAGAACATAATCGTATTAACTATTATTAAGTATATCAGTTATTATTTATTAACTGGCCAATTAGTTCTAATACAGGGAATATATATATTTTACCTTTAGTATTTATTTTCCTTATATGTGTATTTTGGGAAATGAAAAAGTCTGAAAAAAGGACTTGGGAAAAACACACCGGTCCGTAAAATATATAATGTAACCAAAGACAATCAAAGATATTTACTCATTTTGTACATAACATTTCCTATTAATAATCTATTTGAGTCATATTTTATTCACCATAATTTTTTTCTGCACTTTTAATGACGCTGTTTCTGTTATGCTAGGAACTTAATGTGTTTTGCATTTTTGAAAATGAACTCTTTTTGATATTCGTATATTTATTATTTATGAGCATTGTATTTCTATATAATTGAGCAAATGCAATGAATCGAAAAATAAGAGAATGTAAATTTTGCTATTCTTATAGACAATAAATTTTACTTAGATACCACATCGTGACATATTCTGTGCATGGCATATCTATTTGTTTTTTAAAGCCTTCGAGTTTCTATCGTTGTTTATAATCTTCAACACTTTTTATTATCATGTTCAAAAACGTCATTCACTTAATATTACACAGCATCATATTTTCATCTTCTTTTAATGACATGGGCTGCATCAGATTTAAGATTTTTATAACCTGCGTTGCCTACGTCACAATGACTTACGTCAAAAATCAATCCGCTTGACGTTACATTTAGAATATGTACAATTTGAAGGCATTTTTGAAGGAGAAATTGCCTTATTTTCTACACGTACCGTCGTAAAATTAAATTACAAGGAATGAATTTAATAGCTACCAAAGTTATTCTGGTATAACCTGTGTTGGAACAGCTTACGCTTTTTATAAACCGCTTCGCAGTTTATAAAGCGTAAACTACCCCAACCCAGGTTATACCAGTATAACTTGGGTAGTTATTAAATTCATTCCTTAAAGAAACTTAAAACCCAATTTGTTTGGTTGGTTGTCACGTAAAGTCCCCCAAAAAAGCTGAACAATCTGTTAGAATGTTCATTTTGTAAAGACTTGCATGAGTTATTTATATCATTGATCATGGAGAAAACTTCTGCAATTACAGTAAATCTGTATTAATGTCAGGATGTCGTAAACTCTATGGCCGTTATAATGACCTTCTTAGGAAATATAACGTATTAATGGGTTGTATTTTGACTGATATATTTCACACCAATTGTAAGGCCTTCTTTTTATTCTAAATTTGACTACAGAATATTCTGTCTACCTGCTGAATACATAGGACTGACGGCGGGTGTTAGGGTCAGCTGGGGATGCTTACTCCTCCTTGGTACCCGATCGCTCCTCTGGAATTTCCAAGGGTTAAGTTCGTGAGTTTTTTCCCACAAAATACGGATTTGTATTGCTTGTAGATTTTTTTTGCGGTCGATTTCACCACTTCCATGTATCATAGTTTTTCTTTTCAGTGATGAAATATGGTTATCCAGTACTGCATGCTAGTGAAGTTTAAAAAAAATTATGGACGCTCGCAGGAAATGCCGATTGCTGCATGTAAAATTGCTTGCTGAATAATAATTACTGATGCTTCTTATTTTACTCAAGTGGTGCATAAGAATTTTAAATATGGCCCTAAGCCTTATTTGAATTTCTAGATTTACAGTTTTGCTACATTAATTTTTAAAGCTTTAATAATGAAGAAAAGAAACCTTTGACAAAGAAATATATGGAAACATGATGATGACAGCAAGAGCCTAATTTTCAAGAAGATAAAAGAATATTTTTGTATGGAAATCAAGAATTAAAATTACACGCACAAAATAATAATAATAATGATAATAATAATAATAATAACTAGATGAGATCTCGTTGCGAGCAACGAGTAGGTCTTCCGTCCGATTTTTCGATAAGAGGAGAAATGATTTTGACTATGATCTTTGTTAAAAGATAATAATATAGAGACTTCCCTAATTAGATTTCATTCTTGATTTATATAACATTATCAAAGAGCTATAGATGACAGGCTTTTGGCCCCTCTAAGCCCCTACTTTGAAGGTCAGCCCCTTTTTCTCGATATCAAATGAAAGGTCTTGTGATTTGAAGACTTTTTGTTCAACACCTATGCAGAGACTTCTTTTCTTTGTGGAGATATGCTGAATAGAAATATTTAGGGGTCACCCTCCAAGTCCTTAATGGGGCCGTTTGACAAAAATTAAAAGGGTGCACATTGTTTAGAACATTATTCTGACCCTCTTTTGTTCAGCATTGCTAATCAAAATATTCTCCCTTTTCGAGATATAAAGAGTCAAAGATTTAGCATTCTGGCCCCTTCTGACCCCTTATTACGTAACATATGATCAGAATCTTATCATATATTGTTGTAAATCGTTAAGATAAGCATCTTTGCTTCAGTAATGTATTACAAATTATTGATCGTAAAAGAGTTATAGATGAAAGACTTTTGGCCCCTCTCAGCCCCTAATTTGAGGGGTCAGCCCCTTTTCTTGGATATCAAATGAAAGGTCTTGTGATTTTGAAGACTTTTTGTTCAATAACTATTCAGAGATTTCTTTTCGTTGTGGAGATATGCTGAATAGAAATATTTAGGGACCATCCCTCCAAGTCCTTAATTGGGCCGTTTGACAAAAATTGAAAGGGTGCATATTGTTTAGAACATTATTCTGACCCTCTTTTGTTCAGCATTGCTAATCAAAATATTCCCCCTTTTCGAGATATAAAGAGTCAAAGATTTAGCATTCTGGCTCCTTGTGACCCCTTATTACGTAACATATGATCAGAATCATATCATATATTGTTGTAAATCGTTAAGATAAGCATCTTTGCTTCAGTAATGTATAACAAATTATTGATCGTTAAAGAGTTAAAGATGAAAGACTTTCGGCCCCTCTGAGCCCCTAATTTGAGCGGTCAGCCCCTTTTTCTTGACAACAAATGAAAGGTCGTATCATTTTGCACACTTTTTATTCTATATAAATTAACAAAATGTTTACAGGTAAAAAGATATGAAACAGAATGTGCCAAATTTTGTAAGATGTTTCTGAGACATTTCTCGAGCCCTACGGAGCTTTGGCGCCATTGGCGCTGGAAAGATATGAACGTCAAATAGCACATCTACAAACCTTCCTCTACCTTCACTGAAAATCTTATTTCTTTATCTTTATTCGTTTAGGAGAACACCCCAGGACAAGGCAACCCTCTAAAAATCAGAAAATCGTCAATATCTCACTACCGGAAGTGACATCATAAACGAAAAAATTTTCCAATAAGGTTCAGATAAATATATATCACATGTGAAATTTTGGTGAAAATCTACCCAGCCATTTCCGAAAATTCGCGTGCACAAAATCGGTAAGAAAAAAAAGAATAATAACTAGATGAGATCTCGTTGCGAGCAACGAGTAGGTCTTCCGTCCGATTTTTCGATGAGATGAGAGGTGATTTTTATTAAGTTTTCGTTAAATGATAATGATATAAAGATTTCCCTCCTTAGATTTCATTCTTTGGATTTATATAACATAATCTTGAACATCTTTCGTTCAATTTTGCTATTCAAAATGTTTCCCCTTTCCAAGATATGAATCGTAAATAATTTAGCATTCTGGCCCCTTTTGGCTCCTAATTACACAATAGAGAATCAAAATTTTACAACATATTATTGCATATTGTTACGTTAAGAATTTTTGCTTCAGTAATTTATAACAAATTCTTGATCATTTGAGAGTTACATATGAGTCTTTTGGCTCCTCTGATCCCCTAATTTGAAGGGTTAGCCCTTTTTTCTTGATATCAATTGAAAAGACTTGTGATTTTAAACATTTTTTGCTCAACAACTATTCAGAAGTTTCTTGTCGTTTTCGAGATATGTAGAATAGAAATATTTAGGGGACAACCCTTCAAGTCCTTAATAGGGCCGATTGCAAAAATTGATAGGATGCATACTGTTCAGAACATTATTCTGAACATCTTTTGTTCAATATTGCTTATTAAGATATCTCCCCTTGTTGAGATATGAAGCGTCAGAGATTTTGCATTCTGGCCCCTTTTGACCCATTATTACGCAACATATGATCTTAATTTTATAATATTTAGTGGCAAATCTTTAAGTTAAACATTATTGCTTCAGTAACAGATAATAAAAAATATTGATAGTTGAAAAGCTATAGATGAAAGGCCCCTTTGAGCCTTTAATTTGAGGGGTCAGCCCCCTTTTCTCGATATCAAATGAAAGACCTTGTGATTTTGAAGATTTTTTGTTCAACACCTATTCAGAGATTTCTTTCGGTTTTGGAGATATGCTGAATAGAAATAGTTAAGGGCCACCATCCAAGTCCTTAATGGGGCCGTTTTATAAAAATTGAAAGGGTGCATATTGTTTCGAACATTATTCTGACCATCTTTTGTTCAGTATTGCTTATCAGAATATTCCCCATTTTCGAGATATAAAGCGTCAAATATTTAGCATTCTGGCCCCTTGTGACCCTTATAACGTAACATATGATCAAAACCTTATCGTATATTGATGTAAATTGTTAAGATAAACATCTTTGCTTCAGTAATACATTACAAATTATTGATTGTTAAAGAGTTACAGATGAAGGACTTTTGGCCCCTTTAACCCCGTAATTTGAGGTGTCAGCCCCTTTTTCTTGATATTAAATGAAAGGTCTTGTGATTTTGAAGCATTTTTGTTCTACACTTATTCAGAGATTTCTTTTCCTTGTAGAGATATGCTGAATGGAAATATTTAGGGGCCACCCCTCCAAGTCCTTAATCGGGCCGTTTCGCAAAAATTGAAAGGATGCATATTGTTAAGAACATTATTCTGAACATCTTATGTAAAATATTGCTTACTAAAATATTCCTCCTTTTTGAGATATAAAGCGTCAAAGATTTAGCATTCTGGTCCCTTTTGGCCCCTTATTGCGTAAAATATGATCAAACTTTTAAAACAAATAGTTGTAAATCCTTAAGGTGAATATTTTCGCTTTAGTAATTTATAACAAAATATTGATCGTTCAAGAGTTATACTTGAAAGACAATTGACCCCTCTGAGCCCCTAAAATGAGGGATCAGCCCTTTTTTTCTTGATATCATATGAAAGGTCTTATCATTTTGCACATCTTTTGTAATATACGTTTTAACAAAATATTCACAGGTAAAAAGATATAAAAGAAAAGGTGGCAAATTTTGCGAGATGCTTGTGAGCCTATTTTTCGAGGCCAGGCGAGCTTCGGCGCCATTTGAGCTTGAGATATATAGATGCCTATTTGCACATCTACAATCTTTCCTCTATCTTCACTGAAAATCTTAACTCAATATCTTAAGTCGTTTAGGAGAAATTTCCAGGACAAGCCAACCCTCTGAAAATCAGAAAATCGTCCATATCTCACGACCGGAAGTGACGTCATCGACGACAAAAATTTCCGACAAGGTTCAGATAAATATATATCAGATCTGAAAGTTTGATGTAAATTGACTGAGCCATTTCCGAGAAATCGGTTAGGAAAAAAAAATAATAACTAGATGAAATCTTGTTGCGAGCAACGAGTAGGTCTTCCGTCCGATTTTTCGATAAGATGAGATATGATTTTGACTATGATCTTTGTTAAAAGATAATAATATATAGACTTCCCTAATTAGATTTCATTCTTTTGATTTATATAACATTATCATAGAGCTATAGATGACATGCTTTTGGCCCCTCTCAGCCCCTAGTTTAAGGAGTCAGCCCCTTTTTCTTGATATTAATTGAAAGGTCTTGTGATTTTGAAAACGATTTGTTCAAGAAATATTCAAAAATTTCCTTTCGTTGTGGAGATATGCTGAATGGAAATATTTAGGGTCACCCCTCCAAATCCTTAATCGGGCCGGTTGACAAAAAATGAAAGCAAGCATATAGAACATTATTCTGATCATCTATAGTTCAGAATTGCTTATCAAAATATTCTCCCTTTTCGAGATAGAAAGCGTCAAAGATTTAGCATTCTGGCCCCTTCTGACCCCTTATAACGTAACATATGATCCGAATCTTATCATGTATTGTTGTAAATCGTTAAGATAAACATCTTTGCTTCAGTAATGTATTACAATTTATTGATCGTAAAAGAGTTATAGATGAAAGACTTTTGGCCCCTCTGAGCCCCTAATTTAAAGGGTCAGCCCCTTTTTCTTGAGATCAAATGAAAGGTCGGATCATTCTGCACAACTTTTCTTCTATATATTTTAACAAATTATTAACAGGTATGAAGATATGAAAGAAAAGGTGTAAAATTTTGTGAGATGTTTCTGAGATATTTTTTGAGCCCTACCGAGCTTCGGTGCCTTTTGCACTAGAGAGATTTCGATACCTGCCTGCAAATCTACAAACCTTCCCCTACCTTCACTGAAAATCTTGTCTCGATATCTTAAGTCGTTTCGGAGGAGTTTCCAGGACAGGCCGACCCTCTGAAAATCAGAAAATCCTTAATATCTCGAAATAGAAAGTGACGTCATCTACGAAAAAAATTTCCAATAAGGTTCAGATAAATACCTATCAGATCTGAAAAATTCATGAAAATCGGCCTAGACGTTACCGAGAACTCGCGTGCACAAAATCGGTAAGAATAATAACAATAACTTGATACTTATTGCCTAGGCAATAACAGGTCTTCCGTTTTCTTGACTTCTTTGAAAAACAAACACAATCTTCTCAATAAGATTACTCTAAATAATTAACAAAAGTTATCTCAAGGCTCTCAAAGATATGTAGATACAGATAAAAACAAACGGAATTACTTTTCTGTTTTCTTTATGTACTTCTACATAAACGAAAGTGTTCCAAACGAATAAAATGTTCATTCTACACCTAAATTATTCACAACTGATCATCCCATGAAAAACTACTTATGTTTGAGACAACTTCTGGTTTTTTGGTTGGCACTTCCGATGTAAATAATTTGCATGGTCATGATCTATCTAACATCTGCATTAGCCAAACATTTCTGTAAAAAGAAAAAAAACTTTAAAAATTCACTTTTTGTATCGCTTCCTGTCACGACCGGAAGTGACGGCAACGTACGTTTTTTACATGATGTAAGTAAACTGGTGACTGGCTATCAGTTCTGAAAGTTTTAGACTTCCGTCATGTACTGTTTTTGAGCAATAAGGTGAACAAAATCTCAGTTTGAGGACAGAAACACACGCGAGCTGAAGACCTAAGATGGTTGACTTCACACTAGACAATTGCAGTCTCAGTAACATTTGTGAAAATCATTTCAAAAACTTTATCAATAAGTGATATTTATGTGAATGTTAAAAATCCCAATTACATAGTTTCTCTCTCTTATAACCGGAAGTTGTCGTTTTTTTGTTTCCAGTGAGACCAACACATATAGAAACTGTGAAAGAGATTCAATTATATGATCCAAGTTTTATTTCAAAAGAGAAAAGTTTAAATTTTTGATTTCTTTGATCACTTCCTGTAACGACCGGAAGTGACGGCTGACGCTATTAACCCAAAGGTTTTTGCCTACTCATTAAGCTCTATTACTCATATAAGTTTGGTGTCTTAATCTCTTACCGTATCTGAGATCTCACTTTGACAAGTTCTCATTTTGCGGACAGTAAAACACGGGACCGGAAGTGAATTTTTCCAAGATGTTTTACGTTACTCTAGACATTTGCAGTCTAAATAACATATCTAAAAATCATTTCAATTACTTCATCTATAAGCGATATTTATGGGAAAGTAAAATACTCAAATTATGTAGTTTTTCGCTTGTAACCGGAAGTTGACGTTTCTGTTTCCGGTGGGACCAACATATTTCGAAACTGCAAAACAGATGCAATAAAGTGATGCAAGATTTGATTAAAATAAGAAAAGTTGAAATTTTTGATTTCTTTGATCACTTCCCGTGACGACCGGAAGTGACGGCTGACGGATTTGAACATGTTCCACAAATGTACTTGCCATGATCTATAATCCCTGAAAGTTTGAAATCTTAATCATTTACCGTTTCTTAGATATCGTCCGGACATGATCTCTTTTGAAAAAACGGAAATCGGACATATCTGACGACCGGAAGTGAATTTTGCAAAATCCTTCAAAATGTGTTTAGTTTATTTTATTTGTCATAATTCCTGAAAGTTTCAAGATAATCCATTGAGCCATCTCTGAGAAATCGCTTGGACAAAAAATGGGAAAATAATAATAATAATAATAACTAGATGAGATCTCGTTGCGAGCAACGAGTAGGTCTTCCGTCCGATTTTTTGATAAGATGAGATATGATTTTGACTATGATCTTTGTTAAAAGATAATAATATATAGACTTCCCTAATTAGATTACATTCTTTTGATTTATATAACATTATCAAAGAGCTATAGATGACAGGCTTCTGGCCCTTCTGAGCCCCTAATTTGAGGGGTCAGCCCCTTTTTCTCGATATCAAATGAAAGGTCTTGTGATTTTGAAGACTTTTTGTTCAACAACTATTCAGAGATTTCTTTTTTGTTGTGGAGATATGCTGAATGAAAATATTTAGGGGCAACCCCTCCAAGTCCTTAATGGGGCCGTTTGACAAAAATTGAAAGGGTGCATATTGTTTAGAACATTATTCTGACCATCTTTTGTTTAGGATTGCTAATCAAAATATTCTCCCTTTTCGAGATATAAAGCGTCAAAGATTTAGCATTCTGGCCCCTTGTGACCCCTTATTACGTAACATATGATCAGAATCTTATCATATTCTAATGTAAATCGTTACGATAAACATCTTTGCTTCAGTAATGTATCACAAATTATTGATCGTTAAAGAGTTAAAGATGAAAGACTTTTGGCCCTTCTGAGCCCCTAATTTGAGGGCTCAGCCCCTTTTTCTGGATATCAAATGAAAGGTCTTGTGATTTTGAAAACTTTTTGTTCAACAACTATTCAGAGATTTCTTTTCGTTGATGAGATATGCTGAATGGAAATATTTAGGGGCCACCCCTCCAAGTCCTTAGTGGGGCCGTTTGTCAAAAATTGAAAGGGTTCATATTGTTTAGAACATTATTCTAACCATCTTTTGTTCAAAATTGCTTATGAAAATATTCCCCCTTTTCGAGATATAAAGCATCAAAGATTTAGCATTCTGGCCCCTTTTGGTCCCTTATTACGCAATATAGAATCAAATTTTATAATATATAGTTGCAAATTGTTAAGATAAACATTTTTGCTTCAGTAATTGATAACAAAATATTGATCGTTAAAGAGTTATAGATGAAAGACTTTTGGCCCCTCTTAGACCCTAATTTGAAGGATCAGCCCCTTTTTCTTTATATTAAATGAAAGCTCTTATCATTGTGCACAACTTTTGTTATATATGTTTTTACAAAATATTTACAGGTATTAAGACATGAAAGAAAACGTGCTAAATTTTGCGAGATAGTTATGATCCTATTTTTTGAGCCCTGGCGAGCTTCGGCGCCTTTTGCGCTTGGAAGATATAGACCCAAAAAAGCACATCTACAATCCTTCCTCTACTTTCACTGAGAATCTCAACTCAATATCTTTATTCGTTTAGGAGTGATTGCCAGGACAAGCCGACCCTCTGAAAATCGGAAAATCGTCCATATCTCACGACCGGAAGTGATGTCATCAAAATAAAAAATTTCCAATAAGGTTCAGATCAATATCTATTAGATCTGAAAGTTTCGTGAAAATCGACCGAGCCGTTTTCGAGAACTCGCTTGCACAAAATCGGTAAGAAAAAAAAAGAATAATAATAATAACTAGATGAGATCTCGTTGCGAGCAACGAGTAGGTCTTCCGTCCGATTTTGCGATGAGATGAGATGTGATTTTGATTAAGTTTTCGTTAAAAGATAATGATATAAAGATTTCCCTCCTTAGATTTCATTCTTTTGATTTATATAACATAATCTTAAAAATCTTTCGTTCAATATTGATTTTCAAAAAATTTCCCCTTTTCGAGATATGAAGTGTAAAAGATTTAGCATTCTGGTCCTTTTGGCCCCAAATAACACAATAGGGAATCAAAATTTTACAACATATTGTTGCATATTGTTACATTAAGCATTTTTGCTTCAGTAATTTAAAACAATTTCTTGATCATTGAAGAGTTACATATTAGTCTTTTGGCCCCACTGAGCCCCTTATTTGAAGGATCAGCCCCTTTTACTTGATATCCAATGAAGACTTGTGATTTTAAGCATTTTTGTTCAACAAATATTCAGAAGTCTCTTCTCGTTTTCGAGATATGAACAATAGAAATATTTAGGGGCCAACCCTTCAAGTCCTTAATTGGTCTGTTTTGCAAAAATATAAAGGATGCATATTGTTCAGAACATTATTCTGAACATCTTTTGTTCAATATTGCTTATCAAAATATCTCACCTTGTTGAGATATAAAGCGTTAAAGATTTAGCATTCTGGCCCCTTTTGACCCCTTATTACGCAACATATGATCCCATTTTTATAATATATAGTTGCAAATTGTTAAGATGAACATTTTTGCTTCAGTAATTGATAACAAAATATTGATAGTTAAAGAGTTATAGAAGAAAGACTTTTGGCCGCTCTAAGTCCCTAATTTGAAGGATCAGCCCCTTTTTCTTGATATCAAATGAAAAGACTTGTGATTTTAAACATTTTTGTTCAACAACTATTCAGAAGTTTCTTCTCGTTTTCGAGATATGTAGAATAGAAATATTTAGGGGCCAACCCTTCAAGTCCTTTATGGGATCGTTTGGCAAAATTGAAGGGGTGCATATTGTTTAGAATATTATTCTGAACATATTTTGTACAATATTTCTTACCAAAATATTTCCCCTTTCTGAGATATGAAGCATCAAAGACTTGTCATTCTGGCCCCTTTTGGCCCCTTATTATGCAATATATGATCAAAATTTCATAATATATATTTGCAAATTGTAAAGTTGAACATTATTGCTTCAGTACTTTATGACAAAATATTAATCATTAAAGAGTTATAGATAAAAGACGTCTGGCCCCTTTGAGCCCCTAATTTGAGGGGTCAGTCCCTTTTTCTTGATATCAAAAGAGAGGCCTTATGATTATGAAGACTTTTTGTTCAACAACTACTCAGAAGTTTCTTTTCGTTTCCGAGATATGTAGAATAGAAATATTTAGGGGTCAGCCCTTCAAGTCCTTACTGGGATAGTTTTGCAAAAATTGAAAGGGTGCATATTGTTTAGAACATTATTCTGAACATATTTTGTTCAATATTGCTTATCAAAATATTTCCCCTTTCCAAGATATAAAGCATCAAAGATTTATCATTCTGGCCCCTTATGGCCCCTTATTACGTAATATATGATCCCAATTTTATAAAAGGTAGTTTTAAATTGTTAAGATAAACATTTTTGCTTCAGTAATTTATAACGAAATATTGATCGTTAAAGAGTTATGGATAAAAGAATTTTGGCCCCTTCGAGCCCTTAAGAGGAGGAAACAGTCCTTTTTTCTTGATATCAAATGAAAGCTCTTATCATTCTGCACAACTTTTGTTATATATGTTTAAACAAAATATTTACAAGTATAAAGATATAAAAGAAAACGTGTCAAATTTTGCAAGATGCTTTTGAGCCTATTTTTCGAGCCCAGGCGAGCTTCGGCGCCTTTTGCGCTTGGAAGATATAGACGCAAAAAAGCACATCTACAATCCTTCTTCTACCTTCACTGAAAATCTCAACTCAATAACTTTAGTCGTTTAGGAGTGATTGCCAGGACAAGCCAACCCTCTGAAAATCAGAAAATCGTCCATATCTCACGACCGGAGGTGACGTCATCGACGACGAAAATTTCCGACAAGATTCAGATGAATATCTATCAGATCTGAAAGTTTGGTGAAAATCGACCGAGCCATTTCCGAGAACTCGCTTGCACAAAATCGGTAAGAAAAAAAATAATAATAATAGGGAAAAAGAAACCGAACGAAAACAATAAGGTCTTCTGTTGGAGACGGAAGACCTTAATAATAGGGAAAAAGAAACCGAACGAAAACAATAAGGTCTTCCGTTGAACACGGAAGACCTTTATAATAACTAGAGCCGAGCTCGTTGCAATGCAACGAATAGGTCTTCCGACGGAGCTCCGGACAGGACAGAGCGACCTTGAGTCAAGGTCATGCAACATTTTAAGGTTATAAACAATCCTATAAGGGGCATCAACTTTCAATGTTTCAACAGTAGAAAGACAGTAAAGGAATGTAAAATTCCCCTGTCAGTGAACTTGAACTTGTCCAAATAACTTTGCGTCAAACCATGACACATTCTGCAGCTTGTTAAGAGCAAACACCATCTTTATGTCACTGACATAAAAAAAATTCACAGTCACGTATTCTTTCAGACTATTCATCCAAAACATCATATTCTAAGTGACCTCGAATTTAAGTCAAGGCCATTACACACTCTGGATGATATATTTATCATCTTTTCAGTGAAATGCAAATGCATGCAATTTTTTCTATTACAAAAGTGTAGACCTTTTTGTTAATTTGTTTGTATGTTGTTTAACGTCCCTTTCGAGAATTTTTCAATCATATGGAGACGCCACCATTTGCCGATGGAGATCTGCAAATTTTGACCTATACTCGGCACACATGGCCATTTAGCAGTGAGGGATCTTTTTCGTGCCAGCACCTACTGCCAGACGGGACCTCAGTTTGTACGGTCTCATCCGAAGGATCAGTCTCTGCGTCCCACAGTGGGATTCGAAACTGCGACGTAAGGATCAACTCCTTAATCCACGACTCTAGAGCAGACACTCTTACCACTGCGCCACTTGGGCGACTAGACCTTTTTGAATTTTACACTTATTATATCAGTGACCTTAAACTTGCCTAAATGACCTATGTTAATGTCAAAAACAACCTTTGAACAAATTATGAGCTTCCAGTGATACCCAATGAAAAAGAATATTGCACTTTTCTGTCAGTGACCTTGAACTTGCCAGAAAGACCTTGGATCAAGGTCAAAACACATTCTTGGATCATAAGCAATCTCTGTATCAAGTAAAAGCTTCCAGTGATTTTATATAACAAAGTTATAGCATGTGGAAAAAAATAATATTTATCTGCCAGTGACCTTGAACTTGCCGAAAAAACCTTTGTTCAAGGTCAGGAAAACCCATCTCAAGCAATCTGAGAAAAAGTTTCCTTTGTTCCTCCCACTCCTTATAAATTTATAATCCAGGCACGAATTTTGCCACTTCTTCTGCCAGTCTAGTACTATGTTATCTCAAACCGGTGGATCATAAGCAATCTTTGTTCCAAGTATGAGCTTCAAAAGTTATAATACATACAGTAATCTTACAGTTTTCTGTCAGTGACCTTGAACTTACAGGAATGACCTTGGATGAAAGTCGTGTCAAATCCTTTAATTTTGTCATAAGCAATTTCTGTATCAAGTATGATACTTGCTATTTTTTTTCCAATGACCTTGAACTTAATTGCTGGAATGTTGTTGGATCAAAACCATGACACACCTTCGGATCATTAGTAATCTTTGTACCAAGTATGACCTTCCAGTTTCTTCATAACAAAAGTTATAATATCCTTGGCAAACTATCACGTAGAGACGGACAGCTAGGCAGACGGACAGTGTGATTCCAAAAGACTCCAAACACCCCCACCCCAAACCCACACACTTCGTTTGGGGGGATATATAAATTCCTTTGTTAAATTATGAACACTCTTTCCGGCCCAAACCGTCTCCCTGGAATGAATATTTGAAAAAAAAAATGAATGTATGCTATGTTGGAAATTTTCTCATTCTAGTCCAGGGATTCTTGAGAATACTATTTTCAAATGACCCCATGCGCGGATCTAGAGGGGGTTGGGGGCAGTTAAATGTATATACTAAACAAGAGGCCCATGGGCCACATCGCTCACCTGAGTAACTTTGGCCATGCTGTTCATTACCAGACTTCCCCCCTTGTAATACCTATTGTGGCCCTACCCTACCCCCAGGGGCCATGATTTGAACAATTTAGAATCTACACTACCCCAGGATGCTTCCACATAAGTTTCAGTTTTTCTGGTCCAGTGGTTCTTGAGAAGATTTTTAAAGATTTTTCCTATATATTTCAATGTAAAACTTGAGATTCCCCTTATTGTGGCCCCGCCCTATCCCCAGGGGTCATGAATTGAACAATTTAAAATCTACACTACCCCAGGATGCTTCCACATAAGTTTCAGCTTTTCTGGCTCAGTGGTTCTTGAGAAGAAGATTTTAAAGATTTTCCTATATATTTCAATGTAAAACTTGTATTTTCTATTGTGGCCTCGCCCTACCCCCGGGGGTCGTGATTTGAACAATTTAGAATCTACACTACCCCAGGATACTTCCAAAAAAAGTTTCAGCTTTTCTGGCTCAGTGGTTCTTAAGAAGAAGATTTTTAAAGATTTTTCCTATATATTTCAAAGTAAAACTTGTATTTCCTATTGTGGCCCAACCCTGTCCCTGGGGGTCATGATTTGAACAATTTAGAATTTACACTACCCAAGAATGCTTCCACATAGGTTTCAGCTTTTCTGACCCAGAGGTTCTTGAGAAGAAGATTTTTAAAGATTTTTCCTATATATTTCAATGTAAAACTTGTATTCCCATACTGGGCCTCGCCCTATCCCCGAGGGTCATGATTTGAACAATTTAGAATTTACACTACCCCAGAATGCTTCCACATCAGTTTCAGCTTTTCTGGCTCAATGGTTCTTGAGAAGAAGATTTTTCCTATATATTTCAATGTAAAACTTGGATTCCCTATTGTGGCCTCGCCCTACCCCCAGGGGTCATGATTTGAACAAATTAGAATCTACACTACCCCAGGATGCTTCCACATAAGTTTCAGTTTTTCTGGCCCAGTGGTTTTTGAGAAGAAGATTTTTAAAGATTTTTCCTATATATTTCAATGTAAAACTTGGATTCCCTATTGTGGCCCCGCCCTACCCCCGGGGGTCATGACTTTAACAATTTAAAATTTTCACTATCCCAGGATGCTTCCACGTAAGTTTCAGCTTTTCTGGCCCAGTGGTTCTTGAGAAGAAGATTTTTTAATGACCCCACCCTATTTTTGTCTTTTCTTGATTATCTCCCCTTGTAAGGGGACTTGGTCCTTTAGTTTAAAAATTTAAACTCCCCGTCCCCCAAGGAAACTTTGTACCAAGTTTGGTTAAAATTGGCCCAGTGGTTCTTGAGAAGAAGTTGAAAATGTGAAAAGTTTACAGACGGACGGACGGACGGACGACGGACAACGGGTGATCAGAAAAGCTCACTTGAGCTTTCAGCTCAGGTGAGCTAACAAGTAAAAGTGACCATGCCCCCCCCTCCCCTTAAAAAACACGGACCCTTCCTCGAAAACGCGGATCTGTGTTAAAATGGTATGAAAAGTCTTAGGTATGAAGCTTTAAAGGTCAACGACCCCCCCCCCCCTCCCCCATACACACACACACACGAAATAGGTTTTTCACGTTTTGGAAAAGAGTTTCTTTTTTTGGCTCGTCAAGAAATTTCTGGGTTGAAATATTTTTTTTTATTGGGATCCCCTCCCCTCCCCCCACCCCCCCCCCCCTCCGTGGAAAAAAATCCTTGATCTGCGCCTGGACCCCATCTAATTTTTTTCTACATGTATCCGTTAAAAGAGGATGTGACCCTTCATTTGAACAAAACTTTACCAAAAATATTCTGTGTTAATTTTCGTTGTTATGGTCCAGTGGTTCTTGATAAGATAAAAATGAGAAAAATTTACGAGTAGCTTTAGAACAACAACGACGATAATGCTTATATACACCAAGATAGCAAACAAAGATGAATTATGAACAGCAAAAGCTTACTTGGGTCTTTGGCTTGGGAGATGAGATACT
Source organism: Saccostrea echinata (assembly GCF_033153115.1). Lineage (NCBI taxonomy): Eukaryota > Metazoa > Mollusca > Bivalvia > Ostreida > Ostreidae > Saccostrea > Saccostrea echinata. The sequence goes on along the minus strand of NW_026889765.1, from coordinate 17,297,328 downwards.
TATTAAAAATTGAAATTATTTTGTCTTTTTTTTTTTTTTTTTTTTTTTTTTTTTTTTTTTGCAATCGACGGGCCTGCATTTCTCAGAGAGAGAGAGAGAGAGAGAGAGAGAGAGAGAGAGAGAAAGAGAATTTCTAGCTAGGTCTTTGAATAACAGTGAGATCGGTTCAGAAAACCAGGTCCCTAAGAATGTACATGTATATAAAATAGGCAGTGCCTTTCCTTGGAATTCATCACCTGCTTCTATAAAGCTCCATCCTCACTTGTACTGATATGTACCTGGTAAAACCAACCGACTGCGAAGGAAAACATTCTATTTATTTCGAGGATGGGGGTTTACGTATAGTGATGAGAGGAAATTTATTCACCTATACGTTCATTAAATATGAAAGATTGCTTTTGAGTATTTGCATACGATCGCACGACTTTCGTGTTAATTTATAAAAAGTTAGATTATGAAAGCAAAGAACTAAACTAACATTTGTTGTAGATGAATTAAATAATTATTTAGCCGTTTATAAGGGTTTTTTTAACATCTGTAAGAACCACTTTATTTTAAAAAACAAATAATCGTCCTATTATTGGCGCCCATGATATATTAGACTAGGTGTTTAAATAAAACATAATTCAGATATCGACATCCAAGAGAACAACACATTCTTTTTCAGTGGCGGAAACAGGAATCTTGAAAAGGGGGCCCGACCAGTTTTGTGTCGGGGTAGGGGCCCAAAGCCACATTATAAATTGATTTATTAAATCTTGTGTATATTTTGGATACAAAAGGGGGCCATGGGCAGATATAGGATTTGTGATGGGGGGGGGGCGTGGATAACTTCGTTCAGGCAGGGGGTCTGGGGGCCGCCTTAAGGCCCCCAGCGGGTCCAGGGCGAAGCCCTGGTGGTGGCCCAGGGCGCGAAGCCCCCGGAAGCTCCTGGGTTTTCGTGAATTTTAAGAGTCAGTAAAACCAGACACAAAAATAGTTGTATTGATTACTTCCTTTACACAAAAGCCTATAAGATATGAATTAATTTTGTAACTTACAATACTCTAAAGTCTTTGTAGGAATTTCACGTCTGCCTAAGAATAATGTACAAATTTATTAATCATTTGATAATTTTTATTTCAAATTTACTCTCGAGAAAGCAGAAACTTTGTGTATCTCCGAACTTCGTGAATCTCTGAACTTCGTGTATCTCAGAAGTCGTTCTGAATCATTATTATTTCAGCAAGGATGCTAGTCAACCTGATATTTGTATGTAACTCTTATGTTATTCCCAAAAGTGTTGTTTTTTGTTTTTTGTTTTTTTTTTAAAATTCCATTCACTGACCTACACATGTATCTCCACCGCAGCCAACGAAACAATATAAACAAACACGCTGTAACGTGCAGTTCCCTTTATAGCAGTATGAAATAAACGAAGCACAATGATACAAAAAGAATATCTGAATATTGAAAAATTAAATATTGCAACGTTTGTTTTTATAAGTATTATACATATATGACAGATACACTGTAGGGTAGGGTGGTGTAATTTCGACCGATTATTTTTTTATATTTAGATTTGTTCAAGTATGTAACTGTCTATTACATGTATTACGCTCAACATTTACTGGATTATTTTTCCTTCGGAATACCTTTTATTGTTCAGATTACATTGTGTTATATGTATTATTCGTCAGGATATAAAATAAATGTGTTCGATTTACAAGATATGTGTGTTGGGTAACTTCAACTGCACACGGGGTATTTTCGATCGATGTGCAAATATAAATGAAATTATTCGCGTCATCTCTAATTTAAAAAAAAAATACATATATATTAATTTAAATTATTCTGTTGTAAAACATAAAAGATTGTGAAAAAATGCTGACAAAAAGAAAAAAAAAGCAATTTTCAAAATGTACCTAATTTGAAGACATTAAGTGCACCAGGTGCCTAGAGACTAATTTACCGATTTGTCAAGGCATGCTACAAATATATATATGCGCAGGCATCTAAACCGCATGTAAACAAAACAGATGATTTTTTCACGGTTATAGAACTAGTTTCTACGGAGTATTCTTGTACATAATACTTATCCTAATACTTTTTTTTATACGGATGGTGGTCATGATTTTTTTCTGGTAACAAATAGCATTGCGTCATTTTCATTGGTCGAACTGAGTTACCTGCTGACGCCGTATTCATGCAAAAGGTAACTTCGGCCGATTTCTGTTCAGCTGATTTGCATTTTATTTGTAAAAACTAAATACTATAAATTTAAAAGGTATGAATTTAAGTTGCAAATTTAAACATAGTTGATAAATTTCACGCCATGAATATCCACTGTGTCTTTCTGTATATACAAGATATTTTTAGAGGTGATAAACTGATAATTCCCCGCAATGGTTTAAAAATACTCGTCCGTAATTTTTCGGGCGATAAAGTTTCTTCTTGGATGTAATTTTCCAGTAAAGAAATAAATTTCGCCTATTATTATCAACATTGATTTGTATATGAAAAATGCATTTTCTTTCTGCATAAAATAGATGTGTGTACACTATAATGGGTTATAAACAAATTATTTTAAGGTATTTATGAACAGTCGAAATTAACTAGGTGGTCGAAGTTACACTCGTCTGTGACCATCCTAACCTATATCCTGACGTTAAAAAAAGTCTTGTGTCTATGTAAGTAAATTACTGCATAGTTACACCATTTGATAAATAAATACATCAATCAGTGGATAGGTTTGTAACGTAGACCTTCTGATTTTAAATTCATTTATTTACCTCACTCGGCACACCTCGGCCGATTCGTACCTCATCTGGATGAAGGTGACGGAATCAGCCGAGGTTTGCCGAATGTTATTTACCTTCGACCAGCCTTTAAATATTGCAGTATTTTTCTTTGCATCATCATAGGAAATTGACAAGTGCTCTCTACTCTTCAAACGAAATCGGGAGACGTTTTCCGCTTTGAATAATTATGAGATAATATTTATAGCCTAGGGAATGCAAGGTTTTCAGACTTGATTTTTAAGAAAACCGACACTTGGTCATAAAATAAAATTACCATTTTTAATTGACCATTAATTATAAAACCAAAGTATGGCATTATTAATATTAGTCATGTCATATTTTGACAATTTTAGGGGGGGGGGGCGTGCGCCCCCAAGCCTCACTTAAATCCGGCAGTGGGGGCAGGTCCCCTGAACCTCCTCTATATCTGTCAGTGTTTTCTTTCATTATACGGACTTGCAGAATAAGCGAAATACTCCAGACATTTAATAAAAATCTCAAACCCGATCTAAAATGCGTTGACAAAGTCAAACCAGACGGTTTTAGTTTTTACGGCATTTTTACAGTGATATGAGAAAAGTCGGATAATTGCTGTTAATTTTAAGAAATAAAGTTCGGCATTTTTCAACCTCGTTCGGTATAATATAATTTACTGATAATTTTTTCCGTTAAGGAGGAACACATGGACGAAGGATAAAAAAAGAGGTATTCTGCATGTACATGTACACATCAATTCTATAATTGTGTACTCGGGATTAAACCCAAAATCCTTCGTTACATTGTATTTGGGTATAATTTTCACATGTTCTCAGGCGGATAATCATTTATTTTTATCTGTCTAAAGACAATAATTTCAGTTAATAGAGAAACGTTTTTATTTCGTCGTTTTTTTCCCATCCTTTTGGTTTACACGTTTGCTTTGTACACAAAACACGCTGTCGATGTGATCAGGGAGAACATGATATCCTCCAGCAATTTACTTCTTATGAAAACACTCAATGAAAACATATTAGGTGAAAATATATACACCCATTAGTATCTTAGTACCTTAGTATCGACCTGTTTAATTGCAATGTCACCAACCGTAACGATCGCATATAATTTATTACCGTTATTAAAACGACTCGTCAGCTGAGTGGACCTATGATTTAAACAGTAAAATAGGGAAATTCCAGAGTTCGAAGTGTCTTTATTTTGGGCACTCTTCCGCATAAACAAATTAAATCGCATTTACGCCTACTTACATGCATGTACCAATAATTTGTGTCATGGGTAAATTCAATTTATTATTAGATGAAATAAAACAAATGCATAAGATTAATCTTCCTAAACAACACGTTTTTGAAACAATCTATCTGATATAACTGACGGTATAAAATAACAAAGAAAATAAAGGGTTTGTGTTTGTATTTAATTTGGAATGAGAACAAATCTTAACCTGTCAAATCACTTATAAAACATACTTCGTTTTCCAGACACTAATTGCCATGCGTAATCTTCACATGCACTGACCAAGAGGTCACAAGTTTGAAATGTATGGCTTCTCATTGCGGGAGTTTTGTCAACACATGTCGGAGTAGACTATCTAAGCCAATTGATTCACAAAGAAAACTGCATAGGAAGGGTTTTTTTTTGGTACACTTTTTAACGGGTAAAATTCATTCGACGCTCGATAGAATTTTCAAATACAAGTGAAATATTGAGGCGGTTAATTTACATGCGTCCGACCTAGTATTTTGTATGCAATAATATTGTAAGTTAGGAAGAAAATAATACAAACTCAAAAGTACTTAATTTTATTTTCGATTTTCCTGACAATTAAAAATGTGACCTCTACATACAATTATCGTTTTTAATTATATACATCCTGTTTAATGTTCATGAAAGAAATAGCAACTCGTTAAATAATAACATAAGAGAGATAAATAAACTGTTTCTTTAATACGCAAAGAAAGTGGTCTTTTCGGCATTCAAAATGCATTGAATTTGACGTGAATAAGTGAAAGGCAGTTAAGACTAGCTGATTAAAACGAGCGAGTGATAATTAAACAGTAAGACGGAATCATATGAAAGATTCGAAATGATTTTAAAGTAATTTTCCACAAAGCGCAATTATCTCAACAATGCAATGTTTATAAGAATAAATATGCAACTTTCTTGTAATTGAGCGAATAAAATATAAATTGAAATGTACTAGCGACTTAATCAAAGATATGAAATAATCTGAAAGATTCAACATATTTATCCACTCATCACTTAGTTAAAATTGTATTTGGAATGGCCATTCTATGGTTTGTTTTGTGTATGACCTTAGGTCGCTGGTTCACACGCCGATTGATCCTCGGTGACCTCCTTTGCCACGCGCTATCGAGGGAGGGGTTACATAATTGTAAACACACGAGGTGAATGTAAAAGGCGTGTACTTAATGGCTGTGAATAGTCTATGTTTAAAGTTTTGTTTTATTTTCTAACTTAATTGTTTGTTTTTATATGATAAGAAGAAAAGGTTATCTTTTTTTCCCTGTTTAGTAGACTGGTTTATCCAAATTTGAAAACAAACGAAATAAAAGGGAACGTTGTCAGTAAATAATTTGGAAATAAAGCACAAAATACTTCAAAAACCTGATTCTAAAGAATATTAGCATCTAATATAGCAAGGTTTATTATTTATAGTAAGTTTATTTTAATTACACGCATGAAGAGCTCTTGTTTACTTGCTGAATGAAAACATTTACCTGTATATGTGTTATGCTTCTAGCTCATTTAGAACACAAGACTCAAACAAAATAACATTTTCTTGAGATCAATAAGATGTTAAATAACAACTTTAATTACGGCAGCTATTTCGAAATATTTACCGTTTTTGAGTTATAAAGCAAAACCTTTAAAGGGCCCCAGATCCCTAATTTTAGGGGCCAGACCCTTTTTAGTGGTCTCAAATGAAAGGCCTTAAAATTGTGCACAACTTTTATTCTACATGTTTTATCAAAATATTTTTAGTTTAGAAGATAAAAAGGAAAATGTGTGTAAATTTTCGCTCTTTTTGGATATCTAATTTTTGACCCCTCTCTAGCGCCATTTTGAATACAGAAATTGAAAAACAAAAACCGATGTGCACAACTTCAGTGCTTCTATTATTTAAATTCGGTAGAATTTCTACTCCAGCTTCAGTAGTCTCTGAGCCTTTGTCTGGAAATGAAGCCTCCTAAATTTTCATTTAAAGGGAGATAACCCAAAAGCGGAAGTGGATTTTTGAAATGTTTGACAGCATTCTGATAAAGTTTTGTAACGTCTTTAAACCCTGCAAATTTGAGCAAAATCCGTTGAGAAATGAGCAAGATATGAGGTCTCAAAGTTGGCGTCTAGGAAAAAAAAAGAACTTGAGCAAAGCTCGTTGTAAAGCAACGAGTAGGTCTTCCGTCCGATTTTCAGAAGCACTGCTTGTAAGATGGATAAATGAAAGTAAAGTATTCGTTAAAAAGAAGGCCTCCTGACCAAAAGTTATGTCGATCTGTATTTAGTTTTTTTATGATTTTTATGCTGATTTTCGTTAAATAAAGCAAATCAAGACTTCTTTCGGTTTGACCGGAAGTGACCCCAATCGACAGAAAATTTGGTCAAAAGTCTTGGTTGAATTAAATCATTTGATTTTATGTTGATATCTGCAGAAACATGTCATTTATAGTTACTTCCGGTTTAGCCGGAAGTTGTCAAAAGAGACGATACTCGACAGGAAATACAATCAGACGTCCTCTGTGACATGCATAATTCAATTCAATACAGTGCTGCTATCCTATAAGTTGACAATCCTATCCTATCCTATCGTGAATCCTGCATCCACAATCCTGTCCTGTGATTTCAGTCTAATCCTATCCTATCCTATCCTGCTGCTCTCAGTTTCTTTTTAATATTAAAGAGTTAATTTGACAAAACGAAAAAAAATTATAAAATGACCATCAAATAAAAATCAGTTATAGTTATGTAATTGATCTAAATGTAATAAATTTTAATGGAGAAAAAATAATCGAGATCGACATCCATTAATTTCTGACACCTCTCACGAATTAATTTGCGAGTAACCAGTTAAAATGTAAACAAAAGAATTGTAATAAAACATAGGCAAGTATTGATCTAGCGAACATGTGAAGAAATTGGAACTTCGGAAGAATTGAAGAAAAAAATATAGTTAAACTTTATTTGTGTTTAATTTTACATACTAACAATGATAAGGAGACGTCAAGGTATTTGTGATTTCTTTTCAAATTTGTTCTGTATGAAAAATAAATGGAGTTAAAATTAGAGAGAGAAAAAGCGGGAAACAATAAAGATTGCAGATACTTTTCTAACGTTATGTTAAGTAGACAAAAGGAACAAAATTTAAACTCTTTATAAGAATCAGACCACAAACACCAAATCTTTCATGCGGGGTAGGTACACTGAATTATAACCATACCCATTGAAGAAACAATTTCTCTATCATGTCTACACATACTAAATAATGACAAAATTAGGATTTGTTTGATGTTTTAACAAGTGTATGTTTCATCTGTTCATGTAAAATTCAGACCTGCCTACCCTTTTCATTGCGAGGGTGTAATTTCAATACTCATTTTGGAGGGATTTCAGAAGTAAAGGCGTAATCTTTTATGTTTCCCTAGTTTGATGTTTTGCAATGATACTATAATGTCTAAATAAACCTGTAATTGTACATCATTGAACAAAGCAAGCATGAATGTTCCGTTTTCAAATCATTTATTGACAAAAAGTCCATGTGTTGTATAACTGATATCCTAAATACAGTTATATCAAACTTATTTAACTTACATGCCTAATGAACTTTTGGAAAATTTATAGAAAATCACATAATTCATTTGCATGTTAATACAAATTCTGCATCATTTCATTATTTCGTTTTTGATTAACTTGTTTCTATGTTGTTCTAAGCAATGTAAGAATAAACGGAATTGAAAATTAAACTGACTTATTGCACATTTCATTCAAAAGTTTTTTCCCTTAATTTTGGCATGTCACCCGTTTAAAAGGCATAACTACAAAGTATATTACGTATGATGTTTGTATGTTAAATAATCATATCGTGAAGAACCGAAACCCTCTATTAATTAGTATTAATGATCTTCTTCTCGTTTTTATTTAGGAAAGCCTTTCCTTTAACTCCCAAGTTAGCAATTCATTAAGTTGTCTAGGAAAAATATTTAAAAGCATAAAATTAAATTTCATGGCGTAACAGCGTAATTTCTTGGTAAAAAGCGGAAGAATTACGCCAAAAGCGGAAGGGTAGGCAGGTCTGAAAATTTATGCAAAACTTTATTTTTCCCTTAAATGGGCATCACGAAAATAACATATAGATCTAACTGCACCTATATCAGCTGTATATTAGATTTTACTTTTGACTTAAATCTAAATAAGAACTTCAAGATATGACAAGACTATAAACTGAGACAGACAATGCAAAATTTAGATCTAGAATATGTTGACTTTCATTTATTAAATAAGTTAAAATTGTCTTATTATATTCAATTTTAAATGCACGATAAAAATTTGTTTTATATTTATTATTAAAGTTATTCTTGTTTGAAATGTTCAGTTCATCATTTGCTTGTATGTGAATATTTTACAAACATGCAACATTTTCATCATGTTTGCTAAATAAAAATCAAGATATTCAAAATGTTAAAATTTCTTATTTCGCTTCAGTTTGCTCCCAATTTATGGTCAGTTCAGTGCCGTACAAGTGTGTCTTAATTAAAAAAAATATTTATGTATGAGAATTTAATCAATTTATGTTTAACAGGAAACATTTTCTTAAATCTTCATAGTCAGACAGGTTGACAGCAATAATTATTGTAGTCGGCTCACACATATTCCTTAGATCTTATAAAACATGCATACGAGTCCATAGTTGTTACAGTATTTATAACCCAAATTTAAGTAAATCTTGTTTTTCACCTTTACATTTGATCTTGAATGTTATTCAGTGTCTAAATGAGGAATAAATATAATTGACCAAGTTCATAATATTTATTCAGGGTGATTCCTTTTTTTCAGTGAATATAAATATAATTATATATATTGGACCAAATACATATTATCTACAATTTATATTTACAATGTATAACAACTGAATGTTCATTATCATGACACAAATTCATTAAAAGTGTCCATGTAAAGTATACATGTATTTCAATACCAAGCTCAAAGATACATGTACATCTAGTTTGTTTAAATTGAAGTTTATCAATGTCTTATTACAACTGTATAATGTTTTACATGCACATTATTTGGTCTGCTTGTCCGTCACTCAAATTGAATTTCAAATGTTAAAGTAGTTGTCAGAGAGATGGTCATAAAATAACTGAACAGTTTCACAAATGTCGTCAATGCACAGAAAACAAATACATCACACACTGATCTCCTTAATAAAGAACACCTTCATTTCAGACTCTAGGGGGCTCTTGGACACTGGTTTGAAAATCTTTCATTATTTATTCCAGCAGGAGATGAGATGAAGTGCAATTTGTACAGCTGCAAATTTGCAGGATTGCCCTGAAGAAAAAAAACACACCATTACATGCATGTAGATTGTAAATTTTGTCATATACATTATACATTAAAACTGTATTTGATTGTGATTATCTTTCTCATTTCATGTACAATTGTCTTAATTTCACCTTTTTCTCTCCCAGAGAAATGCATTAATTTTAAAGAAATCAAGCAAAATCAAATCTTATACTGCAACTTCATAGTCATAACTCATATCTTAGTTAAACAATCATAATTTACATAATTTACTTGTAGATTATAATTCATTTCATCTCATCGACTTGCTAACTAGTATGAGTACATGTTTGGATGGTTTTTTTCCCCTCTATTTTCTGCTTGTATTAATCTAATTAATATGTTGTTTGTTAATTTTTTTTTTCATTTTTTGCTCGAAATTTGATTACAAAAAAAAAAAAAAAAAAAAAAAAAAAAAAAAAAAATGAAAATACATATAACATGATCATGATGAACAGAACAATTATATATTAATTTCAGTTTTACTGTCAACATTTTAAAAAGAAGAAAATCACTTATTCATAAAATCTGCAGACACTTCATCTCAACTTAGATAATGATTTTTACATATTTTAATGATACATAAATAAACACACCAAAAAAATCTAATCATACTACTTCTAAATGTAAAATCCTTTATATTGTGATGACTGATGAGGGCAGGCAAAATTGGGTACCATTCTCTAGAATGAAGAAGAATAATAAATGATTAATTTATGTTACATGTTTTATGTTTAACTCACAATAGGTCATACATACAATGTACATGCAATTGCTGAGTGAGCTTATTATACACAGTCAGGTCCAGTACAATCAGTTCATTTACATGTAGCTACATAACTACCTACCGTAGCTTTATTTACCTACCTCAGGTAGCTTTATTTAGCTATTTCAAGGCAACTTTTCACAATTTTGCTTTTTATTTTAAATAGACGAAATGTCGCAAGAAAATGTCTACTAATATTTATTCTAGGTATCTTTTAAACTTTTTGTTGGGTACCATTACATGTTGGGTACCATTACATTGTAATTGTTTTTGCGCCAATAAATATTTGTATGTAAACATGTAACATAAATTCATCATTTATTATTCTTCTTCATTCTAGAGAATGGTACCCAAAAAGTTAAGATTTGATTTAATAGCCATTGTCCACAAATACTGAAAATAACACACTCACTTATTAAAAAATGTCTTGTATCTAGAAATGATTGCATTACATAATTATTATACAAATGATGGTATGATTTATAATTATGTATATCTTCACATTCTATACTAAAATATTGTATATTTATGTATGAACAATTGATGATTCTTATAATGTGTTGTGCCTTTGCCAATTATTGTAATTGTGTTTGCGCCAATAAATATTTGTATTTGTATTTAAAAAGCAATCTAAAGTAGAGATAGTTTTAACATTGCTGCGTTTGATCACTTTTAAGGAAAATATGTATTCCCATTGTTCGAGTAACTGTACACACCTTGTGCGCGATAAGGCATGGATAAGTATGATTAATTCACATTGTGCTCATGTTAACCAAAACTGGTTTTCTTTGTTATCACACTCAAGAAAAAACTGTTAGGTCACAAATTAACTGTTGTATATAGCCCCAAAACTTTTAGAACTTTGATTGCAATTGCGCAAGAAAAAGACACATCTCCAAGAGTGATTTTTTTCATGAATTGTTTTCAGATGAGTTCAAAGTTGAAAATTATCACTGCATCAAAGTGCAATTTTCTGCACTTTCTGGGAAAAATTCTTATTTAAGAAATAAGTTTGATTTAGTAGCTAAATAAAGCTACTTCGGGTAGGTAAATAAAGCTATGTAGGTAATTCAAGCTACGTAGCTAAATCTAGTGATTGCACCAGACCTGACAGTAACATAAGAAATGATCATGATGATTTTGCATTTAATTATTTTAAATTGCGAACAGATAAGAAAAATATTTTTTAACCACAGTAGGAAATGATTATATAGCAATAACAAACTGAAAAAGGTGTAAAAATCTGATCATGTGACAAAGTAGTTAGAATTATCTAACTGTGTCTCGGGACAAGCCCTCACCACATTTAAACCGGGTCCGAGTAGGACAATATCATTTTAACGATAGAACGTTCTATCTAGTGACAAAGTATTTGTAAATATTTACCCCCTACCCGTCCCCTTTCTACACAACCTCTTTTTTTCCGCATCCGATTTCTGTGTATATTACAACAGAATAAAATTTTAATAGTTCAAGTCATTAAAACATTGCTTAAAGAGAGAGATATGTATAAACATGCACATGCACACATTTACAGTGTGTAGTATACTTACATAGTCTTGGACCAAACAACTGCGATTATGATCTGTTAGGGTGCTAGTCACTGCGCCCCAAAACCAGAACGCCCCATGCACGAGCGCCCCAAAGTTTTTCACCGGCGCCCAAGTAGAAATAATTGAGCGCCCCAAATCTAAATCACGAGCGCCCCGATCTTATTTCACGAGCGCCCCAAGTTAGCACTTCGAGCGCCCCAAGGCTTATTAACTAATAAAGAAATAAATTATTGCTTTTATTGCATGTTTTTATTACATTTTGATGTAAAAAAAAATATTGATATGAACAATTCACGAGCGCCCCAAATTATATATATCATGAAGGCACCTGCCCAAATTTTAGGTAAAAACGAACGCCCCAAATATTTTAAACTAGCAATATATGAAGTTATTATAAAACGTATTAAATTCTTTCCGTGTTCATACGTACATGCACATATACCGGGACCATAATTTGTTATTTTGATTTTTTTTATATTTTAATTTAAAAGTGCTTATAAGCAGGTTCATCACAAAGAGCTACTATGCTGTACGAATAGAATAGAATAGACTTGAACACGTATGTGTATTTCTGCAGTAATTAGGATTTATAGCCCACAGAAAAATTTTAAGAATGTCATTTATTTAAATGTTTAGAAATATTTATTTTAGAAAGATGTGGTCTTGTAGATCTTATAGCTTATCTCCTGTGAATCGGTGTACCAACTGTTTAAAAAAAAAATCATGCACGTGTATTCAACCCATCCATCCATATAAAAAGTCATTTATTAAGTATATTTGTTAAATTTTTACTAATTTTAGTGATGTGGTTCAAAATCTCGGTATATCCATGACTCCATCTCGGAGTTTGTATAGTGCATTTGCCTCGTGTTTTCATTGATTGTCGTGCACCTGATTATGTAATACCACATAATATCACACAGGGTCATTGAGCAGTGAGGGGTCTTTAGCATACCAAACGCCTGTTGTGACATGCGACCTCATTTTTCTAAGATCTCATCCAAAAGACGTCAAGGTGCCAAGCGCTTAGTGGAGGAACAATTGGTACTTATTTTATATATCTACTTAGGTTTGTTGCGACAAGGCTAGATTCCACGATCTTCCTATCACGAAACGAGTGCTCTACTAAATGAGTTGCTGTGAAGGTGCAAGTCGAAAAAGACACACTAGTACCGGTACTCTGAAGTTTATTTTAATGAGATATAGTGAATCAACGTAGGAATGAATGAAATATGGAAATAACTAACAGTATTCAAGCTCATAGTCCCTCCAAAAAATACAAATCGGGAACGGAGCAAACACGTACCCCCAAAAACATCAGAGGCAGGATCAGGTGCCTGTCGTCCGTACAAATTTCAGTGTGTAAATAATGACCTTACAATTAGTATGAAAAAAGTCAGTCAGCATTTGACCTAATGACAGATTGTATTTGCTGAAAAGGTCATTGTATCGACCATAAAACTTGCGAAATGATGACTTCAAACGAGACTGTCGATATCCTTGTTTCATCAATTTGTTGGTTAATAGCTTGTTTCATTTTAAAAATTGACCGTACGTAGAGCATGCTTTTTCATATCGAATCAACTGGGAGACATAAACCAAAATAAATCTGAATATTGTTAATTGATTAAACTTTGTCAACATGTCTAAATGAAGCCACAGCAAAAGACTTTCTTTTTCATGCAGAAGTTTTTGAATTAATTCTGCTTCATATGAATACAAAAACAGGTCTGCTAGTAACGGGGCACATTTAATTCCAATGGGAATTTCAACAGATTGTTTGAAGACCTTGTCTCCGAAAACTACAAAGATATTGTCAATGAAAAACTCAAGCAACTTCTTAATAACAACCTCGGAGTACTTGTATAGAATCAGAGTTTTTTTTAAGAGAATAAGTTTGCAGATGACCAATAAAATCGTATGTTAAATAATGAGTTCCTTTTTTTTGAGGAGGCAGTTTCTATGATGACGTTAATTTTTCTTTGGGAATGGTTGTATTAATTGTTGAAAAGTCGTAGTTTTAATGCTATTGATTTTGGTAAAATTGTTTGATTTCAAATTGTCTTAAACTTCCTTGAGTTTTTTAAGTATCCACACCTAATTAGCACCACTTCTGGAATATGCTGTTGTATGTACAGTACTCCTGAAGTTTCTCCTTCATCGCTTTTATTATTTTCGAGAGGAGTGGAGAAAGAGTCTTGGTAGAACTTGTACAGTACTTGAACCCGCTATGTATCTTCTAAGACTTTTTATTCAGTATAGGAATCCAATATATGTATGGTAAATCAAATTCAATTTTGTTGTTTCGAATATAAAAAAAGAATTTCCTCTTTAGAATGAAGAATGATTTTTTCCCCTTTTTTGCGATCACCGTTCGTTATCTTCATTTTTCTTCATCCTGTATTCTGTGATGTGAACTTTCTTTAGTCTTTTTATACAGACGATATAAAACTTTCAAGGGGTTACTGTCGTTTCGCCCCAAAACCAGAACGCCCCATGCATGAGCGCCCCAAAGATTTTTACCGGCTCTCAAGTACAAATATGAGCGCCCCAAATTTAAATCACGAGCGCCCCAAGCTTATTTCTTGAGCGCCCCAATTAGTATTTCGAGCGCCCCAAATAATATTGTACGATCTAACGGCACAGATACACAGGTGCTCGTTATGTGATAATTTTTTACGTAGCACTTCAACAGTTATATTTTATTTTTTGAACATTTCATTTGAATCTATGTTAAAATTGACTTATGTTTAGTTACAAACAATTGTACGAAATATTCTGTTTGCATTTCCTTCTTCAAAAGAACACTGGTGTAATATTCTTTTAAATTATCAACTTTTATTTATTTTTTTGTGTTATTAAAAATGATAGTATCAAAGTCTGAGCACCGCCGTTATCCCAAATAAAAGAAACCCCCAATTAAAATATCCTAACTTTTTTTACCACATTGTGATGAGAAAAATTGTCAACAGACTGTTCAATGTATGATCCATCTGTGTAGGCATGCTTGATATAATTCACATGGAAAGGTTGTATAAGTATTAAAAATGTCGCCGAAAGACCAGAATCACGGTGTATATTTGTAAAAATATGGTTTGAAATGATGTGGATGTCTGAAATTATGTTTACTGTGTATACACAGACTGCTAATCCCACTGGGGTTAAGTTATCGATCTAGTGACAGGGTGTCTTCCCACTTAGCCATAATTCTGAAATTGTTACAGGTGACTGGTTTTGGCTAGGTGGGAATGGTGTACAGGTAAGGGGAGGGAGAGAACAAAAGAAATTAATTACAGGTGACCTATAGTCTGTTTTATAGATTATCACAGAAAAAGTGATAAATTCTAATAATGTGATGAATGGTTATTTAAATAAATATTTTAAATCAATTTGTGTCATTTTTTTAAATTCTTTATTTATTTTATTATCGTTAGTGTTGATTTATTTTTTTTTTTAATTTGACAAATATTAAATGATAGTTATCATTAAGGTCTTCCGCTCCAGGCGGAAGACCTTCTACTGATTCTGATGGTTAAGATTATTAAGGTCTTCCGTTTCCAACGGAAGACCTTCTACTGATTGTGATGATTAAGATTATTCTTATTATTCTTTTTTTTTTTCCTAGACGCCAACTTTGACGCTTCATATCTTCCTCATTCCTAAACAGATTTTGTTCAAATTTTCAGAGCTTTTAGACTTTACAAAACACTGTCAGAATACCGTAATACAATTGGGAAATTACCTTCTGTTCACGAGTTATTCCCCTTTGATTGAATTTTGCATGCCTCCGTTTTCCAGACAAAGGCTCAGAAATGGTTATAATTGGAGCACAAAACCCTTTGAAATTGAAAAGAGGAAGCATTGAAGTTGTGCACATCGGTTTTTGTTTTTTTGATTTTTGCATTAAAAATGGCGCTAGAGAGGGGTCAAAAGTTAGAACGCGGAAAACAGCAAAAAATTTGACATATTTTCCTTTATATCTTAAAAACTAGAAATATTTTGTTAAGACATGTAGAACAAAAGTTGTGCATAATTGCAAGGGCTTTCATATTATACTATTTAAAAGGGGCTGGCCCCTATGATTAGGGATCTTGGGCCCTTAAAAGTTTTTGCTTTATAACTCAAAAACGGTAAATATTTCGATCTGGATCTTGGGAACAAAATTGTTCTTTTACACTTTTTTGATCTAATGAAAATGTTGTTTTGTTCGAGTATACCATGGGTATTGCGTAATAGGTATTAGAAAGCAGGCCAGGTAAACAGGTAACGTTTTTGATTCGGCAAGGAAATCAGACCTCTTCATGTGTATAACTTAAACAGACTTGCTATCAATAATATACCCTGCGGTATTTAATGTTAATTTTCTTTTAAATAAGGTTTAAAACGTGGTTTATGGTTCACTATTAAATTATTTATTACAACTAGTCTTTTCTTCTTTTTTAAATTAGATTAATAGTGTTTAAAAGCGGAGAATATTAAATCTATCTTTCTACGTTTATTATTACAACAAACTTTGTAAGTGATTTTAAACTGTATGCATTGAATAATTCACGATCATTAGCTGTATGCATATTACGGTCTCCATGTTCAGCTCGATGTTTAGTTATGTAACCCAACGCGCGAATCCCACGCTGTTGATCGAGGTCACCAGTGTACTAGCCACATGTGGTACCTGTGGCCATAAACAAAGCTAGTATTTGTGATCGCGTATAATGTAAATTTTGTACAAAGAGCTATTAATTAATGGAAAGTTATGTTTTTAATTATATCGAATCAGTAAGATTACTTTACCGATCTTTTATAATCTTAATTCCAAACACTGGTGCATAAAAATCATTTTGAATTTTAATCGCTGTTTTTGTCTGTTCACGCAACAATACATTTAAAAAAAGTATTGCTCTATCCCGTGTTGTTGTATTTTAATTCATCTGCAATTGTAATTGAATGGGGGCTTCGGTAAATAATTGTAATTACTACGCATGCTACGCACATATTATTTTTACCATCACTCTTGTGAATGTCCATTTATTATTTATAAAATTAAATAAACATTAACATAAATAAAAATTCCTTCAAATATACATGTACTATAATTCAAGTCTTTGTAATATAGCAAACAGTTTCATCCATCTTTGCCGCTTTGTGTCTTAAGTGTTGTAGTCCAGTCCTCGTTTACATACACGTTGCCACAGAGAGCCGCGGGCACCTCGATGTTGAAATACATTGTGTACTCTGATAGTTGCTCTACACAGCACAAACAACTAACGTGTACATGCAGTGTAGTAATTGGCAAAGATTGTTTGAAAAATATAAACTCGCATGTGTTTGCTACGAAGCATTCATTTTAAAATTTCATTTACATGTAGATACCTTATAAAGAACAAAATAAAGTAAATGTATAACACCCAGAACAATGGTTAAAAATTAAAATACAAATATCGTGTGCTCGGAAGGGAAGATGGCTTGAAAGGATGTGTCTGTGAATGCTTAGATCTAGCAACACACTTCGCAAAGTTAAGCATACTTGTGTCCAAATCCTTTAAAAGTGGGGACAATCCCCAATCCTTGCACCCTTCCTTTTTGAATCTAAAAATATATACCATACTGAGAGTTGTATATAGAGCGGGAATGTTATTTTATTAGTCCTTAAAGGCACAACTTAAGAAATGACATAATTTTTTTTTAGATAAGATTGTTTCGCGATACAGCTGTGATAAATCTTAGGAACTTCTAAAGTTATAACTTAGGCATATCTTAAGATATGTCTTACGACATAACTTAGGAAAGGTTTTTGAAACAGGCATGTCAAGCATTCAGTCAGATCTATTACGACGTCCATATTACCATATAAGAGAATGAAATTTTGTTTTGTATATAAAGTGGTTATTACAAATATGCGTGTTACAAAAATGTATGTTGAACAAATTTTCAGAGCTTTTAGACTACAAAATTTTTCAATTAATATTAAATAAACTATATACATAAAATAATACTTTTAAACATACAATAATTCACGCCTTCTTACAGCAGACAATTTATTCCGCTCTGTCTCTGTGTTTAACTTCAAAATTTGTAACCCACTCGTCGTTCACACGTGGCCGCAGAGATTAGCGAGCCGCGGTCATATCGAAGTTAAAATGCAATGTGTACTCATAGCGATTAATGGAAAATTGTGCTTGAAATCATTTCAAATCTTAAATATTATTTTATTTCACTCTATCTCACGCTTATTTTTATCATTATTTTATCCGCCTGTGTATTTATTCATTTTAAGTTATATGCATTTTAATTGCCGACTTAACCACTAGGTTTGCAACAATTTATTTTTCTGTCTCATGTTTTAAACTGCATGTACACATGCATAAAAATTGTAAGTGGAGGTGAGTCAGGTGACGTTTTCAATTCTCGGGAAAATCGAAAATTAAATTAAGCACTTCTAAGTTTGCATTATTTGCTACCAAACTTATAATTGTATTGTACAGAATGATATACTTATGCATTTCTTTTATTTCGTCGAATAAACAGAATATCCCAATACACGATTTTACGGATACATGCTTGTAAGTACATGCAGTTTTACATGGAAGAGCGCCCAAACTAAATACATCCTGAGCTTTCAGAATACACGTGCTTGTGTACAAAGCAAATGGGTAATTCACAGATAAGGAAAAACACAAAAAACATGTCTCCATAAATTAAATACACAATCGCAATGATGTTTTGATTGATCAGCATACGGTTTTTTATCCTTCGTCCATGCATTTCGACTATACGGAAAAAGATCCGATTCGGTAAAATTATAGCAAACGAGGTTGAAAATTGTCGGACTTTTAATCCAAATTAAAAAAAAAAAGTGTTGGTCCTTTGAATGGCAATATATCCGAATAGTAATTAAACAGCTTATCAAATATATCACGGCGTCCATATAAGGATGAAACTGTTTGGTAAATAAAGTGGTTCTTACAAATATGTCACAAATCTTAAACATCTAAATAATTATTTAATTTTTCTAACAAATACTAATTTGGTTCTAAGAAAGCTACGCAGTTGTATGCAAATATTCCAAAATAATCTTTCATGTTTAATGGACTGAGAGGTGATCAAATTTCCTCTAATCACGATACGTACCCCCCCCCCCTTAAAAGAATACAATGTTTTTCTTTAGAGCCGAAAATGTCAATCGGTTGGTTTGTTCAGGTACGTATACATATAGGTGAGGGCTGGTCCGAGAGAAATCCACAACCTACATGTATTTTAAAGTAAACCAATAATCATACGCGACATTTGTTATTCGCGAATCGTCAAATGAATGAAAAACAAGGTCTGCAACGATTAATATCTGTGACTAAGCTTTCCTATTTTATAAACTTTTTAAGGTCTTTTATTTTATTTCTAAAACTTAAAAAATGTAACGATTTAATGTGTTCATTGGAGTGGTCAATTGCACATTGCATGAGCGTCGAAGTGTGTACTAATAGTTTCTTTGGGTGGGGGGAGGTACCATTTTCGGTGCATTTGATTTCCGGAATTTTGCATTGCACTTCCGACAATTAATAAATTTCACTTTTAACATTTATTATTTTCATTCCGGATTTTTGACTATATTTCCAGCAATTTAATGTTAACAAAATAGATGGAATTAAAATTTTAATAGGATATAAATGGTGAATGGCTGGAAATTTATACATTTTATAATGTACATGGTACTTACGGCCTTTAAGCAGTAAGGGCCGATGGAATACGGAGAAAATGATCAGCATTCAACAGGTAAAATGTTAAGGAAAAATGTACTTTTCCTTTGTGGAAAAGAGTGAAAGAGAATAATCTAAATGTGGAGACCACACTCTCTTTATTTGATACATATGTAGGTTCTGTTCTTCATTATGGATGCGAGATGTGGGGATTTCATAAAGCCCCACATGTTGAGCAAGTACATATTAACTTTTTGAAGAAAATTATGTCGCTTCGAAAATCTACAAATAACTTAATGGTTTATTTCGAATTTGGTAGATGCCCAATGTATGTTCAAAGAAAACTTCGAATTCTGAAATATTGGTGTAATTTGCTCAATACAAATAATTGCATTCTGCGGACATGTTATAAACAATTGTTATGTGAGTATGAAGAACAACAGGAAAATTGTACAAACTGGTTAAGTGCAGTTAGAAAGCGTTTTTAAAACGCTATTTGGTTTGAGTGATAAAATCCTTTAAAAAGAATATTGATGACAACCTTAATTCATCTGGAAAATCTGCAGCAAAATTTAAATTCTAATGAGTCGATTTCGACTTCTTTATCAAAATTGCTTTCCCTAAATTCTGTAACACTCGGAACTCGAGAGTTATCCGCTAGGTGTCGCTTCTGCATCACTTCCGTATAATTTCTACTTTGACATTTCCAACTCTTACATTTTTTACGTTTGACGATGAATACTCGGATTACTGTGGAATGCATAGGCAATTAAATAGCACGATAAAAGACAAAAAATGTCTACCGATACAAGATATAATAACATATTTTGGTGACACGTGTTAGGTATATAATATTTTAGGCCCGATATCCAAGAGGGGTCCGGTGTTAACAAATGGAAGTGACTTACCTTCTCTATTTCGTAATACCACGGGTATGATTTTTTAATAAAACATTAATTCTACGTTAATTTTTGGATTTTTCATATGGAATACATTGTAAATGTGTACTAGAAGATTAATTTATGGAAAAAGACGAATAAAAAATATTCTTGGACCCAGGGTGTATATGGGGGGGGGGGGTGGCCACAAGCACCTGTGCAGCATTCAAGCTTAAAAGACCATTCAAACAATACAAATCAGGAGCAGTGCAAATCTTTTGAAATCAGAGGTAGAATCAAGTGCCATGGATCTGTCATGTTGTAAATTTTGAACTTACCGGTTGTCAGTAAATACAAAATTTACATGTCATGTTGTAAATTTTGTATTTACTGCCACCCGGTAAATTCAAAATTTATAGCATGAGAGATCATTTTCATGCTAGCACTTATCCTGACACGAGACCTTATACGGTCTCATCCAAAGGACTGATCTCCACGTTTTACTACTTTTCCAAACTGGATATAAAACATTCTCAATGAATTTTTAAATCATTGTGTTCAGTTGAACCTAACAAATTATTCCAACTCGCTGTATGGTCTGAAAAAACATGGCTGAACTTATCCATTCAGAAACCAACAGATTGGGATTGCTCTAAACCAGAGTGTGTTATGGCCAAGGTCATTTGGTCGAGTCAAGGTCACTGACAGAGAAACTGTAATTTCGCTAGCGTATTTGTGTACTAGTGAAACATTGCTGGTATCATGCAGAGTGTGACATGGCCTTGACTCAAGTTCAAGGTCACTAAGGATTAGATGTTTTGACTGTATGTATGGACTAAAAGAACATGACGTGTCACTGTGAACTTTTCAAGTCGGTAACACACAGATTGGGTTTTATGACGAGAGTGTGTCATGGCTTGACGCAAGGTCATTTGGAATGTTCAAGGTTACATACATTCCTTTACAGTTTTTCCTAGCGAAATATTGTAAGTTGCTTCCCCTTACAAGATTGCTTACATGTATAACTTTAGAATGTGGCATGACCTTGACTCAAGGTCACTTCTTTCTTCCGCAGTTCCAACGGAAGACCTATTCGTTGCTTTGCAACGAGCTCGCTCTAGTTCTTATTATTCTTTTTTTTTTCCTAGACGCCAACTTTGAGACCTCATATCTCGCTCATTTCTCAACGGATTTTGCTCAAATTTGCAGGGTTTATAGACGTTACAAAACTCTATCAGAATGTTGTCAAACATTTCAAAAATCCACTTCCGCTTTTGGGTTATTTCCCTTTAAATGAAAATTTAGGGGGCTTCATTTCCAGACAAAGGCTCAGAGACTACAAGAGCTGAAGTAGAAATTTTACCGAATTTAAATAATAGAAGCACTGAAGTTGTGCACATCGGTTTTTGTTTTTCAATTTCTGTATTCAAAATGGCGCTAGAGAGGGGTCAAAAATTAGATATCCAAAAAGAGCGAAAATTTACACATATTTTCTTTTTTATCTTCTAAACTAAAAATATTTAGTAAAAAAGTGACTCCCATCAAGCCACGAACCCCGTTTTCACTTAGATCCGACACTAATTTAGTGTTTCGGCGGTGTGATAACAGGCCAAGCAATAAATAGATATTCTAATTCATCCCAACACCTTCGACAAAAGTCGCAAAAAACGACTTACTCAAAGATTTTGATGAACTTGCACGTAAAATGAGATGTAAGTTCAATTTCAAGACTAATAACGATGAGATTCATCCTTTCTACACAAAGAGTGGATATGAACCACCTAAGATGATTGGTGCACTTGAAACCTACATCGATAAGACCAAACTTGAACTTTCCTCAATTCAAATAAAAAAATGCTCTGATAATTTATCTCAACTTGAGAGAAGAGCACTTATCCAGTTACGATATCGCCACGATATTGTAATTAAAAAGGCAGACAAAAACAACATATGTGTTGTTATGAACAAACACGATTATATTAAGGAGGGCGATCGCCAATTGAACACTAAATATTACGAAATGATTGACGATTTTGATTTATCATTGCTCCAAAGGAATATTGAAAATAAAATCAATGAACTTAAGGCAAATGGGTATCTAGATAAAGTTACATATAGATTTTTAATGGATATTACGTATCCACGAATAGGTAGATTATACTTACTACCTAAACTTCACAAATTAGATCGGACGATGTTTGATCTTATCAAAGAACAGGGCCACTACAATCAAGAAATCATTTGCCCGGCACGACCTATTATCTCGCAATGCGGGTCGGCGACGGAACGAATCAGCGAATATGTTGATTACTTCCTAATACCAATAGTCAAAACACAATCCACTTACATCAGAGATAGCTCTGATTTCATAATAAAAATAGAAAAACTTAGACCTCAAGCAGAATGCATAATGGTCAGTTATGATGTAACATCCCTGTATACAAATATGCAGTTCAACGAATTACTCACAGCTGTCAGTGAAGCATACTCTAAATTCAACAAAGGAGAATTTAAAATTCCTTCGCCACCTACAGAAGATCTTCTGTGGTTGTTACAAACAATATTAGAAAATAATGTCTTTGAATTTAATTCTAAGAAATATAAACAAATTATAGGCTGCGCAATGGGCTCAAAATGCAGTCCTGAAGTGTGCGATATCAGAATGTATGAAGTCACTTCGGAAATTCTAAACAAATTTCCATTTCAACATAATATTGTTTATCACGGTCGATATCGAGATGATGGATTTATAATCTATCATGGGGAAATGGATGAAATTCATCAATTTTTCCAAATAGCAAATTCACATCATCCTCTTTTAAAATTCACATATGAAATTTCTGACAAAGAAATGAACTTCCTTGACATCACCCTATTTAAGGGAGAAAGGTTTGAATTAGAAGGAATTCTTGATGTCAAAACTTTCATAAAACCTACTAATACTTTCCAGTATCTGGAACGTAATAGTGCACATAGCCCTTCTGTTTTCAAGGGAATCATTAAAGGCGAAATCATTCGTCATTTACGCAATACTAGCGATTCTAATATTTTTCACAATGCGATCGAGAAGTTCAAATTTTCTCTGTTGAAAAGAGGATATAATGAAAATGAGATTAACAGTTCAATGAACAATGTTCTAGAAAATTACAAAAGAGACCATTTAAATCAAAAAAAGAAAGTTAACAGTAATTCTGATATACCATTGGTCATGGTTACAAAATACAACCCAGCCATTAGCAATATCAAAAAGAAATTGCTAAAATACTGGCACACTCTATCAAGAGAACCCGAACTCAAAGATATATTCAAAGACAAACCAATTATAGCATACAAAAAACACAGGAGTTTAGGAGATCTCCTAACAAGTTCAAAACTTTAATAAAAGTTAGTAAAGCCTCACTTACTGGTCAATTACAATGTAATCAACCATATCATTTACTGACATATCTCAGTCAGAGACAGTTAACAAATTATCGCTTTCTTGCATATTTATTTACACAAACAACTTTCATCTGTGTTTATTATTTAAACATTACGTGACCTTGGGAAATTCCCTTACCGGTTCTACTATTTAAAAAAGAACATACCGGTATATAATAAAACAAATAAAATGAATATACAATATTGATATATATAAGTGGATTCCTGATGATGGCGGACTTATATAACTAATTATAATTAGTATAGAATATCTATTTATTGCTTGGCCTGTTATCACACCGCCGAAACACTAAATTAGTGTCGGATCTAAGTGAAAACGGGGTTCGTGGCTTGATGGGAGTCACTTTTTTACTACGTTTTTCAATTTCTGTATTCAAAATGGCGCTAGAGAGGGGTCAAAAATTAGAACGCCTAAAAGACCGAAAATTTACACATATTTTCTTTTTTATCTTCTAAACTAAAAATATTTTGATAAGACATGTATAATAAAAGTTGTGCACAATTTTAAGGCCTTTCATTTGACACCACTAAAAAGGGTCTGGCCCCTAAAATTAGGGATCTGGGGCCCTTTAAAGTTTTTGCTTTATAACTCAAAAACGGTAAATATTTCGAAATAGCTGCCGCAAATAAAGTTGTTCTTTAACATCTTATTAATCTCATGAAAAGGTTATTTTGTTTGAGTCTTGTGTTCTAAATGAGCTAGAAGCATAACACATATACAGGTAAGTGTTTTCATTCAGCAAGTAAACAAGAGCTCTTTATGCGTGTAATTAAGATAAACTTACTATAAATAATAAACCTTGCTACATTAGATGCTAATATTCTTTAGAATCAAGTTCTTGAAGTATTTTGTGCTTTATTTCCAGATTATTTACTGACAACTTTCCCTTTTATTTCGTTTGTTTTCAAATTTGGATAAACCAGTCTACTAAACAGGGAAAAAAAGAGATAACCTTTTCTTCTTATCATATAAAAACAAACAATTAAGTTAGAAAATAAAACAAAACTTTAAACATAGACTATTCACAGCCAGTAAGTACACGCCTTTTACATTCACCTTGTGTGCTTACAATTATGTAACCCCTCCCTCGATAGCGCGTGGCAAAGGAGGTCACCGAGGAACAATCGGCGTGTGAACCAGCGACCTAAGGTCATACACAAAACAAACTATAGAATGGCCATTCCAAATACATTTTAACTAAGTGATGAGTGGATAAATATGTTGAATCTTTCAGATTATTTCATATCTTTGATTACGTCGCTAGTACATTTCAATTTATATTTTATTCGCTGAATTACAAGAAAGTTGCATATTTATTCTTATAAACATTGCATTGTTGAGATAATTGCGCTTTGTGGAAAATTACTTTAAAATAATTTCGAATCTTTCATATGATTTCGTCTTACTGTTTAATTACCACTCGCTCGTTTTAATCAGCTAGTCTTAACTGCCTTTCACTTATTCACTTCAAATTCAATGCATTTTGAATGCCGAAAAGACCACTTTCTTTGCGTATTAAAGAAACAGTTTATTTATCTCTCTTTGTTATTATTTAACGAGTTGCTATTTCTTTCATGAACATTAAACAGGATATATATAATTATCACGATAATTGTATGTTGAAGTCACATTTTTAATTGTCAGGAAAATCGAAAATAAAATTAAGTACTTTTGAGTTTGTATTATTTTCTTCCTAACTTACAATATTATTGCATACAAAATACTAGGTCGGACGCAAGTAACCTAAATCTTTCACTTGATTTGAAAATTCTATCGAGCGTCGAATGAATTTTACCCGTTCAAAAGTGTACCAAAAAAACCCTTCCTATGCAGTTTTCTTTGGGAATCAATTGGCTTAGATAGTCTACTCCGACATGTGTTGACAAAACTCACGCAATGAGAAGCCATACATTTCAAACTTGTGACCTCTTGGTCAGTGCATGTGAAGATTACGCATGGCAATTAGTGTCTGGAAAACGAAGTATGTTTTATAAGTGATTTGACAGGTTAAGATTTGTTCTCATTCCAAATTAAATACAAACACAAACCCGTTATTTTCTTTGTTATTTTATACCGTCAGTTATATCAGATATTGTGTTTTAAAAACGTGTTGTTTAGGAAGATTAATCTTATGCATTTGTTTTATTTCATCTAATAAACTGAATTTACCCATGACACGAATTACTTGTACATGCATGTAAGTACGCGTAAATGCGGTTTAATTTGTTTATGTGGAAGAGCGCCCAGAATAAATACACTTCGAACTCTGGAATTTCCCTATTTTACTGTTTAAATCATAGGTCCGCTCAGCTGACGAGTTGTTTTAATAACGGTAATAAATCATATTCAAGTCCTGGCCAGCTATCGTTACGGTTGGTGACATTGCAATTAAACAGGTCGGTACTAAGATACCAAGATACTAACGGGTATATATATTTTCACCTAATATGTTTTCATTAAGTGTTTTCATAAGAAGTAAATTGCTGGAGGATATCATGTTCTCCCTGATCACATCGATAGCGTGTAGAAACAGCGGTATATGAACACACGCTTTTGTACAAAGCAAACGTGTAAACAAAAAGGATGAGAAAAAAAAACGACGAAATAAAAACATTTCTCTATTTACTGAAATTATTGTCTTTAGACAGATAAAAATAAATGATTATCCGCCTGAGAACATGTGAAAATTATACCCAAATACGATGTAACGAAGGATTTTGGGTTTAATCCCGAGTACGCAATTATACATGTAGCAATAATGTGTACATGGACATGCAGAATACCGCTTTTTTTATCCTTCGTTCATGTGTTCCTCCTTAACGGAAAAAATTATCAGTAAATTATATTATACCGAACGAGGTTGAAAAATGCCGAACTTTATTTCTTAAAATTAACAGCAACTATCCGACTTTTCTCATATCACTGTAAAAATGCCCTAAAAACTAAAACCGTCTGGTTTGACTTTGTCAACGCGTTTTAGATCGGGTTTGAGATTTTTATTAAATGTCTGGAGTATTTCGCTTATTCTACAAGTCCTTATAATGAAAGAAAACACTGGCAGATTTAGAGGAGGTTCAGGGGGCCTGCCCCTACTGGCGGATTTAAGGGGGGCGTGGGGGCGCACGCCCCCCCCCCTTAAAATTTTTAAAATATGACATGACTAATATTAATAATGCCATACTTTGGTTTTATAATTAATGGTCAATTAAAAAATGGTAATTTTATTTTATGACAAGTATCGGTTTTCTTAAAAATCAAGTCTGAAAACCTTGCATTCCCTAGGCTATGAATATTATCTCATAATTATTCAAACCGGAAAACGTCTCCCGCCTTCGTTTGAAGGGTAAACAGCACTTGTTAATTTCCTATCATGATGCAAGGAAAAATACTGCAATATTTAAGGTATCCGACCCATAATAGCCTCAGATTCAGTGAATTTGAATGTATAACAGATATATATATTGGCTGAATACTCAGTATAAGTAGACATTATCTTCATGTTTTAGTATCAATATGTAAGAGCGGAATGTGTCCTAATTTTTCACCTTGTCCTGTCCTTGAAGAGTTATCCCCCTTTGCTTTTTATTAATAAAAATCAATTCTAAAGAAATCTATCTCGTAAAACTTTAGTTTTCAATCGCTTTTCTATTCCTTGTAATTGAATACATCTTTCCACCACAGCATTTTTGGATATGCTTAGTATTTAAATTTTTATTTTCAAAAATTTGCGTGTCCCCATAAACATCAATGCAATCTTCATTAATTAATTACTGCTTAGGTAATTATATTTTTGAAAATTTCTCTGGGTAAATCCTTTACTACTCTAAAATGCTTTGAATTAATAAAGTATTTAATACAGGATGGATAATTAAGGTTAGAAAATTAGGTCCTAATAAGGGTCGGATACCTTAAAGGCTGGTCGAAGGTAGATAACATTCGGCAAACCTCGGCTGATTCCGTCACCTTCATCCAGATGAGGTACGAATCGGCCGAGGTGTGCCGAGTGAGGTAAATAAATGAATTTAAAATCAGAAGGTCTACGTTACAAACCTATCCACTGATTGATGTATTTATTTATCAAATGGTGTAACTATGCAGTAATTTACTTACATAGATACAAGACTTTTTTTTAACGTCAGGATATAGGTTAGGATGGTCACAGTGTAACTTCGCCCACCTGGTTAATTTCGACCGTTCATAAATACCTTAAAATAATCTGTTTATAACCCATTATAGTGTACACACATCTATTTTATGCAGAAAGAAAATGCATTTTTCATATACAAATCAATAATAGGCGAAATTTATTTCTTCACTGGAAAATTACATCCAAGAAGAAACTTTATCGCCCGAAAAATTACGGACGAGTATTTTTAAACCATTGCGGGGAATCATCAGTTTATCACCTCTGAAAATATCTTGTATATGCAGAAAGACACAGTGGATATTACTGGCGTTAAATTTATCAACTATGTTTAAATTTGCACTTAAATTCATACCTTTTAAATTTATAGTATTTAGTTTTTACAAATAAAATGCAAATCAGCTGAACAGAAATCGGCCGAAGTTACCCTTTGCATGAATACGGCGTCAGCAGGTAACTCAGTTTGACCAATGAAAATGACGCAATGCTATTTGTTACCAGAAAAAAATCATGACCACCGTCCGTATAAAAAAGTATTAGGATAAGTATTATGTACAAGAATAGAAACTAGTTCTATAACCGTGAAAAAATCATCTGTTTTGCTTACATGCGGTTTAGATGCCTGCGCATATATATACATGTACATTTGTAGCATGCCTTGACAAATCGGTAAATCAGTCTCTAGGCAGCTGGTGCACTTAATGTCTTCAAATTAGGTACATTTTGAAAATTGCTTTTTTTTCTTTTTGTCAGCATTTTTTCACAAACTTTTATGTTTTACAACAGAATAATTTAAATTAATATATATATATTTTTAAATTAGAGACGACGCGAATAATTTCATTTATATTTGCACATCGATCGAAAATACCCCGTGTGCGGTCGAAGTTACCCAACACACATATCTTGTAAATCGAACACATTTATTTTATATCATGACGAATAATACATATAATACAATTTAATCTGAACAGTAAAAGGTATTCCGAAGGAAAAAGGATACAGTAAAAGTTGAGCGTAATACATGTAATAGGCAGTGACATACTTGAACAAATCTAAATATAAAAAAATAATCGGTCGAAATCACACCACCCTACCCTACAGTGTATCTGTCATATATGTATAATACTTACAAAAACAAACGTTTCCATATTCAATTTTTCAACATTCAGATATTCTTTGTGTATCATTGTGCTTCGTTTATTTCATACTGCTATAAAAGGGAACTGCACGTTACAGCGAGTTTGTTTAGTTTGTTTCGTTGGCTGCGGTGGAGATACATGTGTAGGTCAGTGAATGGAATTTAAAAAAAAAAAACCACTTTTTGGAATAACATTAGAGTTACATACAAATATCAGGTTGACTAGCATCCTTGCTGAAATAACAATGATTCAGAACGACTTCTAAGATACACGAAGTTCGGAGATTCACGAAGTTCGGAGATACACAAAGTTTCTGCTTTCTCAAGAGTAAATTTGAAATAAAAATTTTCGAATGATTAATAAATTTGTACATTATTCTTAAGCAGACGTGAAATTCCTACAAAGACTTTAGAGTATTGTAAGTTACAAACTAAATTCATATCTTATAGGCTTTTGTGTAAAGGAAGTAATCAATACCACTATTTTTGTGTCTGGTTTTACTGACTCTTAAAATTCACGTAAACCCAGGAGCTTCCGGGGGCTTCGCGCCCTGGGCCACCACCAGGGCTTCGCCCTGGACCCACTGGGGGCCTTAAGGCGGTCCCCAGACTCCCTGCCTGAACGAAGTTATCCACGCCCCCCCCCCCCTCATAAATCCTGTATCCGCCCATGGCGCCCTTTTTTATCCAAAATATACACAAGATTTAATAAATCAATTTAATATGTGGCTTTGGGCCCCTACCCCGGC
The DNA here is from genome assembly GCF_033153115.1 of Saccostrea echinata. Taxonomy (NCBI): domain Eukaryota; kingdom Metazoa; phylum Mollusca; class Bivalvia; order Ostreida; family Ostreidae; genus Saccostrea; species Saccostrea echinata. Next base: position 17,267,608 of record NW_026889765.1, on the reverse strand, counting down.
ACAAAACTGGTCGGGCCCCCCTTTTCAAGATTCCTGTATCCGCCACTAAAAAAGAATGTGTTGTTCTCTTGGATGTCGATATCTGAATTATGTTTTATTTAAACACCTAGTCTAATATATCATGGGCGCCCATAATAGGACGATTATTTGTTTTTAGCTCACCTGAGCCAAAGACTCAAGTGAGCTTTTCTGATCAAAATTTGTCCGTTGTCTGTCGTCGTTGGCGTTGTCGTCGTTGTCGTCGTCGTTGGCGTGAACTTTTCACAATTTCAACTTCTTCTCCAGAACTACTGGGCCAATTTCAACCAAACTTGGCGCAAAGTATCCTTGGGTGAAGGGGATTCAAGTTTGTTCAAATGAAGGGCCACGCCCTCTTTCAAGGGGAGATAATAAAGAATTAGTGAAAAATTAATAGCGTCTTTTAAAAATCTTCTCCTCAAGAACCACAAAGCCAGGGAAATTGAAACTCATGTGGAAGCATCCTCAGGTAGTGTAGATTCAGGTTTGTTCAAATCATGACCCCCGGGGGTAGGGCGGGGCCACAATGGAGGATCAAAGTTTTACATAGAAATATATAGGAAAAACCTTTAAATATCTTCTTCTCAAGAACAGCAAAGCCCTAATTGGTCATATTTATCTGAAAGCATCTTCAGGTAGTGGAGATTCAAATTTGTCCAAATCATGACCCTAGGGGGTAGGGCTGGGCCACAATGGAGGATCAAACTTTTGCATAGAAATATATAGGAAAAACTTTTAAAAATCTTCTTCTCAGGAACAGCAAAGCCCCAATTGGTCATATTTATATGGAAGCATCCTCAGGTAGTGTAGATCCAAGTTTGTTCAAATCATGACCCTCGGGGGTAGGGCGGGGCCACAATGGAGGATCTAAGTTTAACATAGAAATATATAGGAAAAACCTTTAAAAATCTTCTTCTCAAGAACAGCAAAGCCATGATGAGTCATATTTATGTGGAAACATCCTCAGGTAGTGTAGATTCAAATTTGTTCAAATCATGACCCCCGGGGGATAGGGCGGGTCCACAATGGAGGATCAAAGTTTTGCATAGAAATATATAGGAAAAACTTTTAAAAATCTTCTCAGGAACAGCAAAGCCCCAATTGATCATATTTATATGGAAGTATCCTCAGGTAGTATAGATTTAAGTTTGTTCAAATCATGACCTCGGGGGTAGGGCGGGGCCACAATGGAGGATCTAAGTTTAACATAGAAATATATAGGAAAAACCTTTAAAAATCTTCTTCTCAAGAACAGCAAAGCCATGATGAGTCATATTTATGTGGAAGCATCCTCAGGTAGTGGAGATTCAAATTTGTTCAAATCACGACCCCGGGGGATAGGGCGGGTCCACAATGGAGGATCAAAGTTTTGCATAGAAATATATAGGAAAAACTTTTAAAAATCTTCTTCTCAGGAACGGCAAAGCCCCAATTGGTCATATTTATGTGGAAGTATCCTCAGGTAGTATAGATTTAAGTTTGTTCAAATCATGACCCCCTGGGGTAGGGCGGGGCCACAATGGAGGTTCAATGTCTGAAATAGATATATTATAGGAAGGCATCTTCTGATGAAGAACTGCAAAGCCATGATTAGTGATTTTGATATGGAAGCCTCTTCAGGTAGTGTAGGTTCAAGTTTGACCCCCGGGGATATGGATGGGCCACAATGGGGGATCAAAAATTTCTTACATAGAAACATATTGGAAAATATCTTCTTCTCAAGAAATGAAAATCATGTTTAGTCATTTTGATATGGAAGCATCCTCAGGTAGTGTAAATTCAATTTCTTTTTTTCAAATGATAACCCCCAGGGGTAGTTTGGGGCCCAATGGGGATTGAAAGTTTTACATAAGTACACATAGAAAAAAATATTTCTTCTCAAGAACAGAAAAGCTATGTTTAGTCATATTGACATGGAAGTATCCTCGGGTAGTGTAGATTCAAGTTTGTTCAAATGATGACCTCTGGGATAGGGAGGAGCCACAATGGGGGATCAAAATTTTACAAAGGAATATATGGGAAATTTTTTTTTTAAATCTTCTCAAGTACAACAAAGCCATTTGTTATATCGACATGGAAGCATCATCAGGTAGTTTAAAATTCACCCCCCAACACCCAGTAGTCTTTTTAATACTGAACTGATTTGTGTCTAGCTAATGTGCTCAGGTGAGCCCATGGGCCTCTTGTTTAAAATAAAGTGGTTCGTACGGATGTTATAAAAAACCTTATAAACGGCTAAATAATTACATGTATTTAATTCATCTACTGTAAATGTTAGTTTAGTTCTTTGCTTTCATAATCTAGCTTTTATAAATTAACACGAAAGTCGTTCGATCGTATACAAATACTCAGGCAGAAGCAATCTTTCATATTTAATGAACGTATAGGTGAATAAATTTCCTCTCATCACTATACGTAACCCCCATCCTCGAAATAAATAGAATGTTTTCCTTCGCAGTCGGTTGGTTTTACCAGGTACATGTAAGTACAGGTGAGGATGGAGCTTTACAGAAGCAGGTGATGAATTCCGAGAGAAAGGCACTGCCTATTTTATATACATGTACATTCCTAGGGACCTGGTTTTCTGAACCGATCTCACAGTTATTCAAAAACCTAGTTAGAAATTCTCTCTCTCTCTCTCTGAAATGCAGGCCCGTCAATTGTAAAAAAAAAATAACAAAATAGTTTCAATTTTTAATAAGTATCTCATCTCCCAAGCCAAAGACACAAATAAGCTTTTGCTGTTCATAATTTTTCATCTTTGTTTGCTAATCTTGTTGTATATAAGCATTATCGTCGTTGTTGTTCTAAAGCTACTCGTAAATTTTTCTCATTTTTATCTTATCAGGAACCACTGAAACATAACAACGAAAATTAACACAGAATATTTTTTGTAAAGTTTTGTTCAAATGAAGGGTCACATCCTCTTTTAACGGATACATATAGTAAAAATTAGATGGGGTCCAGGAGCAGATCAAGGAATTTTTTTCCACGGAGAGGGGGGGGGGGGGGGGGGAGGGGATGCCAATAAAAAAAATATTTCAACCCAGAAATTTCTTGACGAGCCAAAAAAAAAAAAAAAGAAACTCTTTTCCAAAACCTATTTCGTGTGTGTGTTTGTGTGTGTATGGGGGGGGGGGGGGTCGTTGACTTTTAAAACTTCATACCTAAGACTTTTCATACCATTTTAACACAGATCCGCGTTTTCGAGGAAGGGTCCGCGTTTTCTAGGGGGGGGGGGGGTGGGGCATGGTCACTTTTACTTGTTTAGTATATACATTTAACTGCCCCCAACCCCCTCTAGATCCGCACATGGGGTCATTTGAAAATAGTATTCTCAAGAATCCCTGGACTAGAATGAGAAAATTTCCAACATAGCATACATTCAATTTTTTTTCAAATATTGATTCCAGGGAGAAATATTGGGCCGGAAAGAGTGTTCATAATTTTACATAGGAATTTATATATCCCCCCAAACGAAGTGTGTGGGTTTGGGGTGGGGTGTTTTGAGTCTTTTGGAATCACACTCTCCGTCTGCCTAGCTGTCCGTTTGTACGTGTTAGTTTGCCAAGGATATTATAACTTTGTTATGAAGAAACTGGAAGGTCATACTTGGTACAAAGATTACTAATGATCCGAAGGTGTGTCATAGTTTTGATCCAACATCATTCCGGCAAGTTCAAGGTCACTGGAAAAAAATAGCAAGTATCATACTTGATACAGGAATTACTTATGACAAAATTAAAGGGTTTGACACGACCTTCATCCAAGGTCATTCTTGTAAGTTCAAGGTCACTGACAGAAAAGTGTAAGATTACTGTATGTGCTATAATTTTGGATGTTCATACTTGGAACAAAGATTGCTTATGATCCACCGGTTTGAGATAACATAGTACTAGACTGGCAGAAGAAGTGGCAAAATTCGTGCCTGGATTATAAATTTATAAGGGGTGGGAGGAACAAAGGAAACTTTTTCTCAGATTGCTTTAGATGGGTTTGTCCTGATCTTGAACAAAGGTTTTTCCGGCAAGTTCAAGGTCACTGGCAGATAAATATTAATTTTTTTCCATGCTATAACTTTGTAATATAAAATCACTGGAAGCTTTTACTTGATACAGAGATTGCTTATGATCCAAGAATGTGTTTTGACTTTGATCCAAGGTCTTTCTGGCAAGTTCAAGGTCACTAACAGAAAAGTGCAATATTCTTTTTCAGGTATATCTTTGTCATTGAGTATCACTGGAAGCTTATAATTTGTTCAAAGGTTGTTTTTGACCTTAACATAGGTCATTTAGGCAAGTTCAAGGTCACTGATATAATAAGTGTAAAATTCAAAAAGGTCTAGTCGCCCAAGTGGCGCAGTGGTAAGAGTGTCTGCTCTAGAGTCGTGGATTAAGGAGTTGATCCTTACGTCGCAGGTTCGAATCCCACTGAGGGACGCAGAGACTGATCCTTCGGATGAGACCGTACAAACTGAGGTCCCGTCTGGCAGTAGGTGCTGGCACGAAAAAGATCCCTCACTGCTCAATGGCCATGTGTGCCAAGTATAGGTCAAAATTTGCAGATCTCCATCGGCAAATGGTGGCGTCTCCATATGATTGAAAAATTCTCGAAAGGGACGTTAAACAACATACAAACTAATAAACAAAAAAGGTCTATAATTTTGTAATAGAAAAAATTGCATGCATTTGCATTTCACTGAAAAGATGATAAATATATCATCCAAAGTGTGTAATGGCCTTGGCTTAAATTCGAGGTCACTTAGAATATGATGTTTTGGATGAATAGTCTGAAAGAATACGTGACTGAATTTTTTTTTATGTCGGTGACATAAAGATGGTGTTTGCTCTTAACAAGCTGCAGAATGTGTTATGGCTTGACGCAAGGTTATTTGGAGAAGTTCAAGTTCACTGACAGGGGAATTTTACATTCCTTTACTGTCTTTCTACTGTTGAAACATTGAAAGTTGATGCCCCTTACAGGATTGTTTATTACCTTAAAATGTTGCATGACCTTGACTCAAGGTCGCTCTGTCCTGTCTGGAGCTCCGACGGAAGACCTATTCGTTGCATTGCAACGAGCTCGGCTCTAGTTTAATTTTCTTATTTGTCTTCCTTTTTAAAAAAGATTATTTTATTTTATTCATTTTCATACTTTTAATGATTTGATAATATTTTAACTTATTAAATATGTTTTAGTACCAGTTCTATTAAACTATGCATCACAAATATTTGAAAATACATGTAAAGTAAAAGTAAGGTACTGATAATAATACTTTTGAAATCTTTAATCTCTTTCCCCTAATCCAAAATAAATAAATAAATAAAAATTAATTAATTAATTTATTTAAAAATTTATTGATTTTAGATATGCCTCTGATGCTTTGAGGGAATGATTCCTTTTCTGATGCATAAAGATTATTGACAAGCTTTTCTAAATGAATATGGATATCTTTCTAAAAATGCTAGTTTTTAAGAAGAATTATATTTTGTAAATTAAGAATTTAAGTTTTTAACACCACTAATGTTTTCCAAGTAGATATATCCTGACAATTTTCAAAATTGTTGCATTAACAGAAGATTTTCTAAGTTGTTTCTAATCCCTTTGACTTTTTTGTCAAAAAGATATGTCCAATTCTTATCAGACATAAAAATGTATCATAAAAGACTAGATCTAATGCATGTGTGGAGAAATTACTTATAAATGCATATACATGTAAATGTACAGTCACAGCCAATTTCTGTCTTTATATCACGCACTTTTGATAGTTCTTATTACTAGTATTTCTGCAAAAATACATTAAATTCTTTTTGTTTTTTTCTTTTCATCTCTTACTTGTACTAGTAAAGTTATAATCCAAATACATTGTCAAAACATTATTTATCTCTATGTTAATGAATGAATTGAATTATTTATTCATTCATTTAGTTTTTCATTTGCAAAAATCATTTTAACATTGTCTATTCTATTTTCATCAATTTTGTGATCCAAAAATGTAAGTTAATTAATTTAAAAAAAAATGGTATTGATATTTATGTATGTATTTTAAAATAATTAATATACCTGATTTATTAATATCTAATAAAAGAAATATTAATGATAGGTATTTTGATAATGAATTTGTACAACACAGGTGAAAATTACAGGTAATAAGCCTATAAAACAGACTATACACAGGTGACCACCTAGGTGTGAAAATCCCAATTTTGGCTAGATGGGAATAAGAAATTCAAAATTTTGGCTAAGTGGGAATAAACCAGTGGGATTAGCAGTCTGTGTATACACAGTAAACATAATTTCAGACATCCACATCATTTCAAACCATATTTTTACAAGTATACACCGTGATTCTGGTCTTTCGGCGACATTTTTAATACTTATACAACCTTTCCATGTGAATTATATCAAGCATGCTTACACAGATGGATCATACATTGAACAGTCTGTTGACAATTTTTCTCATCACAATGTGGTAAAAAAAGTTAGGATATTTTAATTGGGGGTTTCTTTTATTTGGGATAACGGCGGTGCTCAGACTTTGATACTATTATTTTTAATTACACAAAAAAATAAATAAAAGTTGATAATTTAAAAGAATATTACACCAGTGTTCTTTTGAAGAAGGAAATGCAAACAGAATATTTCGTACAATTGTTTGTAACTAAACATAAGTCAATTTCAACATAGATTCAAATAAAATGTTCAAAACATAAAATATAACTGTTGAAGTGCTACGTAAAAAATTATCACATAACGAGACCTGTGTATCTGTGCCGTTAGATCGTACAATATTATTTGGGGCGCTCGAAATACTAATTGGAGCGCTCAAGAAATAAGTTTGGGGCGCTCGTGATTTAAATTTGGGGCGCTCATATTTGTACTTGAGAGCCGGTAAAAATCTTTGGGGCGCTCATGAATGGGGCGTTCTGGTTTTGGGGCGAAACGACAGTAACCCATCTGTTATAGTCCGCCGCTGACGGTTCAAGTGGAATTATCCAGATAAACAGAGCACATTTAACAGAGAAACATGTTATTGAACTGTAACACAAATAGGAATCGAGTTAATCATCCAAACATGCTAAAGAAATACGATCTTTTGATGTCCGATCTCTTCTTTGTTTACATGCGAAATTTCTTCCGGTGATCGGTCACGGTTAGATCGTACGCCATATTACTCGAAGGTAATAGAATAAATGTGTGTTACGAGAAAAAAAAATGTTTATTTTCTTTTGTGATTTTATAAATATTTCTTTTGTAAACGTTCTATGTCCTTTTGCGTTTCTGTAATTTATTTTGAAATATGAATTAACCTTTACTCCAATCTGAAGGCTGTAGGATACAGGATAGGACAGGATTGGATTAAGTAACTACTATATGTTTCTATCGTGATTCCTCAATCCTGAATCCTATCCAATTCCATCCCATGTCAACTTGTGGGATAGCAGCACTGTACCAATATCTGTGAAAATAAGTTATTTTCTACTACTTCCTGTTTGGTCGGAAATGACGTCATTCGACGCATTTTGACGATCTCGCAAACTGCTACTTGTCATGTTGAACAACTTTGCTTCTTTGAAGTATTACAAATTCTAAATACTTTTTCAGATATCAGGAAAAATACTTTAGATTCCTTGTTTTAGGGGCCAGCCCTTTTTTCGAGATATCATTCAAAAGATCTTATAGTTCTGCACAAATTTTGTTATATATGTTTTAACAAAATATTTCCAAGTAAAAAGATATCGTACAGAAATGTTGAAACTTTCGATACGACTTTTTTCAGGCCATAGCGAGCGTCGACGTATGGCACTTTCGGTGAAAGTTAACTACGTATTACAGATCTACATATATTTTTCTGTCTTCCCTAAAAGTTTCACGTTCCTGTGATGAGTGGTTTCTTAGAAAACCTGCGGACAAACTGACCCTCCAAAAATCACTAAATCGCAAAAATCTTCGGACCGGAAGTGACGTCATCAAAATAAAAAAAAATATGTATCAAGATTTTTTAATGTTCTATCAGACCTGAAAGTTTCATAAAAATCGAGGGAACCCTTTTCGAGAAATTGCGTGCACAAAATCGGTAAGAAAAAAAATAATAAGAAAAACAGTGGAAAAGAAACCGAAGAATAACAAGAAGGTCTTCCGCTGAAGACGGAAGACCTTAATAATAATAATAAGAATAGGGAAAAAGAAACCGAACAAAAACAATAAGGTCTTCCGTTGGAGACGAAAGACCTTAACTAGACGAGCTTGTTGCAAAGCAACAAATAAGTCTTCCGTCTAAATTTCAAGGAGATGGGATCGAGATCGAGAGACATCCACGGTCATATGAGCAAGAATGAGCCATTTACTATTACATCCGGTTTGACCGGAAGTGACGTCACTTTGACGACTTTCAATGATCTCCTTAGCTGCTTCTTGTCATTTTGAACAACTTTGCTTCTATGATGCTTTTCAAATTCTCAATACTTTTTGAGATATCTGGAAAACACTTTTGGCCCCTCTAGCTCCCTAATTTTAGGGACCAGCCCCTTATTGTTGATATCCTTTGTAAGATTGTAACATTCTACACAACTTTTGTTCTTCATGTTTTAACAAAATATTTACAGGTAAAAAGATATTGTAGAAAAGGTGTAAGAAATTTTGAAGTTTTCAATAATACTATTTTCGAGCAATAGCGAGCGTCGGCGCTTTGTACTTCCGGTGGATATGATATACACAATTCAATTCTCCATAGTTTGCTCTATCATTACTGAAAATCTCATACGTCTATGTTCAGTGGTTTTTTGAGAACATTGCCGGACAAAGTGACCCCCTAAAAATCGCAAAATCGTAGAAATCTCCGAACCGGAAGTGACGTCATCAAAATAGAAAAAAATATGTCCAGATTTTTTGATGTTCTATCAGACCTGAAAGTTTCATGAAAATCCATCGAGCCGTTTCCGAGAACTCGCGTGCACAAAATCGGTAAGAAAAAAATAATAATAACAAAAATAGTGGAAAAGAAACCTAAGAATAACAAGAAGGTCTTCCGCTGAAGACGGAAGACCTTAATAATAAGAATAATCTTAACCATCAGAATCAGTAAAAGGTCTCCCGCTGGAGCGAAAGACCTTACTAAAAAAGAACTAGATCCGATCTCGTTGCGAGCAACGAGTGGGTCTTCCGTCCGATTTCGATGAGGTGTCATTTTGATTGAAACAAGGACTATCTCTGTATTTTGAAAGACGGAGAACATCATACAATGTGTTTTGAAATCACTCAAAGGTTAAATAGAGTGAAATTTAAATATGTAAATATATTAATATCAGAAAGAAACACCTTTGAATTATGCTCATAACCATTCCCCAGTTTACATGTATTTATAAAGTTTTATTATTCTTCATTAATTGGTAGTTCCATTATATGAGATCTGAGATCTTACGAAATTGCAGGTTGAAACTTTACAATTTGGATCCGACATCTTTTAAAGTATGCCAATGCATGTTTGTCGAACAACAAAATTCCTTTGAACAATTAACAAAGACTGGTTAAGCCTTTCCCTGAGTTTGAACACTGATACGTTAATAAATGAACTGAGCAGATCCAATTTTTTTAGCTCACCTGAGCCATAGGCTCAAGTGAGCTTTTCTGATCAAAATTTGTCTGTTGTCTGTCGTCATTGTCGTTGTTGTTGTTGTTGTAAACTTTTCACATTTTCATCTTCTTCTCAAGAACCACTGGGCCAAATTCAACCAAACTTGCCACAAAGCATCCTTGGGTAAAGGGGATTCAAGTTTGTTCAAATGAAGGGCCATGCCCTCTTTCAAGGGGAGATAATTAGGAATTAGTGAAAAAATAATGGCATCATTTAAAAATCTTCTTCTCAAGAACCACAGGGCCAGGAAAGATGAAACTTATGTGGAAACATCCTCAGGTAGTGTAGATTCAGGTTTGTTCAAATCATGACCCCCGGGGTAGGGTGGGGCCACAATGGGGGATCCAAGTTTTACATAGATATATATAGGAAAATATCTAGAAAAAAAATTCTTCTTAAGAACAGTAAAGCCAAGATTGGTCATATTTATATGGAAGCATCCTCAGGTAGTGTAGATTCAAGTTTGTTCAAATCATGACCCCCGGGGGTAGGGTGGGGCCACAATGGGGGATCAAAGTTTTACATAGAAATATATAGGAAAATATCTTTAAAAATCTTCTTCTTAAGAACAGCAAAGCCATGATTGTTCATATTTTTATGGAAGAATCCTCAGGTAGTGTAGATTCAAGTTTGTTCAAATCATGACCACCAGGGGTAGGGTGGGGTCACAATGGGGGATCCAAGTTTTACATAGAAATATATAGGAAAATATCTTTAAAAATCTTCTTCTTAAGAACAGTGAAGCCAAGATTGGTCATATTTATATGGAAGCATCCTCAGGTAGTGTAGACTCAAGTTTGTTCAAATCATGACCCCCGGGGGTAGGTTGGGTCCACAATAGGTGATCAAAGTTTACAGAGGAATATATAAGTCTTTTTCTCAAGAACAGAAAAGCCATGATTAGTCAAATTGATATGGAGGCATCTTTGGGTAGTGTAGAATGAAATTTGTTCAAATGAGGGCCCCCGGGGGTAGGGTGGGGCCACAATGGGGGATCAAATTTTTACAAATGAATATATGGGAAAAAAATCTGCTGCTCAAGAACAACAAAGCCATTTGTTATATTGATATGAAAGCATCATCAAGTAGTTTAAAATTCAACACCCCCCTCCTTGTAAACTTTTAAATACTGAAATGATTTTTGTTTTTTTTTTCCTAGCCAGTGTGCTCAGGTGAGTGATGTGGCCCATGGGCTTCTTGTTTTACATTGAATTTAAGAGTAGCAAATTTTAAACGAACAACCGACTTAACAAATTTTAGTCGATAATCAATATGATTGAATGATAGTCGAGTACTCGAATATTCATTGACACCCCTAATGAAACCATCAAACAGAGTTCAAAGATACTGTCACATTTTCCGTGTATTATTTGTAAAAAGTACTCTATTAAATAGATGTTTACATGCAGTCAATTTTGAGGATGTAATTACAAAATATAATATAAATAGGGATTAATTAGGAGTTTTTTTTTTTCATGATTTCACAAAGGAAATGCACATAACTTATACATGTGAAAAATTTATTAGGGATGGCAATGGTCAACTGGGTAACCATCTAATCAGTCAGAAATATAGTAACCGGTTTAGTATGGGATGACGGGTTATGATTTTCATAACCGGTTAGTCGGTATTTTTTGTATAATATGTACTTTTTAAATAATATACCAGTATACATATTTTTTTTAAAAATTACCACTAAGATCATGTAGATAGCATGTGTAAAACTAGTCTCATTCAAGCAGATGCTCGACTGTCTCCATAAACTCCTGCTCGTTGGAGTTTACGGAGACAGACAAGCATCTGCTTGAACGAGATTAGTTTAAAACTGAAAAGTTGCTATCGACTTATTAAATTATTCACAATATACAGCCACTCTGAAAACAAATCCTCATTATTTTGTCATTACAGTAAAACATGCTTATAAGTGCCAGGGACAAATAACTTTGATTCATTATAAATGTATTCATTTTTCAGTTTAGTTTTCAGTATGTTTTAAAACCACAGGGAATGAAAATCACTTCACTATACGCTTCAATTCCTTATTTAAGTCTGTTCGCAGTAAGCGTGTTTTACTGTATAACCCAAATACCACTCTAAGTTTACATACCCAAATCATAAAAAATTCTATATTCTAATTTCAAGAACTAATTTTTTACTAAACAATGTTTTACATGGTAATTAATCTAGTTCATTATCTGTAATGGTAGCCTAGTTGTAGGGCATTCATTTTGTAATCAGGAGGCCTGGGCTTGATTCTCATTTGCTGTGTCAAACCTAAGACATAAACATACAGGTAATGAAGGTTCCTTCACCAAGCGCCAAGCATTAGAATGTAAGTCAAAGGTTTTTCAGATGAGACCTTAAAAACCTCACAGTAAATGTTGGGACAATAAAGAACCCTCACTGCTCAATGGGCCTTAGTGCCAAGTATTAAGGTCTATGTTTTAAGCCCTTCACCAGTATGTGGTAATGTCTCTATACGAGAGAAAAATTCTCAAGTAAGATGTAAAACAACATACAATCAATCAAAGTGTCAGTAAGAAGCTGATCCTTACGTCGCAGGTTCGAATCCCACAGCTGGATGTGGAGATAGGTTCCTCAGATGGAACCGTATGAACCGAGGTTCTGTGTCACAGAAGGTGCTGGAATGAAAAAGATCCCTCACTTCCCAAAGGCCATAAGTGTCAAGTACAGGTCTATATTTGCAGGCCTCCACCAGCAAGTGGTGGCATAATAATATGACTAAAAAAAATTTGAAGGGGCAATAAACAAAACACAAATCAATCCTGCAGTCTTATCACAGAAATAATTCAAACTTTTATGTATAAATATATTTCCAAATTTCTTTTGCAATTTAACTGAGTGACATTTTTGAGATTTTCCAATAATAATACACATTTACTAACTGGGTTCGAGGGCAACATGTGTTTTGTCGGACCCAAGAACCAAACTGTTTGCCTGAGGCCATTAGGCCGAAGGGAAACAGTTTGGTTCAAGGGGTCAGCAAATTGCATTTTACCCCGAGAACACCGTCAATAAATGTTTTGTTATATCTTTTACTTTCTTTTTTTGTTTGACATACATGTATTTTGTAGTGGCTTCCGTGATGTAAATTTCCTTTACCAGCACTGAGGTAAAACTCTGTCAATTCCGTAACTTTCGAACACCAACGAATGCAAATGAGATTTAACTAATCCCGCGCATACTGTAATAGGTAAGCAGTCCAATGATCTCATCGACAGGTTCAATATCTCACTTTGCGGTTCAACATTTATTTTTTATGATTGCTCATAAAACCTTGGAAATGATAGACATTTTGAGTGTACACTGGTATAGATTTATATAAGAACAAATTTTCAAAGGTATAACAAATTATAATATTAATTAAGGCCCTAGTTATAACAGCTATTCATACTTGTTGAAGAATATATAACAATAATTATCATGTTTATACATGTAGTATGTTAGATAGTGTATTGTTGAATTTTTGCATTTTTTTGTTTCAATAAAAAAAAAAGTCTTGGTGAAATTACATGCTCTCGTGCATTTAAATATAAGGTAAAGCAATGGGGATTTGACAATGTCATGTCAGGGCTAACAGACAGAGACTGAACCATAAAATAGATAACATACATCAGTGTTTGTGCGTACATTTATACATTTGCTGGCATATACATGTAAACATCAGTGCTGTAAGCAGCTGTTAAATTTTAGATAAGAAAAATTCTAACCTTCATTTCCATGGTGCACGCCAATCATATATTAAAATGTCACCGTGAACTCTTTCATCACTCGCTACATTTATCACAGAAAACTCCGACACAAGACTGTTCATCGCTGTTAATGTGATCGTCAGAATTTCCTCGTAAACAATTTGCGCAAGAATATATATATCCCTTTAAAACTAATGCTCCCTGTACGCAACCAAGGATTTTATGTGCTTCGAAGATGTGGATTAAACCTGCATGTCTACATACGGCTCGTACGTTAAGAAAATGTAAAACTGTCAACTTCACATATTTTCTTCTCATTTTCTGTCTGTAATTCCGACTTGCATGGCTACTTCCGGGGACGTACTAAAGACTTGATATACTAAAGACCTGATATTCGACCTGATGATTTTTCAAAAAATAAAATAATCAGATTGAGTGTTAGATATGATTTATTTTTGAAACTTATTGATTATGAAGCATTATGCTATACTAAACTACACTTTTTTTTAAATATTTGCCAACAAAGCATCAGAATCACGTTTTTCGTATATCGGGTCTATAGTGTCTTCTTCCCACAATGCCGCTCGTGACTGTTTACATCCAGGTTACAAACAAGAGGCCCCGATTAAGACTCTTTCTATACGGATGCATTTGTAAATGTTGATTTACCTTTACTTGTGTAAATAACTTGCATTTATAAACGATTTAAATAACAGAAAACAGAGAAATCGAATCAAAACAATTTGTTTAAAACACAACAACTATCTAAAACCGTACAAGCATGTGTTATGATGCCCTAAAAGGCGTGGCTGGTTTGTAGACAACTTGTTCCTGTACGATTCTCGAAAAATTATTATATAAAATATAGCACGGAGCTTGTTTCTCTTTATACCACATGACAAGATTAAATATGTTAGAAATTATGTCATTCAAACTTTTTCATAATATTTTAATATTTTTAGCTATCCAAAAAATACTTTTATGACCTGCTGTCCTCTGAATATAGGGGCCAGCCCCTTTTTCTTGATGTTGTCTGAAAGCTCTCATAATTACACACAACTTTTATTCTATATGTCTTACCAAATTTTTATCAGTTTGAAAGTTATTAAACAAAAAGCAGCAAAATTTCATGGAAAAATAATTCTTAAAACTTGCCGTCACATAGCTTCCGAACTTAAAAAAAATAGCCTACAATTTTAATGTTCTGCGCATCTGCAATGTATTAGTTACAAGTTCTCCAGTTTTCATGCAAATATCATGTGTCGTTATTGAGAATTCTACTGGACAAGAGACCCTCCAAATATCGATTAAAGGGCAATAACTCGTGAACGGGGGTATATATCAAAAATTTGAAAAAACCATTTTTAGGCAATAATACATTGTATCTACCCTGAAAGTTTCATAGCAATCGGACAAAAGGTCTCCGAGAAATCGCCTGCTGAAAATCGGCGGGAAAAAATAAAATAATAATAAGAAACAGTAGAATAACAGTAGGGCCTTCCGAAGGAAGTTCGGAAGACCCTAATAAAAGTGAAAAAGAAACCTAAGAATAACAAGAAGGTCTTCCGCTGAAGACGGAAGACCTTAATAATAGGGAAAAAGAAACCGAACGAAAACAATAAGGTCTTCCGTTGGAGACGGAAGACCTTAATGATATGGAAAAAGAAACCGAACGAAAACAATAAGGTCTTTCGTTGGAGACGGAAGACCTTAATAATAATAGGGAAAAAGAAACCGAACGAAAACAATAAGGTCTACCGTTGGAGACGGAAGACCTTAATAATTGGGAAAAAGAAACCGAACGAAAACAGTAAGGTCTTCCGTTGGAGATGGAAGACCTTAATAATGATGATGATGATGATAATAATAATACTCGTGTCCGTATCATCCAATACAATAATACTGAATCCATTGACTGACAATTACATCATATTTTTATGATAGAAAATGATTTGATTTTTTCATGATCTGTAAAAGAAAAGTGAGCTATTGTAATATCAAGAATTTTTTAAATGGACAATTTAATTAGCTTTTTTAATTTATTTATTTGTTTATGAAATATGGAGATAACGAAAAGTCATTTTTGAAATGGACAATTAAATTCCCCATGCCTGGAATATGTCCCAAAAAATTTAAAACAAATATTTAATGGTAAATGACATATGTGTTATTTCGAGTTAATATCCAAGGATATTATTTCAAAAAAAAAAAAAAAAAAAAGAGGGACTCGCTTTGTTGTAATTCATTTATGTTAACAGTTCATCTATTTAGAATAATTTACTAAACATTCATAAGTAGACATATCTTACCTACTTAATTAAAAAAATGTGATTGATTTGTGAGGACATAAGTTATGTTTTAAAGATTGACGAAAAACCACTGAATAGTTTTCGATATATCGAGTGCATTTAAAAAAAAAAAAAAAAAAAAAAAAAAAAAAAAAAAACAATAATAATAACTAGAAAGATTGCTATTGCAAACAATATCGTATGTCAATCCGTTCACAAGACTTAACCAATGCAATAAAAAATGTTGAAATAAGAAAAGAAACAAATGATAGACAGATCTGATGTTGCCTGTTGCATGACAATTTTTTTAAATAGGACGAACTGATGAAGAAGTGGTATTTCGAAGAAAAAAAAGGCACGCAAAGAAACAGACAAACATACACTGACATCGTAACAAACGGGGAAGCAAAGCTCACGCAGGACTGTTAAGGCGTACTACGAAGAAATGAACGGAATATAAACGTGCATAAATACATACCTTTTTTAAACTGAATTAATTTTTTAAAGCTACTATATTATTACATGACTTTATTTTAAATTTAAATAACATTGTGTACCCCGCTCTGTACAGAATTTGGTTTGGTCACGTTATTTGACAGTTGCGTGATAAATGCATATAATGTGTACTATATGTAGGTCATATAAACAAATTTCAATATCGCAAGGGCATACCCTAGTTAGAATTAAAAATTTCAGTAATAAATTGTATCTATATAATTTGTAGTTTATGGAAAAAGCTGCTATTTTAAATAGAATTCACATTTTATTAGTTTAAATTTCAAGTTAATTTGCTCTAGTCGAAATATATGTGACCTTTACCATGTACTCTATTTATTTATTTAGTAATGCTCTCGATTTCAGGAAAGCAGCAGCACTTTTCAAGTTAAGGAATGTTTCCGGTATGCATATTCAAAAAAAATGGTCAAGATATATTAAGTGTATGCCCTTGCGAAAAGGCGATTTAATGAGGCACCTCGGCGTGAAACATGCACACCTAGTAGACAAAAACACGGTCGAATTAATTCAATACATTCTCTCGATAGATTTTAAATAATGGCACTAAACAAAGGTTTCAGATTTGTACTGATGGTCTACCTCAGATTTGCAAATAATATTCTGTTTAATAATAAAATCCGTTTTTCACTGTGGAAAAATTACTTGATCCGCCTCTCACTGCAAATAAACTGGGTCAAATTTTACCTTGATGACGTCATGTCGACAAGTGCATTGCGATCAGTGACTTGTTTATATCTTGCTGTGTGGGATTTAACTAGCGACAAAATGAATGTAGTGGTAAGTTTTGATGTAGTTCACCACTCTTATGCAGTTTAAAACCGCAAATTATTTCATTTTCTGTTGTTGTGAGGAACTGCTATATTTGTGTGATGTCACAGTAGACATTTCCCGTGTAAATTAAGCCCCGCCTCCTTTATGCAGCCTTAACAGAGCTGCGCAGAAGCCCCAGTCGGTAAGAAACCGCAGAAATAACAAACCAAATAACAAATCATAAATGTTTACGTCCTAAAACTGTCTGAATCGTAGTTCTTTTTTAAAGACTTATCAAAAAAATGAAATTTATAAATATTGTTAGATCTTTATCATAATTTTCTTTAACACAAAATATGTTTATATTCGGTTTTTTTTTTATATATGAATGATAAATGAATAATTTTGAAATATTGTCGGTAAATGTCCGAGGACTTAACTCGGACGAAAATAGGGATAAACTATATACATGGCTAAATAATACAAAAAAAAGTTTTTTTTTTTTTTTTGTTTTGTTTTGTTTTGTTTTTTTTTTGTTTTTTGTTTTTTGTTTTCTAATCAAGAAACCCATTATGTTGAGAAAAATAAGATTAAATATGACTCAAGATGGTTTGGAAAATCATTTCATTGTTATAGTGACTCATCATTTAGCCGAGGAGTCAGTATTTTATTAAGAAAGAATTGAATGCAGAAATAGTTGAGAAACATGTTTCGCATGACGGTACAAGATTATTTTAAAAGTAAAAATAAATGAACTATTATTTTTGTTTATAAATATTCATGCACCAAATACTGTTAAAGAAAGGGGTTTATTTTTTCAAACATTGCATTTTTTTTTCATAAAAAATGCACAGCAAATGATGATAATATTATCTCATGTGGAGATTTTAATTGTAAAATTGATAATCATCACGATCAAAGTCTTCCAAAACTTAAAAAAAATATTAAATTCGTTTGATTTAATGGGTACGTGGAGAACGAAATATCCAATCTTAAATGGATAAACATGGTGCAATTCAGAAAATATTCCTAGTAGTAGAATAGATTATATATTTATAAACAAAAACTTCGCTTTCGAATTGAACAACATTACTATACGTAAAATTCCTGGAGCAAATCTAGGAAAAAGAATGTCTGATCATAGGGTGTTAAAAATATCATTTAAATTAGATGAGAAGAAACGAGGGAGCGGGAAGTGGAAATTGAATAGTTCTCATTTAACTGATATAGAATACAAAAAAGGAATCAAAACTATAATAAGTGAACTACAGGAAGAACAGGTAAACCCGTTAAATACGTGGGAATCATTCAAAATTAAAGCAAGCACAGGACGAAAGACCATCTTTAAGCAATCGCTTAATGGTGGCTTAATGGTAGCTTAATGGTGGCTTATAGAAGTTAATTCCTTTAAGCCACCATTAAGCCACCATTAAGCTGCAGCTTCTAGGTGCTTAATGTCCAAACTTCATTAAGCTACCATTAAGCCACCTTTAAGCTGCAGCTTAATGGTGACTTAATGTCCAAACTTAATTAAACCACCTTAACGCATCCAGTATCAAGTCTTTAAACTAATGTTAAGTTTGAAGTTGTTTCAGTATCATTTACGCAAATACTTATTCAATTCATAATTTTTTTCTCGCTATTTCTAACATTTTTGTCAATGCGTATAAACTCGGGAACTGAGAACAGCTTCACCAAATGCCTTAAAATTTTCGCTTTCTAAAATAAGTTTGTTTGAATACTTGTTTTAAAATTATTTTTATCCATATATACATGATATATATTATTTTTTTAAAAAATCACATATTTTTCTTTCGTGTTTGGAGAGCCACGTTCCACTGCCGAATTCATAGGAAATGTAATTAGAGTCATTTTATTCTGGAATATCTCTTAGTCTCTAAATTTTTCTTTGGGTAGAGAAATGTTTAAGATATAAAAAAAATATAAGGAATAGATTATATTGCCAATCATTGAATTAATTCATGAATAATTTGAATTAATTCGTGGTTAAGTGCCATTATTTTTTCCTTTCTTTTAAAATACTGCAGAAGTAAGAATTTATCTAAAATAATGCAGAAGTAAGAATTGATCAAAATGTAGTCGGTCTTCAATGATTGTTATTTCAAAATCAATTTTCAGAAGAACAGCCGATCAGATCAAACAGGGTATCCGACAAGATTTATACACATTGAGAAGCGGGTTAAGATAATCAGTGTACAGTATATCGACTAGTTAGACAATAGACCTTAATTAGGTGTCCCCACCAGTCCCCGGTCAATTAACAGGAAACTATACACGGGAACGTACTGTGACAGATTTTGATGATCTATTTTTTACAAAACTTAAGATTTAAGCAAGCATATAACAAATTAGAAATTATGATTGTACACAAAAAGACAATAATTTTGATATCCATAATGATATAAAAAGAATTAAAACTGAAGATGATATGTTACAAAAATATTTTATTACTTAATTGTTACGCAAAGATTGTCAAAAATCGTAAATATCCGCAGCATAAGAACTGTAATCTGTTTTTTCCCAATCGTTCTCTTTCGATGATATATTCCTTTTTAATAACAAAATTTTGTTATATCTGTTGAATTTCAATCTTTTGATGCTTATAAATCTGCGTATAACAGAACAAGGAATTCAAAATCAAGAAGTTTCACACCATTACACCGAACTCCGGTCCACGGTTAAGAAATATTAACGTAATATAAAACTTTATCAAAATTTCTTTTATAAAAATATATTTATAAATATAATTATTCGTATTATTGATTAATAAATATAAACATCAGGGAAAAAAAATACATGTGCAGGTACCTGTAACCATTCCAAACAAGTTTTGTTAAAGATAAAGGTTTTGTATTTCACTTCTAATTCAACAGCCTCGATAGCTCAGTGGTTAAAGCGTTCGCCCTCCAATCTAAAGGTCGTGGGATCGAATCCTGTTAGGAGTGCGTTTCTTTCTTTCATTTATTTTTTTTTTAATTTCTTTCTTTTACATTATTTTCGCCGAATTAACAAATGTAATAACTCGACATTTATAATTTTTGTGAAGAAATCATTATAAAAATAATATTTAACCCGTAAAAGCAGTTTTATCGACTGCGTAATGGTGACTTAATGGTGGCTTAAAGGTGGTTTAATGGTAGCTTAATGGAGTTTGGACATTAAGCACCTATAAGTCTGGCTTAATGGTGGCTTAATGGTGACTTAATGATTGTCTAGAAGCTACCATTAAGCACCTATAAGCCACCATTAAGCTACCTTTAAGCATCCATTAAGGACTTTGAGATGGCTTAATGGTAACTTAATGGTGGTGTATTTATTACTTAAATGTAGCTTAAAGGTGCTTAATGGTGACTGAAAGACAACCATTAAACCATCATTAAGGACCTATAAGCCACCATTAAGCCAAACTTAAAGGAAGTGTTTCATCTTGTGAAGAGAGTTTTCTATTAGATACTCCAAAAAAATCAAGTCAAAATATTAAGAACTTATTAGAGAAGGAAATACATAAAATAGAAGAATCTGAATTTCAAAATATCGATATGAACAGAAAACGCAACCTAGAAGCACAACTAGATGAGCTTTATGATAAAAAGTGTAAAGGTGCCTTTGTAAGATCACAATCTAAATGGATATTAGAAGGTGAAAAATGTTCAATTTTTTTCTTAATCTAGAAAAAAGCAGACAAAAACAAAATGTAATAAAAGAACTAAAGGTAAATGACAAATATATTGAGACTACTGATGATATTTTAGGCGCTATGTCCGACTTTTATGAAAATCTATACTCTTCAAATAATATACCAGATGACGGCATTGATTGTCATCTCTCGAGAGAGATGACACATTAAGTTTGTAAACCCGGATATGAAGCCCCAGTGTAAGCTGCCATTGATAAGCTGGTGGTTTGGCAAATGACACGATTTCTAAATATAGAGATGTAAACAAAACTGCTCAATGACAAAGAATGTAAAAAAGAAAAACTACACATAAATCATAGAGAGTCACAGAGACAATATCGCTTGGGTAGTGGTGGGTCTTTAAAATACATGCAGTTATCTAATCATGGTCAGCGCGTGTGTATCAGAATGCACTAAACATGACATCGATTAGAACGGCCAAGGCGTGGATCAAAGTATTTACAGAAAAACAAAGTGGCGGGTTTTCAAATAGCATGCAGTTATCTAGGCTGTTACGTAAATGATGGCCAGTGCGTGTATCAAAGTACACTTTACATGGCATCGATTAGATCAGCCAAGGCGTGGATCTAAGAATTTACAGAAAAACAAAATCAAAGTAAATACTCGCATTAAAAGTTTAAATACGCCGGACTGATGTGAATTGATGTCGAAAATTTTACCTTTATGTGTATCTTAGTCATTCAATAACCTGATGCCTTTTTTAAAAATTTTTTTTAAAGAAATAGTTAATGTAAAAAATACAGGCATTGGAAGAAAGATTACATAATCATTGTGAATTTTTACGCATGTCTGCACTATTCTTTGTTTTTTGTTCTATAAAAAATAAATGTCAGAAATACAATATTGTTACCTTTGTATAAAAGACGCGATTTCTTACCCGACTCGTATTTTGAGAATTTATAATTAAAGCATCTGCAATCATTTTCTTTGTGTAATTTTAAATTGCATTATTGGTTAGTGGCAAAAAAGCTATCAAATCACTTCTCTTATTCTTGAAATATAATTATATAAAATGATTGTTTCCTTGAACAGCCTAAATATCAGGGTTGGTAAATTGGTACTCTTTCAGATAATTTGTAAATGCCTAATTTTAGCTTATACCGTGTAAATTTTATTACTGACCTATATTTAAATGCATGTAAGGTTATTTCTTTGGATAAACCATATATTTAAAAGTGGAAAATCTTTCGAAATCAATTGAGGGTCAGTGTCGTATAGTGAGACTTCCCCATAGTGAGATTTCCCCGGAAGACTGGCTATATAGTGAAACATACCTCGGTAAGACTGACTATATAGTGAGACTTCCCCCCGGAAGATCGACTGGCAATAGAGTGAGACTTCTCCCGGGGAAGTCTCACTATATAGCCAGTCTCTCCCCCCTTTCATAGTGAGACTTCCCCTCAAATGTTGTTTCCGGAATATTTTATTTCATTGTAAAACAATATATTTCAGTATATGAATAAAAGTTCTCCGTTAATTAATAATTAAAACATCTTAATAGCCTTTTAACAGTTTGTTAGCCAAAAATAATTATGGGATGACATGTATATGTATATTGATGTGAGATAACTGAATGAAAAATGTACGTTATTGTTACAAGTTACATCTTTCTTTACTATATTGTATTTATTGCATTCCCCATGTAGGTTAACATAAGCAAATTCCAAGAGTCCACGAGTAATGATCTATTAAATGTTAAATGTATTTCTTTTGATAAGAATAAATTTTGAACAATTCAATTATTTACTGTGCACGATAAATTTTAATGCGCACTTCTATATTTATTCATACATGTATCTATTTTATAAGATCATTATCAAAATGCAAATATATATACATCGTCGATGTAAATAAAATACTACTGAACATGGAAGGGGGAAGCCTCACTATGGTCGTTTAGGGGGGAAGACTCACTATATAGTAATTCTCCCCCCCCCCCCACCGGGGAGTCTTTCAGCTATATATAGCCATATTTCCGGGGGGAAGTCTCACTATGGGGGTGGGAGTCTCACTATATGACACCGGACTAATTCAAGTTAGCGCTTTAAACTTCTTGGCTGTTGTCCGAGTAAGCTGCTGTGATGTAAAGTCAATAGGAACGCTAAGGTTTTACCCATCCTCTTGTATAACAATTGTTCACAAATTTTACGAATACTGCTCAGTGGTTACATTTTTTTAAACACATATACAAAAAATATTTGAAATTACTGTTGCAAATGTTTACTGAAAGGCAGCTTGCCTCTACCTTCCCCACATTTTTTTGTTGCAGCATATTCATACCCCTCCCCACCCCCCCCCCCACCCCCAATGTGTTTTCGAGAGAGTCAAAAAGTTTAGATCTTCCCTCCCATCCACGAAATAAGAATTACGAGTTTGAACACCCTCTTTTTTCCCTACTGAAAGATTATTCAGGTAAGTTTCAATTTTTTTTCTGACTCCCCCCCCCCTTTTTTTGAAAAAAAAGTTCTGCTTGTAATCGCTGAGGAAAAAAATGTTACATTCCACTGTTTATTCTGTGCCCCCCCCCCCTTTTGAAAAAAAGTTCTTCTGCTTGTAATCGCTGAGGAAAAAAATGTTACATTCCACTGTTTATTCTGTGCCCCCCCCCCCTTTTGAAAAAAAGTTCTTCTGTCTGTAATAGCTGAGGAAAAAATGTTACCTTCCACTGTTTATTCTGTGACATTAATGAAGCCAAAGAGATGACATTTCAGGCTTTCTGGAAAGCCAAACTTGTAACTACTTATCTTCAATTGAGTTAGAAAATACAGTGAGCGAAAGTGATGCTAATTTCTGTGAACAATTTCCCTCTCTGGAAGAATGCACTGATGCAGTGTTTAATCTAAAAGCTAACAAATCTCCTGGTCTAGATGGCCTTACAAATGAATTTTAGCAATGTTTTTGAAAAGATATAAAACATTTATTTTACGAAGCATTGAAAAGTATTTTTCGAAAATGAATGAATGAGTTTTTCACAGAGAGTTGCAGTTATCTCTCTTTTATACAAGAAAGTCGATGAAAAAAAAAATTATCGTCCAATCAGCTTGATAACAAAATAATTGCCTTTATATTTGCAAAAAGACTGCAAAAAATTATTGGAAATATAATCAATGAAAATCAATCAGCATATATTAAAGGGAGATATATTGGTGAAAATGCCAGAATTATTTTAGATATTTTAGAATACTGTGAAGAAAATAATAATTATGAAATATTGCTATTTTTAGACTTTCAAAAGGAATTTTATTCAAAACTTTAGGGAAATACAACCTAAAAACATTTTTTTTTTTTAAAAATGGATGAAAATTCTTTATAAAAATCCAGTTTTTCGATTAAGAAACAATGGGTGGGTATCTAAAACATGCATTATGTCTAGGAGAATTCGTCAGGGGTGTCCGATCTCGGCGATACTATTTCTATTTGTCGCTGATATTCTAGCTCTTAAAATCAAAAATAACGACCAAATTTCTGGGATTAAACTTTCTGATAGCGGTAGAAAATATAAACATGTCCATCATGCTGATGATCTTACATTGTTTCTTAAAATTGTGGAACCAATAAAAGAATGTCTTAAAATAATACACGAGTTTTCAAATTATGCTGGATCGAAGTTGAATATAGATAAAACTGAATGCATATTGACATGGGCATTGAGGCATATCAGAGACAAAATAGAAGGTATAAAAGTTAATACTTTATCACTTAAATGTTTTGACATATACATGGGTATAAATAAAGAGGAATGCTATAGAAAAACTGGATTGATAAATGCGAAAATATGCAAAAACTCTTTGAATCATGGAAAAAAAGAAAACTTACAATTTTTGGTAAGACTGAAATCATAGACAGTTTAGGTATGAGTAAATTTATCTATGTTGCGTCTATCTTACCTATTCCGCGAGAAAACGAACTAAAAAAAGTAAGTAAGTTCATTTTCAACTTCCTTTGGGATCCCATGGACAGAATTAAGCGAAATACATTAATTGGCTAAATAGGAAAAGGGGGGATCGGAGTAGTAGATATACTTACCAAGTTCCAAGCATTAAAAGCTGCTTGGATATCAAGACTCATAAATAATCACAACTCTATGCTTTCCCACCTTGACAATTTACTAGGGGTGTATAATGTAAATTTTGAATATATATTAAAAACCAACAGTACTGGTTTGAACGACTTTAACTCCTTTAAAAGACTGCCTTTGTTCTATAAAGAAATCTTTATTTATTTTAATCAATGTAAAAAACTTCCCGATATAAAGAAAATGAGTATTAACGAAATTTTACAAGAACCGATCTGGAATAATAGACTCTTTTTGTTTAAGGGAAAACAGTATTCTTTAAAAAGATCTCTTTTCAGATGGTGGATTTAAAACCATTGAAAATATAGGAGAAGAAATTCAAAAAAAGTCAAATTTATTGTGTGAATATATAAAATGATCAAGACAATTTTTAAATATATTAGAGAAAAAAGTGAAGATCAACAATATAAAGAATGATTGCACTTAGTGTACAAGACGTGGCCCCCGGTAATTTGCTAAAAAATAAAGTATAGAAAATAGCCCCATGAGATAAATAATGCAATTCTTCTATGACTAAATCGCAACTTTGCGAAATTACAGGAATTTAAAGTCCATGAAAATAAAGAACGAATCTGTGTTTTTTAAGAGGGGTCACTGCAATTCACGAATCTCCATTGATATTCAAAGTTATTCCGATTTTTAAAGCCGTAATACATGGTGAGCGCATTGTTGCCCAAATTTCTCATAAGGACAGAAGGTGTATAACTGTTGGAAATTCATCATATTTAAAGGAGAATTTTGGGCAATCCTGCGCTCGGGGTAAACTTTTTGAAAAAAGGTACAAAACACCGACCGCTTCCTTCACTATTCACGGGTATTTACATGTCATTGACCTCATTATGACCTGTTAAATATTCCAATTTATCACGTGATTTGTAGACTCGGGTAACTTTGTGAATACTAGAAACAAAAAATCACGTGGATTTAGCTCCGATTAGCAATTCAGACGTTACATTTTCAATTGATCAACATCGAATTATTTTTTTCTGCCCAGTATTTTTAGTAGTGCTAAATATTGCTAAAATATTCATTATTTTGTAAGTAAGTTTAACAATTTTTGAAAATTTCCATACCGGTATTTTTTTGTGTTTTTGTGTGTGTGGGTTTTTTTTTTTTTTTTTTTTTTTGTTTCTTGTAATTTTGCTTATTTTTCTCTCAAATTTTCCTTACTAGTATTTTTTAAATTTTTTTCTCCCCACCCCTTCTTTTTGGTACATTTTCTACAATTTTGCTTTGTTTATTTATATCAATTATGTACTTACGTTGACCTTGATGTAGGGAGAGGGCTAAAATAGGCTGAACCTTCTATTAAATTCCGTTTACTTTCCTTAACAAAATAGTCTTTAAATTAAAGCATACATCTATATCGATTTCAAAAGAGTTCAATGTATACTTTTCAAAGGAGTTCTTTAGGTATGTATAAAATTTCTCTTTCGGTAAAACCCAGGCCCGTAGGAAGCGATTTCAGTTTTAGGGGCACAGCCATACATTTTCAGTTGGGGGCACTATCAACTACCAAAAATTCCTTGACAAGCAATTATTGAAGGGACACAAGTGTATGGTAGCTATGTTTTCTATAGTGTTCTATATATATCGGCAAAATTAGGGGGGGGGGCCTCTGTGCGCCCCCCTCCCCCTGTTTCTACGGCCATGAAACCAATGATGATATGATAATAGTGGCATCGATGGATATTAATATTGTTCAGGTATTAGGTCCACATTTGAAAACAGAAAAAATAACGATGCTACCAATCATAAGAAATATTTGACTGATGAGGGTAATGGAATTTTAAATCGGGCAAAATATGATATTTTAGTTTTAGTCCTTGGATTTAGAGGTTCGCCTGTTGGCTCAATGAGTTTCGAAGGCATAGTCTACATCTTAGCAATATCATCATTCCTCAAAATGTTTTTGACTGTAAAAATATAGGGAAAAGGGAGTAGAAGTACGTATAGATTGTTTAACACTGGAAAGCTTACTTGGACAAAAAAAAAATAACAAAACAAAACAAGCAAACACACATACAATTAATAAAATTGTTTTAGTGTTTTAAAAATATCACTACAGCATCGTAAAAAAAATGTTTTGTTTTGTTATTCCGTACACCAGTATATTTACTGTACTTAAGTACGGAGAGAGAGAGAGAGAGAGAGAGAGAGTTTTATAGGGAGGTCAACATTACCGCTACATTGCGAAAAATTTCAACTCATTACCGTTACATTTTCTCAAATTTTCGAGCGATCATTACCGCTACATTTTATCAAAGGGACTGATGCCGACAACAACTCATTACCGCTACATACCGAATCGGCCAGCAACGGCACGGGATGTGAGTTCCATTCAATATAATTTAATCACCATGTAGTGAAGTACTTTTTGGACCTGAATTCTAATCAAAATGAGTATGTATAAGTCTGTAGTCGATTTAGCGTCACATGAATGTCATGGCTACTATTGAGAAGTTTGTGACAAATCTCGGTAATGCAGGATTATCAATGGATAAAAATTTCGTATAAATAAAACTTTTAAACATTTCAAAGTGTGGAGATGCAGGGAAACAGGTCTTATGCATATATATATATGTTATACTGTACACGCATAAGACACTGGCTAACGAAAGAGGCAATGTAGCGGTAATGTATACTTTAAATGTAGCGGTAATGTATCCTTTTTTTGTAGCGGTGATGTGCATGGGTTTTTTTTTTTGGTTTGTATGTTGTTTAACGTCCCTCTCGAGAATTTTTCACTCATATGGAGACGCCACCACTTGCCGGTGGAGAGCTGCAAATTTTTGTCCTATACTCGGCACTTACGGCCATTGAGCAGTGAGGGATCTTTTTCGTGCCAGCACCTACTGCGACACGGGGCCTCGGTTTATACGGTCTCATCCGAAGGACCGGTCTCTACGTCCCACAGTGGGATTCGAACCCGCGACGCAAGGATCAACTCCTTACTTCGCGACTCTAGAACAGACGCTCTAACCACTGCACTACGCGGGCGACGTGATGTGCATGTAGCGGTAATGAAAATTTTTAAAATGTAGCGGTAATGATACGCACCCGTTTTTATTTAATTTAAAAAAAATTGATTCGGCACTAATCTTTTTGAAAATACAGAAGAAGTTGTTTTTCTTTTATATTATTTTTTTTTTCCGTTAAAATAATTTGAAGTGTGTGTTTACATGTACAAGTAAGCCTGGTTTATTTAGTGTTGATTTTCCATGTATACGCCACATACGTTTCTTAAATTGCGATCGCAACTTACCCTATTTAAAGTAAAAAATATTTTCCAAACAAAAGTAACCTGTCATTCACCTGTTGTTTTTTTTAAGTAAGCTGCTAGATTTTGTTTATTTACTATATGACTTCAAGGATCTACCAGAACCTACCAAAAATTGGGAAAAATTCTGGATTTAGGGAGGGAGTACATGTACATCTTCAAGATCCTCCCCGCACCCCTCTTTCAAAAAAAAAAAAAAAAAAAAAAAAAAAAAAAAAAAACTGGCTTAATCTTTGAGAAGTTTAAACATGTTCTTTGTGTTTACTTTTGCGTATATTTTTTCTTAAATTATATCAAGCTGAGTAGTTCCCAGAAGTCATTATATATAACTGGCTAAATTTACGTTTTTGTGACGGTACATATTGTCGTTTTGAACATATTGTCGTCGGCGACAATATGTACCTACCCTCACTGCACATACTGTCATCCATCGGTACATATTGTCGCCGGTTGAAAAGTTACACATGTACATATTGTCGCTGGCGACATTATGTGCCTCACACTCACTGTACATATTGTCGTCCCACTGATATTGTTGCATGAAAATTTCTTTTGTTGTTTTTGGTAGTTTTGTGAATGTAATTGGTGTGTGAATCACACTGACGTGTCTCGTATGCTATTTCATGCAGCGTGATTGTAACGATACATTTTGTCGTCCTGTTCATATTATCGCCGGCGACAGTGTGTACCCTTCACTGCGCATATTTTCGTCCATCAGAACATGTCGCATGACAATGCACGGCAATGCCCCATATAAATATGACTAATCTCATATATTCTATTGTAAAACTTTGATCGCCAATTGTGGCCTCATCCTAGGCCCGGTTTGATTTGAAGATACTTGAATCTGCGCTACCTGAGTATGCTTCCATATAAACGTCACTAATCACGGGGCCACTGCTGTTCCTCAGTGGTGGATCCAGAAATTTCAGAACGGAAGGGGGGGGGGGTGGGTGGGTGCGGTTCAGAATGTTTTTGACAAACAAAAGAAAAAGACATTTGTATGTAAAGGTATTTTACTTTATATGTTGCGTAAATTATTTAATTATAATATTTTTACTTGTGGAGTGCACTAAATTGAAAGTATATACAAGTTAAACAAACATAATTTACCAAAGAAAAAAACACTGGGAATTGGAAAGGGGGGGGGGGTATGCGTCTATCTGGTTTTCAAGATTTTTAAATATTTTCTATAGATATTCCTATGTAAAACTTTGATCACCCATTGTGGCCCACTCTACCCCTGGGGTGATGATTTGAACAAAATTGATTTTGTTTTTGTTTGTTTGTTTGTTATTATAATCTCCATCTCGAGAATTTTTATTCGTATGTAGACGTCACCACTTTGCCGGTGGAGGACTTCAAATTTAGACCTTTACTTGGCACTCAGGGTCATTGAGCAGAGTGGGATCTTTTTCGTGCCAGCACCTCAAAATTGAACGTACGCTATGTAATGAAGCTTTCACATAAGTACAATCGCTTCTGAACCAGTAGTTCTTGAAAAAAGATTATGAAAGATTTTTTTTCTAAATATTCTATGAAAAACCTTGATAACTTATTGTAGCCACACCTTTCCCCCGAGGGACACGATCTGAATTAAACTGAATCTACACCTCATAATGAAGCTTTAACATATTAAGTTTCAATTTTTCTGACACAGTGGCTCTTGAGAAGATTTTTAAAATATTTCACAAAATTTTTACTAATTCTTAACTACTTCCCTTGAAAGAGGGCATGACCCTTCATTTATACAAACTTAAATCCCCTTTACCCACTGATGCTTTGTGGCAAGTTTGGTTGAGATTGGCCCAGTAGTTCTTGAGAAGAAGCTGAAATTGTGAAAAGTGTACAGACAAAGGGACGGTCAGACCAATTAATGATCAGAAAAGCTCACTTGAACTTCCAATTCAGTTGATCTTAAATGTCAACCCCAACACCAATTATATCGGCATATAATTGTATATAAGAATAAAAGATAATTTCCAAATAATCATTACTACTGAACAAAAAGTAATACATGTATTCAATCTCCTAGTATATATTACAAGAAATTGTGGTATCTTGACACATCACAGTGATGTACATCAATCCTGAACACTATTTTCTGACCAAAAAGGTTTCTTCCTACAGTATTGCGAGTAATGCTGTCTGTCTCCCTTAGTACGTGCGTGTGTGTTCGTCAATTCCTCCTTCCTTTCTCAGGTACATATTCGTCAAAACAATATATCGACGACAATATATGCCGATCTTGACTGTACATATTGTCGCCGGCGACAATATGTGCTGGTGCTTGACTGTACATTTTGTCGTCCATTATGCAGGAGGAAAATAAGGTTCGTCTCGGTACATATTGTCGCCGGCGACAATATGTACCGATGGACGGCAATATGTGCAGTGAGGGTAGGTCCATATTGTCGCCGACGACAATATGTACAAAACGACAATATGTACCGTCAATGTTTTCAATCGATCGATGAAATGCCCCGCCTACTCCGAATATTAATGAGACACAATTAAAACCCACCTTGGATAAGCGCAACATTCCGGAATTAACACCCACTAGTGGCCATTTTAATTACCTTTAATAAAACTAAAGCGCCGTTTTCAATGTAAATTTTTGCAAGTAATGTACCACAGATAGCAAAATATGGATTAGGAGTAAAATAATTAAGATTTAAGTTAATTAGAGGATGTTAGAGGGGTCCGAAAAAGGGGCCATGGCAATATGCTTAAGTGGAAACATTCTTTATTGACATAAAGAAGAAAAGGTATTTCAATTTTCATGGAAATTATTGTAGGACTGAAAGCAAGAAATGTAAATTTTTCTATGATATCCTTTTAAGTAAAAATGTTATTCCGCCAAAACATCAGCGAATACTTGAAGAAATGTTCAATGTTAGTCAAAAAATGTGGAAATCTATTTA
The DNA here is from genome assembly GCF_033153115.1 of Saccostrea echinata. Lineage (NCBI taxonomy): Eukaryota > Metazoa > Mollusca > Bivalvia > Ostreida > Ostreidae > Saccostrea > Saccostrea echinata. The sequence goes on along the minus strand of NW_026889765.1, from coordinate 17,236,692 downwards.
TCAGCAAAAGATTAAACTGGCTATAGATAAAAAACATTGCGGAATTCAATCACAAATTATTGCACAATTTACTTTGTTGTAAAAAATATATGGTAAAGTGGAAAAAGGATACCATGGACAAGTGTTCCTTTTGTTCTGTTGTAGAAGACATGCAGCATCTTATTTTTGAATGTAGAAATGTTAAATATATACGGGATATAGCTTCAACTGTGTTTAAAGTTAACATTCAACGGAAAGACATTATTATCGGCTTTTATTTTGAACGTACCCAGAAAACATACTTTCTGAATAATTTTATTTCCTTTATTGCATTAAAAATATATAAATACAAAATGTTTCGTAGAATAGAAAATCTTGACGAAACTGAATATAATGTTGTACATCATATAAAAAAATCTACAGTATCTTGGTGTAAAGTAATTAAGTTTTGTAATTATGCTCTAAATGTAGATATTATTGGTAAGTTTGTAAAATTACTGTAATTTGTTACAGTATAGATATAAGTTTATAAAACTAAATAAAAATCTGTTCATGAAATCTCTATGTATCAAATTAACTAATTTTTATAAGAAAAATTAAATAATTCCCGCTGCTAGACGGTTTCTGTCCCTCTAGTAGTGCTGCTGAAGGGGAACCCAGGGACTGAGTGAATGTATGTGATTTCCCCTTTCGACAGCAATGGGAATGTATTAATATTCATACAATATTAAATAAACTTGTACTTTTCTTTTCTTTTGGTTGTAAATTTAATATAATAATAATTATTTTTTTTAACTACGGTAATATTAATATCTATATAATATACTATTATAAACTGTATATATGTATATATATATATATCATGTTATCATCCTGCGAGATGGTGTAGGACTAATTTGTGCTATTGTATTTCGATGGAGCTTAGTCAGGGCCCATCCCTGGCAGCTGCCATAAAGATTCGTGTAGGGAATTCAAATGTTATAGCATAGGTCTGGGAAATAAAATAGAAAAAAAAAGACATCGTAACATTGCCTAAGCTTTTAACTGCATGGTCTTTGAAAACTTACTGATGATATACATGGTATCAGTATCAAAACTTATTATAACCAGGGGGTAGATTTGACATAACTGTACTAGAGACATATAAAACCATGTCTCTATTTATACACTTCAGTTTTCGGCTATTTTCCCCCATTGTTTACTTCTCCACATGCTCCAGTACTAAAAATAGCGTTATCTTTAAAGAATAATTGTTTTGCAAACTGTGAACATCTCCAATTTGTAATACGTTTATATCTACCTAGCTGCTTACATTTTCATGACACAATTGCATTTATGCACATTAGTGCTTTTAGGAAGGAGTGAAAAGACTCGCTGTAATTGTGACGTCAAGCACCGCTCCTTCGACGTAGAACAATATACAGACCCTGAAACTAGCCTGGTCCCCTGGCTCATCTTTGCCAAGGCAGGAGAGTCTGGTGGATTACAATCGATGCTGTCACCTGATTGGTCTGAACAATTCGCGCTAAATCGTTGGATTTTTGAGCCGTTGCCGTTAACCACGGAAATAATGACGCGGAGTACACGAAGCAAAACAGGGACAGGGAACCAGGCTAACCCTGAAAAGTGCTACTACCCCAAAAAAGCGTGTGACTTTCGTGTGCTTTTCGTTTCGTGCAAACCGTGTAGCGTTTCGTGTAAACCGTGCAGCGTTTCGTGCAAACCGTGTAGCGAGCGTGTACCGTTCGTGCAGCGTGCATGTGTGGTAGTAGCACGTTTCAGGTTCTGTAGGTCGCTCCTTAATATAGAAACACCCCACAGTAGTGTAGGGTAAACTTGTGTAAATCATGGCCCTGAGGCTAAGGCGGGGCTGGAATAGCAGTAAAAGCTTTAAGTGGAAATATATAGAATAAATCTTCTAATAAGGAACGCTCGCTCCGTGATCGGGAGGTCGTGAGTTCGAATCTCGGCCGCGACAGACCCAAGTCGATAAAATGGGTAGCAACTGTTCCTTCGCCATGCGCTCGGCAATTTGAAGTGAAAGTTGCGGGTCTTTCGGATGAGACCTTAAAAACCGAGGCCCCGTGTCACGGCAGGCGCTGGCACGATAAAGATCCCTCACTGCTCAATGGCCCTGAGTGCCGAGTAAAGGTCAAAATTTGAAGCCCTTCACCGGTATATGGTGACGTCTCTATATGAGTGAAAAATTCTCGAATGGGACGTAAAAAAACATACAATCAATCAATCTAATAAGGAAAAAAAAATGCACATAAAATTTTTTTGAGGATAAATATTTGGAATCAATATCTTTAATATACATTATATGACATACTGTACATAGTAAAAAAAAGTATTATGAATGTTCATGGAAATGTTCAAACCAAATATGAAATTTCTTCCATTTTTGTCTACATTGAGATTCATCAAATAATATCATTAGGACATTTTGAATAATTAAAAAAATCATTGAAAACGCTTAAGGAGATCTCGTATTCTCATTTCTGTAGCAGTTTGTATTTGGTGATTGGGATATTGTTGGAGTGATTGATGGTAGGAGTCCAAAGCAGCCTGGAGATTCCCACAAACCTGCTGACAGATTCCCAGTATCTGCCATGATATGTCTTTATATGCGTCATCTATGTATCCCTATCTGTTGTATTGGACCAGGAACTGTAGATCATACAGAGCCGCATGTGCTCTCCTTATATCGATGTGTTTGTAACACAAGACCTCCAACACATGTAAGAGCACAAATGGTGGAATAGACAACAATGTTTCATTGTTCTGCATGCAATTCTGTTGTTCTGGTATTAATTCATTGATATACAGTACCGACCGGACACAACCTAACACCAGAGCGAACCCAAAGCGCACCCTGGGTTCGCTTCCTGGGTTCGCTCGGGGTCCGCTGCGGGTTCGCTTTCAGAAAATTTGGGACCGCTCTGGGTGCGCTTCGGGTTCGCTCTGCGTTCGCTCGGGGTCAGCTCTGGGTCCGCTAGAGCGAACCCGGCGTTCGCTTTCCGGGTTCGCTTTACGCACTCATGCGTGAAGCGGACCCCGCTTTAATCTTGCCGCCAGTAAGCCCCGCCCCTTGTATATTCCAAATATAGTAGTGAAATCGATCATTACTGTTTTTTTGGCGATCGAAACATGTACATGTAAGTGACAATATGGAGAACGTTGATAATTTTTTAAGAATTTCACCGTACATTCGACGTAGAATTATCACTTTTATTTTTCTTAACTTACAAGCTAAGTATATCTCGAAAGAAAAAAAAGTGTTAAATGTATTTTCGATGTATCGGATGGAGTGAAATTGATAAGAGTATCTTAATAAAAAAAGCTTTCAAATTCATTTGTTTATATTATTCATGCGTTTTAAAATAATTTGGAACTTGCAATTGTAATTGCAATTGCTAAATCGTAATTTAAATGTATGAAAGACAAATAACTGAATTACAATCTTATCTATAAAATAGCTGTGACGTACTGTACACGTAAAATGCTAAGTTTTAATATTTAGCAGTTTATATTTAAGCTAGGTTGTCGTCCATTACATGTATATGTATGTCGTGATAATCACTAAAAATTCTCATACAGTGTAACTTGAGTTTCGTTTTACAGATCATTTATAATTTACTTCCATGCTATAAATCATTGTTTTATTAGGCGAGTTTAACGGAAGACTTATAAAAAAACAACAACAACAACAATCAAAAAAGCAAAACAAACAAACAAAAACTAATAACTTGTCCATTGAAAAGAATATGTTATTTTTTTTAAGTTGTTTTCAAATACATGTAATTGATCACTTGAATAGTTTGTGTTCCTTACTGGTTCATGATCCCCCCCCCCCCGCCCCATTACATACATATACATACTGGAGCGGCATGTTAACAAACAAAATTCTAAATGTTTTAAAAATAAATAAATACAAGAAAGAAAACAAACAAAACAAGAATTCAATAACTGTAAACTCGCATGATTAAGTAGATGAAATTAAGATAATAACGCCCGATGTTTGTTTGGTTGTTTGGTTGTTTTTTTATTGTTTTATTTCGATGAGCCCCCCCCCCCCCCCCTCTCCTTACTTGAATTGTTTTCTATGGGCCGGTTGTATCGATTTTAATTTCAAATAATATACAGTGTCCTCTCTCTCTCTCTCTCTCTCTCGTAAAGCTATTTTACTGATTTTCAGCATTCAGGTGGCAGCAAATTACATGAACATGTACTCTTAATGCAACGTACCAAAGAATTATGACGTTTCCAAATTCAAAAAAAAAAAAAAAAAAAATAAGAATAATAATTGAATTTCTCATTGATAACGTGCCCAGACGAGGTACATGTAACTTAAGGGGCATCAAATGTAAGGGGAGTATATACTCAGGTATACCGTGACCATGGAGACAGTATACATCCAGCTAGCAAGTGTCAATTAAAAAAAAACCCACAGCAATTGCTCTTAATACCCGCAATATTTTCGAAACAGGTGGATGATTACCGATACGTGATGACCTTGGCTTCACTTTGAATCTACAATTATTAAGGTGTTGAAATTATATAATTATGACAATAACAAAGTTCAAATACAAGTACCTATGTAATGAAAAAAATATATGTAAGTTTTCGTATTAAGGTATCTTTGCAAGTTCAATTTATTAATGTTGGAATTACGTGTACTTTTCATGCACAAGTACAAAACGTACCCGTCTAGTATATTTTTTATGTTCATATAAAGTATTTCGAGAATTACATGTAGTACATGTAAGAGGTTCGTGAACATGTAAACCTGTATAATTATATATATCGATGCGAAGGAAAGTGATAAGCATTTTTTTTTTTTTTTTTTTGACTTGCAAGTAGTTACAAAAATTCAAAAACATACAATGTAAGGTCTACATGTAGGATAATTAAAATTGACAAAATAATCTTTCCCTGTATACATGTATTTAAATCAAGCTATTTATTAAATTTTGGTAAAAGATTAATTTAAAAAAAATATCATTGTAGTTAAATGAGATTTTTTCTCCAATTTACGTATTGACATAATGCACATTTATTCTGTACAATGTACATTTAATTTTTTTTTCATGATCAATTATTAAGATCGATATTTTCGAAGTTGATCTGGATAAATTAAAACGTGCATGTAAATTGAATCGAAATAATTAATAAAAATTAATTAAATTAAAGCACGTACATGTTCTTATACTAACTGTTCTTATACTAATGTTCTTATACTATATCTTGAGATAATAAAATTCTATAATTTATCGAAGACCATTTTTTTTCTCTTCTTTTTTTTTTTAGTAACATATGTTATAACCATTATTATCTTCTTTTTTCTATTATAAATTAAAGTACTTATTGTCTGATAAATTTACGCAATGTATATTTATATATTAATGGATTTTAAAAATGTAAAGAAAATAAATATTTAACTATACATGTAACATGCTACCTGGATAATAAAAATATATAATGTATCAATAGATTTTGAAAATAAAAAATAATGAAAATAGATGTGTAAATATTGCATGTTGTCTGGAGAATTCAAGTATGTAAATGTAAAATCATGTTTAAAAATCATATTAATAATATTTTTACACTGTACATTCACACGCTTTGCTTGTACAATGTTTGGATTATAAATTGGCATGCTGACTGGTCGATGCGCTGATGGTCAACGCATTTTATCACTTATCCTGATTAAAAGACCTGTTCGGCATGTTGATTGGTCGAAGCTCTGATGAGTTAATCGATAATCCTGATTGACAGCTCTGTTACGCAATACCGAACGCGCGTTCGCTTTCTGGGACCGCTACTGAATTTGGGGTTCGCTTTCTGCGTTCTCTCTGGGTTCGCTGCGGGTTCGCTACGGGTGCGCTCCGGGTTCGCTCGGGGTCAGCACTAGCGGACCCCAAGCGAACCCGAAGCGAACCCAGGGAGCGAACCCGGGGTGCGCTCTGGGTTCGCTTTCTGTTAGGTTGTGTCTGGTCGGTACTGTATATGTTAGGGATATCATTGTGAAGTGTTACTTCTTTTGCTACAGCCTTTCTTATCTTGGTAGACCAGGACAATCCCCCCACAGCCTCAATATACCTCTCTTTATTTACATTATGATCATACATAAGATATGGCTTTGCTAACCTGCTCTTCGTATTTTCTAAAACGGAGAGTGCTTCAATCCATCTGAATGTTTTGTAATAAAATATTGCAAAGTACAACATGTCAGATATAAACCCAAACTTAGATGTTAGTTTCAGCATGTTGCGTGATATTTTGTCAGTGATAAACTTCACCTTATTTGTTCCTCTGTTTGGGTACATGTCTGCTAACACAAAAGCAGTTCCTTGGAGAATGTGGACAGTAAGTGCTTGTAATAGACCTGCCTGATATTCTGTCAGACATAAGCTTCGTATCTGTTCTACTGTATGTAGAGCCTTCAAACAATAATATAGGTCTTTTGTAGGTATTAGAGAGGAAATTTGTATTTCTTCACTTACTTCTGCGTCAAACCTAATTTCAAAGATAAGTTTTCGATCATTCGTAGATATAATGCCTACTGGAATAAAGAGCATTTTTATAACAAAAGACCCTATGCAGGCACTATGCAGCAGGGAAGCTAAACCCTTCTCATACAGTCCATACAGTCTAGTGAATAAATCTTGTTGTGCTTCACCATGGATATTACTCAAAAACATGTTGTTCTCGGAAATGAAAAAAATTGGACAGTATCCCTGATATACCCATTTAATGATAAGTTTAAAGCATAACCAAAAACACTCCAAGAGATTCTCTGGACACCAGAAAGGCATTATGTTTGTCTGAATCATCCAGAAAACTGCTGTCTTGACATGATAGGAACACAGTAACTTATCCTTATCGCCCAAACCATTGTTGATTACCTCTTTTAAGTAAATTTTAAGCAAGCCATATACTAAGAATTGGCAGTGATTCATTGAGTTCACAAGAATTTGCTCCGCTAGAGAGAATGAAATTCTCCATTCAGTGTCGTAATGGTTTCCAAGTTTATGACCTATTGCTACACAATGACATCCATTTCGGACTATGTCATGAGCAATACGAGACTTGGGCCATGATTGACATCTGTCTACCCAAGAGATGGCAGATGGGGGCCAAAAGTCACTGAAAAGACAATGAGCATCATCATAGTCATACAGACCACGATAATTTCCGCTGTTGCATAGCCCATGTTGAACAGGGTTAGGTCTTGATTTAATTCCAAATCGCGCCATTCCTCTGTACTTAGAACTAGATAAATACAGTTTCCCATTCATTACAATACATGTTGGCGGAATTGGATATGTTACATCAGATGTGAGTAACTGAAGCAAAGTAAATCCAGGAGGACTATTAGAACAATCCGATAAGAACAACGATTCTTCGTGGTAAGACAGAACCTGAAAAATATTCCAGATTACTCGAAGGTTATTTTGCCAGTGCATCGTGTCCCAGTCAGATTCTTTGAATCGGAACCCTTCTTTTCTACTTCCGCTTTCCATTTTCAGATTGTAAACTCTTTGTCGATTTATCCGATTCACCACCATTTCCCTGAGGTCGGCCAAATCTCTCCTCCAGGCTACCTGTCGGGAGGTCCCCACCACATGACACAGTCTCATGAACACAGCCCTCGAAATATGCTGCAGACAGGTAACATAGGTTTCACTGACAAGACGAATGAAGATTTATAAGATGACATATAATATCTGGTATTATTATTCTGTGAAAGACGTAAACCGTAACACATGCGCTTTAGGTCATTGACTGAATGTCGAAAAATATGCCTGCCCTAGGATTAGCGCGGTAAAGCAAACCGAGCTTGCGAGACAGAGGGCGAGCATATTTCCCTATTTTAAATTAATAACCTTTGTTTTGTTTTTTTTTTAATATTTTAATGCCCATACGTTCTTTCTGATTCATATAAACGGAATCTCGTGGGTTTTTTTTTTTTGGTCATCATCAGCATTTCAACAACATTAGTTACTGAATGTTCTGTAGATAACTATAGTTTTGACATATAGACTTGCGAGTAAATCGGACTAGTAGAAAAAAGTAGTAGCGGATGCATTTACAGTGCGGGTATATATGGCTTTGTAAAGCCCGGGTCTATCGAAAAAAAAATATCAGAATAATGTAGTACATGTAAATTTCAATTTATTTTATACAAAATCTAAGGGCAGTTTACTCCAGCTGCAAAATAAAATACCACGCAATCAAAACTCTTTAGTGTATAGTGCATAGAGGGTTCTAAAAATTTAGTAATTAGCAAACATATAAACTTTTAAGATTTATTGTTTATCATTAACGATGGCGAAATTTTTCATGATTGAATAAATTGTATATAGTTTAAAAATTCCATGTTCCAAAAATTAAAATAACAGTTAAATTAACAAACTTAAAGTTTATTACTTATATTTACTTATTAAAGGTTTTACATTATTTCACTTACATGGATGATGAAGAATTGTTACCCATTTTTCATGAGCAGCTGATAATCATTCAGAGATAAAATTTCTTTGAAATAACTCACACGGAAATAATAATTATATATCTCTATCTAGAAATTTTAGTTTCCGCAATTCTTATTCACATTTTTGTACATTTTCAGAGTTCTATTTAAGGACATCTTAAAAATATGTTTCCCTCAGATGCAAGCCAGAGAACGTGCTATAATTAGTGATATGAGACGGCAAAACAGATAAGGAAACAAGGAACTTTTTAGACTTTCATATCTTTTCATGTATTAGAGTCTTATTATTGCTATAAAAAAAAACGTTTAAGAAAAGAAGTACATCCATGTCAACCTCTAGGAAATTGACTGGGATATACCATAGAACGACGGTCGACAGCGGCCTTCACTTTTGATTATGAATGTTGTCATATTAAATAGTTTTTTTTTTCAATTTTCGTTGACAAATTACAACTAAATTGGTAATGATACATGTACAGTTACTTAACTGACAATTTCCACCGAGGGGGAAATCAAAATACTTTCGTGTGATATGAATTAAACTTGGATACATAATCAAGTTACTGGAAAGGGATAACATTGGTTAGATCAGTCTTTTGATAATTTGTTTATAACCAGACTTGTCTTAAGTACAATCAAAGATTCGATTTTTTGTATAAAATCGGACATGTCTAGCTTTGATATTTGATTCTTTTTTATTTTGTTTTGTTTGTTTGTTTGGGTTTTTTTTTTATTATAATTATTTTATTTATATTTGTTGTTTGTTGTTTTTGTTTGTTTGTTTGTTTGTTTTGTTCTGTTTTTTTTTTTTTTTTTTTTTTTTTTGAACAATGGGCACAAGGAAATAATCACAGAAGTTACCTCTAGTTTCCGTTAGCGTGCCACTCTGAGAAATAATTAGCCGACCAGGTGGAAGTTTTCGGAGGATGCATTCACCATACAAGCGATATATTTCCTTTTCTAAAGTTTTGTTTTGCTACATTTCAAAATCTTGAGAGTGGATGCTCTTATATAGAGCTGGTTTTTCTACCTCTACGTAATAGGTAGAATTGATTGATTCCTTGATTTATGCTGTATTACGTCCGATTCGAGTTATTTCACTCATATATATAGAGACGTCACTGTATGCCAATGAATGATTTCAAATTCAGACCTATATTCGACACTTAGGACCATTGAGCCATTGAGCAGTGAGGGTTCTATATCGTGCCAACACCTACCGTAACATGGGACCTCGGTTTTAAGGTCTCATTCAATTGACCCGTGACTTTCACTTTTACTGCCGGGCGCTTGGCGAAGGAACAGTCACTACCTAATTTTACGTCTTAGGTTTGACGTGGTGCGGCGAAGGAGAATCGAACCCGGGCCTCCCGATCACGAAGCGAACACTCTATCACTAGGCTACCTTTACCGGTTTAGGTAGAATTGAGTTGTTTCATATCTCCTGAGATATATTGATATCTATCCAATGTAACAACTGTATTAGTTTTATCAGCCTATTTTTTTTACAATCCCAAGATATTTTTAATATGTAACAAAAAAGAAGCGACAAAATGACAATGTTATGTCCACCTTCTAGGATTAATTGAGTAAGGGATCTAAGGTTAATTAAGAGTAAAAAATTGCTAAAATGCACGTTCTATTTTAACCTTATCTCTTCAAGTTACGTGTTTTATGTATCTTTAATTTCATATCACACGAAAAAATTCTGTTTTTTTTTTTTTTTTTTGGCTGGTGGAAATCGTCACCTGAATATCATATGTTTAACTTAAGCATATTTTTATTGAATAAATCAATAAGGAGGATCGGGAAACAGACAAAGCCAATACATACCCTCTCCTTGTATAATGGGTCAAGAAAAAGACAATAAATAATAATACTTGAACATGATAATATGAATACTAATAGTCAAAAATAAAGATTTACAATCAAGTATCATTCATTAATATTATATTAAAAAAGAAAGGAAAAAAAAACAGATGATGAACCCATAATATTATAAATAAATTATTTACTTACTGTTCCAGCTTTAATATGAGTATTGTAAAACTGTACATTTAATATTACAATATACTTAGTTTAGTCTCTTAGTAGATTTAATAAATTCATAAGTTTGTCTTGGTGACCAACTCAGCCCCAAATGGAGCTGGAACTCTGAACTCAGGTGACATAAATTTTACAATATTTTGAGGATTCTCTGCCATATTTTTGAAACTTGTTTCAACTTGCTAAAAATAATAAGTTTGCCTGCTTGATGCCCCATAGTAAACAAAATGTTTTAGGATATAATACATTTTCAGTATCACAAAGTAAGTGCCATCCTGAAGCATGTACCCCGGTTCATGAATTTCACAATCTTGGCACTTTGCATAATATACATTGTAACCATGCAAACATTTTGCCTCCTTAATGTCCATGATTTAAGAATATTTTTTTTAAAAATATAATACATTTTCAATATATGACTAACTTAAAAATCAACTCTGGAGTGTCATCGTTGAAATATTCGATATTTTCCATTTATATTGGATATTTTTCCATTTTTATTGTATAATTTTTTATTTGTATTGTATAATTTCTATTTGGATTGTATATTTTTCCATTTGGATTCTATAATTTTCCATTTGGATTCTATAACATTTATTTGTATTTTATAATTTCCATTTGTATTGTATAATATTGAATACAAATAAGAAATTTTACAATACAAATAAGAAATTATACAATGCAAATGAAAAATTATACAATACAATTGGAAAATTATAAAATACAAATAAAAATTATACAATACAAATGGAAAATTTTACAATGCCCTAGGGGAATATGATATTTCTTGGCTGAATAAATCTTCATATTTCCCTCACTATCATGCAATAAATGTATATTGTTGGAGTGACTGCTGGTACAAGTCTAGAGCTGCTTGGACATTCCCCAAAACCTGCTGACAGATTCCCAGTATCTGCCATAATATGTCTTTCAATGCGTGATGAATATGTCCTTCCCTATTGCAGTACTAGTGAACCAGGACCTATAGGTCGTTCAGAGATGTGTGTGTGATCTCCTTTTGTTGCTATATATGTAACAAAGGCACAAACAGTGGAATTCTCAATATTCAATCGTTATTCTGTATGCATGACTGTTTTACTTGAAGTAATTCCTTGATATATGTGTAGTTGATTTCATTGAGAAATCTGAGGTCTTTTGTTACAACCTTTCTTATCTTTATAGACCAGCACAGCTCACTACAACCTTTGTATACCCCTCTTTATTACCATGATCATCACACATCAGGTATGGTTGCGCTAAGCTGACTTTTGACATTTCTATAATGGAGATTACTTCAAGCCATCTGGATGTTTTGTAATAAAACATTGCAAAGTGCAACATGTCAGTAGGTGCTAACTTCAGGCATCTTGCGTGATATTTTGTCATTAATAAACTTCGCCTTGTTTGCCCCTCCTTTCGCATACGTGTCTTCTATAACAAAAGCAGTTTCTTAAGGAGATGTTGAACTAAGTTCCTTAATAGACCCGTTACTCTGTCAGTCTCTTAATTGTTCTGCTGTGTGTTGAGCCCTCATACAATAATATAGGTCACATGTATGTAATAGAAAGGAAATCAGTATCTCCTCACATACCTCTGCATCAAGCCTTGTATCAGAGATAAGTTTAAAGAAAAGTTGAAAAAAATATATAATTATTTAAAAGGTCCTTTGGAGAAACTATGCAACAGGGAAGCCTACCCCTTCTCATACAATCCATGCAGTCTAATGAATAAGTTTTGGTGTGCCTCACCATGGATAATTACATAAAAACATTTTGTTTTCGGGAATGAGAAAGTTACGAAATACCCCTGATACACATTTTTAATGATAAGTTTAAGGCATAGCCAGAAACACTCTGATTCCTTGGAGATCATTATGTTTGTCTGAATCATCCAGTCATAGTATATATAGAAAGACATGAGCAAGTCCGAAAATTGAAAGTGATTCATTGCGTTTTTGCACCGCCAGAAAGGAAGAAATTCTTCATTCATTGTCGTAATGGTTTCCCAGTTTTGGTCCTATTGCGACAAAATGACATCCATTTTGGATTATGTCATGAAATTATGAGGTTTGGGCCATGATTCGCATCTGTCTACCCAAGAGGAGGCAGATGGGGCCAAAGTCACTGCAAGACACTGGTCGTCACCATTGACATACACTGTACAAATCACGTACAGTTCCGGTGTTGCATGGCCCATATGGAAAAGTATTAGGTGTTAATTCTATTTCAAAATTGTAAATTTTCACGGTAACCAGAACTAGATATTTACAGTCTCCAATCTATTACAACACAAGTTAGCGAAATTGGATGGGTTATCTCAAATGTATCTGAAGCAAAGAAAATCCTGTGGACTACTAGAACAATCATAAAACAATGATTTTTTGTGACAAAATGTTTCAGATCACACAAAGGTTATTTGCATTATGTCCAAATCAGATCTTTTCAGTCGGAACTCTTCTTTTCGACTTCCACGTTCCATTTCTAGGTCATAAACTCTTCGTCGATTAACCTGATTAACCACCATTTCCCTATTGTCGGCCAAATCGTTCCTCCAGAGAAGCTCTCGGGAGGTCCCCACTATATGATAAAGTTTTACGAATATAGACTTCGAAATACGCTATAGAGCCATAGGTGAGGAAAAACGGACAAAAGAACGAAGGTTCCATGTATGAGATGGAATATTATATTCATACTATGAAAAGTGTATACAATAGGCCAAAGGTGATACGAAGTAATATTCTAAATGGACAATATTTAGGTATATAATCAAAGTACAAATGTAATTTATCTTATAATGGTGTGCAAAAACCTGATTGTTTCTTTACAAAGAAAAAAGCGTAAAAACCACTGATTTAACAACGATTAACATATTTGCAAGAAAATTCATTAGCAAGCATTTCAACTTACAAATAAGATTCAACATGTTCAATGTGTATTCAAGTCTTTCATCACATGAAAGTCAGATGTTGATTTTATATGTTCATTGTATATCAAGGATTAAACATTTAATAAAGTAGATTTAAGGTAAATGTAGATAAAAAGACATGTTTCCAAACTGAATTATGGATTAACGAGGTTCGATCCTTTTAAGGAGATTTTTCTCTGAACCCCTAGTGTGAAAAGTTTGAATCGTAGTTTAGTTTTAACAATACATCCGTATTTTACAATGCCAATGAAACTATGTTGATTTAAAAACCCACGATTAAAAGTCAGAGAAAAACAATTAGGTGGGGAACTATATTTTTGGAAGAAGGATATTTTAGAAGGAAATGATCAATGTTCTGTTTCAAAATATTTATAGAACTGTTGAGTTTGGCTTAATAGACTTTCATGCTGACTTACTGAGTTATTTTGTGCAATGGTTGATGTTATACAGGCCCCCTTTAACATATGGAATAAACTTTTAATGAATTCTTTCATCATATTTTGGCAAAACATAACAAATTTTTGAAAAAGTCCAGATTTTTGCACAAAAATAATATATTTGATGTTATTTCTTCAAGAATAATTAATCATTGAACCTTGCTTTTAGTTTTCTTATCTGAATATACACTATCATAATTTTGATCAGTGTACTGTAAATTTACTAAAATTGATACTTTCAAATGAATTTTTTGATTGATAAATTTTCAATGCTAGAAAAATGACATCTCGTGGGTTTTTTTTTTTTTTTGGTCATCATCAGCATTTCAACAACATTAGTTACTGAATGTTCTGTAGATAACTATAGTTTTGACATATAGACTTGCGAGTAAATCGGACTAGTAGAAAAAAGTAGTAGCGGATGCATTTACAGTGCGGGTATATATGGCTTTGTAAAGCCCGGGTCTATCGAAAAAAAAATATCAGAATAATGTAGTACATGTAAATTTCAATTTATTTTATACAAAATCTAAGGGCAGTTTACTCCAGCTGCAAAATAAAATACCACGCAATCAAAACTCTTTAGTGTATAGTGCATAGAGGGTTCTAAAAATTTAGTAATTAGCAAACATATAAACTTTTAAGATTTATTGTTTATCATTAACGATGGCGAAATTTTTCATGATTGAATAAATTGTATATAGTTTAAAAATTCCATGTTCCAAAAATTAAAATAACAGTTAAATTAACAAACTTAAAGTTTATTACTTATATTTACTTATTAAAGGTTTTACATTATTTCACTTACATGGATGATGAAGAATTGTTACCCATTTTTCATGAGCAGCTGATAATCATTCAGAGATAAAATTTCTTTGAAATAACTCACACGGAAATAATAATTATATATCTCTATCTAGAAATTTTAGTTTCCGCAATTCTTATTCACATTTTTGTACATTTTCAGAGTTCTATTTAAGGACATCTTAAAAATATGTTTCCCTCAGATGCAAGCCAGAGAACGTGCTATAATTAGTGATATGAGACGGCAAAACAGATAAGGAAACAAGGAACTTTTTAGACTTTCATATCTTTTCATGTATTAGAGTCTTATTATTGCTATAAAAAAAAACGTTTAAGAAAAGAAGTACATCCATGTCAACCTCTAGGAAATTGACTGGGATATACCATAGAACGACGGTCGACAGCGGCCTTCACTTTTGATTATGAATGTTGTCATATTAAATAGTTTTTTTTTTCAATTTTCGTTGACAAATTACAACTAAATTGGTAATGATACATGTACAGTTACTTAACTGACAATTTCCACCGAGGGGGAAATCAAAATACTTTCGTGTGATATGAATTAAACTTGGATACATAATCAAGTTACTGGAAAGGGATAACATTGGTTAGATCAGTCTTTTGATAATTTGTTTATAACCAGACTTGTCTTAAGTACAATCAAAGATTCGATTTTTTGTATAAAATCGGACATGTCTAGCTTTGATATTTGATTCTTTTTTATTTTGTTTTGTTTGTTTGTTTGGGTTTTTTTTTTATTATAATTATTTTATTTATATTTGTTGTTTGTTGATTTTGTTTGTTTGTTTGTTTGTTTTGTTCTGTTTTTTTTTTTTTTTTTTTTTTTTTTTTTTTTTTTTGAACAATGGGCACAAGGAAATAATCACAGAAGTTACCTCTAGTTTCCGTTAGCGTGCCACTCTGAGAAATAATTAGCCGACCAGGTGGAAGTTTTCGGAGGATGCATTCACCATACAAGCGATATATTTCCTTTTCTAAAGTTTTGTTTTGCTACATTTCAAAATCTTGAGAGTGGATGCTCTTATATAGAGCTGGTTTTTCTACCTCTACGTAATAGGTAGAATTGATTGATTCCTTGATTTATGCTGTATTACGTCCGATTCGAGTTATTTCACTCATATATATAGAGACGTCACTGTATGCCAATGAATGATTTCAAATTCAGACCTATATTCGACACTTAGGACCATTGAGCCATTGAGCAGTGAGGGTTCTATATCGTGCCAACACCTACCGTAACATGGGACCTCGGTTTTAAGGTCTCATTCAATTGACCCGTGACTTTCACTTTTACTGCCGGGCGCTTGGCGAAGGAACAGTCACTACCTAATTTTACGTCTTAGGTTTGACGTGGTGCGGCGAAGGAGAATCGAACCCGGGCCTCCCGATCACGAAGCGAACACTCTATCACTAGGCTACCTTTACCGGTTTAGGTAGAATTGAGTTGTTTCATATCTCCTGAGATATATTGATATCTATCCAATGTAACAACTGTATTAGTTTTATCAGCCTATTTTTTTTACAATCCCAAGATATTTTTAATATGTAACAAAAAAGAAGCGACAAAATGACAATGTTATGTCCACCTTCTAGGATTAATTGAGTAAGGGATCTAAGGTTAATTAAGAGTAAAAAATTGCTAAAATGCACGTTCTATTTTAACCTTATCTCTTCAAGTTACGTGTTTTATGTATCTTTAATTTCATATCACACGAAAAAATTCTGTTTTTTTTTTTTTTTTTTTGGCTGGTGGAAATCGTCACCTGAATATCATATGTTTAACTTAAGCATATTTTTATTGAATAAATCAATAAGGAGGATCGGGAAACAGACAAAGCCAATACATACCCTCTCCTTGTATAATGGGTCAAGAAAAAGACAATAAATAATAATACTTGAACATGATAATATGAATACTAATAGTCAAAAATAAAGATTTACAATCAAGTATCATTCATTAATATTATATTAAAAAAGAAAGGAAAAAAAAACAGATGATGAACCCATAATATTATAAATAAATTATTTACTTACTGTTCCAGCTTTAATATGAGTATTGTAAAACTGTACATTTAATATTACAATATACTTAGTTTAGTCTCTTAGTAGATTTAATAAATTCATAAGTTTGTCTTGGTGACCAACTCAGCCCCAAATGGAGCTGGAACTCTGAACTCAGGTGACATAAATTTTACAATATTTTGAGGATTCTCTGCCATATTTTTGAAACTTGTTTCAACTTGCTAAAAATAATAAGTTTGCCTGCTTGATGCCCCATAGTAAACAAAATGTTTTAGGATATAATACATTTTCAGTATCACAAAGTAAGTGCCATCCTGAAGCATGTACCCCGGTTCATGAATTTCACAATCTTGGCACTTTGCATAATATACATTGTAACC
Source organism: Saccostrea echinata (assembly GCF_033153115.1). Taxonomy (NCBI): domain Eukaryota; kingdom Metazoa; phylum Mollusca; class Bivalvia; order Ostreida; family Ostreidae; genus Saccostrea; species Saccostrea echinata. The sequence goes on along the minus strand of NW_026889765.1, from coordinate 17,219,584 downwards.
ATGCAAACATTTTGCCTCCTTAATGTCCATGATTTAAGAATATTTTTTTTAAAAATATAATACATTTTCAATATATGACTAACTTAAAAATCAACTCTGGAGTGTCATCGTTGAAATATTCGATATTTTCCATTTATATTGGATATTTTTCCATTTTTATTGTATAATTTTTTATTTGTATTGTATAATTTCTATTTGGATTGTATATTTTTCCATTTGGATTCTATAATTTTCCATTTGGATTCTATAACATTTATTTGTATTTTATAATTTCCATTTGTATTGTATAATATTGAATACAAATAAGAAATTTTACAATACAAATAAGAAATTATACAATGCAAATGAAAAATTATACAATACAATTGGAAAATTATAAAATACAAATAAAAATTATACAATACAAATGGAAAATTTTACAATGCCCTAGGGGAATATGATATTTCTTGGCTGAATAAATCTTCATATTTCCCTCACTATCATGCAATAAATGTATATTGTTGGAGTGACTGCTGGTACAAGTCTAGAGCTGCTTGGACATTCCCCAAAACCTGCTGACAGATTCCCAGTATCTGCCATAATATGTCTTTCAATGCGTGATGAATATGTCCTTCCCTATTGCAGTACTAGTGAACCAGGACCTATAGGTCGTTCAGAGATGTGTGTGTGATCTCCTTTTGTTGCTATATATGTAACAAAGGCACAAACAGTGGAATTCTCAATATTCAATCGTTATTCTGTATGCATGACTGTTTTACTTGAAGTAATTCCTTGATATATGTGTAGTTGATTTCATTGAGAAATCTGAGGTCTTTTGTTACAACCTTTCTTATCTTTATAGACCAGCACAGCTCACTACAACCTTTGTATACCCCTCTTTATTACCATGATCATCACACATCAGGTATGGTTGCGCTAAGCTGACTTTTGACATTTCTATAATGGAGATTACTTCAAGCCATCTGGATGTTTTGTAATAAAACATTGCAAAGTGCAACATGTCAGTAGGTGCTAACTTCAGGCATCTTGCGTGATATTTTGTCATTAATAAACTTCGCCTTGTTTGCCCCTCCTTTCGCATACGTGTCTTCTATAACAAAAGCAGTTTCTTAAGGAGATGTTGAACTAAGTTCCTTAATAGACCCGTTACTCTGTCAGTCTCTTAATTGTTCTGCTGTGTGTTGAGCCCTCATACAATAATATAGGTCACATGTATGTAATAGAAAGGAAATCAGTATCTCCTCACATACCTCTGCATCAAGCCTTGTATCAGAGATAAGTTTAAAGAAAAGTTGAAAAAAATATATAATTATTTAAAAGGTCCTTTGGAGAAACTATGCAACAGGGAAGCCTACCCCTTCTCATACAATCCATGCAGTCTAATGAATAAGTTTTGGTGTGCCTCACCATGGATAATTACATAAAAACATTTTGTTTTCGGGAATGAGAAAGTTACGAAATACCCCTGATACACATTTTTAATGATAAGTTTAAGGCATAGCCAGAAACACTCTGATTCCTTGGAGATCATTATGTTTGTCTGAATCATCCAGTCATAGTATATATAGAAAGACATGAGCAAGTCCGAAAATTGAAAGTGATTCATTGCGTTTTTGCACCGCCAGAAAGGAAGAAATTCTTCATTCATTGTCGTAATGGTTTCCCAGTTTTGGTCCTATTGCGACAAAATGACATCCATTTTGGATTATGTCATGAAATTATGAGGTTTGGGCCATGATTCGCATCTGTCTACCCAAGAGGAGGCAGATGGGGCCAAAGTCACTGCAAGACACTGGTCGTCACCATTGACATACACTGTACAAATCACGTACAGTTCCGGTGTTGCATGGCCCATATGGAAAAGTATTAGGTGTTAATTCTATTTCAAAATTGTAAATTTTCACGGTAACCAGAACTAGATATTTACAGTCTCCAATCTATTACAACACAAGTTAGCGAAATTGGATGGGTTATCTCAAATGTATCTGAAGCAAAGAAAATCCTGTGGACTACTAGAACAATCATAAAACAATGATTTTTTGTGACAAAATGTTTCAGATCACACAAAGGTTATTTGCATTATGTCCAAATCAGATCTTTTCAGTCGGAACTCTTCTTTTCGACTTCCACGTTCCATTTCTAGGTCATAAACTCTTCGTCGATTAACCTGATTAACCACCATTTCCCTATTGTCGGCCAAATCGTTCCTCCAGAGAAGCTCTCGGGAGGTCCCCACTATATGATAAAGTTTTACGAATATAGACTTCGAAATACGCTATAGAGCCATAGGTGAGGAAAAACGGACAAAAGAACGAAGGTTCCATGTATGAGATGGAATATTATATTCATACTATGAAAAGTGTATACAATAGGCCAAAGGTGATACGAAGTAATATTCTAAATGGACAATATTTAGGTATATAATCAAAGTACAAATGTAATTTATCTTATAATGGTGTGCAAAAACCTGATTGTTTCTTTACAAAGAAAAAAGCGTAAAAACCACTGATTTAACAACGATTAACATATTTGCAAGAAAATTCATTAGCAAGCATTTCAACTTACAAATAAGATTCAACATGTTCAATGTGTATTCAAGTCTTTCATCACATGAAAGTCAGATGTTGATTTTATATGTTCATTGTATATCAAGGATTAAACATTTAATAAAGTAGATTTAAGGTAAATGTAGATAAAAAGACATGTTTCCAAACTGAATTATGGATTAACGAGGTTCGATCCTTTTAAGGAGATTTTTCTCTGAACCCCTAGTGTGAAAAGTTTGAATCGTAGTTTAGTTTTAACAATACATCCGTATTTTACAATGCCAATGAAACTATGTTGATTTAAAAACCCACGATTAAAAGTCAGAGAAAAACAATTAGGTGGGGAACTATATTTTTGGAAGAAGGATATTTTAGAAGGAAATGATCAATGTTCTGTTTCAAAATATTTATAGAACTGTTGAGTTTGGCTTAATAGACTTTCATGCTGACTTACTGAGTTATTTTGTGCAATGGTTGATGTTATACAGGCCCCCTTTAACATATGGAATAAACTTTTAATGAATTCTTTCATCATATTTTGGCAAAACATAACAAATTTTTGAAAAAGTCCAGATTTTTGCACAAAAATAATATATTTGATGTTATTTCTTCAAGAATAATTAATCATTGAACCTTGCTTTTAGTTTTCTTATCTGAATATACACTATCATAATTTTGATCAGTGTACTGTAAATTTACTAAAATTGATACTTTCAAATGAATTTTTTGATTGATAAATTTTCAATGCTAGAAAAATGACATCTCGTGGGTTTTTTTTTTTTTTTGGTCATCATCAGCATTTCAACAACATTAGTTACTGAATGTTCTGTAGATAACTATAGTTTTGACATATAGACTTGCGAGTAAATCGGACTAGTAGAAAAAAGTAGTAGCGGATGCATTTACAGTGCGGGTATATATGGCTTTGTAAAGCCCGGGTCTATCGAAAAAAAAATATCAGAATAATGTAGTACATGTAAATTTCAATTTATTTTATACAAAATCTAAGGGCAGTTTACTCCAGCTGCAAAATAAAATACCACGCAATCAAAACTCTTTAGTGTATAGTGCATAGAGGGTTCTAAAAATTTAGTAATTAGCAAACATATAAACTTTTAAGATTTATTGTTTATCATTAACGATGGCGAAATTTTTCATGATTGAATAAATTGTATATAGTTTAAAAATTCCATGTTCCAAAAATTAAAATAACAGTTAAATTAACAAACTTAAAGTTTATTACTTATATTTACTTATTAAAGGTTTTACATTATTTCACTTACATGGATGATGAAGAATTGTTACCCATTTTTCATGAGCAGCTGATAATCATTCAGAGATAAAATTTCTTTGAAATAACTCACACGGAAATAATAATTATATATCTCTATCTAGAAATTTTAGTTTCCGCAATTCTTATTCACATTTTTGTACATTTTCAGAGTTCTATTTAAGGACATCTTAAAAATATGTTTCCCTCAGATGCAAGCCAGAGAACGTGCTATAATTAGTGATATGAGACGGCAAAACAGATAAGGAAACAAGGAACTTTTTAGACTTTCATATCTTTTCATGTATTAGAGTCTTATTATTGCTATAAAAAAAAACGTTTAAGAAAAGAAGTACATCCATGTCAACCTCTAGGAAATTGACTGGGATATACCATAGAACGACGGTCGACAGCGGCCTTCACTTTTGATTATGAATGTTGTCATATTAAATAGTTTTTTTTTTCAATTTTCGTTGACAAATTACAACTAAATTGGTAATGATACATGTACAGTTACTTAACTGACAATTTCCACCGAGGGGGAAATCAAAATACTTTCGTGTGATATGAATTAAACTTGGATACATAATCAAGTTACTGGAAAGGGATAACATTGGTTAGATCAGTCTTTTGATAATTTGTTTATAACCAGACTTGTCTTAAGTACAATCAAAGATTCGATTTTTTGTATAAAATCGGACATGTCTAGCTTTGATATTTGATTCTTTTTTATTTTGTTTTGTTTGTTTGTTTGGGTTTTTTTTTTATTATAATTATTTTATTTATATTTGTTGTTTGTTGATTTTGTTTGTTTGTTTGTTTGTTTTGTTCTGTTTTTTTTTTTTTTTTTTTTTTTTTTTTTTTTTTTTGAACAATGGGCACAAGGAAATAATCACAGAAGTTACCTCTAGTTTCCGTTAGCGTGCCACTCTGAGAAATAATTAGCCGACCAGGTGGAAGTTTTCGGAGGATGCATTCACCATACAAGCGATATATTTCCTTTTCTAAAGTTTTGTTTTGCTACATTTCAAAATCTTGAGAGTGGATGCTCTTATATAGAGCTGGTTTTTCTACCTCTACGTAATAGGTAGAATTGATTGATTCCTTGATTTATGCTGTATTACGTCCGATTCGAGTTATTTCACTCATATATATAGAGACGTCACTGTATGCCAATGAATGATTTCAAATTCAGACCTATATTCGACACTTAGGACCATTGAGCCATTGAGCAGTGAGGGTTCTATATCGTGCCAACACCTACCGTAACATGGGACCTCGGTTTTAAGGTCTCATTCAATTGACCCGTGACTTTCACTTTTACTGCCGGGCGCTTGGCGAAGGAACAGTCACTACCTAATTTTACGTCTTAGGTTTGACGTGGTGCGGCGAAGGAGAATCGAACCCGGGCCTCCCGATCACGAAGCGAACACTCTATCACTAGGCTACCTTTACCGGTTTAGGTAGAATTGAGTTGTTTCATATCTCCTGAGATATATTGATATCTATCCAATGTAACAACTGTATTAGTTTTATCAGCCTATTTTTTTTACAATCCCAAGATATTTTTAATATGTAACAAAAAAGAAGCGACAAAATGACAATGTTATGTCCACCTTCTAGGATTAATTGAGTAAGGGATCTAAGGTTAATTAAGAGTAAAAAATTGCTAAAATGCACGTTCTATTTTAACCTTATCTCTTCAAGTTACGTGTTTTATGTATCTTTAATTTCATATCACACGAAAAAATTCTGTTTTTTTTTTTTTTTTTTTGGCTGGTGGAAATCGTCACCTGAATATCATATGTTTAACTTAAGCATATTTTTATTGAATAAATCAATAAGGAGGATCGGGAAACAGACAAAGCCAATACATACCCTCTCCTTGTATAATGGGTCAAGAAAAAGACAATAAATAATAATACTTGAACATGATAATATGAATACTAATAGTCAAAAATAAAGATTTACAATCAAGTATCATTCATTAATATTATATTAAAAAAGAAAGGAAAAAAAAACAGATGATGAACCCATAATATTATAAATAAATTATTTACTTACTGTTCCAGCTTTAATATGAGTATTGTAAAACTGTACATTTAATATTACAATATACTTAGTTTAGTCTCTTAGTAGATTTAATAAATTCATAAGTTTGTCTTGGTGACCAACTCAGCCCCAAATGGAGCTGGAACTCTGAACTCAGGTGACATAAATTTTACAATATTTTGAGGATTCTCTGCCATATTTTTGAAACTTGTTTCAACTTGCTAAAAATAATAAGTTTGCCTGCTTGATGCCCCATAGTAAACAAAATGTTTTAGGATATAATACATTTTCAGTATCACAAAGTAAGTGCCATCCTGAAGCATGTACCCCGGTTCATGAATTTCACAATCTTGGCACTTTGCATAATATACATTGTAACCATGCAAACATTTTGCCTCCTTAATGTCCATGATTTAAGAATATTTTTTTTAAAAATATAATACATTTTCAATATATGACTAACTTAAAAATCAACTCTGGAGTGTCATCGTTGAAATATTCGATATTTTCCATTTATATTGGATATTTTTCCATTTTTATTGTATAATTTTTTATTTGTATTGTATAATTTCTATTTGGATTGTATATTTTTCCATTTGGATTCTATAATTTTCCATTTGGATTCTATAACATTTATTTGTATTTTATAATTTCCATTTGTATTGTATAATATTGAATACAAATAAGAAATTTTACAATACAAATAAGAAATTATACAATGCAAATGAAAAATTATACAATACAATTGGAAAATTATAAAATACAAATAAAAATTATACAATACAAATGGAAAATTTTACAATGCCCTAGGGGAATATGATATTTCTTGGCTGAATAAATCTTCATATTTCCCTCACTATCATGCAATAAATGTATATTGTTGGAGTGACTGCTGGTACAAGTCTAGAGCTGCTTGGACATTCCCCAAAACCTGCTGACAGATTCCCAGTATCTGCCATAATATGTCTTTCAATGCGTGATGAATATGTCCTTCCCTATTGCAGTACTAGTGAACCAGGACCTATAGGTCGTTCAGAGATGTGTGTGTGATCTCCTTTTGTTGCTATATATGTAACAAAGGCACAAACAGTGGAATTCTCAATATTCAATCGTTATTCTGTATGCATGACTGTTTTACTTGAAGTAATTCCTTGATATATGTGTAGTTGATTTCATTGAGAAATCTGAGGTCTTTTGTTACAACCTTTCTTATCTTTATAGACCAGCACAGCTCACTACAACCTTTGTATACCCCTCTTTATTACCATGATCATCACACATCAGGTATGGTTGCGCTAAGCTGACTTTTGACATTTCTATAATGGAGATTACTTCAAGCCATCTGGATGTTTTGTAATAAAACATTGCAAAGTGCAACATGTCAGTAGGTGCTAACTTCAGGCATCTTGCGTGATATTTTGTCATTAATAAACTTCGCCTTGTTTGCCCCTCCTTTCGCATACGTGTCTTCTATAACAAAAGCAGTTTCTTAAGGAGATGTTGAACTAAGTTCCTTAATAGACCCGTTACTCTGTCAGTCTCTTAATTGTTCTGCTGTGTGTTGAGCCCTCATACAATAATATAGGTCACATGTATGTAATAGAAAGGAAATCAGTATCTCCTCACATACCTCTGCATCAAGCCTTGTATCAGAGATAAGTTTAAAGAAAAGTTGAAAAAAATATATAATTATTTAAAAGGTCCTTTGGAGAAACTATGCAACAGGGAAGCCTACCCCTTCTCATACAATCCATGCAGTCTAATGAATAAGTTTTGGTGTGCCTCACCATGGATAATTACATAAAAACATTTTGTTTTCGGGAATGAGAAAGTTACGAAATACCCCTGATACACATTTTTAATGATAAGTTTAAGGCATAGCCAGAAACACTCTGATTCCTTGGAGATCATTATGTTTGTCTGAATCATCCAGTCATAGTATATATAGAAAGACATGAGCAAGTCCGAAAATTGAAAGTGATTCATTGCGTTTTTGCACCGCCAGAAAGGAAGAAATTCTTCATTCATTGTCGTAATGGTTTCCCAGTTTTGGTCCTATTGCGACAAAATGACATCCATTTTGGATTATGTCATGAAATTATGAGGTTTGGGCCATGATTCGCATCTGTCTACCCAAGAGGAGGCAGATGGGGCCAAAGTCACTGCAAGACACTGGTCGTCACCATTGACATACACTGTACAAATCACGTACAGTTCCGGTGTTGCATGGCCCATATGGAAAAGTATTAGGTGTTAATTCTATTTCAAAATTGTAAATTTTCACGGTAACCAGAACTAGATATTTACAGTCTCCAATCTATTACAACACAAGTTAGCGAAATTGGATGGGTTATCTCAAATGTATCTGAAGCAAAGAAAATCCTGTGGACTACTAGAACAATCATAAAACAATGATTTTTTGTGACAAAATGTTTCAGATCACACAAAGGTTATTTGCATTATGTCCAAATCAGATCTTTTCAGTCGGAACTCTTCTTTTCGACTTCCACGTTCCATTTCTAGGTCATAAACTCTTCGTCGATTAACCTGATTAACCACCATTTCCCTATTGTCGGCCAAATCGTTCCTCCAGAGAAGCTCTCGGGAGGTCCCCACTATATGATAAAGTTTTACGAATATAGACTTCGAAATACGCTATAGAGCCATAGGTGAGGAAAAACGGACAAAAGAACGAAGGTTCCATGTATGAGATGGAATATTATATTCATACTATGAAAAGTGTATACAATAGGCCAAAGGTGATACGAAGTAATATTCTAAATGGACAATATTTAGGTATATAATCAAAGTACAAATGTAATTTATCTTATAATGGTGTGCAAAAACCTGATTGTTTCTTTACAAAGAAAAAAGCGTAAAAACCACTGATTTAACAACGATTAACATATTTGCAAGAAAATTCATTAGCAAGCATTTCAACTTACAAATAAGATTCAACATGTTCAATGTGTATTCAAGTCTTTCATCACATGAAAGTCAGATGTTGATTTTATATGTTCATTGTATATCAAGGATTAAACATTTAATAAAGTAGATTTAAGGTAAATGTAGATAAAAAGACATGTTTCCAAACTGAATTATGGATTAACGAGGTTCGATCCTTTTAAGGAGATTTTTCTCTGAACCCCTAGTGTGAAAAGTTTGAATCGTAGTTTAGTTTTAACAATACATCCGTATTTTACAATGCCAATGAAACTATGTTGATTTAAAAACCCACGATTAAAAGTCAGAGAAAAACAATTAGGTGGGGAACTATATTTTTGGAAGAAGGATATTTTAGAAGGAAATGATCAATGTTCTGTTTCAAAATATTTATAGAACTGTTGAGTTTGGCTTAATAGACTTTCATGCTGACTTACTGAGTTATTTTGTGCAATGGTTGATGTTATACAGGCCCCCTTTAACATATGGAATAAACTTTTAATGAATTCTTTCATCATATTTTGGCAAAACATAACAAATTTTTGAAAAAGTCCAGATTTTTGCACAAAAATAATATATTTGATGTTATTTCTTCAAGAATAATTAATCATTGAACCTTGCTTTTAGTTTTCTTATCTGAATATACACTATCATAATTTTGATCAGTGTACTGTAAATTTACTAAAATTGATACTTTCAAATGAATTTTTTGATTGATAAATTTTCAATGCTAGAAAAATGACATTACAGGAGTGCAAATATGTAAGAAAGTTGATTATGCGAAGTATCTTTGATAGAATACGAGGGTTGTCCGGTAAAATCGTGGACAAAGCGTTTTTCTCGGAAACTAATGGGCGGACTAAGCTGAAATTTTCAGCAAATGTTTATTCATGATATTTACGTGCATCTTAATCTTTTTGTAAAATATAGACAAAAATAAAGATTTTATTATGCTTGAATGTGCACAGGGTACGGTCCCTACGGCCCACGATAAAAAACCAGGGGTTCATTAGCGAATATACAAGTATTATTTCGAAATAAAAGTATTAAATAGATAAGGTTGGGGCAAAAAATATCCTATTTTTAATCCACTATCTATTATTTCGTCTTTTGTAAAATATCAAGGCATTTGCTTGATTTTTGGCAGTTTCCTGAGCATTTGAAATGGGAAAGTGGTAAACGCAACACACGAAAACTGGTGACGTTACGGCGCACCGGAGAGCAGTTCAGTTTGATTTAGATGTAGTAATGACGCCCTAAGAAACTTTAAATGACTACAGAAGAAAAAATATAAAAACATCACTAGATCTTTAGTATACAAGTGAAATGGGAGTTTTCTAAGCGGAAGCTTTTTGATCGGGTCCCCGGGTAGAAACATACGGGCAAACAGCTACTGGCAATAGCAAAAGACGCTGTCACTGTAGATCGTCGATATAAGGTAGCCTATTTAGTTGAATGATAGTGAGAGTACTGTCCATAACTTACTAATAAATCTTCAGAAGTTCCCATGTGTGTGCGAGATTGGTTCCTCGACTGTTTATGGAGGAATGAAGGGAGAATCAAGTTTGTGCATCAATGAAATCCCCGAATTTAAGTAGGCTTATCTAGCTTTTATTCAGCAAAGAAGAAACGTGGCGCTGCTTTAGACACTTTGACGTTATCATCCGTGCGCCGTAAGGCGATACCACACATTAAATAAAGTCTCATATTTTGTTTATTTGAGCAGATATCTATTTCAAATTTGCTATATATTTTAATGAAAAATGTACTAAAAAGTATAGTGAAAGTTTTAGAACGCAGTGATGATTATTTTTCAATCTAGACAACCTGTCCACGATTTTACCGAACAACCCTCGTAAAACTATACTTTGTGCCGTGATTAGTTCAGGTGAAAAATATAAGAGGAAAAAGTTATTTAATATGTGTATGTTTCAATTACATAAATATCATATGATTGCGCCCATGGGAAAAGGGTGCTTATGGCATTTTTACTAAAACAGAGAAATAACGTCATAAAGATGTGACGTTGCAGAGTGACGGTGAACGTCAACGCAATTTTTTTTAACCACGTGTTTACGTTTTGACACTTACTTTTGCGGTACATGTGAATATTGATTATTTAAAAAATATTTTCATTCGTATATTTAATTTGTGTCTGAATCTCTATGTCCACTGGTTTTAATAAAGGTATGACAGCATTTTATTCGAGATTGGTTCCTTTACTAGTAGTATAACTATGTTTATGTTTATTCACCAATCAAGGGCCCTCAGGGGGCATATACAATTATTTCAGAATGATTACATATAAATAATATTAAAGTATATTGTAATATGAAAGAATATAAATCATATCTATCATGAGGGTACAAATGAAAGATGCACAATACCACGAGTAGGATACTCATGAAAATGCAAGATTCGCAACATAATCACAAGATCGAGCTGTGTATAGGTACAGTATAGTCTCTGATCTATAATTCATTACTGTCCGAAGCTTCAGACAGAGTGATTGACTGGCGTGTTGAATATATGGACGAATGAATGCGATTTTATATATGTGAACCAGTTTTAGGATACATGCTATTATAATATTATAATATCGCAAAGGATATTGATCCGCTCCACCATTCACAACATATATTGAATCATCGGTGCATGTTGCATAAACATTTGTTGTAAATTGTTTTTATGCGATATATTTGGTCAAAAATTGAAGCTCGGCTAACTTCTTACAGAAAAGAAAAGCATAGTTATGATGAATGCTTCACAAATGTCAAATCTAGAAAAATACACAAGAATGACGATAGTAGACGAGATATAATTTTCTATAAATAAAAACAAGAGAGATAACCCGAGGTACTAGAGAGGTACCAGAGAGGGAATTTCGTTGCAAGTGTACACAGTTTTTTTTTCTAAACATTTCACAGCTGTTTCAGCTCGCATGGGTTTGCTCCCAAATTATCAAAAAAAAAAAAATATTTAACAACAGCTCAAAACACGTTTTAGTACTCTCCACCATCGGCCACAGGTGCTTGAGGACAGGAACCCCCCCCCCCCCCCCCAATAGAGACCCCCGGGCATTTTCGACTTTTTTTCTCATAAATTATCTTTCAATGACATATTTGTGATATAATCTATACCAACAATTGGAAAAATTACCTTAAACAAACATTTTATAAAATCTACCCCACTCTCTATATATATAAATCAATTTTATATTTTGGGTAGGAAAGTAATTTTTTATAAAATGTTTGTTTAAGTCAATTTTCCGAATTGACGATATAGAGATTATATCACAGATGTGTCAGCCATATATAATTTATGAGAAAAAAGTCGAACAGGCCCGGGGGTCTGTATCGGGGGGGGGGGGGGTTCCTGTCCTCAAGCACCTGTGCCATCGGCTCGTACATTCACCTCTGTCGTTGGCTCGCGTATATATCACAGTGATAAGCACGAGAAATAGTGCGTTTGTTTAAATTCATTATAATTAAATGCCTGCACTAATTTAATGTTCCTCTTTTAATGTAGATATTTACTAAGTATATCTAGAACTATTAGTTTAATTTGAAATAATCCTTGAAATGTTATGTTTTTTAAGGTTATGTCAAAAATCTTGACGTGAGCCCATCGCAGAGGTGTCTGAGAGAGGAACGAACGACAACTCTGCATAGGAGATTGACGTTTTAGTTGTTATTAGATTTTTTGAAATAAATATTTTTGTATTTTGGGGGGCAAGCCTCTAGAAAAAAAAAGAAAGAAAGAAAGAAGAAGCAACTAATCTTCTCCATTTTTTTTTTAAATTTATCTTTAATGATCTTATTAATTTGAAAAAAAAGAAAGAAAAAGAAAATAGCTGGAATTTAAAAAAAAAGTTTATAATCATAATTTCCGCATATTTAAAATGTTTACTTTATTTGTTTGTTAGTTAGTTTGGTCGTTGTTTTTTTGTTGTTTGTTTGTTTGTTTGTTTTTTTTAAATTTTGTTTTAAATTTTTGTTTCTCACATCCACTTTCGATATTTTTTTTAAGCATTTGAATGTAACAAAAACTACCATACGAAAGAAAACATTACTTTAAACACAGAATGAACAAGTTCATGTTTTAAAATTGATATGAGAGAGAGAGAGAGAGAGAAAGTGGTTACATTGGATCCAATTTATTACATGTAATATATGTATAAAGAAATGTGAAACTTAGTGAGAAGATGGATTTTCAAAACAATTTAATTATTAAAAAATGAAATGAAATGCTTGTTTTCTAAAGTATGCCTATGAATTTTCAGGAACTCAAAAATTTATTTTTTTGTTTTTGGTACTCGTTCAATGTTTTTATATGAAGGTCAAAGGTTTAGATATCATCTACATTTTTTTTTTCACTGTAGCCAATATGATCTTTGTTCTTCATTATATCTATGCAGTTTAAGTCTTAACAGTCGTACTTTTACGCGTTTTATTAATGATATAAAAGTTCAGTTATCGATTTGGAATAATATTGCTCAACTTGCTTTCGAATTATGTAAACGTATTTTTTTTTATTCTTAATTCATTTGTAAAACGATGCCTTAGAATTACACGTAGTTTAATTCGGGTTTTATTTGTGTATGTTATAAAATACTACAAATACACTGCACAAAACATGAACATTATGCTTGCAAGGTTTTTATTTTGGCGGCAGACATGGGGGATAGGGACAATTTGTATTACTCTGTCAGATGTAAAACTTTACATATCCATGTCTCTGGCATGGGGCCAGAATGAAATTCATTAAAACTTCATTTGGATTGATAACATGTTTGTTTTACTTATTAAGCTTCGACATAACTCACTTTAGAATTTCATATGAGAGTGAAACTGAAGGGGGAGGGAGTGTTGAAATTCTGAAATTCTTTTTGACACCATTGATTAATAACAATATACCTCCATGTACTACTTTGAAAAAATCCGTCATTTCAAAACTCGACCAGTCAGGAAATATTAGGTACATGTAACAGACACATTTAACTGGACATGCACATTATAAATCTGATTTCAAATTTAATATAATTAAAGTTTAACTATAAATTACACAGCGTGATTCATGAAAACAACGTGTATATAATTATTTCTAACTTATTTGTTTGATACATCTAATTTATTCAATTTAAGGAAATGAATAGATCGACAAATCGATTTCACAGTTTAACGAAATTCGGATTAATTCGTTTTAAATGATACTAGTAACGAAAATGCCCGAAATCAATTACTTGTCTATTTCTAAATCATTTTCAATTTCGCAAAATGAAATTCAATTGTTATTCTTCGGTGCCATTTCATTCATTGATAGCAGTCAAGTTCCTACTTCCGGGTATGTGGAGCCTGACCAATGATCGCTGATTGTTTATGAAAATGACATTGTTTATACATGTAATTAAATAAAGAGAGATAAAGGTGCAAAAATAGATTGAAGAATAATTTCCCATTATTAATTTTAAACTAACTAGGTGGTTTAAATCGTTGTGTGGGTGTGTGGGTGTGTGATATCTTGGCCCATCGAGAGCCATATTTAAAATGAAATGACTTTCGAGTTAATCCTATGTATTTCCTATTTCCTATATATTTGCAAAACAATTCTTGTTTGGAAGTCGCACGCTTCTGAGGTATAAATTTCCTGTCGTCCCAACATGAGTGAAGTGTATACAACAAACACTCATAATTCTATACCGTTGATGGAACTACTTATAACAACTATTCATAAATTAACAAGAAAATGAATTTTAAAAAATGATTCCATACATACATATATTAGTAACGTTACACTAAGAAAGAATCATAGTCACGTTCACTCCGAAAACGTTTGACGTTAGTGCAAAAGTAACATGACGTCATGATTTCGCGTTGAAGTATCATTGATATAAATGAAGAAAAAACATACTTAGAGTTGGAGTAGGACCATAAAAATTCAGATTTAACAACTCCTAACCTTGTTCTATCAAAATCCATGAAAAACTCAAAATGTGTAAAAATTGCCATAAGCACCCTATTCCCATGGGCGCAATCATATATAAATATATATAATGCATTCTACTGCTAAGCACGTCTACGTTTTATCTCTGAAACAGCATGGGCTTGACGTCAAGGTAAATACTACCTATGCAAGACCCACAGAAGGTCCATAGAATCTCTTAGATGGCTTCTGACTCTGCCTAAACTCATCGATCATTAATTGAGAAATAAGGTATCATTTTCAAACATCTATCGGGATATAAATACGGATTGGTCACGTGATCAAATTCCATAAAGCCCGAAGGGTTTTATGGTAAATTTGATCACGTACCAACTGGTATTTATATCCCGATAGATGTTAAAATTACTTATATTTACATTTTTCTTACATTACTTTACTCTTACATTACACTTCTTTAAAATATATTTGCCTGAGGTTAGTCTTAAATGCATGAAATGTTTTATTTTTCAAAATTCAACGGTACATTTTGATCCGTGAAATGTGCGTCAACCTTTTTTGACATCACTGAGAAATAACGTAGAACATTTATGACGTGAGGAACTTGTGTTTATACAGATATAGGTACGCGATACTTAAATAATGTTATATAAAAGAATACATTTGCAAATGTAAATATATGGCTGTATCAGGGTTATAATCCTAACATTTTCATTCCCG
Source organism: Saccostrea echinata (assembly GCF_033153115.1). Taxonomy (NCBI): domain Eukaryota; kingdom Metazoa; phylum Mollusca; class Bivalvia; order Ostreida; family Ostreidae; genus Saccostrea; species Saccostrea echinata. Next base: position 17,204,113 of record NW_026889765.1, on the reverse strand, counting down.
AAAATGAAATGTTTTAACATCTATATGGCGAAGCACAAGATTTATATATTTAGAGTGTATGGATTCTGTGGAAAGGGTTAACTTACCTGCTGTATAGTTCCTCCATATGACTATTGTTAAAAATGTTCTTTATTCCCGGGCTCATATTAAATGTAAACTTTGTCTTATTTATGATAGGGATGCAGGGGTATATGAGGAGATATTGATTTCTTCTCTAATACATACACGAGACCTACATTATAGTAAGATTGGACTATACACAGTACATGTGGAACAATTTTAAAAGAGGCTTCCGCTTGACAGAGTATCATTCTTGTCAGTAAAAAGGTTATGTTTATTGCTGACAAAATATCATGCAACACGCTAAACTTAACAGTCATCTAGATATGGGTTAATCTCCTACATTTACTTTGAAATATTTTATTTCAAAACATCCGTAATAAAGGTTAAGGTTATAAGACAACTATATCTTATGTATGATGATCATGTAGTTAGAGAGAGGTTTACTGGGGGTGAAGAAAAAGACCACTATGCCGCTTGCATATACTAGTGTATCAATGAATTAGTACCGGAGCGGTAGACATACAGAAAAGATTCAATTTAATTTTAATCCCACCGTTTTTGGTCTTGCAGCAACTAAAGAAGTTTTATCAAAGTCTATAAAAATCATAGCTGCTATAAAAAATTGTTGTTTTAAATTTTTTAGGTCATATATATTGACTACAAATAGACTACAACAAGAAGCATATTTCTGTTTATGAATTTTTAATTTCTATGAACTTTGCCCTGGTGACTAAAACAAAATACATGTAAAGTGTTTTTGTCATTGTGTTTTTTTTCTCAAGTCAAAATACCACTACGACTAATCTGATTTCAGTAATAGTACACGTCATGTAGACTACATTACCATAAAAAGTGCTGGGTAGTGGTTCTTGGTGTCAATAAAAGATGTTTTCATGGTCACTTAAATCAAATTATCTGAGAAATTCTTTAAAAATGCTATTAACCCTGGGTTTTTTCTGATTTCAATATTTTGTCCAAAGTATGATACATAATTCTATTTTTCTCTTCTTTTTATATTTGCATGGACTTTGTTGTTGACAGGTTTACTAAATAACGATGGATCTGTTAAAAATTCTAAAAGTTTTTTTCTTGTTGTTCATTTTTAAATCTGTAATGATGAAAAAAAAAAACTTGGTACGCAAGTAAAGTACATCAGAACTCATACTTTTCAATTCGAGGGATGTGTTGCCATGCTTACTAAGAATAGAATAAATTATGAAGCTCTTCAAATGTCATTCCTCAATAGTGTTGACCTGATTATATTTAAACTTTAACATTAAAAGAAGAAGTTTCTTGTTATGACCTTTAACTCGACATTTACATATATCATCAGCGTTTTATCAACTAAGAATATTCATTTTCATTCAAACGTTCATTCGATATATCCTATCGAACCCGAAATAAAAGACACCACAGAGTATGACACGTCTGTTTCATATCTTGATGTTTTACTAAAAAGACATTGATGGCAAACTTACAACTAAACTTTGTGATAAACGTAATGATTACAGCTTTTCTATCGTAAACTTCCCTTATTTATGTAGCAATATACCATTATCACCTACATATGGGGGTTATTTCTTCCAGTTGTTTCGACACGCAAGAGTATGTTCTAGGTATGATCAATTCCTAAAAAAGAGTTATTGACAAATAAGCTGATGATACATGGATATCAAGAATCTCTTTTACAGTCAACATTTTGCGAATTCTTTGGTGGACACAATGACCTTTTTTGCAACTACAATCTTAGGTCGAAATCTTACTTTCTTACGAATTGAATTGTTAGGTCATTATTTTCACACTTAATTGTCTACGGATTTCTCCGTTTACCCGATCATGACAAAGAGCACATGGCGAGTGTGAGCGTTTGACAAGGGATACTCACTCCTCGATGGTAAGTGATCCAGCCTCTATTCTCAGAGGTCCCTCGCTCACAACTTGTATTGATTGGACTTTGAGCATGACTACTCTTACTGAGCATGCTCCGAGTACGATCAACTTTTAAACAGAGGCAGGATGTTTCAGGGATGCCCCCGATTTGTATTGTGCATCAAAATTGGTACCGTATATGGGTCGATGCCTCTGCGGGTGGACTATTAGTCCCCAAGGGTCTCTACATCCCAGTAGCTAAGTACTTCGGTACTAGTTTTAAAATACGGACATATATTTAATTGCTGTGGTAAAATTTAGAAATTTATTTCAAAATTAAGAATTATCTCCCTCATGCATAGCTATAATCCTTCGACGTATTTGACTCCAATTTTTGGCATTTTTTTTTCAGCTCTTCAATTTAAAAAAAAAAAATGTTTTGGATTTCCAACCTTTCGGAATGAGCATCACTGAAGAGACATAATTTCTCGAAATGCCGATCTGGTGCATCAAAATTGGTACCATATATGATTTACATTGTTTCAATGGACTTCTGAGCTTGATTTTTGCTCGTTATTTCCATATTTGATCTCAATCAAAGTCAGCAATTCTAAAATTCCTGGTTCATAATAATTAACTTGTTAGCAAATACATTTATTTTTCCATTTTTTTTTTACTTTCAAGGTTATACATATTTTAGAATCTTAATGACAAATTTACAAAAAACCCATGAAGGACATAACTTTTATAAAAACGGAATATAATACAATAGTATGGTGCTGTGAACTCAGAAAAAATATGTTATTGTTCGGACACATTTTATATATTTTCTTACAAATAAGATAATAGTTCTGACAAGTTATTGTTCTTCGCTCGGACAAACAAGATATTTGTGTGGACAAATAAGTCCTTCATTTGGATAAATAAATAAACTTAGACGAATGAGATTAAAATGTTTTGAACAGAATTGTTCGGACAAACTGGATAGTTGCTTGAACAACTTAGCGAATTACATATTTGTTCGAACAGATTTGATATTTCTACAAGATTTATCATTCTTCTGATAAAGTTGATCATCCAGAAAATCAAAAATAGTACTTGTATAAGTACATGGATTAAACTATGTGCGACGAGATATGGATATCTGTGTTGTGATCAAGTTTTTTATTGATGCTATTCTTTTGTGGTTTTTTTTTTAGGGTTTCATAGAAGTTTTACTTGCAGTTTAGGTTTAAATTGCCTGCATCTCCACTTTTGTTTGCTATATACAACGGATGGTTAATTATTACTTGTTCTTTCAGTTTTTATGAAAATATATTATAAATATATTTTAAATCACACAATTCTTTTTTTTTTCGAATGATTAGATAATTTTGCTATATGTCCGAAAATTACATATACGTTACACTGTTAAAATAATAGACTTAAAAACGCATGCCCTTAAACACAACTTGATCATACGGTAGATAGACATGATAAACAATTCTCTCTCTCTCTCTCTCTCTCTCTCTCTCTCTCTCTCTCTCTCTCTGTGGAATGTATGTTTTTCTATATCTTCTGAAAAAAACTTAAGAAAAGTAATGTCATTATTAATTGTATTGATCTGGAATCATTCTTAGATTTTGTTCAAATCCTGACACCGGAGGAAGGGGTTTTCAATCGGCAATCAAATTCTTACATAGAAATATAAAAGAAACACATTAAAAATCCTCTCAAGAACGGTAAAGGCATGAGTCACTTGCATATGGGGTTTATGTCTCTCAGTTGATTCGATACACAAGAGCATGCTCTACGTATGAACAATTTCTAAAAACGAGGCAAGCTATTGACAAACAAGTTGATGAAATTAGGATATTAACAGTCTCGTTTGAAGTCATCTTTCACAAGTTTTACGGTCGATACAATGACCTTGTCATCACATACAACCTAGCATTGAGTCAAATGCTGACTGACGTTTTTCATACTAATTGTTAGGTCATTGTTTATACACTGAGCTTTCTACGGATTTTTTACGGGTTTTTTTCCCGATCATTACAAGGAGCACACGGCGGGTGTGACCGGTCGACAGGGGATGCTCACACCTCCATGGCACCTGATCTCACCTCTAAATTTTGAGGTCCAAATTTGTATCACTTAATCAGACTTTCGAGATTGAATACTGTTCGTTGTCCTCATATTTCATTGTATAAATAGAGAAGCAGTATAGATTCAGGTTGTATAGATTCAGTTTATTTCAAATTCTGGTCCTGGGGGTGAGGTGAATCCACAAGAGAGGATCAGAGTTTTACATAGGTATATAAAGGGGAATCTCCTGACGGAGAACTGTAAAGCCAAGTAGTGACTATGTTAAGAGTTGTGGCCCATGGGCTTTTTTGTCTTTCACTCTTGTAGAGATTATGCAAAGAATTCTTTGCACTTTATAATATTGTCACTTCTTCCTTAGAAAATATAGAAATCACATGAAATCTTAAGTGTATTACTCATACAACCTGCCTGTTTTTCAAGCAAAGTTGATGAGTTTTACAGATAAGTGCTTTAAGAGCCAAGGAAGGAAGTCTGCAAATATATTTTACTTAGAGAAAAATACGCATTTTGTTTAATATCACATGACTTTTGCACAACAACTCTATCGACGGCCACGGAAGGGTAGGTTATTTAATGACTTGTCTAACGTGGAAAAAATATACAGAAACAATCTTAATTATATATGGTTTATATATATTGATATTTTGAATTTATTTAATTTGCAGATACAGTTGTGAAAAAATATATGCTACACATAGATTATATGCATCCTTTTGATCGACCAGGATTTCAATTGACGTAAGATCCACCTCACATGTTGCCCTGGGAAACTGAGAGTTTTTTGTTCGAGATGGAGGGTTGGCTGTGAAAAGGTTTGTTATTATACAATTAATTACCCCTTACGAGGTCAACATGGTGAAATAAGGACCCGAGACCTGATCTGACCTGCGCGGCCTCGGTCAGGTCAGGTCAGCGAGTGGGCCAGGTCTCGGGTTCTTATTTCACCATACTGAATTCATAAGGGGTAATCAATTGTTTTATTATACCGATATAAGTTAATTAAGACAATTTTTGTAGGCTTAATTACTAAAATAATCAATTGTGTATTAGACCTACGAACTGTTATTATCAGTGTTTCATCGGGATCGGGATTCGCTAGTGAAGTTGTTTACTTTTCGCCTGCAAGTCTTGTAAGTTTTTGCACCGCCGATTTATTAAAACACTCTGTGATTGTCAGTAACATGCATTTTTATAAATTCACAAATACTATTCCCGAGTACAATGACAATCAGGTTTATACTTTTACTGTACAAAAGAGCCAAGTCTGCATTCGTTGAATTTGACATTCATTGTAACGAAAGTTTTAATGAAAACGATAAATTTTTTGACGCATCAAAAGGACAATCGTATTCCGTATCATAAAAAGACTATGCATATTTTTATAACGGCATTTTTTTTGTAATGAACAGTCATTACTTTATGCATTTATTTTTAAATTTGAATGGAATTTAGATTAACAGATCATTTTTAGCGGTCATTATTTATAATGACCGGGTCATTATACCCCACGTGCAATGATTCCTAGGTCATTATTGCTGTAAATAGTACTTTTTGGAGTCATTATTGAGTGTAAAAGCCTTCTAACAAGCCAATAAAATTTGAGTATTCTTAATAGAGGTATAATAAAACAATTTCTTAAACTTTAAAAATTTATAAATTTAATGTTTAATGTTTAGCTATAGTGAAGTTATATTTCAGTTTTTTGTACAATGTTATGAATGTGTTTATCTGAGCACACATTAGTCAGTCAGGGTTCTTTTTAAGGGATATATAATTTTCCTTGTACTCTGTCTGAGTTAAATGATTTGATAATAATTTTCCTATTACTCTTCCTGAGTATAATTACTCTGTATATAGTTAGGAGTCAATATATATCAGAGTTTAACTGGGTGCTACAGTATGTTTAAAGGACTAAATGTGACTGGGTAACCCGTCACCGCGTATTCTTGGTATAAGGGTTCCTATTAATATAGTGAATCAGGCGCCTCGATCTACTTCCTGACCCCAAAACTAATTCCACAAATACCACTACTGGTGATCATGAGCTTATTCAAATTCCTACCCTAGCATTACTTCGTCAACTATTATGTCTACTTTTTGCCTTCTAACCGCACTCTGCAGACTTCACAGCAATTCTGCCTCAGCTGCCAGCTGAACTGACTTATACACCCTTTGGGCAGTTCATTTCCAAGGGATATCAGGTTATTCCATTTTCATGGGTGTGTTCTATTACGTTTCACTTATTAGTAATTTATTTTAATAACTGGGACCTAAGGGTGTCCTTGTACAACATAAAATTTATTTATGTCTAACCTACAACTAGGTCACAAAATTAGAATCTTGACAGAACTTGAAATAATTCCACAGTCTACAGACTTTGCTTGCTGACATTGGCTGGTACGAGGAAAGAGGAATTCAGCATGTCTATAATGTTTTGTACTTCTTAACAGAATTTTGATTTCAAGAAGGTATTTCAAAACTATTCATTACATTTCAATTTTTATAACATATTTGAATTAAGAAATGCAAATTATACAATGTTCAACTAAAAAAAAAATGCTCACAAAGTCATAAAGAAACAAGATTTATGGGGGAATTTTTCTTGTTGTGGAAGGATATTAAGAATATTCTTCAAATTTACACATTTGTTACATGTACACTTAACATCGTGGAACTTTAGACCCACATATTTTAACTCAGAAAATATGTTCCGTTATTATCTGCTAGGAATTGTATATTTTTAAAACAAATTCTACACATTCACTCAACAGACTTTGCCAAAAAATAAAAATGTATAAGAGATGTCTAGATAAAAGGATGACCGCACTTAAGGACATGCAAAATTTGCGACAAAATAAACTTTCAAAACAAGCATTTTTCTTTTCATTGCAAGAATGGTCAACATCCAGTCTACAACTTTATGTAATTACGTTTAATAAAAGTGTGTATTTACGAAGTTCGAATCTGGGGCCAGGATCATGAAACATCTTAAGCTTAAGTCATTCTTTATGTTCTGTTTAGTTTTTGTAAAAGTCAATCCGAACAAAATTAAAATATTTTTCAATATTGCTTTACAAAAGTGTTGTTGTCTGCAAATTTAGAGATAAATTCAATAATTAGTAAACATTTTACAGGTGTTTGAAAATTTGACTTAAGTCTAAGTTTGTTTCATGATCCTTGGGCCTGGTTATTACGTAAAGAAACTATGTGTATAATGAGCTAGGGTGCTTCTTCCAGAATTGTGAGTTTTGCGGCCCCTAGGGCAGATTTCTGTTGTAAGGTGAGGCTCTGTTGATAATATAGGAAAAATACATTACAGCTAAACTTCGAAATCTCGAACACGGATATCTCGAATACCCCGGATATGTCGAAGTAAGGCCACGGTCCCGACGAAATTTGCTTTATAAATGATTAATATAAACCCCTTTATGTTGAACACGGTAATGTCGAATACCCCGGTTATCTCGAAGTAAAATTGTGTACCCATTCATTAAAATCACATGCGTTATCTCGAAGTCAGGATAATTTTCCGCTCTGATGATCAAGTCCGTTAGGTAAACTGAATGCTCTATTGATAACACCCACCTGTCTGTCACGCTAGGGTTACCTGTGTTCCTGTGATCAACAGATAATAGTGTGATAATTATACGAGGTGTATGTATGGCTTACCTTGATTGTAATTATGCAAGCCAAAGGTTGTGTGTATTAGTCTAATGCATACGCGTGGATGACACGTTAATTGTTTTGTGGCTTGGGTACGTTTATCTTGATAATCGCTATTTAATGCTATGTGAAATATGCGAGCATACATAGTTTATGAATATGAAAGTGAAAATTATAAACATCGAAGTAAAACAAAATTCTCTAATTCAAAGCAGTTAGAATCTATTTTCCCTATATGAGCGTGCAGAATTTACAATCGTCCGTACACACCGTCATGTGAGCTTGTGTCGCAGTGAAAACTTGTGCTGTAGTACCCTGTGACTCAGTGTTGTTCTGTTGTTAGACAAAAGTGCGTGATTCTTCTTTTCCATTTGATTTTATTATGGTAAAATAATTTTCTTTTAACCGATTTTACATGTGTGAACATGTTTTTTCCAATAAAAGAAAATGTATATTTCGTTTTCATTATTCTGACAGCGACCGGTTTTAAATTTACAATGCATAGACGATATCCGGTTATGTATACATGGGAAACGATGCTAGCGGTTGACTTGCCGCGTTGGTAGAAAGATTATACTTCTGTGCATATTATACAAGCCTTTAATTTTGTGAATTATAAAGAGGATGTAATTTTTTTTTTTTTTTTTTTGATTGCTAAATACATGTACATGTATATTAAAGAAATCGTATACAAAATGTCGAACAAAAAGGAACTTCATATGTTTTTACTATTAAGTACATGTTCACTGCACTAAGTTTATTTGAAGTTCATTTAAATTATAACCCTAGATATGTCGAACCCCCGGATATCTCGAAGTTCATCAACGGTCCCGTCAACTTCGAGATAACGAAATTTAACTGTATTTCTTTTAAGTTATCTATTCTCCTCCTGTGTATTGAGAATATAAACAATGTATAGTTTGGATGAGCAAAGGGGTTCTTCCAAAATGTTTAAAACTCGTTGTGCCAGGTTCAGAGGTTCTGTTTTTTTTTTTTTTTTTTTTTTTTTTTTGGGGGGGGGGGGGGGGGAGGGGGGATCTATTTGACGATATAGTGAAAATGTGTTAATTCTTTTAATTCTTTGAAAAATCTTCAACTAAGTGCATAGTGATGATGAGCGAGGGTAAGTAACTCTTCCAAATTTCTGAATTTCATGACCCTGGCTCATGGGTTCTGGTTTTAGGGTGAGGCTTTGTTGAATCTGTAGTGAACATGTATTATTTCTTAGAAAATAAGAGTAAAAATTTTAATAAACAAGGGTATTTTTACCAGATTTTTGAAATTCTGGACCATTTGGTCAAAGTTCTGATGCTGGCCAGGGCTATATTAATTTGTATTCTACTTGGGGAAGTTGTTCTTCTTTGCCATCCACCTTTGATAATTAATCACTGTAAGTAATGTATTTGAAAGGTTAATAAAATAAGAGAATTATACAAGAATTTTTATTGTATAATTAAGAAATAACTTTCATAGTTTTTAATGATCAGGTACACTTGTAAATAATAGATAAATAAAAATGAGACAAAAGTAACTTACTAGATGTTCTTCAAAGACCAAGAAAAGCCAATGAGAGGTAATTATTTGGAATTACAAATACATGTAGTACTTACACACTATTATTTTGTTAATAATCAGCATGATGATAGTAATAAACGCTGGCAAGAAGAACATAAAGAGTTGTTGCTGAGTACTAGACAAGTTATTTCGCTGATCCTGATCATTCTATTTCTTTTGCTTTTGGGCAACACATCTTCATCTATCAATTTATTTTATACTCGAATGGATCTTCTAAATTATAATTATATTCAGGTGACCGTTAAGGCCCTTGGGCCTCTTGTCTTTTATCTTCAGCATTTTACAATTTCATTTTCTCGTGCAGAACCACTGGGCCAATTTCAACCAAACTTGGCACAGGGTATTCTTTGGTAAAGGGATTCAAGTTTGTTAAATGAAGAACCACACCCTCTTCCAAGGGGAGATAATTAAGGAAAAGTAAAAGAAAATGGATGGGGTTATTTTAAAATCTTCTTCTCAAGAACCACCGGGCAGGAGAGAATGAAACTAATTTGAAAGCTTCCTGATATAGGGTAGATTCTGTTCAAATCATTCGACATATTTCTTGCTTCCTCCAGCATTTTACCGTTCACGGTAGCTCAGTTGGTAGAGCGCTCGCTCCGTGATCGGGAGGTCATGAGTTCGAATCTCGGCCGCGACAGACCTAAGTCGATAAAAAATAGGTAGCAACTGGTTCCTTCGCCATGCGCTCGGCACTTTGGAGTGAAAGTTGCGGGTCTTTCGGATGAGACCTTAAAAACCGAGGCCCCGTGTCACGGCAGGCGTTGGCACGATAAAGATCCCTTACTGCTCAATGGCCCTGAGTGCCGAGTAAAGGTCAAAAATTTGAAGCCCTTCACCGGTATATGGTGACGTCTCTATATGAGTGAAAAATTCTCGAATGGGACGTAAAACAATATACAATCATCCTCCAGCATTTTGAGAGTTTATTCTAGATTTTTCCAGAGTACACCACAGAATTGTCAACTATTGCTTCGTGACGTTCTAAGACGTCATCCTGTTTTGCCTTTTTTAATACGATCTACCTATCTTCTGAAATTGATTTCTTTTCCAAACCTTACCATGGCAACAAGGTTTTCCGTCTCTTCTCCGTCATCAGCGAAGTCGATTCCTCACTCATAACACATGCATTACCTTGTGCATTCCTTTTTACTCCCTCGTACATGAAATACTATTAAACATAAATTTTGAAAATATCGTGTAATTCAAACGAAAGAAAAAAAAAGAACCCAGATGTCATTTTTGACATAAAAAATAATCTTATATATCAAAAAAGAAACAAAAAGGAAACATCCCCTCCCAAAAAAAGGACAGTCTTGGATTGAAGACGGGTCTCTCGCGTGAAAATCCAACACGCTAACCATTACGCTAGTGGGACCATCACAATGACGAATATCTAGAATTGATTTTTTCAATTTTAAAACAAATGATATATTTAGCATTTTGAAAAAAAAATCTCTATCAATCCTTCAAATGTAAAAAAGATACAGAAAAACGAAGAAGTTGAAAAATTCTACTTTTAGATACGCTTCCGGTAGGAACCGCAAGTACCGACGACGCACGAAAAGGTGATTCTTCACATTAAGATGTCATGCATGTTTTATCATCATCAAAAAGTCTGCAGTTCAAATCTTTACCTATTCTGTATATCTTGTGCGGACAATATTTCATTTTAAAATCAGAAAAATGTCCGTTACTTGGAACCGGAAACGATTTTTTTCCAAAATTCTTTCAAATGTAACAAAGGCATTTTATAGCGTACTTTATCAGGATGTTTGGCGAAAAACTACTGTATTGTTCCCGAGATAGCACGTGGACAAAATTTGTCAAAAAAGAAGAAGAATAACAAGAGTTTGGATTAATCAGTTTTAAGGTATGTCACTCGTCAGCCTTTTAGAAAAGTTCAGTCAGAACCTCTTACTTAAAAACTATTTATTACAATTCAATCTTTATAACATATTTAAATTAAACAATGTAAAATGTTCAACATTCAATTGAAAAACTGCTCAGAAATTCATAAAGAAGATTTATAACTAAGGGACTATTTCTTGTGGTTGAAGGATATTTAGCAGAAATTTCTGCAAATCTACACATTTATTAAATTTAATATCTTGGAACTTAAGCCTCACATACTTTTACTCAGAGAACATTTTCCGTTATGATATGCCTGGAATATTAAATATAGGTCTCAATTAATATTTTTATAACAAAATTTACACCTTCGTTCAACAAATTTTGCCAAGAAATGAAGATATATTAAAGAAGTCAAGATAAAATTTAAACAGTTTTTTGCCAGAAAATCGCATATTTTGACCAATATTTCAAAATTTACATCACTGACCCCAACTTTTTCTTTCATTATTTTAAACTACTCGATATTTTTGACCGATCAGCACTTAAGTCGTAAAGAGTTTGATACAAGAAAATATTTTATTGCCTATTTAGATTTTAAATACCCCAAATATGAGACTTTTTTAGTGCAAAAAGGTCACAAAATAATTTACGCGCATTAATTTGCATGATTTGTTCAATGATAAATATTATTCAAACTATTTTACGTAAAATAAGATTATGTTTATTCCCATGGTTACATCTGATAAAATATGATAATGGTTAAAGTGATTAACCAAAGAGTTACAATTTAAGTGCAAAAAGGTCACCTTAATTGTACCGTAGCATAGTTAGATGCACACTGACCCCCCCCCCCCCCCCATTTTCTCTGCGATTTTGAGTCATACTATATAAGTACTTATCCAAAATATACTTCTCAAAAAATCCTTGATATAACAAATTTCACGAGTGACATACCTTAAAACATGTAAAACAAATTATATATAGATAGCAATTTTGAAAGGAGTCTCTAGATCTGTTAACCCTAGTAATTTCAAAGAAAAATATTTGAAAAACTAAAATGTTGAAAAATTGTACTTGTTAAATTCGCTTTCGGTTACGATTGAAAGTACTGACGACGCACAAAAAGGTGATTCCGCACATAAACAACTATTATATTCCCCCTCACTATGTTCGTCCGAATATAAAGCAATTATATTCTAAGTATGAGAGTAATGAAAAGAACTCATATGTTAGGAATGGCACTCGCCATAACCTTTTATTTTGCTTTGCCTCATATAATTATAATATTGATTCAGTCTATTATAAATAATTTTTTCATTAATCAATACATTCAGAACCGTAAACATACATAAAATATCAAATACATAATGTTTATCTCATTTTTAAATATACGTGTATACCCGTAGGTTATAGCGAGACTCGGTAATCGAACATGAATAAGGATATATATAGTATGTGATCACGTGATAAGTATGGAATGCAACGAATTTAATTTTATTTATAATATATAGATGTAAAAGAATTTACATTATTGATATGTTTTATAATCTCCAGTTCATATCTTTAGCCGTTGTTTAGATTGTGCGCGAACAAATTTATTTTTAAATCAGGAAATTGCCCATTACTTGGAACCAGAATGGTCTTTTCAAAATTTTCTTAGTTCATATCATTGCTCATTAACCCTTTAAGTTTCACTGAAAACTTCTGAACAGTTTTTGAGAAATCGCGAGCACAAAATTGGTCTACAATAATAATAAGAAAAAACAATAGAATCACTATAAGGTTTTCTGTGAAGACAAAAGACCATAACTAGAAACATTGTTGCCATGACAACCAGAAGGTCTCCCGTCCCTTCTCTGTCATCAGAAAAGTTGATTTTTCACTCATAACACGTCATGTATTACGTTGTGCATTCCCTGTATATCTTTCATCCATGAAATATAAATATAGTGAAAATATCACTAAATAGGAAATGGAAAATATACATTTTAAAGATAATCTATGTCATGTTCTATCATCTCCCATAAGTCTCCCGTTAATATGTTCTCCAGTTCAAGTCTAGTTTAGCCGTTCTTTAGATTTTACGCTGACAAAAGTACCCTTTAAAATCAAGAAATATTTCAAACCTTGGCACCTAAATGTATTTCAAAATTTCTCTCAGACGTAACAAGTTCCTATTATTGCCTTTATCATTTTTTTTTTTTTTTTTTTTTTGAAAATCGCTGAATAGGTACTGAAAAATCACGATCATAAAATTTTGGAATAATAATAATAATAGTGATTATTACTAGAAACTCGTTGCCTTAGCAAAACTGACGAATTTCCAGAATAAGGATCAATTAATTTTGAAACAAATTATATATGAAAATTCGGGTATGATTTTCTATTATATCTATTAAAATCATTATTTTATTTTATTTCTTTTTTTTTTTTTTTTTTTTTTTTTTTTTTTTTTTTTCTTTTTTTGATTAACAAAAAAAGTTAAATAAAAATGATTTTTGAAATTCGCTTCCGTTGGTTTTCATTTTATTTTCGATAGCTTTAAATCAGAAAAAAATTAAGAAACAGCCCTTCAAGTCCTTAATTGGGCCACTTAGCGAAAGTTGATGGGTTGTATGTTCCTAAGATCATTTTTTGAACATAACCTATTAGAGATATGAAGCAAAAACAATAACATTTCGGCCGCTAATGGCCCCTCATTACGTACCATATGATCAAAATTTTATAATATATCATTGCAAATTGTTAAGATGAACATTTTTTTTTCAATACAAAATATTGATCTTTAAAGAACTAGTATTGATAAAAGTCTTTTGTCCCTCTGAGCCTCTAATTTGAGGGTCAGCCCCTTTTTTCTTAATATCAAATAAAAGTTCTTGTGACTTTGAGGACTTGTTCAAAAATTAAAGAGAAGTATAGATTTAGATATAACAACGACGTATTATCAGTTAATAATAATTATTTCATTCATATGTCGACACGATATACCCCAGTGAGCTTGAAAAAAAAAAAAATACCACAGAGTCTGACACATCTGTTTCATATTTGGATATTTTACTAGAAAGAGACGTTAATGGTAATCCAGCATTAAAGCTTTATGATAAACGTGATGACATTACGCAGGTGAGTTAAGGATAGGTATAGGAATTTCTATGCAAATAAACTAATTAAAATGCCTAAGGACCATATTTATTATACAGAGAAAGTTAAAACTTATTGTCTAATACATACTTGATACCCACGACATGAGATAGCCGGTACACATTATGACGTCATATTATGGCGTCATTGTTCTTTACTACACAAGATTATAATGGACATCAACAAAAATGCTTCGGCGCAAGGGATGCTCTATTTTATTTAACTGAAACAAGGTATACTTAGAAGCAAAATAATCCAAAGATTGCAGGTATTGCTGCACAAATATCAACAGTTCAGTTGTATAATTTCTATTTGTAAAGTTTTAAGCTGAATCAGGGTAAAAATGTACAGTCCAGTTTAAGTTTCCTCAAATTCCGATCAAATGAGAAAATTCCTAGGATTTGTGCAGCAGTTTTATTAATCTATAGAATATTGTTCTTAGCATAATACAATTTTTATGTAAAATTAAATAGGGTAATCCCTTGCGCCAAAGTTGTTTTGTTGATGAGTTTTATTGCCTTCAGTACGTAAGAACAATGACGTCATAATATGACGACATAATGTGTACTTGCAATAACATATTGTGGGTACTAAGTATGCATAAGAAAATAAATCAAAACTTTCTCTGAATAATAAATATACCTCTTATGCGTTTTTTATTAGCTCATTTGTATAGAAACGCTTATACCTAGCCTTAACTCACATATTTAACTTTTCAATCGTCATCTTCCCTTACTTATGCAGCAATATACCTTGATCACCTGCATATGGGATGTATATCTTTCAGTTGATTCGATGCGCAAGAGCATGCTCTACGTATGGTCATTTTCTAAAACGAGGTAAGTTATTGACAAACAAGTTGATGAAAAAAGAATATCAACAGTCTCGTTTAAAGCAATCATTTCGTAAGTACTATGGGAGATACAATGACTTCGTCAGCAAATACGATCTACCATTAAGTCAAATGCTGACTGACGTTTTTCATACTAATTCCTTGTTAGGCCATTATTAGTCCCCTACCGGTGAAACCGGAGGGGACTATAGGTTTCCTCTGAGTCTGTCCGTCCGTCTGTCTGTCCGTCTAGCTGTCCGTCTGTCCCTCTGTCTGTCTGTCAGTCTGTCCCACTTGGTTTTCTGCACTTTTTTTCTAAACGCTTGCAGATATTGAGGTGTTTTTCTGTTTGTGAGTGTATCGTGATGAGTTACAGATCAAGTTTGCATTTTGTTCCGCTTCAATGATTTTTGACGGAATTACTACCTTTTCAATTTTTCTGGGTTTTCCGCAATTTTTATCTAAACGCTTGCAGATAATGAGCTGATTTTTGACATGTGACTTTACCTTGATAAGTCATAGGTCAAGTTTGCATTTGGTTTCGCTTCATTGATTTTTGACGGAATTATGTTATTTTCAAATTTTAACGGGAACCAGATTACACTTGCCGGTAGGAGACTAGTATTGCTAATGCAATACTCTCAGAATGCTTGTTTATACACTGAATTGTCAGCAGATTTTTTCCGTTGTTTCCCGAGCAGGGCTGGGGACATACGGCGGTTGTGCCCGGTCTGCAGGGGATGCTCAATCCTCCATGGCACCTGATCCCACCTCTGATGTTTTTAGAGGTCCGTGTTTGCTCTGCTCCCGATTTGTATTGTTTTAATGGACTTTGTGCTTGAATACTGTTCGTCATCTCCATATTTCATTCTTTTTTTGTTTTCGAGTTATATAGAATAAAATTATTTAGGGGTCAGCCCTTCATGACCTTAATGGGGCCATTTTGCAATAATTGATATAATTCATATTGTTTAGAACATTATTTTGAGCATCTTATGTTAAATATTGATTATCAAATAATGTTTCCTTTTCGAGAAACAAAGCATCAAATATTTAGTATTTTGGTCCCTTGTGACCCCTAATTACGAAACATCTGCAGATTGTAATGATAAACATTTTTGATTCAGTAATTTATGACAAGATATTGATGGTTAAAGAGATAAATATTAAAGTGTTTTGGCCCCTCTGAGCCCATAATTTCAGGGGTCAGCACCCTTTTCTTGCTATCAAATGAAAGGTCATGCGATTTTGAAATTTTTTCTTTAACAACTATTCAGAGGTCTCTTTTTCGAGATATGTAGAATATGAATATTTAGGGGCCAGCCCTTCAAGTCCTAAAAGGGATCGTTTTGCACAAAAACTGTAAAGAAAAAATAATAATAACAATTGGCTACCCCGTACACTTTAGAATATGCCACAACATTAAACAATTGCCAATTAAAATGAACGTGTTTAAAGCCGTTTTTGTTTATTTTTTAAATATAAATAATAAATAAAATATATGAAAAGCACTACATTCGTGCATTCGGATTCAAATTATCAATGCCGAAGAATATGGCATAATCTGTGAATATCGACATAACGTTACATCACTATCACTCTGTAATTTTTCTCACTATACACTACGAAAAACAAAGGAAATTCAAAGTTTACTCCCTCTGTAATTTAAAAGTATATAGTAAACATAAGAAAACAAAGGTAATTTACTGTAGTGCACCTAAAAATTACGTCTAATGACCTTTCTTCAGTTTTCTGTCGGTAATATTTGTTAGGTTGCCTACCCCCAACACACACCCCCATCCAATTGAAATTGCTTCCTACAGGCCTATATCTTCTTTCACAATAATTTCATGAAGATTCTTAAACTATTTCAGATCTCTTTTGATTTTTTGCCACACTTCTATAATATTTCAACAGGAAATTCATGAACTGTATAAATTGTTTTATCTTGAATCATATTGTCTATTTGCATCGTCAAAGTGCAGAAAAAATATATCAAATATATATATTTTTCATGTTGAACTATGAGTTTAATAAAATTATTGTCATTTAGTTTTTGTTTGAATTCTAATTTGTAATTTACATAAGAATTTAAGGTAGTATTAAGATAGACTATTTAATGAAAATTATTGCTGATTACTAAATTTTAAGATGGTTGTTGAAATTAACAATCGTACATAGGAGTAAAAATACATAGTTTTTTTATCATCCTTTCAACTACGTATATGTCTCTTAGTTCACCAGCAGTTTTTGTAAATGAAGTCGTTCATCGTCACGGTGTTGTATGTTAACGGTTAAGTTTTGATTGAATGAAAACTGAATTCAGCAGATTTACATATGAACGATTTAAATTCTTCGTAAAAAATCCGATATTTGAGTGAAGTTAGTTTAAGTGATATTCGAATCTTCAAAACTTATCCATACAGAAAAAAGAAGATGTACTTTGCAGTTAGATATGCAATTAAAAATATTATGTAACGAACAATAATCAAGCTAAGAAGTGCATTACGCGGATGGATACATGACCTGATAATCTTAGTGTTTTGAAAGTGTTTTCTTATGAAGAAAAGCAACTGCTTTGCAACAGCTCTTATTCCTCTGATGGACAACTAACCCGTCTCCCTGCTACCACACAGAGACGTGTTGCCTTTCTAGTGTCAAATACTTGCCACCTTGGTGTTAATACAGCTTCTAAAAATGGATGTTTAATCATTGACGGATCTGCAAACCATATTGTCTGCATATCTAAAATTAAACTAAAACTTTGGTACGCGAATGTAGGATTTATAAGAAGAAGATTTCCAACACCCAGACCTCTTAGTGTTAACGTCATCAGTTGAAAAACCATTTAAAGCAAGATCAAAATCTGCTTTTGAAAACCGGATAGTCAATAAGAGAGATTGTGTATCATGATTTATAGACAAATTGTCTATTTGAATTGTTTTTTGTTGATGCACTTTTCTTGTACGAGAGGTGATAAAAAAGTTCGGGAACTAATTGAATAGTTTTCATAAAAGAAATAAAATTAAATTTCGGTGTTTATTATTTTTTAAAGTAGTCCTCTCCGATTTTAATGCACATCAGCAACTGTTCTGCCCATGCGCGAATCACGTGATCCAGGCAGTTACGTGACATGCTCCAAAGCGTTCTGTTCACAGTAGCTAAAAGATTTTTCCGAGTCTTATATTTCTTACCATGCAATATATTTTTTAAAACAAGAATTGTCAAGTAATTTGTCATGAATGGCCAAATCTCGGCAATAGGATGGGTTGATAAGGAATCTTTTCCTAGAATGAGCATTGTGACCATCACAACCCGACTTATCTATCTTGGGTGCATCGTTTTTACATTGTGGATAAAGTTTGGGCGCCTTCTTTTTATCATATCTGATATGTTTAAAGTCTAAAGTAAACGGTACTTTAGTGATTTATTATTTATGTTATTCTTAAAATATTCAACTATATTTCTAACTGTAACTTGGCGATATTTTATAACAGATTGCTCAACTAAGGACACATCTCTTACTCAGCTTAGTTTTCACTGGGCACCAGAACAAACATCATAACCATCTCCCGTCCTTCACTAAAACAATCAATCCAATTAATTATTAAAGTTCTGGTTAGTCTTTTATCTTCATTAACCATGTACAAATTACTATATAATACTGCAAAGAAATTTCCAAGATATACGTTAAGCTTTACAGCCTTTCGCTGCTCGAGTACGAATGAGTCAGCCATTTTTTGTTACAGGTCACCTACATATTGACGCCATTTTCACAGTGACGTCACAAACATCGGGTAACGCATTAGGCAACTGCTATTTATAGAACATGCTTATGATTATTTGTGTGCCAAATTTCATTTTGATCTGAATAGTGGTTTTGTAAATGTAGAGATAGTTCGCGAACTCTTTGATCACCCCTCTTATTAACTGTTAATTCTCCTACTCTCAAAAATCAAAGCTTTCGTAAACCGCACGAGACATTTCGCAGCAGTGTTAAGGCGTACTTCGAAGTAAACAGAATATAAACGTGCATAAATACATACCTTTCTAAACTGAATATATTTTTGTAAAGCTACTATACTATCACATGACTTTAATATTATTTGAAATAACATTGTATGCCCCACTCTGTACTGGATTTGGTCTGGTCACGTTATTTGACAGTCACGTGATAAATACCTGCATTGTGTACTGTATGTAGGTCACAAACAAATTTCAATATCGCATGTACATACCCTAGTTAGAATTAAAAATATAAGTACTGAATTGCTTCTACATAACTTGTAGTTTGTGGAAAGTGCTGCTGCTTTAAATAGAATTTGCATTTTAGTAGTTTAAATTTCAAGTTATCTGGCTTTAGTCGAAATATGTGTGACATTTGCCAAGTATTGATTAAGTTATGCTCTCGATTTCAGGAAAGCAGCAGCACTTTTCAAGCTAAGGAACAAGTCCGTTATGTATATTCAAAAAATGGTCAAGATCTATTAAGTGTATGCCCTTGCGAAAAGGCGATTTAATGACGCATCTAGGCGTGAAAAATCTAATCCTATAGACTTAAACACGGTAGAATAAATTCAATACATTCTCTAGATAGTTTTTAAATAAAGGCACTAAGCAAAGGTTTCAGATTTGTATTAATAATCTATCTAAGATTTGCAAATAATATTCAGTTATATAATAAAATACATTTTTCACTACGAAAAAATTACTTGATCCGCCTCTCACTGCACCTAAAATGCGTCAAATTTTACCATGATGACGTCATGTCGACAAGTGCATTGCAATCAGTGACTTGTTTATATCTTGCTGTGTGGGATTTAACTAGCGACAAAAATGAATGCAGTGGTTAGTTTTGATGTAGTTCATTACTCTTATGCAGTTTGGAATCTCAAATTATATCCCTTTCTGTCATTGTGAGGAATTGCTATATTTGTGTGATGTCACAGTTAACTTTTCCGTTATAAATTAGGCTCGGTGTAACGACGAAAAGTTACCCCCCGTAGAATACTGACCGGGTGTTCATTTTTCTACGTAGACATTTGACCCCCTGGTCAATATTCTACGTAGAAAAATGACTCCCTTTTTCGTAGAATTTATGGCCCTGGGGTCATTTTTCTCCGTGTGGGTTTTAGAAAAATGACCCCGTAGAATAATTACACCGTCTCTCTCTCTCTCTCTCTCTCTCTCTCTCTCTCTCTCTCTCTCTCTCTCTTTTAATTAAAAAAACTGGTTTTGGTAGGAATATTCTTGTTAGACAAATACGCAGAGGTAAAATCATGCAGCCTAAAAGCTTTAAAGTTTAACAAAAGGTTATACTTTACCTTACATGTACATCAATAATACAAGATGTTTTATCCCTTTAACGAAAAACAAATAACTATAGCTAGGCTATTATGCTGTTCGATGACTATACGAGCAAAAATACATGTGTTCTTGGATTTGTTTTATGAAATTTTATTTTAAAAAAAAATTAAAAAAAAAGAAAAAGATTTCCAGAGTCGTCATTAAAAAAAAAACTATTTACTTAGCTTGTGTCAGAGAGAGAGAAACATACATGAATAAAAATGCATATTTTCTGTGTATAATTGTAATGATCCTCTTTAAATTCTACTCTGGGTAAATAATGTAAAAAAAAAAAAAAAAAAAAAAAGAATGAAAATAAAGTCTCAAGCGTTTTTTTTTTTTTTCTTCAGAAGTTACAAGAAAGATTAATGTTTTCGAACCCTACCCAAATAAATCTGCGTGAAAAAAAAATGGACAATTACTAAGAAAATTAGATCTCATATATATCTTTGATTTTCTGGTGAAAACGTCTAATAGAAATATAAGGAAAATTAAATTTGTGTAAAAATAACAGACAGGACTAAATTAAAATTCCTCTGATATTCGATCTCAGAGACACAAAAAATGTTTAGCTCAAAATCTTTATCAATGTTTTTTGTCGTTTGCTACTTCAACAAAGCCTATAAACAAAATGAGGCTTTTTACATTAAAAAATGAGGCTTTTTACATAAAAAAAAAATGATTAATAAATAAAAGAGGTGTTTGGTGTACTAAGATTTTTTTTTAAAATAAACTTTATTTTCCAGACCTAATCAATAGCAAAGAAGATATCTTTATATTTGAAAAGAAGGCAGCCATCGGGGATGGGGCCCCGACTAAGCTCCAAGTGATACAATAGCTATTGCATATCGCAGGATGCATATACCTGTATAATCAAGATACAATGTATATTATAATTTATATTACATAAATTTATACTTTAGAAATCATATAATTCAATATAATGATGTTTGTACAGCTTGCAAATTAAATTTATAAGATGTAACATAATTATGTCAGCTGCCGTAATGAGTCCATGTCGTCCCACTACAGTTCATATTGACTCATATGGCAGCTCTATCAGAGGACTGGACCCTTTTAATAGTGGCTAGTAAGACAACATTTCTAATAGTTTATACACACTGAAGTACAATAAAGAAAAAAAAAATATTGAAAAAGAGAAGCAATACATTACATACATAATAATGAGATTAAGTTAATTATATAGTTTTTATGTTTTATAAATATATATATATATATATATATATATATATATATATATATATATATATATATATATATATATATATATATATATATATATATATATATATATATATATATATATATATATATATATATATATATATATATATATATATATATATATATATATATATATATATATATATATATATTCATATGTATAAAAGTTGGATGATTTATATCACAGACTTTCTCAGACCTTTTTAAATATATTTATTTTCCAGTCCTTGTATTTTGATCTTTTAAGAGCATAATAAAACATGTTTAAGGATTTTTTAACATGACAAAGGATTGCTTTCGGCGTTTCAGCTATTTCTTCCAGTCTACACAGCATTTGTATTTATAGATTCTAAGGGCTACAACTGATATAAGATTGGTAAATAAAATTGTTTTTTCGTTGACTTCATTATAGAATCTTACTACTATAAGTTCCCATGATACATTAAATTTTAAAATTTCACTGACAACATTCCATATTCTTTGGTATACTAAGAACTGACACAAGTTTTTACACAGTAGTACGTATTTCCGCTTTCTAGTTACATGTAATAATTTTTATCAATAGAAAAAACCGAATGTTTCATTATGAAAAAGCTTCTCTGCCTAATTTACATATTATTTTTTCCCGAAGCATGATTGGCAATATTAGCACAATTGAAATTGCGTTTGCTAGACTACATAGAACTGTGCCAAAAAGTATTGTAACACATATTGTGTTCGAATCAAGTACGTGATTCGTGTCAGCGTATCTATAGTGGTAAGATTTGAGGGAGTGGGTAACGAGGATGTAACCCACTCTTTATATTTGCTAGCCTATAGAAAAAAAATTCTGATCATGTCTTTCCTATATACACAAATTAAGCGATCTTGCTGTGTGATACGAGGTTTAAAAATATACGAGTTTTTTAGGATAAAAGTAAACAAAATTCTTTTTTTCTTACTTCAAAAACCCTACTTACAAGGAGTTACATAATGCAAATGTGCATGATGATGTAGATTATACATGCATCTATATAATGATCAAGGAAGGGGAGTATATTGCCAGTATTTCTATCACAATCGAAGGGCACTCCTAATAAAAAATTACTATAGTAAACTATAGTTAACTATAGTTTACTATTATTAACTATAGTAAATACTTTGATACTTTGATTAACTATGAAACTTTAATTGGACCTTTTTTGAGATTTCAAAGCTGAACTTTTCTTAAATTGATATCAGTAATGTAAAATTTTGGGATGATATGTTAATGACCAAGAAATACGAGGGGTAATCAAAAAGTTCGCGAATTAATTGAATTACTTCCATAAAAGAAATAAAATCAGATTTCGATTTTTATTATTTTTTAAAGTGGTCCTCTCCGATTTGAATGCACATCTGCCATCGTTCTGCCCATGCGCGAATTACGTGATCCAGGCGTTCACGTGACATGCTCCGTAGCGTTCTGTTCACAGAAATTAAAAGATTTTTCCGAGTCTTATATTTCTTACCATGCAAGTTAATTTTTATAACATGAATAGCCCATTGGTCACAAATAGGATTGGTGGATTAGGATATCTTTTCCCAGGATGAGCATAGTGACCATCAAAACCCGACTCTTTTGTATTGGGGTGCGTCGTTTATCCAATGTGGATAAAGTATGGGCGCCTTCTTTTTATCATATATGATATGTTTAAAATCTAAGGTAAACGATATTTTAGGGATTCAATAATTATATTATTGTTAAGATATTCAACTATTTTTCTAACTGTAATTTTTTCGTTCTTTCGTTACAGATTGCTCAACTAAGGACACATCTCTTCCTAAGCATGCTTTCACTGGGCACCAGAATAACATCATTTTAACCACCTCCCTTCCTTCACTAAAACAATCAATCCAATTAATGATTGAACTTCTGCCATGTCTTTTTGTCTTCATAAATCGTGTACAAATTATTATATGCTACTGAAAAGGAATTTTTAAGATAAACGTTAAACCTTAAAACCGTTCGTTGCTCAAGTACGACTGAGTCAACCGTTTTTTGTCACGTCATCTACATATTGAGTCATTTTAATAATGTGACGTCCAAACGTGGAGCAAATATCTGCTATTTATAGAACTTGTTTATGACTAAATGTGTGCCAAATTTCATTTTGATCTGAACTGTTGTTTTGTAAAATAATAACGAGATAGTTCACGAACTTTTTGATCACCCCTCTAGTTCCCTAAAATAAAAAAAAAATGTGCACATATAAATTTAAGAACATAAAATATCACAATCATATATCCAAAAAAAAAAAAAAATGCTTTGATTTACTATAGTAAAAACTTTGAGACTGCATGAAACTATAGTTAACTTTGGTAAACTATAGTGGGTTTTTTTTTTTTTTTTTTTTTTTTTTTTGTTTTTATTTGTTTGTTTTTTTTTTTTTTTTTTTTTTTTTTTTTTTTTTTTTTGTTTTGTTTTTTTTTTTTTTTTTTTTTTTTTTTTTTTGTTAGAGACTATCAGTGTTTTTCATATAGCGATCCTGATACAAACAATATATATAGTATTTCATAGTTAACGTTATTTAGGCACATGTTTAACCGCACAGACAGACGGACAAGATTTGTTCCAAAATGAATATCACTGTATAGCATGCCGAACCAAAGAGTGTATTAAAATTTCAAGCATCTGCGATGAGTTGTTGCAGAGAAAACTGCAGAGAAAAAAAAATGTTTCGGACAGACAGTCAGATACAAACACTCACCCCGCACACACAACAGAGAGATTCACAGGGAACAAGGTATATGCCCCCATTTCCTTCGAAGCGGGGATATTAATATTCATGTAATACATAAGGATAAATGAACCTAAAAGAGGGAAAAAGATATTACATGATATTAAAAATGAAGCAGTAATAATTTATTACAGTTAATGATAGCATCTCCATATTGGACGCTATTGTACGCTTCATATGCCGTGCTTTCTCTAATTTTTTCTTTGTCTAAATAATATTCTGTTTAATAATAAAATGCATATTCAAATTTTACATGATGACATCATGTCGACAACTGCATTGCGATCAGTGACTTATTCGTCTCTATTTATACCTTGCTTTGTGGGATTAAGCTAGTGACACAAATGAATGCAGTGGTAAGTTCTGATGTAGTTCATTACTATTATACACTTTAAAATCGTAAATCATTTCATTTTCTCGTATTTTGAGGAATTGCTGTTTTTGTTTGATATCACAGTAAACTTTTATAAATTAGGCCCCACCCCCTTTATGCAGCCTTAACAGTGCTGCACAGGAAATATAAAACCATCGAGATAGTGAATAATGTCGTTGTTTAAGAACGTTGTATTGTATATGTAGAAAATTTCTCGAAAACCTTGCAGGAAAGGTAAATTTGTTTTTAAAGTTGTTACCCTCTCATTTAACACCAAGGAGATCAAAATCACTAGGAAATATTGGAAGAAGCCCAAATGCAGATTTTATGTCCCGCTCTCCTATGTTCTCAATTTCGCAATCATTTAACAAAAGATAAATATTGCATAGCAGTTCAATTACGATATATGTAGGAATTAACACTGCTAAACTTCGGGAATTGTCCCCTCATGGCACTAATCACATTGGAGATAACCTGCGATTAGATAGTGTTATTTATATGAAAAGACCCTCTATCATCTCCATTTCATTTTCTTTGTAAATGTTTTATTCAACTTCCTTGGAGTGCTCATCTGCTGATTTCACATTATTACACTGAGTTGTTGGCAATCTAGGCCCATGATAGTGAAGTTTAAACCCTAGAGGAAGGCCCTAAATTAATCTTTTAGCCACGATCTTGTTAGGATAATGCATGAGGTATTTGTTAATTACATAGACATTAATTGGTGTTATACCTAGGCGCCATAGACTGGTGACTGTGGAATCGTGGTCTTCAGGTTGGGTGCATGGTGCTGGTGTAGTAATATCTCGTGTAATTATCGTTTGCATTGTTGGTTTGTGGACGAGAACTTGGCTGTCTAAACAACTGACTGTGGATTGTCTGAAAGCATAACACTTGGAGGAGCGCGCAGTTATAACTTTTTTTTATGAACTCTTGGGGGAAAAAAAACACCGAGGGCAGGCAATCAAAATTATTGAAGGAATCAATCCATGACTAATTCCAGAGTCAGATGTTCATTAGTTTCAGATAGCACAATTTATTTTGTGTTGGACATTTGAGTTTGGAGGATGATAAGCGAGAAGGCAGGCCATTCGTACTGGCGTCGAAGGATGTTTAATTGCGACTAGGTGCACGACGTCCTCCATACTGACATACGTCTAAAATACTTGAAGTTTCAAAACTGGGATATTTAAAACCGAACTTTACGGACAACCCTCTAATAAAAGTATCTATCGTCCAATTATTTGCATTCTTCAGGATATCTCCTTTTTTTTCGTTAAATTTCCGTTCCATATTCCTTTTAGCACCTTACATTTCTTCCTCAAAAAAATCTGAACATGATGCAATAAAAACGGAATATGAGGTGCATACGGGTTAATTTCATTTATTCAGTGGGAATATTTTAATCGATTAAGTTAAAG
Source organism: Saccostrea echinata (assembly GCF_033153115.1). Lineage (NCBI taxonomy): Eukaryota > Metazoa > Mollusca > Bivalvia > Ostreida > Ostreidae > Saccostrea > Saccostrea echinata. The sequence goes on along the minus strand of NW_026889765.1, from coordinate 17,177,887 downwards.
ATTTCGCTTAATTAAAAACTTCGGGTACATTGTTGTTAGACTGATCCGTCCGTCCCTTCGTCCGTCTGTCACAGTATCACTATTTTAAGCAGTAGCCAACTCATCTTTTAGAATGATTGGTGGTGCCTTGAACTTATGCAAATGAGATTTTAAAATTTTCATTTTTACCCTGGGGGCCAAATGGGGGTCAAAAATGACGTTTTTTTCTAAAAAGAAAACCTGGTTCCCTGAACCCCTTCTACATTTTTCGCAGCAGCCTATTCATATTTTGAAATATGATTGGGAGTGTCCTGTAGATGTGCAATAAGGTTTCGGATTTTGGATTTTCACCCTGGGCGCAATTTGGGGTAAAAACAAATGACGTTTTTTCTACAAAAATCAGGTTCCCTGGACACCTCTTACATTTTTAAACTAGCCAGCTCATCTTTAGGAATGTAATTTGGTGTGTCCTGAAGATGTTCAATAAGCTTTTGAAATTTTCATTTTCACTGTAGGGGCCAGTTGGGAGTAAAAAAAACTAAGTTTTTTTTTCTACAAAAAAAACCTGAATCCTTGAACTCCTCTACCATTTTTGGCAGTAGCTCATTCATTCATATTTTGGAACATGATTGGGAGTGTCCTGTAGATATACCATAAGGATTTAGAATTTCAATTTTCACCATGGGGAAATCGAGAGTCAAAAAGTGTCGATTTTCTACCCAAACCTGGTTCCCTGAACCCCTCTTACATTTTTTTCACAATAACTCATTCATATTTTAGAATATTGTGGGTGTCCTGTATTTGAGCAATAAGGTTTGAGAAATTAAATTCTCATCTTAGGGATTGATTGGGGGTCGGAAAAAGAAATTTTTCTACAAAAATCTGGTTCCTTCAACTCCTCTCACATTTTTTGCAGTGGCCATGTCATCTTCTGGGTGATGTTGATGCTGTCCTGTAATTGTTCAATAAGTTTTTAGAATTTTGATATTCACCTTGATGGCCAAACGGGATCAGAAATGTTTTTTTTTCAAATCAAACCCGATTCCCTGAACACGTCTTAAACTTTTCACAGTAGCCCATTCATATTTTGGAATAAGTCTGGGTGTGACCTGTAGACATGCATTTAGGTTTCGGAATTTCAATTTGGAGTGAGAGCTTACAAAGGACTTTCTTGTATCATAGCATTAAATTTGGCTTCTTCCCTTATTACCCAAATATGAAGGTGAGTACATATAGAGGCAAAAACCTACCTGTGGCTATTGCTGTCTTATGATAGCATCAAGATGATTTAATAATTGTAGGTTTAGACAAATATACCGTAAATATTTTAACAGCTTTAGGGTGTAGTGTAAATTTTATCATGGTTTGGGTTTCACGACCCCTTGTAACCTCACTCGATTTCATCTAGTGAGGTTAAACCCGGAGTCAAGAAACAAAAACCATGGTATAATTTACACTACACCACAAAAAAGTTAAAATTGTATGGTATATCTTTTACTTAATTTACAACTCAATTGTTATTCTAGGGTGTCAGTTCAGCCATGATTGCCAAGTGATAATAGCAGATCAAGTTTTCAGGCTCGACACGCAGAGCCTATGATCGCTATTGAAAATCACATTGATCACAGTCGCAAGAAGAGAGTTGTAGTTGTAAAGAAGATTTCAGTATATTTTTAGGGATGCATTCGGCGCACACCATATGCATAAACAAAGTTTTTTTAAAAAGAAAAATCTGTTATTATAGACTTGTATACAACAAAAATTGAAAGTTTGAACAGATTTTAGGTCCATCTTTATTTTAAGAAAGTAAAAAAAGCAAATCAAACAAATAAATAAAACAGTATCGCGTAATGTTATTTGGTGTTGCCGTATTCTTTAAAATTTACACACTTGAAATACAAAGCCATATTTAAAATTATATGACTTTCAATTGAATCCTACTCGATTCTTGAACGCTCGCTACCCCGCCTGTACAAAACGCTTTAAACTGCACGAGAAAAGCACACGACAGTCACACGCTTTTCAGGGTAGTTGCAAGTTTCAGGGTCTATATATTGCTACATAAATAAGGGAAGCTGACGAAAGAAAAGTTGAAATAAGATGTTGCATAAAGAAATGAAACTGTTAGGAATATGATCCCTACAGAAAGCATTAGAAGAAGCATTTCTTTTGAATACGGTATGTAAAAAAACATAATCCGGTTAAAAGATTTGACCATCACTCTTTTTGCATTGTTTGAATCAAATTATTCTACAAAGTAATATTGGGTATTGAAATAAAAAGAAACTTTTAATCAATTTTTTTTAACAAAACGGTATTTTTTTTTTACATCTAATTCACCATTGACATGTTCAAAATACAGTGTATATAGAACATCATTATCTACAAACAGTTCTTGTTTGATTCTTTAATAAAACAATAAAAAAAAATTTAAAAAATCTTCTTTTTTTTGATATTTTATGCCTCATCTTTTATCAAAATAAAGCTTTTGATTAATAAATAAAACTGTTGTTAATACAGACCCTAAAACGTGCTTCTACACCACTTGCACGGTTCGGTTCGTTTCGTTTTGTGTACGGTACGCTTTGTTGAACGGTATGTAAATTAAGTGGGCGGAGCCTGTACGCTTTAGCTTATGACTGGCTACTTCATAAAGTCGTTTATTATTTTTTTTTATTATAATCTCTTCATTTTCTATAAATGGAAGGACGGTGTCGTAAGCATTTTTTTAAGAAGTTGTTTTAAAGTTAAAGCTGTTGTTATGAATATTTCCTTTTAAAAGCTGTATTTTCGTTATTACATGTAACTAGTCGTCTTATTGACTGTATCTTTCTTTAAATTTACTTTCTGTATGAACTACATTCAATTTTTAAAATAATTTTAGTTGCCTATTTATTATCTTATTTTGTACAACGTCGCCTTATGGTTCAAGAACTTGGAAATAAATCGAACATATAAAAAAAACTCTGTATAACAAGGATGAAAAAAATATTTTGTTGCGTCGTCATAAAGGCCTTTCTGTATTTTTTTTTAAGAATAAGCGTACATATGATTTTTTTTTAAATTTTCCTAATTGAATACAATTTTTTTTTTTAAATATTCAATTATCACACTTTTAAACAAATGAGTTTGATTTTATAAATCCCTCATGCTTTCATTTCGTTCACCATTCTTTTTACGTTCTTGTCGCTGTTGCTTCATTAAAAAAAAACAAAAAAACAAAAACAAAAAAAATTATCTTGACCAAACATGATTAAACAAACAATAGAAAAAAAAAATTATTATTTTCATTTTAATTTGCGAATAATTATAATTTTTTTTCACATAGATTCCCTGTGTTTGACTCACTAGGAAAAAAACATTGAAAAGTAATGGTAGAAGTGCACATAATTACATGTAGTGCAAAATATTACTTTATTTTCTGTCTATATTTTTCCTTTTTAAATAAATTTTCCATCAATGTGTAAATATGCATTTAAAGGGAAGTTACAATCAAGAAAACGGTTAAAACAGCTACAATTCCATCTTCAATGTATAAATGTATATAATATATATTGACTGCAAAGACAGATTTCCGAAATAAATAATTTGTCAAAATGTTAGAAATAAATAGTCCGTTTCAATTACCTAGAAAATAATTAATATGCACACGTGCATGTCCTCAAAAACTTTGAAAAAGAATAATTTGCCCATGCCGGGTGCTACCCCCCCCCCCTTTTTATTTCCTTGTCAAACTTTTTTTTTTTATTGAAGATCTAGAAGAAAAGCTGACTGTACATGAAATTCTGTTCGTCTGCTTATTAAAATTGTTTCTTTTTTGTAGACTTACTATTTAGACGGTAAACTGTTGATACACGTAGCTTAAGTTTTTTACCTGTGCACGTATGATGACAATACTTGATCGAAAATTTAAAATGTTTTTGAGTAAATTACGAAAGTATAGAAAGACGTCAGTCTAGAATTCGAGACCATGGCAAGAAATGAACAGTGTTTCATAAGCTAAAAAGCTTGGATGAACACGGATGTACTAACTAAGCATTTTTTTTAAAAGATTAAACCGGGCTTTATGTGTAAATTCCAGGTAACATATTTTACCTGCAAGCTTCAGTGAATAAAGCAAATGAAATGGGAAAATGCTTTGAATAAAAATTAATTCTGACATATATCCAGATTACGTGTATTAAACTGAAAATTTCATGCGAAAATGTGGCGATCGAACTTTTTGACGGTATGTTATATTGGTGATAATTAACATCTTGGGTTGGTCAGAAGAGTGTAAAAAAAACACATATTATTTATGAATACATCGCCTTTATTTATTTATTTTTTCTTGTGACTGAGAGGCGTTTACATTTTAACATGTCCGCTTGCAAACAGACAATTTAGTTCGTATTCTTTTTTTTTTTTTTTTTTTTTTTTTTTTTTTTTGTTCCTTTGAATTTTTTTGTTTTTGTTGTTGAAATGATTTGAAAAAAGATGATTTTAAGGGCTTGATTTTGGAAAATAGCACAGAATCCTAATACATTTTTCAATGTGTCTTCGTTTCCGAGAATTTTCATAAAGACAGGAATAGGGTAGATAAAAGCTATAAAAATAAATGATAAAGTATATAATTCACTTTTATTTATCATATATTGTACACGAAAATAATACGATGCTGCATTTAATATGAAAAAAATGTTAGTCAAGCACAACCCGATTATGCATAGCGAATAAGGAATAGCCTCAAACTCTATCGAGTTGTTTTGAAGTCGTAACTAGTTTTGAGTAGTTTCCTTATATTAACAGATGTAAGTCCAGATACATGGTACTTAACAATAATATTTTGAATCTCCAGGGTTATTTTCCGCCCTTCTTTAACTGGCGCTGCGTCGAAAGAAATAAAAGAAAATGACCTACTGTATTTGGTCATAGAAAGATTCGGAATGCTTTCGGGACGTGGCTTGCATAATTATTTCAAAAATTATTCATGAACGGTACGGATCGCTTTGTGCACGGTACGATACGCTTCTTGCACGGTAGGGTACGCTTCTTGCACGGAACGGTTCGTCTTGTTACTGAGGTGTACTAGCACGTTTTAGGGTATTTACAAATTTCAAAAAAGGTTTCCAACATATATGGACAATTGTTCTTTTACATATGTGAAATATTTCATACATACATGTATAAAAATAACACCATGCAAAATCTATATTAACTGAAGTTTGCCAAAGAACTACCGTAAAATATTTATGTACATGAATTTTTTTTCTTCATTCAAAACAAAATCAAAACAAGAATTTAAAAGGTGAATATAGAGAATATACAATGTAATATTTGGCTTACTTCTTCTAACATTGGCATAGGTAAGGTCAATCACCCACCAGTTGAGAAGGTCATGTGCATGATGATCTTTGAAACGATCTTAAAATCTAAAAACTAAAATAGTACAATACAGAGAGGTCAACGACGTATCACTGTTGAGAAAACAAGATCATTGCTGAATGTGTAATATCTGATAAAAAGGATTTTTTGACATTCAGAAATGCCCATACCCCAAGTTCTGTGTAGTGATTTGTTACTGCCACCTCTGGAGCTATCCTCTATGAATGAAAAGGAAACACAGTAAAAATCCAACTTAAAATAGAATTATTTGCTTGTCAAAAAGAACTGTTTTGTAGTAATTTTATATCTGTTCTCTCAAGGATGTGGTGTTTGAATTTTTTCTGTATTGCACAAACAGTTTGAGGTGTTCCCTGGTTCCCTGAACTCCTCCTACATTCGCAGTACAGTTAAGGTGCGCAATGGAAATATCCGTAATTTTTGTGATTAAAAATATATTCTTAATCAAAATGGCGATTCTTTTCAGTACTTTATTTATATCGGACAAATGTAATTATGCTTATTAATCAGATATTGAGGACGATTAGATTTTATATTTAGACTTGTCACGTGATGTGCCAGTCACTTGATTTTAACACATATACTTGCAGTATTGAGGTCACCTATAAATTTTACTAGTGCAAGGGCATAACCAAGTTAATATTCTAAGTTTAGTTTATAAATATTTTCAACACGCATTGTAGTTTCTTAAAAGTGCTGCGATCCTATACAGTTTCTGCTATTTCATTGTTAAAATCATATTTGTATGACCGCATGCTGAATATTTTGCTGGTCAACGGCTTTAAATATAGATAAACTTAATTCATTTTCAAGATTTCAAAAGGATCGCAGCACTTTTCAAATACCTTAATACGTCTAAAATTTTATTTGTAAAAGTTTACTATGATCCATTGAATGTATGCCCTTGCACTAGATCGATTTGTTAAGACCCTTGCATTACCCTCCGATATACGTACAAATATACGGCAGTATCACATAAATAGAAAACATACAGAAAATATGGGAATATAATCATAAAGAAGACATTGCATCCAAGTAAATAGCCTCTTAAATATCTGCAAATAATATTTTATTTAATAATAAAATACATTTTTCGTTGTGAAAAAATTACTTGATCCGCTCTCACTGCATACAAACTGCGTCAAGTTTTACGAAATGACGTCACATCGACAAGTGTATCAGTGACTTGTTTATACTTTGCTGTGTGGGATTTAACTAACGGCATAACAACATGTTATAGTAAGTATTGATGTAGTTTAATGCTCTAGTAGAGTTTAAAATCACAGATCATTTCATTTTGTGGTATTTTAAAGAATCGGTAGTTTTGTGTGATGTCATAGTGAATATTTCCCGTAAAAATTAGCCCAACCTCCTTTTTGTAGCCTTAACCGTGCTGCGTTTTTCGCAGCAGCCTATTCATATTTGAAAATATGATTGGGAGTGTCCTGTAGATGTGCAATAAGGTTTCAGATTTTCGATTTTCACCTTGGGCGCAATTTAGGGTAAAAAAAGAAGACGTTTTTCCTACAAAAATCAGGTTCCCTGAACACCTCTTACATTTTTACACTAGCCAACTCATCTTTAAGAATGTAATTTGGTGTGTCCTGAAGATGTTCAATAAGCTTTTGAAATTTTCATTTTCACTGTAGGGGTCAGATGGGAGTCAAAAAACCACGTTTTTTCTACAAAACCTGGATCCTTGAACTCCTCTACCATTTTTCGCAGTAGCTCATTCATATTTTGGAACATGATTGGGAGTGTCCTGTAGATATGACATAAGGATTTAGAATTTCAAATTTCACCCTCGGGAAATCGAGGGTAAAAAAGTGTCGATTTTTCTACCCAAACCATATTCCCTAAACTCCTCTTACATTTTTCACAGTAGCCCATTCATATTTTGATATATTTTGAGTGTCCCTTATATGTGCAATAAGGATTGAGAAATTAGATTCTCATCTTAGGGGATAGTCGGGGATCGGAAAAAGATTTTTTTTTTTTTTTTTTTTTTTTTAAAAATCTGGTTCCTTTAACTCCTCTTACTTTTTACAGTAGCCAAGTCATCTTTTGGTTGATGTCCTGTAGATGTTCAATAAGTTTTTAGAATTTTGATTTTCACCTTGAGGGCCAAACGGGATCAGAAATGATGTTTCTTTTTTCAAATAAAACCTGATCCCCTGAACACATCTTACATTTTTCACAGTAGCCCAATCATGTTTTGGAATAAGTCTGGGTGTGACCTGTAGACGTGCATTTAGGTTTTGGAATTTCAGTTTGGAGTGAGAGCTTACAAAGGACTTTTTTGCATCATAGAATTATTGTGGCTTCTTCCTTTGTTACCCAAATATGAAGGTGAGTACATATAGAGGCAAACACCTACGTTTTACTGTCTTATGATAGCATTCAGGTAATTTGAAATTGTAGGTTTAAACAGATATACCGTACATATTTTAACAGTTTTGCGGTGTAGTGTAAATTACAGACCCTGAAACGTGCTACTACCCCACACGCACGCTGCACGAACGGTACACGCTCGCTACACGGTTTGCACGAAACGCTGCACGGTTTACACGAAACGCTTCACGGTTTGCACGAAACGCTACACGGTTTACACGAAACGCTTTGCACGAAAGGCTGCACGGTTTACACGAAAGCCTGCACGAAACGCTTTGTACACGTTTCTCACACGCTTTGTACACGATTCTCGCACGCTTTGGCCTCGATCTGGATTATCTATTCGGAATCTCTCGGACTTTATTTAAATTATTACGGATTAATCAAAGATTAGTTAAGAATTGCAATCATTCAGTTTAAGATTAAAACTCGCTACACCAGTACTATATTAACAGGTAAAATACTCAGTCTTCGGTTGTAATTAATTAATACAGATGTAGTTATCATTGAGTATGAGCCCGCTCGGTGAAATGCTTATCATCGTCTATGTACAAACCTTTTTAAATAGACTCTAAATTACGCACTGAAAAAAATTATTATATTTGTAATTCATAATCTTTTATAGCATCCAATGTTTTTACAATTAGCCTATAGTTTGATATTAAAAAGTCGTTTCATTACTGATAAATAAACTCAGTTATTGATTTGAAGAAAAAAATGATTAAATTGCGTATGGTTTTTGAAAGCGAATCGATTTTCTTTTCTTTCTTTTTCAATTTTTGATTGATTTATTCATTTTTTGATTTATAAAAAAAATATATATATTCATTGGATTAGTTTAGGTTCTGTTTATAATTTGAAAAGTGACATGTACACTATATTGTGCAGGAAGGGGGGGGGGTAGATTACCGAGATCTTGCTGTTGTATCTTCGAATCTGTACACGGCTAAATATAACGGGCACTTGTTTCAGTTAGTATAACATTGGGGGAAATATTATTATAGAAACAGGTGCCCATTTTAAGAAAATAAAAGGATATCCAGAGGGACCAGATACATGTAATTCATTAAATGCACTTTATTCAGAATGATAAATAATCGTTCTCGTTTGAGGCATTGTGTTTATCAAATAAAAACAATATATCCACCACCTTGTAAAATCCTTGATTTCAAACCCCGTCTAGACAATTAAAAAAAAGTAATCAAAAGTCACGGCTTTTAGCAATACATTCAATATACATGTATGTACATGTCCTATGTCCTAAAAACTAAAAATTATGCTCTGTAATTGCGTGATTAATAAAACAACTAATAATTACACTGTACTCAAGATTTTTTTCTAATAATTTTTTATTCGCTAATACACTGGCAAATTAATTCACTGTTTACAGACAATCGGATAAATTTAAGAAATAAAATCCACGGACCGTATTTATTTGTACCCATTAAATACTAATAAAACGATTTAATTTCACTAATCAAAATCAATCGTTATTGTCCCGTGTCATCTTAGCTATGATTGACAAGAGATAATAACAGAACAAGTTTTCAGTTCCCGGCACGAGGTGCCCGTGATCGCTGTTGTGAATGACCTTGATCACTGTCGTAAGAAGAGTGTTGTAATGTGTAAAGAAGATTCTAGTATATTTTTAAGGGGTGCATCGGGCGCACCCCGAAAAAAAGCAATAGATTTCTTTAAAAACAAAATTATATATAAAACACTTAACAACAAAAGCTCAGTCCCCCCCCCCCCCGGAAATAATTTACCCTGTATTTGCCGAAGCACGTGAATTATAATTCATTTATGTGACAATTATTAACCAATTGTATGCATAAAAAGACTATAAATGATTCTTCGTTTCAACATTATTTGTAACACAATCTTGTGATATAAGAAAATTATGTTCGTTTATAAAGAAAATGAATTAACTGTGCTCCCCGGCCTAGAATTCCCATACTTCACATTTATAGCAACGCACTAAATTTTGTATTTTATTTTTCACGCCTGCCTTATCTATCTATTATTTTGTATCAATCACCCATATGTTCCTGTAATCTTTATATACCATAATTGTAAAATGGTGAAGAGATTCAAATGAATGAATGAAAAGGACAAGACCGGGTTCTTGGTGAATTTTCTTTTTTAAAAAATGTTTAGTATTGCCCCCTTTAAAAAATGTATTGAATCAAATACCTCTAAATTGATGTACATATAATTAATTACTTTGAACATATTTTATGTCCATCTTTATTTTTTTAAAAAAGGAAGAAAAACAAACAAATATGTAATACATTACCGAGTAATTTTATTTAATTTGTTGTTTCCGTATTTTTATTTTATACCACCGGTAATATATGCGAATAATATTACTTACAAACAACACAGAATGACATGTTGATCCATCAATATCCATATTTAAAATAAAATGACTTCCGAATGAATCCTACACGTTTTTCACACGATTCTTGCACGAAAGTCGCACATTTCTCACACGGTTCTTACACGAAAGTCGCACGTTTCTCACACGCTTCTCGCGCGCTCGCTACACGGTTTGCACGAAACGCTTTGGAGCTAACACGAAACGCTGCACGGTTTACACGAAACGCTACACGGTTTGCACGAAACGCTGCACGGTTTACACGAAACGCTACACGGTTTGCACGAAACGAAAAGCGCACGAAAGTCACACGCTTTTTTGGGGTAGTAGCACGTTTCAGGGTCTGTATATCATGGTTTGGGTTTCATGACCTCTGGCAACCTAACTAGACTTCATCTAGTGAGGATTAACCCGGAGTCGAAAAACCAAAACCATGGTATAATTTAAACTACACCACAAAACAGTAAAATTGTATGGAATATCTATTACTTAATTTACAACTCAATTGTTATTCTCGGGTGTCATTTAATTCAGCCATAATTGGCAAGGGATAATAGCAGATCAAGTTTTCAACTCCCGGCACGCAGAGCCCATGATCGCTATTGTAAATCACCTTGATCACAGTCGCAAGAAGAGAGTTGCAGGTGTAAAGAAGATTTCAGTGTATATATTTTTGAGGGATGCATCCGGCGCACACCACGTGAATAAACAAAGTATTTTTAAAAAGAAAATTCCACTAAAATATATATTTGTCAACTGCAAAAATTGAAGGGTTGTGCTATTTACCCCCCCCCCCCCGAACTATTTACTGTAACCCGTATTCGTTAATGCATGTAAATTATAACTAATTTATTTGACAACTATCTATCCACCAATTTTATTTTATGCATAAAAAGAGTATAAATGTCACAACACTCCAAAAATAATTTTATCACAAACTGATAATATAAGGACATACAAGAGCAGAGTCCTGATGAATTTTCGTTTTAAAAACATGTTGAATATTGCTTTGTTTAAAAAAAATTAAAATGGTTTACATTTTGTTAATTACTTAACACATTTTCTGTTCATCTTTATTTTAAGAAAAGAAAAAAGAAAATCAAACGAATAAATAAAACATTATCGCGTATTGAGATTTCTGTATTTTTTTTTAAATTTTCAATCTTAAAATACTTTTAATCCATATTTAAAATAAATGACTTCCAAATGAATCCTACACATTTCACGCGATTCTTGCACGCTTGCTACGCAGCCTGCACAAAACACTTTGAATTTCACAAACAAACAAACAAACAAATTAAAAAAAAAAAAAAAAGAAAAGAAAAAAAAACAGAAACAAAACAAAACAAAATAAAAAAAAAAAAAATGCATGACAGTCACACGCTTTTTGAGGTTGATGCACGTTTCAGGTCTGTATATTGCTACATTAATAAGGGAAGTTGACGAAAGTAAAGTTAAAGTTGAAATAAGATGTCGCATAAAGAAATGAAATTGTTAGGAATATGATCCCTGCAGAAAGCATTTGAAGAAGCATTTGTTTTGAATAAGGTATGCAAAAAATCATAATCCGGTTAAAAGATTTGATCATCACTCTTTTTGCATTGTCTGAATAAATTATTCTAAAATGTAATATTGGGTATTGAAATAAAAAGAAACTATTTTTTTTAATACAAAACGTTTTTTTTTAATTCACCATTGACATACAGTGGCTGCAACGTTATTGTTGACAAACCAGTCGTGTAGAATCGTTCGTGAAACGTGCGTGATCGTTCGTGTAACGTGAGAGATCGCGCGTGTATAAGGAACAATCGTTTGTGGTTTTAATCGTGCGTGATCGTGCGGTAAGAAACGTGCAAATTTCGTTTTGTAAGTTTTTATCGATATGTTATTTGTTAAACAACCATTTCGCTTGTCTGCTTTAATTGAAATAAAAGAAATGAAGCGCGATTTACATAATTGAGCGAACTAATTATCGCTAGCAAGTAAGCAATCTAGTCTAGTAAGTCGTATAATATTGTATTTTAATAATAAATGTTTAGCGATTTTCTTCTCTGATGTTAACTATGTTAACTGCTAATTGTGGTCAATATATTTTCGTATATCAATGCATGAAAAACGAACAATTCCCAATGCTTAAATGAATAATTATTAAAGCGGCAAATGTACACGACATGAATGTCGGGGTTACTTTTAACAGTGTTTATCCCTGATACATACTTTATTTTTATAATTTCTGGAGATAAATGAATTGTAAAATAATTGCTGATTTTAGAGATTCACAAATGTAAAGATGGATATAGTTTTAATTCATTTTATGCCATTTTTAAAAAAAAATTCTTATCTCCTTTACTGCATATCACAAAATCCAGTAGAATCAAAACTCATGACCAATCTATATCATCTGTTAGAATATGCAGCAATCAATCATAAGTTACATCTACGTATCGAAAAGATAAAAAAAAAATCAATTTTCTTAAGTCGGAGAATCACATAAATAATTATTTGTAATCTAAAATAACTATTAAATCTTATTTAGTTTCAAAAATATCCATTTCTAAATATTTTTCTCAGTTTTCCAAAGTCGATAAATTGCATCAATAATTATTTGTAATCTTAAATAACTATACTGATTAATTCTTATATCGTTTCGAAAATATATTTTCAAAACGATATTTACAAAACGATATAAGACTATCCACTTCTAAATATTTTTAACTATTTTGCGTGAAGAATCGTGCGTTTGCGTTAGCAATCGTGAAAGATCGTGCAACGTGTAGCATCGTGTGCGTAAAGGATCGTTCGTGTAACAGGTTTAATCGTGCGGAATCCTTAGTGTAACGTGATCGTTATGTATGTTGTCAACAATAACGTTGCAGCCACTGTATGCTAATACACCGTATATAGAACATTGAATGAATGTTTGATTTATAAATAAAACAGATTAAAAAAAAAAACTTTTATGCCTTCTTTTTCATCATTATAAAGGTTTTGATCAATAAATAAAAATGTTGTTAATATAAATGTCAAAAAAAGTTTCCAACATATATGGGCAATTGACCTTTTACATATGTATAATATTTCATACATACATGTATAAAAAATAACACCATACAAAATCTATATAAACTAATGTTTATAAAAAAAAAAAAAAACTACCGTAAAAATATGTATGTACAGTTTTTCTTCATACAAGACAAAATCAAAACAAGAATTCAAAAGGTAAATGTAGAGTATACTATGTAATTTTTGGCTTACATCTTCTAGCATTGGCTTAGGTGAGGAAAATCACCCACCAGGTGAGAAGGCCATGTGCATGATAATCCTTGAAACGATCTTAAAATCTAAAAACCAGAATAGTAAAATACAGAGAGGTCCACGACGTATCACTGTGGATAAAACAAGATCATTGCTCATTGTGGAGAAAAATAAATAATTGCTGAATGTGTAATATCTGATAAAGTGGATTTTAGCTCATCTAAACCGAAGGCTCAACTGGGCTTTTTGAACAAAGAGTGTCCGGCGTCCATCTGTCGTCTGGCGACCGTCGTCTGTTGTCTGTAAACTTTTCACATTTTCGACTTCTTCTCAAGAAACCCTGGGCCAATTTTATTCATGCTTGCCACAAAGCATCTTTGAGTAAAGGGGATTCAAGTTTGTTCACAGGAAGTGGTTCTTTCAAGGGGAAATAATTAAGAATTCGAAATTTAGTGGCATCTTTTAAAAATCTTCTTCTAAAGAACAACTGGGCAAGAAAAGATGAATTCAAACTTATTTGAAAGCTTCATTACAGACGCTAGATTTAAATTTGTACATATCATAACCCCCAAGGGTAGGACGGGGCCACAAGAAAGTATGAAAAAGGAATATATAAGAAATGCCTTTAAAACTTCTCGAGAACAGCAAAGCCATGATTAGTCGTATTATAACAGAAGTATCCTTAGGTAGTGAGGATTCAAGTTTGTTCCAATCAAGCCCCCTTTGGCCACAACAGGGGATGTGGTTCAAAGTTTACCTTAGGAATATATAGGAATATATAGGTAATATCTAAAAAAAAAATCTTCTCAATAACAAGCTAAGTCATTATTAGATATATTACTAGTAATACAGAAGTATCCTTAGGTACTTAGTGTATATTCAAGTTTGTTCAAGTCATGACCCCTGGGGGTAGAGCGGGGCCACAACAGTGGGTCAAGCGCTGTAATGGTTAAGGGGCATTTGAGTAAAACACATTGAAGACTTCAAATAGTGGAATGACCTGACAGCCCTTGGAATGGACTAACCTAAGGGTATATAAGGCAAAGCTTTGGGAAAGTCAAGCATTCAGGATGTAGCTGTAGAAGTTAGATGAAGAATCAGCAATAAAGAAGTTAATGTATTCTATCCTAATTGCAAAAGATTCAATGAAATTAAATACATAACGGATGATAGGTGTTGAATACTTAGTATTAGACATAATTCCCATTTATTGCTATTAGCATGTAAGTGTGGGATGTATTCTAATTTTTGACCTTGAATATTGGTAAGGTTTTTTCCCTCTGTTTTTGATTAATAAAAAAAAATCAATTTTAAGAAACTTATCTGGTAAAAATCGTTTTCAATTTACAATTCATTTCTCTGTGTTTTAGTGCATTTTTCCACTACATTATTTAATAATATTCTTAGTATTTGAATTTTTATATTTAAAAAATTGCTCCATAGACTTCAATGTAATCTTTGTTAATTAATTACTGATTAGTTAATAACATTACAATGTATGAAACTTTCTCTTGGTAAATCCTTTTCTACTGTAAAATGCTTTAAATTAATATCAGAGTATTATGTATGTGATGGACATTTAAGGATAGAGGATGAAAAGCCTTAAAGATAAGAGCAAAATAAAAGTATAAAAGTTATAAACACCAGTTGCAAGTATCCTAAGGAATTAATGTTAAGTTCTAGGTGTAGTAAATCTGAAGAAGACTGAAACACCTGGGGCCCGTTTTATAAAAGAACTTATGACTAAAACCAAAATTTAATTCTGCTAATAACTTTCTAATCTATATTAAATAGAAAATGGTTTTAATCTTTTTAAAAGGTATCTAAAAAGATACTTTTACGCAAGCAATTTTAAACAGAGCCATTAAGTCTGCAAAATTTTACATTCAACTGAAGTTTTTGGTCTTGGTCGTAAGTTCTTTTGTAAAACGGGCCCCTGGTTCTTACCTATCAATGGGAACCTATGGGAGAAAATGGTGCATGTAGTATCGTACCCAGTCTCGTCTCTAGATAGGAGAAAAATTTAGGGAAAGGTTTCCATATTTTCCTGACTTCAAAATATGCTTATTTGCTTTTGTAACATATATTTGTAAAAAAATATATTTTAATGATGAAAACTTTTATGCGAATTGACTTAAAATTTCCAGAAATGTCTGTGATTTGCTGTTACATAATGATTTTAACTACAAATAGTATCAAGCATTTTCTGCAGTTTATTTTGTAGAAAAGAGAGATGAAGTTCATTGATAATTATAAAGTTTAGGTGCACTCCTGACTGCAGAAAGATTTAAAATTAAAGCCAAACATCACAAAAATCAATAAAGTTCTGGCAACATCAAGTTAGCTGTAATTCAATTCTGCGCAATTTATAGTCCAATATTTGTTCATTTAATAGCAGAAATTTATTTATACTTGGCTTTATATCACAAATAATTCCCTAGAAAAGTCGTAAAACTGGCTAAACATATAATAAGAAAAAAAGTATATTCTATAGGACATTTTACTTCATGGGACAAACAGTTAGCAATTGAGATCAACAAGAAACATAATACACATCAATTTTTGTTTATATTTATACACATTTGATCATTGATAATTCTATCATATTTTGCACTCCTGACGAAGAGCACATGAGACTTTAAAGTAAAATTATTAAGCATAAAGACTGGAAATATAGATCTGAAAAACAGATAGATCCTTTAATTGATAGATTTATTTGGCACAAATGTTCCATGTCTCTTTATTTTCCAAAATAGAAAGCAAAAAATAAATACTGATAAAAGTTTTTCCAAGCTGAAGAACAAAACATCAAATGTTGCATTCTGACATAAATGGGTATGCACAGATACCTGACTCTCATTTATGCTGCTTATGAGACATGTCACAGTTAACACTTAATTAAATATTTTGTAAATAGTCCATATTTGATTAGCGTGCATTGCTAATCAAACATTGCGCTGTTTGTGTGAATGAGTGCCATGTGTTAATGTTCTGTTTGTCACGTGATTCTTCTATTTTTAGCTTACAAACTGACCACGTACGACCAGTGGACTTATGATAGACTACTATTTGATAATCAATATGTATGTATAGTAACTGCGTGCACTCAAAAGCGCTTACCCCGCCAAATCTATTCGCTTCTCCTTTACGGTGTAAGAGGTACAACATATTATGTATTGTTGAATTCATCGAGTTTCATGAGGCTTTGATATGTACCTTATATTTATAATACTGGATACCTGGTGAGATTAATTTCTAATTATGTAAATGCTTTTAAAAGGAATTTCGATAATACGTAAGATATCTTTATTGGCAGCACCGTGAAGTTTTCATGTTGTGTGACTTGTAACTTTGTTTAATGTGCCGTATTTGTCTCTTGTTAATATATGTGTGTTGTGAGTATGTTTTCTAGGTTTTCTAGGTTTCATTTCTTTTGTTATCCTCATTTGAATTCAAAACTTGAAGCTAATCCAGCGGATATTTCTTGAACGATGACCCTGTGACATACATATTAACGTTTAAATGGAATACCAGTTATTGTTTTTCACTTTGACAATTCTTTCTTTTATTTACTTGTTATACAGATATTTAAAATCAATGTTTTTTGGCATCATTGCATTTTTTTGTTGCACTCCGGACATGGTCAAATAAAAATTACTACGCTGGTATGTTAAGGCTACACCCAGATATCCTACTTGCCTATTCAATATAACGTCATAGTAAGCTGTATGACGTGAACTTTAGAGATAATGATTTCTTTAAAATATCTATATTTAAAGTTTAATTTCAGGTCCGAGAAATGAATGAAATCATTCAAAAACATAATATTACCTAAATCTTGCCGGTTTTTTTTTTTGGTGATATAAATAGTTGATATTTTACACGGGGGTTAAATACCAAGCCCATGACGTCATAACTATTGATGAAATATTTGCCGAGTGAAAATTAAATGTGACGAGAATTCATGTAAACAAATATATGGAAATGGGAGTTTTAAAGCATATACCGTGAATGTTATGTGATTCATAAGGAATAAAAGATTAAGAATCAGGTACGCTGATTTATTCTTATCATGTTTTCTTATAATAAACACAGGCAGTGTTTTGAAATCCTGATCATCCTTTCCTCTGTCTGTCTATAACAACAAAGATGCAGACGTTCAACACTACGCCGCATATACTTTGAAACATAATTTTTGTTTGTATCGAAAGCTTGTATTCTACAGTAATTGGAAAGTGCTGCTAGAATCATGTAGTTAACATAAATTGATGACAATTCCTTGATCGTATGTACAAAATGTAAAAATTTTGGTAAGGTTTCATGCGAAACTTTGGAATAATTTTTTCTGTGTCTGGAAAGTAGAATTCTAGCAGCACTTTTCATGGCCCAGGGATGTTTTTACATAATCATTTTCACGAAAAGAAATGATATACCCCCGGGGTAGTGTTCAACTTTTCACTTTTTCATTGAGGCAATTTTTCTATTTATATACGTCACGTGATGGCGTCGTAGCTGAGTGCTTCTTTTAGCCTAAGATTCAATGACGTCTATACAATGGATAGTAATAGTAAATTTTTTATCTATGGCTTTTCCGACTTATCAATGTTACATTTACGAAAAAAGTCTAAATTCGCAGAAATATGATCTGGGTACTGCCTTAACATACATGCGTAAAGTCTTAATTTAAATTTCAATATATTGAATTTTATCAAGAAAATCTTTATTTATAATAAATCATTATTATTCATTGTACAGATCTTCAAAAAATATGCAATTTTCAAAATGTCACATACATGTAAAGGTGTTGCACTCTTCATATTTTTTATTTAGAACTTTTTTTGTGTCTTAAGATATCAATGAAATATTTGGCTGGCATTGAGCTAGTATCAAAAGACATAATGTTGAGCTACATGTATAGAAATTTATGTAGCCTGATTTTCTAGTGCAAGTTTATAATTATGTGGTCTGTAATTTTTTTCAATACACACTTTTACAACATCAATTTTCAGGAATATTGGGAACTGCATTTTGAGCATAAATACTGATGCTCATATAAATACATGATGATTACAGGAATATGTTGGTCATTGTTTTCCATAAATGTTTGACTCATTTTTCTTCTGCTGCTTAGAGCTTCATCTGTTGATCTCATGTGTGAGTGTGATCTGCTAATAACTTGAACATACCATCTCTCTTCCAGTGCATACATTTTACTACATGTTCATCTTCGTTTTCAACTATAAATGACTGAAACGGACAATGCACATTTTTTATCTTCATTTAGCTTTTTTCCAGGATTCACTATTCTACAAGGGGACAAAGTATCTTCTAAGAGTGTTGCAAGTTTCCCAACGATTGCGTTTCATCATAATTGAGCGCTCATAAATTTTCCGATAAAATGTCCACTTTTTCGCTTGTCCGGCAAAATGGAGGCTCGTCCTTGGCTGCAGAAAATGCATGTAATCCGAACATTCTGAATGGCTAATGTTCCTGTCAATTAAAAATCAGCGATCCGCCAATTATAAAAAAAAGCCCTTTTTTATTTGTAAACCTGGTGTGATTATAGTGCAAAACTTCAATGTTCAGAAGTCAAATATATACGGTGTATGTTTAATGATTCAACAAATATATTCATTATTATATGTACTTTTAAGTTATGGCTTTTAAATGTCACGTTAATGAGTCGTATTTATCAACTTTCAAATAAAGAAAACGCCTCGGTAATGAACACCTTATTTTAAGAAGAAATGTCGCGGTACATATAATACGTTCTTCCCGTTTAATATTTCAAAAAGATGCTGACTTTATATCAACCTAAAAAGGAGTACTTATTCACCTTTCATTTACCACATGCAGTTAAAGTATTCAAGAAAATCTGATGATTATATCTTAAAATGTTAATTACATTATCTAACATGTGATGTAATATGAGAAATATGAAAAATGAGTCAGGAATATTTCCATGTCAATTATCAACATGGTATTATTGGAACGAGATCACTATTCAAAATTAATGTTTACAAACTTAAAAGGATCTTTATTCCAAAATTAACCACACATATATATCTTCTTTTATGTGTTAATCGTTTGTGTAATTGAAGTAATCATAAAATGATTTATGAATAGAAATCATTTACATGTTACGCTGACAAATTTAAGAAAAGGAATAAAAAGTGATAAAATTTCAGAAGGAATGGTTTTGCTTTCATATCAAAGATATGTTCGTTATAAATTTCAATTTGATTTTGTTTGAAAGAAAAAGAAGTCATAGGTCAATGATAGAAAAATTGTTAGCAGTATTTTTAATTGATCCACAAAAAAGGGTATTGAAATTGTCAAGCCTCTTTCTTTACTACTCACTAAGATATTAACAGTAGTGAAAGAGAAACTTCAAGAGTACTGTGCAACAATATATTCGAGAAGTGGTGTAAATCAGATGTGGATACTTAAAAATTCCAAGGAACTTTTGGAAAATTTGAAATCACAAGATTTTACCAAAATCAACAGCTTAAAAACTTACGATTTTTCAACTTTATGCACAACCATTCCCCACGATAAATCAAATTCCAGGCTTTTTGATATCATTGACAGCTGATTTTTCAATGAAAATGGAACTCGTCAATTTACTTGCCTTGTCATTGGTCATTTGCAAAATTATTTTGTTAAAAACATTCTGATTGTACACACAAGTACTCTGAAGTTGACATTAAAAAGATGCTCGAGTTTCTGATTGACAATATCTATGTGGTTTTTGGAGACCAGATCTTCCAACAATCTATTGGAATTCCCAGGGGTACCAATTGCGCCCCGTTATTAGCAGACCTTTTTTTGTATTCATATGAAGCAGAATTTGTCCAAAATCTTATACGTGAAAAGAAGAAAACACTTGCTATGGCCTTCAACTCGACATTTAGATATATTGGCGACGTATTGTCAATTAACAATGGTTATTCCCATTCCTATGTCGATACGATATATCCTGGTGAGCTTGAGATGAAAGATATCACAGAGTCTGACACATTTGTTTCATATTTGGATATTTTACTTGAAAAAGACGTTATTGTTAATCTAACGACCAAGCTTTATGAAAAACATGATGAATTTAACTTTTCAATCGTCAACTTCCCTTACTTATGCAGCAATATACCTTTATCACCTGCAAACGGGGCTTATACCTCTCAGTTGATTCGATATGCAAGAGCATTCTCCACGTATGTACAATTTCTAAAACGAGGTAAATTATTGACAAACAAGTTGATGAAACAAAAATATCAGTAGTCTCGTTTAAAGTCATCATTTCGTAAGTTCTATGGTCAATACAATGACCTTGTCAGCAAATACAATTTATCATTGAGTAAAATGCTGACTGACGTTTTTCATACTAACTGTTAGGCCATTATTTACACAATGAATTGTCGACGGATTTTCCCGTTATTTCCCAATCATGACAAGGAGCACACAGCGGGTGTAACCGGTCGGCAGGGGATGCTCACTCCTCCATGGCACCTGATCCCTCCTCTGATGTTTTGGATGTCCGTGTTTGCTCTGCTCCTGATTTGTATTGTTTAATGGACTTTTGAGCTTAAATACTGTTCGTTATCCCCATATATTTCACAACCAACCTCTAGTTGTGATGAGTTCTTTGAGTTACATATGTACAACCCAAAACAAATGTTATTTTGGATGACTCCTGCTCACCAAAAAATAATATACACTTCACATGTTTTTCATGACTACGAGGGGAACACTCATACTGTTGTCCTGAAGTAATGGGGAAGACCTAGGAAACTGTTACCCGAGGTCGAGGGCCAACGGCAACAGTTTCCGAGGTTTCCCCATTATCGAGGGACAGCGGTTTGACTGTTCCCCGAGTTGTCATGAAATAAACGTTTTATTACCTAACCTTCTATATAATATCTTCAAATAATGATAAAACATAATAACAGTGTATTTTAAAATACATCAACAACAGTTCGTAGCATTTCTTAAAGCCAAACTAAACAAGATGAATATTAATCAAATCCTCATCACCGATTGGTGTTAAATCAGAAAAAAAATAATGGGATAATATTATAAATTTATGCATGCATATATTGTTTAGTAAACAACGTCATGATGATTTGAAAGTTTGAATATAACACAGTCAGATGTTTAAGGTAAGGATCAATAGGGAGTTAAAGGAGCCTACATTTTTCCAAAAATATCCTCGGAAAAAGTGTTCTTAACCTCTTCTTTGAAATGATATTAAATGGATATCGGGATTACTTTTCAATAATAATTTTAAATGAATGCCAAGGAAGTCCACATGCGGACATTACTGGATGGACGCCTCTACGTGTAACATTGTCGCCTATGGCCCATCATATCCTCCCAGGTCCACCATGTCCTTAAGGACAGAGTGTCGACCCAAGGTAATCCATGCACCCCTTCAATTCTCCAACCAACACCAATTTCCCAAAGCAATAGCTTATAAATTTGGTATGCATACAGAGTAGAAATTTTGTCGTCACTTTAGAGCTTGCACTCAATTCCGCTTTAAAAACCACACAGGTAACTGAACTTCAAGATCACTCAGCAGGGGATAAAACACATCCAAGTTCACTAAAAGTGGGTAATACTGCACACACAATGTCATGTAAGATCATTAAGTATGAGTAAAATGCTACATCATTACCTCCAAACCTCTTCTGAGGAATACTAGCCAACACCCAGAAGAAATAACTGGTCAAACTAATCAAACAAGTCTGACGAGTATCCGTAGCTAAATATAGTAACATAGACTACCGTAGTGACCAATAAAGCGTAAAATATAAACTATAACTCCTGATGCCACAATAAACACACTTTTTACATATACAAACAATAAACTAATAAAACATTGACACAATATCACTAGTGACAAAATTTAAAATAATAGTTATTTTTGTCAAGTCATTTTGGAGACACTTTAATACTATATTAACTTTTCTCAAACACAGAAAAATGTTAAAAGATCCAGTGATTACTATTTTAAATACAGAAGGGGAAAACAAAGAACTATATGCGGTATATGCATATTTTTGCCCCCACAAAAATCATATTTTGAAAATTTCTTGAAATTTGCTGAATTGTATATATTGTATAAAAAATCTACAGTAACAAAAAATATAATAGTTTCAAAGTAGGATATTGGCAATTTTTATTTCTATGACGTCATAAACTAATCGGATTTTGTGTTATTTTTCAGAAAGAGGAAAAAATGGACATTTTTTTTTTTCAATTTTAACTATTAAATTTAAGGAGCGCAGGCCTGCTCCAGAACACTATTTACATATTTCATTGATATTATCATTCTACACATTATATCAAAATATTGAGTTAGAGCAGACCTGCGCTTGGTGACTTTTACTCAAAATATCGACGGAGTTTACAACTTTTTCTGTATAATTCATGGAAATTTTGAATTTACGTCATTTTCCTGACGTCATAACTAACATATGGCTTCATGGCTTATGAAAATATTCAGTGCTTTTAAGTCTGCGGATATCACCCTGTTTTAGATCATAATTATATAATTCTCCGTCAAAGTTTGGTTTTGGGGGTAAATATTGGTCATTACCGAATATAGTCCCTTTGGAGTTTTGCATGTATGTGTTTTAAATAAAACAAATCGGGATTCATCTTTGGACCATTTACTATAGCTACATGTATAAACCTGACCTCTAATAATAAGGCTAGAGGAATCCTTCATTTAAATAATCGATTAATGGAGATAATTCATGACTATAAATAATGCAAAAATGTTCAACAAAATAAAAATCGCCAAATTTAATAATTTTCTATATAATTTTTTTTTTTTTTTTGAAGAAAGTAACTTGCGTGAGTCCTAAGTTGTGAAGGTTTTTTGTTTAGTAAGTTACAGACCCTGAAACGTGCTACTACCCCACACGCTCGCTGCACGAACGGTACACGCTCGCTACACGGTTTGCACGAAACGCTGCACGATTTACACGAAACGCTACACGGTTTGCACGAAACGCTACACGGTTTACACGAAACGCTTTGCACGAAATGCTGCACGGTTTACACGGAAGCCTGCACGAAACGCTTTGTACACGTTTCTCACACGCTTTGTACACGATTCTCGCACGCTTTGGCCTCGATCTGGATTTTCTATTCGGAATCTCTCGGACTTTATTTCAATTATTACGGATTAATCAAAGATTAGTTAAGAATTGCAATCATTCTGATTAAGTTAAGATTAAACCTCGCTACACCAGTACTATATTAACAGAAAAAAATACTCAATGTTCAGTTGTAATTAATTAATAGTTGTCATTGAGTATGTGACCCGCCCGGTGAATTTGTCTATGTACAAAACTTTTTCATTAGACTCTAAATTACGCGCTGAAAAAAATATATATTTGTAATTCATAATCTTTTACAGCATGCAATGTTTTTACAATTATAGTTTGATATTAAAAAGTCGTTTTTATTACTGACAAATAAACACAGTTATTGATTTGAAAAAAAGAAGATAAAATTGCGTATGCTTTCTGTAAACGGATTTATTTTCTTTTCCTTTCTTTTTTTAATTATTGGTTTATTCATTTTTTAATAATAATTAAATAATTTCATTTGATTAAATTAGCTTCTGCTTATAATTTGCAAAGGTAATAAGTGTGTGCGTGAAAAGGGGGGGGGGGGGTAGATTACCGAGATCTTACTTCTGTACCTGACTAAATATAACTTGTTTCAGTAAGTATATACCATTGGAAAAAAAAAATTATAGAAACAAATGCTCTTTCTGAGAAAAAAAAGATATCCATATCTCCAGCTGGACCCGATACATGTAACTCATTAAATGCACTTTATTCAAAATGGTAAATATATCGTATCATTACAGAGTTGAACTTTAAGTTATCATAAAATTTTATATGGGAGAGAAGCCGGGGGATAGGTATTGTAATTCTTTAGTTCTCTTTTGAGGCATTGTGTTTATTAAATAAAAACAATATATCCACCACCTTGTAAAATCCTTGATTTCAAACCCCGTCGAGACAATTAAAAAAAATAAATATGTATATATAATCAGTAGTTGCGGCTTTTAACAATACATTCAATATACATGTATACATGTCCAATGACCAAAAACTAAAAAATTATGCTCTAGAACTGCGTGATTAATAAAACAACTAATATATATTTATTCAGGATTTATTCTTTATAATTTTTTATTCACGAATACACTGGCAAATTAATTCACTGTTTACAGACAATCGGTTAAATTTAAGAAATAAAATCCACGGGTATTCATTTTTACCCATTAAATACTAATAAAACAATTTAATTCATGAATTATTGTCGGTTGTCATCTTAGCCATGATTGACAAGAGCTAATACATGTACATGTAACAGAACACATTTTCAGTTCCCGGCACGCGGAGCCCGTGATCGCTGTTGTAAATGACCTTGATCAAAGTTGTAGGAAGAGTAGTTGGAAGTGTAAAGAAGATTCAAATATATTTTTAAGGGGTGCATCGGGCAGCTTTAAAAAGAAAATCATTTATAAAAACGTATTAACAAAAACTCAAAGTTTGTGTTTTCATTTGAACCCCCCCCCCCCCCGTAAATATTTAACCTTATATGTGCCGATACATGTGAATTATGATTCCTTTATATGACAATTATTAATCAACCAATATTATGCATAAAAAGACTATAAATGTCTCATCGTTTCAAAATTATTTGTATCACAATCTTGTAGTATACATTTAAGAAAATTTTGTTCGTTTATAAAAAAAAAATTGTGTTCCCCGGCCTAGAATTCCCATACTCCACATATATAGTAACGCACTAAATTTTGTGTTTTATTTTTCACGCCCGCCTTATCTATCTATTATTTTGTATTAATCACCCATATGTTCTTGTAATTTCTATATATACCATAATTGTAAAATGGCGAAGAGATTCTAATAAATGAATGAAAAGGACAAGACCGGATTCCTGATGAATTTTCTTTAAAAAATGTTCAGTATTGCTCCCTTTAAAAATGAATTGAATCAAATACCTTGACATTGATGTGAATATATTTAATTACTTTTAAGACATTTTCTTTCCATCTTTATTTAAATAAAAAAGAAAGAAAATCAAACAAATATGAAATACATTACCGAGTAATTTTATTTTGTTGTTTCCGTATTTTTTTCCTTAAAATACCACCGGTATGATATATCCGAATAATATTAGTTACAAACAACACAGAATGACATGTTAATCCATCAATAGCCATATTTAAAATAAAATGACTTCCGAATGAATCCTACACGTTTCTCATACGATTCTTGCACGAAAGTCGCACGTTTCTCACACGGTTCTTACACGAAAGTCGCACGTTTCTCACACGCTTCTCGCACGCTCGCTACACGGTTTGCACGAAACGCTTTGGAGCTTTCACGAAACGCTGCACGGTTTACACGAAACGCTACACGGTTTGCACGAAACGCTGCACGGTTTACACGAAACGCTACACGGTTTGCACGAAACGAAAAGTGCACGAAAGTCACACGCTTTTTTGGGGTAGTAGCACGTTTCAGGGTCTGTAATTTGTAAAACATTTGCAGATATTCAAGACTTAAAAAAGGAATAAGGCATACATAATAACAATACATTCCAATTAATGCAACTTTTATCCTCCCAAATTATGGTTTACCCTGCAAACCAAATTTTTACTGCTCTCCAAATACGAATTTCCCGGAAAAAAGTTGGAGAATATTCAAAAATCATATTATTCATGTTATTAAATATCTAAGAAAAATGATCATCATTGTTTAAATTTTTTCTGCAATGCATGAGAAAATCGGATTCAGAATGAGTAAACAGGACACAAACAAGACTAAAGATGTCATTCATTTTTCAAAGCTAATGCTCAATTACACCAATATCAGTTTGGTGCTCAAAAATTACAAGTCTCCAGATAAATATTTTGATCATCAAACAAATTTTCTCGTTATTGATATCAACATGTATTTCTTAGGAGGACGGTACATATGGTTACAATTGTCCTCGTGTCAAGAGCATTGAAAACCTTGGCATAATAGTAGACTCTATTACGTAATGCCTTGCTCTGTGTGGGTGATTTGGAACATTGTCCATAGAGAAATAAATAAAGGTATTAATGTTTAATTCAGTTCATGGGATGTATTATTATACGTGTACCTATATAAATGCTGGATCCAGGAAAATTGGATTACATGTGTCTTTTAATCTATATCTTTCCTTTTCTTCACACTTTCTGCGAGCATTTTTATTTTCAAGCAAGGGACCAGACCGCGTTATGGATCCAACAACCATAGTCTTTTGTTTTATTCTATTATTGTGCTCATCTTATGTCGTAGCAGACTGTGATACAGGTAAGAAATGCAATTTATTGATTTATATTCACATTCAATATTTTTTTCAGAATATCATGACGTGTTTAAGTAAAATTTATAATACAAGTATTTCCATTAAAAAATCAAAAATGAATAATAATAATTTTTTAACATTATATTGATTTATATTCACATTCAATATTTTTTTCAGAATATCATGACGTGTTTAAGTAAAATTTATAATACAAGTATTTCCATTAAAAAATCAAAAATGAATAAATAATAATTGTTTTTATTATTTTACTATCTATTAAAATTTAATTATAAAATAAGACAAACTCAAGCTTTAAAAATCAATATTAAAAAACAAAACAAACGAGTTATAACACATAATGAGCAACAAATAGAAAGGGAAACAACCAAACAAAACGTCAAACAAGCAGACATAAATACAATTTTTAAAAAAAAAATTGAAAAAAGGAAGGGGTCAAATACAAATGTCTTGTAATCTTTATTAAAAAATATGTCAATTAACTGTGTTGTTTCTATATTTATTTTTAAATATGCAAATACATATAATTTTCAACTTTGTACTGCAAACATATACCAGGGTGGTCTGGTAAAATCGTTGACATCCCCTTTTTATCGAAAAATAATGAGTGCACTGAGCTGAAATTTTCAGGAAATGTTAATTAATCATATTTAAGTACATCTTAATTTTTAAATAAATTATACTCAAAATTAAGAATTTTATTAAACAGGATATGGTCGCACTTAAATCAGTAGCCCTTTTCACACAAAAAAAAAAAAAAAAAAAAAAAAAAAAATTATTATTAATTTTCATCGTAGGAGAAATCTTACGGTTTAATTCCTTTTCACAAAAATAGGATATTCTTATGTGTAAAATTTGTCGTAACCTTGCGAGAACCCTAACCCTTTTGTAAGAAATTTAGAACCGATTTTAATTTTAAAAAATAACAGATAAAACCTAGATCCATGTTTAATAGAACGTTTCTACGCATCCTTCAATAGCATTTTATATTACTTCACAATTATTGTCGAAAAATTAAATGAAATATATTGCGAAATATTTACGATGGCAGTTTCACGTAGGATTTTCGTACGACTTTCTTTTACGTCAGACTTGTGATTGTGACGTCAGATTTCAAACTTCCTTGCTTTATAATCGATTGCACTCGATTTTTGTTGAGAATAGTGTTTGTTTCACTTAAAAGTGTTGAAAACGCCGCTTCATTTTTATTCTCATCTACTTTTTAAAGGATTATAATGCATATTGAGATCGTTGCTAGGAAAGAAGTCTGTCGTAAGTAAAATCTTCGTCGTAATCTGGAATATTTCGAGCAATTTGCTTAATTTTTATCAGTTTTCCAAGACTTTGAAATGCATAAAGTGGTAAAAGCAACACGCGATAAATGGCGAGGTTTGATGACGTTATGGAGCACCGGAAAAGAGGTCCAGTTATATGTTGACTGAGTAATGACCTCAAAAGAGTGTAAATGATAAGAGAATATTTAAAAATATCACTTATAAATTAAGATACAAGTGGAATGGGTATTTTTAAACGGGGGTGCTTTTTGATCGAGTCACCCGGTAGATCAAACCATACAGACAATCATCAATTGGCAATAATGAAAGACGCTTTTATTGCAGGCAGTCGAAAAAAAGACTTCCAATTAGTACAGTGAAGGTGAAAGTACCTTCCCTAACTTACATGTACTAATACAAATTTTCATAAGGTCCCATGTGTGTGCGAAATTGGTCGCTCGACTGTTTATGGAGTAATTAAAGGCGACCTCGAATGTGTGCGTCAGTAGGGGCTTATCCAATCTTTTTAAGTAAAGATGAAAGGTGACGTTATAATCCGTGCGCCGTAAGGCGATACCACACATCGGAAAATCCCATATTTTGTTTATATGAACACATTAATCTTTGAAATTTGCTATGTATATTGATAAAAAATGTACAAAAGGGTTAAGCAAAATTTTTTGAAAGCAGTCTTGATTATTTTTCACTCAAGACTAACTGTCCACGATTTTACCGGACAACCCTCGTATAATATTTAGCTATTAGCTATTTATTCATATTTTGCATTGATTATATATATATATATATATATATATATATATATATATATATATATATATATATATATATATATATATATATATATATATATATATATATATATATATATATATATATATATATATATATATATATATATATATATATTCAGATAAACTGAATAAGATCAGGAATCGGGGTAATGTGGTGAGACCTGGTGACATTAAGTTTATGGCTGGATGTGTGAGTATATAATACAACGTACTTAGAAATATCCTAAATAAATTCGTAAGAATAATAAATTAATATTTATAATAATATTTCTGTTAGTGGATATGTGTAAAGGACTAAGTCACAGTATTGCATCTTATTGCCTGGGTGAACTTATGTATGCAATTTCTTCTGAATTACTGATAAAACCTATATAGGATTAAACATTTTAAAAATATCAACATCAACGTGTCTGAATAAATTTAATTCTGGTTTTTCATGTATTGCAGATTTTACGGTTGGCTACTGTGGTATTTCAACTTAACCCTAACATAACCCTAACTCAACCACGACAAATAAATGGATTTCAGTGATTGTTCTATGAAGAAGAAATTTTGAGAACATAATCGTATTAACCCTTATTAAGGATATCAGTTATTATTTATGTACTGGCTAATTAGTTCTAACAAATACAGGGAATATATATATTTTACCTTTAGTATTTATTTTCCTAATATGTGTGTTTTGGGAAATGAAAAAGTCTGAAAAAAGGACTTGGGAAAAACACACCGGTCCGTAAAATATATAATGTAACCAAAGACAATCAAAGATATTTACTCATTTTGTACATAGCATTTCCTATTAATAATCTATTTTAGTCATATTTTATTCACCATAATTTCTTTCTGCACTTTTAATGAACTGGAATGTGTTTTGCATTTTTGAAAATGGACTCTTTTTGATATTCGTATATTTATTTTTTATTGAGCATTGTATTTATATATAATTGAGCAAATGCAATAAATCGAAAAAGAAAAGAATGTGAATTTTGCTATTCTTATAGACAATGGCATATCTGTTTGTTTTTTAAAACCTTCGAGTTTCTATCGTTGTTTATAATCTTCAACACTTTTTATTATCATGTTCAAAAACGTCATTCACTTAATATTACACAGCAACATATTTTCATCTTCTTTTAATCACATGGGCTGCATCAGATTTAAGGCTTTTATAACCTGCGTTGCCAACGTCACAATGACTTACGTCAAAAATCAATCCGCTTGACGTTACATTTAGAATATGTACAATTTGAAGGCATTTTTGAAGGAGAAATTGCCTTATTTTCTACACGTACTGTCGGAAAATTAAATTACAAGGAATGAATTTAATAGCTACCAAAGTTATTCTGGTATAACCTGTGTTGGAACAGCTTACGCTTTTTATAAACCGCTTCGCAGTTTATAAAGCGTAAACTGCCCCAACCCAGGTTATACCAGTATAACTTGGATAGCTATTAAATTCATTCCTTAAAGAAACTTAAAACCAATTTGTTTGGTTGGTTGTCACATAAAGTCCCCCCAAAAGTTGAACAATCTGTTAGAATGTTCATTTTGTAAAGACTTGCATGAGTTATTTGTATCATTGATCATAGAGAAAACTTCTGCAATTACAGTCAATCTGTATTAATGTCAGCATGTCGTAAACTCTATGGTCGTTATAATGACCTTCTTAGGAAATATAACCTATTAATGGGTCGTATTTTGACTGATGTATTTCACACCAATTGTAAGGCCTTCTTTTTATACTAAATTTGACTACAGAATATTCTGTCTACCTGCTGAATACATAGGACTGACGGCGGGTGTTACGGTCAGCAGGGATGCTTACTCCTCCTTGGTACCCGATCGCTCCTCTGGAATTTCCAAGGGTTAAGTCCGTGGGTTTTTTTTCCACAAAATACGGATTTGTATTGCTTGTAGATTTTTTTGCGGTCGATTTCACCACTTTCATGTATCAGAGTTTTTCTTTTCAGTGATGAAATATGGTTATCCAGCACTGCATGCTAGTGAAGTTTAAAAAAATTATGGACGCTCGCAGGAAATGCCGATTGCTGCATGTAAAATTGCTTGCTGAATAATAATTACTGATGCTTCTTATTTTACTCAAGTGGTGCATAAGAATTTTAAATATGGCCCTAAGCCTTATTTGAATTTCTAGATTTACAGTTTTGCTACATTAATTTTTAAAGCTTTAATAATGAAGAAAAGAAACCTTTGGCAAAGAAATATATGGAAACATGATGATGACAGCAAGAGCCTAGTTTTCAAGAAGATAAAAGGATATTTTTGTATGAAAATCAAGAATAAAAATTACACTCACAAAATAATAATAATAATAATAATAATAATAATAATAATAATAATAATAATGATAATACCCGTGTCCGTATCATCCAATACAATAATACTGAATCCATTGACTGACAATTACATCATATTTTTATGATAGAAAATGATTTGATTTTTTCATGATCTGTAAAAGAAAAGTGAGCTATTGTATTTTTTTAAATGGACAATTTAAATTAGCTATTTTAATTAATTTATTTGTTTATGAAATATGGAGATAACGAAAAGTAATTTTTGAAATGGACAATTAAACTCCCCATGCCTGGAATATGTTCCAAAAAATTTAAAACAAATATTTAATGGTAAATGACATATGTGTTTTTTCGAGTTAATATCCAAGGAAATTATTTCAAAAAAAAAAAGAAAAAAAAAAAGAGGGACTCGCTTTGTTGTAATTTATTTATTTTAACAGTTCATCTATTTAAAATAATATACTAAACATTCATAAGTAGACATATCATACCTACTTAATTAAAAAATGTGATTGATTTGTGAGGACATAAGTTATCTTTTAATGATTGACGAAAAACCACTGAATAGTTTTCGATATATTGAGTGCATAAAAATTTATCTAAAAAAAAAAAACAATAATGATAACTAGAAAGATTGCTATTGCAAACAATATCGTATGTCAATCCGTTCACAAGACTTATACAATGCAATGCAAAAAAGTTGAAATAAGAAAAGAAACAAATGATAGACAGATCTGATGTTGCCTGTTGCATGACAAGTTTTTGAAATAGGACCAACTGATGAAGAAGTGGTATTTTGAAGAAAAAAAAAGACACGCAAAGAAACAGACAAACGTACACTGACATCGTAACAAACGGGGAAACAAAGCTCACGCAGGACTGTTAAGGCGTTCTACGAAGAAATGAACGGAATATAAACGTGCATAAATACATACCTTTTTTAAACTAAATTAATTCTTTAAAGCTACTGTATTATTACATGACTTTAATTTTAATTTAAAAAACATTGTATACCTCGCTCTGTACGGAATTTGGATTGGTCATGTTATTTGACAGTCGAGAGATAAATGCATATAATGTGTACTATATGTAGGTCATATAAACAAATTTCAATATTGCAAGGGCATACCCTAGTTAGAATTAAAAATTTCAGTAATAAATTGTATCTTTATAACTTGTAGTTTATGGAAAGTGCTGCTACTTTAGATAGAATTCACATTTTATTAGTTTAAATTTCAAGTTAATTCGCTCTTGTCGAAATATATGTGACCTTTACCATGTACTCTATTTATTTATTTAGTAATGCTCTCGATTTCAGGAAAGAAGCAGCACTTTTCAAGTTAAGGAATGTTTCCGTAATGCATATTCAAAAAAATGGTCAAGATCTATTAAGTGTATGCCCTTGCGAAAAAGCGATTTAATGAGGCACCTCGGCGTGAAAAATGCCCACCCAGTGGACAAAAAAATGGTAGAATTAATTCAATACATTCTCTCGATAGATTTTAAATAATGGCACTAAACAAAGGTTTCAGATTTGTATTAATGGTCTACCTCAGATTTGCAAATAATATTCTGTTTAATAATAAAATCCGTTTTTCACTGTGGAAAAATTACTTGATCCGCCTCTCACTGCAAATAAACTGGGTCAAATTTTACCTTGATGACGTCATGTCGACAAGTGCATTGCGATCAGTGACTTGTTTATATCTTGCTGTGTGGGATTTAACTAGCGACAAAATGAATGTAGTGGTAAGTTTTGATGTAGTTCACCACTCTTATGCAGTTTAAAACCGCAAATTATTTCATTTTCTGTTGTTGTGAGGAACTGCTATATTTGTGTGATGTCACAGTAGACATTTCCCGTGTAAATTAAGCCCCGCCTCCTTTATGCAGCCTTAACAGAGCTGCGCAGAAGCCCCAGTCGGTAAGAAACCGCAGAAATAACAAACCAAATAACAAATCATAAATGTTTACGTCCTAAAACTGTCTGAATCGTAGTTCTTTTTTAAAGACTTATCAAAAAAATGAAATTTATAAATATTGTTAGATCTTTATCATAATTTTCTTTAACACAAAATATGTTTATATTCGTTTTTTTTTTATATATATGAATGATAAATGAATAATTTTGAAGTATTGTCGGTAAATGTCCGAGGACTTAACTCGGACGAAAATAGGGTTAAACTATATACATGGCTAAATGATACCAAAAAATGGGGGGGGGGTTGTTTGTTTGTTTGTTTGTTTTTTTTTTTTTTTTTTTTTTTTTTTTTTTTTTTTTTTTTTTTTTTTTTATCAAGAAACCCATTATGTTGAGAAAAATAAGATTAAATATGACTCAAGATGGTTTGGAAAATC
The DNA here is from genome assembly GCF_033153115.1 of Saccostrea echinata. NCBI lineage: Eukaryota > Metazoa > Mollusca > Bivalvia > Ostreida > Ostreidae > Saccostrea > Saccostrea echinata. The sequence continues at coordinate 17,144,340 of NW_026889765.1, read as the reverse complement.
ATTTCATTGTTATAGTAACTCATCATTTAGCCGAGGCGTCAGTATTTTATTTAAGAATGAATTGAATGCAGAAATAGTTGAGAAACATGTCTCACATGACGGTAGAAGATTATTTTAAAAGTAAAAATAAATGAGCTATTATTTTCGTTTATAAATAATTATGCACCAAATTCTGTTAAAGAAAGCTAAGGCGTTTATTTTTTCAAACATTGCATTGTTTTTTTTTTTTTTTTTTTTTGTTTTTTGTTTTTTTTTTTTTTGGTTTTGTTTTGTTTTGTTTTGTTTTTTTGTTTTTTTGTTTTTCATAAAAAATGCACAGCAGATGATGATAATATTATCTTATGTGGAGATTTTAATTGTAAAATTGATAATCATCACGATCAAAGTCTTCTAAAACTTAAAAAAAAATTTAATTCGTTTGATTTAATGGGTACGTGGAGAACGAAATATCCAACCTTAAATGGATAAACATGTGCAATTCAGAAAATATTCCTAGTAGTAGAATAGATTATATATTAATAAACAAAAACTTTGCTTTCGAATTAAACAACATTACTATACGTAAAATTCCTGGAGCAAATCTAGGAAAAAGAATGTCTGATCATAGGGTGTTAAAAATATCATTTAAATTAGATGAGAAGAAACGAGGGAGCGGGTAGTGGAAATTGAATAATTCTCATTTAACTGATATAGAATACAAAAACAGGAATTAAAACTATAATAAGAAGAACAAGTAAACTCATTAGATACGTGGGAATCATTCAAAATTAAAGCAAGAGAGTTTTCTATTAGATACTCAAAAAAAAAAATCAAATCAAAATATAGAGAACAAAGTTAACTTATTAGAGAAGGAAATACATAAAATAGAAGAATCTGAATTTCAAAATATCGATATGAACAGAAAACACAACCTAGAAGCACAACTAGACGAGCTTTATGATAAAAAGTGTAAAGGTGCCTGTGTAAGATCACAATCTAAATGGATATTAGAAAGAGAAAATGTTCAAAGTTTTTGCTTAATCTAGAAAAAAGCAGACAAAAACAAAATGTAATAAAAGAACTAAAGGTAAATGACAAATATATAGAGACTACTGGTGACATTTTAGGCGCTATGTGCGACTTTTATGAAAATCTATACTCTTCAAATAATATACCAGATGATGGCATTGATAACTACTTATCTTCAGTTGAGTTAGAAAATACAGTGAGCGAAAGTGATGCTAATTTCTGTGAACAATTTCCCTCTCTGGAAGAATGCACTGATGCAGTGTTTAATCTAAAAGCTAACAAATCCCCTGGTCTAGATGGCCTTACAAATGAACTTTAGCAATGTTTTTGGAAAGATATAAAACATTTATTTTACAAAACATTGAAAAGTATTTTCGAAAATGAACGAATGAGTTTTTCACAGAGAGTTGCAGTTATCTCCCTTTTATACAAGAAAGGCGATGAAAAAAAAAATTAAAAAATTATCGTCCAATCAGCCTGATTACAAAATATTTGCCTTTATATTTGCAAAAAGACTACAAAAAAATCATTGGAAATATAATCAATGAAAATCAATCAGCATATATTAAAGGGAGATATATTGGTGAAAATGCCAGAATTATTTTAGATATTTTAGAATACTGTGAAGAAAATAATAATTATGGAATATTGCTATTTTTAGACTTTAAAAAGGCTTTTGACTCGATTGAATGGAATTTTTTATTCAAACCTTTAGAGAAATACAACCTAAAAACATTTATTTTTAAAACGGATGAAAATTCTTTATAAGAATCCAGTTTTTCGATTAAAAAACAATGGGTGGGTATCTAAATCATGCATCATGTCTAGGGGAATTCGTCAGGGGTGTCAGATCTCGGCGATACTATTTCTATTTGTCGCTGATATTCTAGCTCTTAAAATCAAGAATAACGACCAAATTTCTGGGATTAAACTTTCTGATAGCGGTAGAAAATATAAACATGTAAATCATGCTGATGATCTTACATTGTTTCTTAAAATTGTGGAATCAATAAAAGAATGTCTTAAAACAATACACGAGTTTTCAAATTATGCTGGATCGAAGTTGAATATAGATAAAACTGAATGCATATTGACATGGGCATTGAAGCATATCAGAGACAAAATAGAAGATATAAAAGTTAATACTTCATCACTTAAATGTTTGGACATATACATATATATAAATAAAGAGGAATGCTATAGAAAAAATTGGATTGATAAATGCGAAAATATGCAAAAACTCTTTGAATCATGGAAAAAAAGAAAACTTACAATTTTTGGTAAGACTGAAATCATAAACAGTTTAGGTATGAGTAAATTTATCTATGTTGCATCTATCTTACCTATTCCGCGAGAAAAAAAAAAGTAAGTAAGTTCATTTTGAACTTCCTTTGGGATCCCAGGGACAGAATTAAGCGAAATACATTAATTGGCAAAATAGGAAAAGGGGGGATTGGAGTAGTAGATATACTTACCAAGTTCCAAGCATTAAAAGCTGCTTGGATACCAAGACTCATAAATAATGCTAATCACAACTCTATGCTTTCTCACCTTGACAATTTGTTAGGGGTGTATAATGTAAATTTTGAATATATATCAAAAACCAACAGTACTGGTTTGAACGACTTTGACTCCTTTAAAAGACTGCCTTTGTTCTATAAAGAAATCTTTATTTATTTTTATCAATGTAAAAAACTTCCCGATATAAAAAAAAAAATGAGTATTAACGAAATTTTACAAGAACCGATCTGGAATAATAGACTCTTTTTGTTTAAGGGAAAACAGTATTCTTTAAAAATATAAATATGTAAAAGATCTCTTTTCAGATGGTGGATTTGAAACCATTGAAAATATAGGAGAAGAAATTTTAAAAAAGTCAAATTTATTGTGTGAATATAAAATGATCAAGACAATTTTTAAATATATTAGAGAAAAAAGTGAAGATCAACACACTTAGTGTACAAAACGTGGTCCCCGGTAAATTGCGCAAAAATAAAGTATAGAAAATAGCCCCATGAGATGAATAATGCGAATCTTCTATGACTAAATCGAACTTTGCGAAATTACAGGGAATCAAAAGTCCATGAAAATAAAGAACGAATCTGTGTTTTTTAAGAGGGGTCACTGCAATTCACGAATCTCTATTGATATTCAAAGTTATTCCGATTTTTAAAGCCGTAATACATGGTGAGCGCATTGTTGCCCAAATTTCTCAAAAGGACAGAAGGTGTATAACTGTTGGAAATTCATCATTTTTAAAGGAGAATTTTGGGCAAGCCTGCGCTCGGGGTAAACTTTTTGAAAAAAGGTACAAAACACCGACCGTTTCCTTCACTATTCACGGGTATTTACATGTCATTGACCTCATTATGACCTGTTAAATATTCCAATTTATCACGTGATTTGTAGACTCGGGTAACTTTGTGAATACTAAAAAAATCAATAAATCACGTGGCTTTAGCTCCGATTAGCAATTCAGACGTTACATTTTCAATTGATTAACATCGACTTATTTTTTTCTGCCCAGTATTTTTAGTAGTGCTAAATATTGCTAAAATATTCATTATTTTGTAAGTAAGTTTAACAATTTTTGAAAATTTCCATACCGGTATTTTTTTTTTTTTTTTTTTTTTTTTTGTAATTTTGCTTATTTTTCCTTGAAATTTTGATTACTAGTATTTTTTAAAATTTTTCCCCCAACCCCTTCTTTTTGGTATATTTTCTACAATTTTGCTTTGTTTATTTATATAAATTATGTACTTACGTTCACCTTGATGTAGGGAGAGGGCTAAAAAAGGGTGAACCTTCTATTAAATTCCGTTTACTTTTATTAACAAAATATTCTTTAAATTAAAGCATACATCTATATTGATTTCAAAAGAGTTCAATGTATACTTTTCAAAGGAGTTCTTTAGGTATGTATAAAATTCCTCTTTTGGTAAAACCCAGGCCCGTAGGAAGCGATTTCAGTTTTAGGGGCACAGCCATACATTTTCAGTTGGGGGCACTATCAACTACCAAAAATTCCTTGACAAGCAATTATTGAAGGGACACAAGTGTATGGTAGCTATGTTTTCTATAGTGTTCTATATATATCGGCAAAATTAGGGGGGGGGGGCTCCGTGCGCCCCCCTCCCCCGGCTCCTACGGCCATGAAACCGATGAAAATATGATAATAGTGGCATCCGATGGATATTAATATTGTTCAGGTATTAGGTCCACATTTGAAGACAGAAAAAATAATGATGCTACCATTCATAAGAAATATTTGACTGATGAGGGTAATGGAATTTTAAATAGGGCAAAATGTAATGATATTTTAGTTTTAGTCCTTGGATTTAGAGGTTCAATGAGTTTCGAAGGCATAGTCTACATCTTAGCAAATCATCATTCCTTAAAATGTTTTTGACTGTAAAAATATAGGTACAGGGGGTAGAAGTACGTATAGATTGTTTAACACTGGAAAGCTTACTTGGACAAAAAAAAAATAACAAAACAAAACAAGCAAACACACATGCAATTAATAAAATTGTTTTAGTGTTTTAAAAGTATCACTAGAGCATCGTAAAAACATGTTTTGTTTTGTTATTCCGTACACCAGTATATTTACTGTACTTAAGTACGGAGAGAGAGAGAGAAAGGGAGAGAAGGAGAGAGAGAGAGTTTTATAGGGAGATCAACATTACCGCTACATTGCGAAAAATTTCTACTCATTACCGCTACATTTTCTCAAATTTTCGGGTGGTCATTACCGCTACATTTTATCAAAGGGACTGTTGCCGACAACAACTCATTACCGCTACATACCGAATCGGCCAGCAACGGCATGGGATGTGAGTTCCATTCAATATAATTTACTCACCATGTAGTGAAGTACTTTTTGGACCTGAATTCTAATCAAAATGAGTATGTATAAGTCTGTAGTCGATTTAGCGTCACATGAATGTCATGGCTACTATTGAGAAGTTTGTGACAAATCTCGGTAATGCAGGATTATCAATGGATAAAAATTTCGTATAAATAAAACTTTTAAACATTTCAAAGTGTGGAGATGCAGGGAAACAGGTCTTATGCATATATATATATATGTTATACTGTACAAGCATAAGACACTGGCTAACGAAAGAGGCAATGTAGCGGTAATGTATGCTTTTAAATGTAGCGGTAATGTATCCTTTTTTGTAGCGGTGATGTGCATGTTTTGTTTTTGTTTTTTTTGTTTGTATGTTGTTTAACGTCCCTCTCGAGAATTTTTAACTCATATGGAGACGCCACCACTTGCCGGTGGAGAGCTGCAAATTTTTGTCCTGTACTCGGCACTTACGGCCATTGAGCAGTGAGGGATCTTTTTCGTGCCAGCACCTACTGCGACACGGGACCTCGGTTTATACGGTCTCATCCGAAGGACCAGTCTCCACGTCCCACAGTGGCATTCGAACCCGCGACGTAAAGATCAATCCTTACTTCGCGACTCTAGAGCAGACGCTCTAACCACTGCGCCACGCGGGCGACATGATGTGCATGTAGCGGTAATGAAAATTTTTAAAATGTAGCGGTAATGACACGCACCAGTTTTTTATTTAATTCAAAAAAATGGATTCGGCACTAATCTTTTTGAAAATACAGAAGAAGTTGTTTTTCTTTTATATTTTTTTTTTCATTAAAATAATGTGAAGTGTGTGTTTACATGTACAAGTAAGCCTGGTTTATATAGTGTTGATTTTCCATGTATACGCCACATACGTTTCTTAAATTGCAATCGCAACTTACCCTATTTAAAGTAAAAAATATTTTCCAAACAAAAGTAACCTGTCATTCACCTGTTGTTTTTTTAAGTAAGCTGCTAGATTTTGTTTATTTACTATATGACTTCAAGGATCTACCAGAACCTACCAAAAATTGGGAAAAATTCAGGATTTAGGGAGGGAGTACATGTACATCTTCAAGATCCTCCCCGCACCCCTCTTTCCAAAAAAAAAATGGCTTAATCTTTGAGAAGTTTAAACATGTTCTTTGTGTTTAATTTTGCGTATATTTTTTCTTAAATTAAATCATGCTGAGTAGTTCCCAGAAGTCATTATATATAACTGGCTAAATTTACGTTTTTGTGACAGTACATATTGTCGTTTTGAACATATTGTCGTCGGCGGCAATATGTACCTACCCTCACTGCACATACTGTCGTCCATCGGTACATATTGTCGCCGGCTGAAAAGTTACACATGTACATATTGTCGCTGGCGACATTATGTGCCTCATACTCACTGTGCATATTGTCGCCCCACTGATATTGTTGCATAAAAATTTCTTTTGTTGTTTTTGGTAGTTTTCTGAATGTAATTGGTGTGTGAATCACACTGACGTGTCTCGTATGCTATTTCATGCAGCGTGATTGTAACGATACATTTTGTCGTCCTGTTCATATTGTCGCCGGCGACAGTGTGTACCTACCCTTCACTGCGCATATTTTTGTCCATCAGATCATGTCGCATGACAATGCACGGCAATGCCCCATTAAATATGACTAATCTCATATATTCTATTGTGAAACTTTGATCGCCAATTGTGGCCCCATCCTGGGCGCGGTTTGATTTGAAGATACTTGAATCTGCGCTACCTGAGTATGCTTCCATATAAACGTCACTAATCACGGGCCCACTGCTGTTCCTCAGTGGTGGATCCAGAAATTTCAGAACGGAAGGGGTGGGGGTGGGGGGGGGGGTGCGGTTCAGAATGGTTTTGACAAGCAAAAGAAAAAGACATTTGTATGTAAAGGTATTTTACTTTATATGTTGCGTAAATTATTTAATTATGAAATTTTTACTTGTGAAGTGGACTAAATTGAAAGTATATACAAGTAAAATAAACAGAATTTACCAAAGAAAAAAAAAACACTGGTAATTGGGGGGGGGGGGGTATGCGTCTATCTGGTTTTTCAGAAGATTTTTAAAGATTTTCTATATATATTCCTATGTAAAACTTTGATCACCCATTGTGGCCCACTCTACCCCTGGGGTGATGATTTGAACAAAATTGATTTTGTTTTTGTTTGTTTGTTTGTTATTATAATCTCCATCTCGAGAATTTTTATTCGTATGTAGACGTCACCACTTGCCGGTGGAGGACTTCAAATTTAGACCTTTACTTGGCACTTAGGGTCATTGGGCAGAGTGGGATCTTTTTCGTGCCAGTACCTCAAAATTGAACGTACGCTATGTAATGAAGCTTTCACATAAGTATCATCGCTTCTGAACCAGTAGTTCTTGAAAAAAGATTATGAAAGATTTTTTTTCTAAATATTCTATGAAAAACTTTGATAACTTATTGTAGCCACACCTTTCCCCCGAGGGACATGATCTGAATTATACTGAATCTACACCTCATAATGAAGCTTTCACATATTAAGTTTCAATTTTTCCGACACAGTGGTTCTTGAGAAGATTTTTAAAAGATTTCACAAAATTTTTACTAATTCTTAACTACTTCCCTTGAAAGAGGGCATGACCCTTCATTTATACAAACTTAAATCCCCTTTACCCACTGATGCTTTGTGACAAGTTTGGTTGATATTGGCCCAGTAGTTCCTGAGAAGAAGCTGAAATTGTGAAAAGTGTACAGACAGAGGGACGGTTAGACCAATTAATGATCAGAAAAGCTCACTTGAACTTCCAATTCAGATGATCTTAAATGTCAACCCCAACACCCATTATACCGGCATATAATTGTATATAAGAATAAAAGATAATTTCCAAATAATCATTACTACTGAACAAAAAGTAATACATGTATTCAATCTCCTTGTATATATTACGAGAAATTGTGGTATCTTGACACATCACAGTGATGTACATCAATCCTGAACACTATTTTCTGACCAAAAAGGTTTCTTCCTACAGTATTGCGAGTAATGCTGTCTGTCTCCCTAAGTACGTGCGTGTGTGTTTGTCAATTCCTCCTTCCTTTCTCAGGTAAATATTCGTCAAAACAATATATCGACGACAATATATGCCGATCTTGACTGTACATATTGTCGCCGACGACAATATGTGCTTGTGCTTGACTGTACATTTTGTCGTCCATTATGCAGGAGGAAAATAAGGCTCGCCTCGGTACATATTGTCGCCGGCGACAATATGTACCGATGGACGACAATATGTGCAATGAGGGTAGGTACATATTGTCGCCGACGACAATATGTACAAAACGACAATATGTACCGTCACAGTTTTCAATCGATCGATGAAATGCCCCGCCTACTCCGAATATTAATGAGACACAATTAAAACCAAGCTTGGACAAGCGCAACATTCTGGAATTAACACCCACTAGTGGGAATTTTAATTACCTTTAATAAAACTAAAGCGCCGTTTTCAATGTAAATTTTTGCAAGTAATGTATCACACAGATAACAAAATATGGATTAGGTGTAAAATAATTAAGATTTAAGATAATTAGAGGATGTTAGAGGGGTACGAAAAAGGGGCAATGGCAATATGCTTAAGTGGAAACATTCTTTATTAACGTAAAGAACAAAAGGTATTTCAATTTTCATGGAAATTATTGTAGGGCTGAATGCAAGAAATGTAAATTTTTCTATGATATCCTTCTAAGTAAAAAAGTTATTCCGACAAAACATCAGCGGAAATGTTCAATGTTAGTCAAAAAATGTGGAAATCTATTTATCAGCAAAAGATTAAACTGGCTATAGATAAAAACATTGCGGAATTCAATCACAAATTATTGCACAATTTACTTTGTTGTAAAAAATATATGGTAAAGTGAAAAAAGGATACCACAGACAATTGTTCTCTTTGTTCTGTTGTAGAAGACATGCAGCATCTTATTTTTGAATGTAGAAATGTTAAATATATACGGGATATAGCTTCAACTGTGTTTAAAGTTACCATTCAATGGAAAGACATTGTTATCGGCTTTTATTTTGAACGTACCCAGAAAACATACTTTCTGAATAATTTTATTTCCTTTATTGCATTAAAAATATATAAATACAAAATGTTTTGTAGAATAGAAAATATTGACGAAACTGAATATAATGTTGTACATCATATAAAAAAATCTACAGTATCTTGGTGTAAAGTAATTAAGTTTTGTAATTATGCTCTAAATGTAGATATTATTGGTAAGTTTATAAAATTACTGTAATTTGTTACAGTATATAGATATGAGTTTATAAAACTAAAAAAAATCTGTTCATGAAATCTCTATGTATCAAATTAACTAATTTTTTTTAAGAAAAATTAAATAATTCCCGCTGCTAGACGGTTTCTGTCCCTATAGTAGTGCTGCTGAAGGGGAACCCAAGGACTGAGTGAATGTATGTGATTTCCCCTTTCGACAGCAATGGGAATGTATTAATATTCATACAATATTAAATAAACTTGTACTTTTCTTTTCTTTTGGTTATAAATTTAATATAATAATAATTATTTTTTTAACTACCGATACTATTAATATCTATATAATATACTATTATAAACTGTATATATGTATATATATATCATGTTATCATCCTGCGAGATGATGTAGGACTAATTTGTGCTATTGTATTTCGATGGAGCTTAGTCAGGGCCCATCCCTGGCAGCTGCCATAAAGACTCGTGTAGGAAATTCAAATGTTATAGCATAGGTCTGGGAAATAAAATAGGAAAAAAGACATCGTAACATTGCCTAAGCTTTTAACTGCATGGTCTTTAAAAACTTACTGATGATATACATGGTATTAGTAGCAAAACTTATTATTACCAGGGGGTAGATTTGACATAACTGTACTAGAGACATATAAAACCATGTCTCTATTTATACACTTCATTTTTCGCCTATTTTCCCCATTGTTTACTTCTCCAGATGCTCCAGTACTAAAAATAGCGTTATCTTTAAAGAATAATTGTTTTGCAAACTGTGAACATCTCCAATTTGTAATATGTTTATATCTACCTAGCTGCTTACATTTTCATGACACAATTGCATTTATGCACATTAGTGCTTTTAGGAAGGAGTGAAAAGACTCGCTGTAATTGTGACGTCAAGCACCGCTCCTTCGACATAGAACAATATACAGACCCTGAAACAAGCCTGGTCCCCTGGCTCATCCTTGCCAAAGCAGGAGAGCCTGGTGGGTTACAATCGATGCTGTCACCTGATTGGTCTGAACAATTCGCGCTAAATCGTTGGATTTTTGAGCCGTTGCCGTTAACCACGGAAATAAATAATGACGTCACAATGATACATTGCATCGACGGCGTAGAAAAATAGACGTCACAATGAACTTCTACACCGGAAGTGCAGCTAAGTACGACGTCACAATGGGCTTAGCTTCAGGGCAGATTCGCCCTGAATCCATTGTAGTCCACCTGGCCCTAGTGACGCGGAGTACACGAAGCAAAACAGGGACAGGGAACCACGCTAGCCCTGAAATGTGCTACTACCCCAAAAAAGCGTGTGACTTTCGTGCGCTTTTCGTTTCGTGCAAACCGTGTAGCGTTTCGTGTAAACCGTGCAGCGTTTCGTGCAAACCGTGTAGCGTTTCGTGTAAATCGTGCAGCGTTTCGTGTAAGCTCCAAAGTGTTTCGTGCAGACCGTGTAGCGAGCGTGCGAGAAGCGTGTGAGAAACGTGCGACTTTCGTGCAAGAACCGTGTGAGAAACGTGTAGGATTCATTCGGAACTCATTTTATTTTAAATATGGCTATTGATGGATCAACATGTCATTCTGTGTTGTTTGTAACTATTATTATTCGAATATATCATACCGGTGGTATTTTAAGAGAGAAAAAACTACGGAAACAACAAAATAAAATTACTCGGTAATGTATTACATATGTGTTTGATTTTCTTTTTTATTTAAATAAAGAAGAAAGAAAATATGTTCAAAGTAATTAATTATATGCACATCAATTTTTAGGTGTTTGATTCAATACATTTTTTTAAAGGGAGCAATACTGAACATTGTTTTAAAAATATCATCAATAATCCGGTCTTGTCCTTTTTCTTTCATTTATTTGAATCTCTTCACCATTTAACAGTTGTGGTACATAGATATTACAAAAACATATTGGTGATAAATGCAAAATAATAAATAGATAAGGCAGGCGTGAAAAATAAAATACTAAGTTTATCGAAGAAAAGATAACAACACAAAACATTGTATACTTATTGAATTTATTATATATACCCTAACTGTGGCGTATAAGTGGCCACGGCATTGTATTATAAATTGAAATTTGGCTGTCATTTCAACTTGGGCAAGCCACAACATATCAACATCACAACATCAACTCAATGTTCAAATTCAACTGTTCAATACAAATTACAAACTTCAACACGTTTGTATTTCAACTGTTCAACACATATCTGAACTTCAACTGTTCAGTCAACATCAACATTATTCAACAACTAAGCAACCTTAATCAGCGTAACCCCGGGAAACGGCAGACGCTGATTAACAATTTCACGTAAATTACTCTAAGTTACCTTGACCCCGGGAAACGGCGGTCAAAGTTTGGTAAATGTCATAGAGTTTTTTGCAAATGTTCATTTTCTTTTCTTGATAATAATAAAGGTGCCACGCAATCCGCATATCCCGTGCGAATAAATTCCATCATCAGAAATAGAAGTCGCTGAAATACCCATGACGAATAATGAAACGTCCAAGTGGAATCGATCCTTTTCGTCTCTTTAGTTCCGTGCCAATTTCTTCATAGTGAAAACAGACTTTCAAGTACTTCATCTGAAACAAAGAGCCAAAAAAGCAGCAGCAAGAGAAAGAACACAATGCATCTAATTCCTTATCTACAGTCTATCATCTATTTTGTATAGGGTGGGTGTGGGGGGATTTTTGTCTAAATTACTTCTCTTTATAATTCCTTTGTGATGAAATCAACTTTCCCGAGGGCTGTGTGTTATCAGAAAGAGGGAAATTTAGTTTGAGAACGCGTTATATGACACTACCTTTCCCCGCCTACTCGAAGACTGACGTTAAGTAAGCTAGTTGTACAAGTTATCACCCTTTGCTTGTAAAACCATCACTGTTGTCTTTCTTCAATAAACTCATCTATTTTTTAAATTAATAGATGTTGTCATTATCGAAGAAAAGATAACAACACAAAACATTGTATACTTATTGAATTTATTATATATACCCTAACTGTGGCGTATAAGTGGCCACGGCATTGTATTATAAATTTGAATTTGGCTGTCATTTCAACTTGGGCAAGCCACAACATATCAACATCACAACATCAACTCAATGTTCAAATTCAACTGTTCAATACAAATTACAAACTTCAACACGTTTGTATTTCAACTGTTCAACACATATCTGAACTTCAACTGTTCAGTCAACATCAACATTTTTCAACAACTAAGCAACCTTAATCAGCGTAACCCCGGGAAACGGCAGACGCTGATTAACAATTTCACGTAAATTACTCTAAGTTACCTTGACCCCGGGAAACGGCGTTCAAAGTTTGATAAATGTCATAGAGTTTTTTTGCAAATGTTCATTTTCTTTTTTTGATAATAATAAAGGTGCCACGCAATCCGCCACATGGACATCAAACCTCAACTATTTGATGTCCACCGCCACCTAAGTGGGGAAGTGGCACCTTATATTAGCCTGTGCCCACCTTTTATCTAACTATCCGGGTAAACATCCCCCCTCTCTGACTAAACTTTTCCAAAGCCCCCTGTAACGTGTTTAAAAATAAACTGTTACCCAAATCTGACAAGTGTACCCCATCTTCCCTAAATAGTTCCTTGTGATTTTTTTTAATGTCATTATATTTTATATACATCCCCCCATTTCTCAAAACTAAATTAGCTGCAAAACTGTTAAGCCGAATACGAGCTCTTTCCATAGCATGAGTATCTTTTGAAAATTTCCAGTTGTTTCTTGGTAAAATTTGTGACCAGATAAATTTTGTTCCCTTGAACTTTTTCAAAATAAATTCAAAAATGGAATAAACTAAATTTCTGAGTTCATAAAGTGGTTTGCTTCCGAGGTCGTTGCCCCCACAGTGAAGAATAAGATAATCAGGTATACCTTCAAAACGTGAAATATGACTTGGTTTTTGTTTTAAAGTACCTAAACTAAGGCCTGAATATCCCTGCCACCATATCTGAATACCTAACCTTTCTAATCCAAGGTTTTGTCCACCCGATCTTAATACTGATGATATAAAAGCCCATCTGATGATTGAAGAACCCACACACCATACACGAGAAGCTAGTGTTGTATAAAAGATAAAACACAAAATAAAATTAAGATAATTCTATACTATTGAAGGAATTTGTGTACATGGTATTCTTATATATGACTTATAGGCTGCAGACTTCAACCTGCCGGATGTTTTTCTTACGTCTTCTGAATAACCTGCAATTGCCAATGCGGTTGCTCCCCCTATCCTAAATGAGTGTGTTTTGTAATGCTTTGACTCTATGTTACAAAGCTTAAGCGTTTTCTTAAGTACAGCTGTAAATTGATGTCTTGTAAGAGGAGAAGCATCAAAATGACAAAACAATGGCCCCCTTGCGGAGGAAGGGCGTATCAGTAAATATCGATGTAAATTTTCTACTGGGCATAAGGGCCCCCCTATAGCGGAAAGTACAACTTCTGTCCTTTTCCCACATTGGTCCGTTTCACAATATTTCAACATTATTTTAAGTGAGACATCTTTTTGGATCTTAACATCTTTAATATCTACAATGCCTTTAGTCTGTTTATTTGATGAGACAATTTCCCCAACACGAAAACAACCAGAAAATGCCAAAGTGTAAGCTGAAGTAAATAATAACGTTTCATAGGAATCTCTACAAGACAAATGAAGTCCATTGATAATTGTTGAAAGAATTCCTGAGGTTATAGGTAAACGTGAGTCAGGCTTTGCGCTTATTCTTTTTTTCCCCTCTAACATTTTAGATATAATGAAATTGTGGGTGGGGTCATCAGAATGTTTAACTTGCACTTGAAACTTATTGCTGAGACATATGTGCGTATTGTGGAATACGCCAATCCCTCCAAAGATGACGCTGCTATAAATTCTACTATGTCTGACAACTTTGGCGGCCAGGAAGGCTCAATGTTTTGTTTTAATCTAAAATTGTCAAACTTAATTAGTGCCGTAGTGTACGTTTCCTGTGTGTTCTTTGATATGGATGCGGTCAGCAGATTGCTAACTTCCTGTCGTATATCAGCTGAAGAAATTCTTTTGAAATTCGATATGGGAATTTCTGTGCCTTTGGTTCTAGCCCACGGAAACGGCCCCACTGTTTACGAGAAATAGAATCAGCAATTTTATTTACTGTGCCTTGAATAAACTTCGCTCGAAACGAGAAATTAAATTCCATGCATTTCATGATAAGTGGTCTTAGTAAAAACATTATGCGCTTAGATTAAGAAGTTTGAGAATTAATAATTTGAACTAATGCTTTATTGTCAGTTCGAAAGAGCACTTTCTTGTTGCATAATGCAGGTCCCCATAATGTAATTGCCAGCAAAATCGGTATTAATTCGAGACATGTTATATCCCTCATAATATTTTTAAAATGCCAATGTCTTGGCCAGGCAAAGTAGGCCCATTTTCCAGCAAAATACGCCCCGCATCCCAACTTACATGACCCTGCGTTATCTGTATATAATTCTAGAGAATGGTTATTTGACCAATAACTTTCTGGAAAGTAAAGTGTCCCATTAAAATTGACCAAAAATTTTAACCACGTTCTTAAGTCGTCTGAGAATTCTTCTGTAATACGGAAATGATGATGTTGTGCCCGAATTCCTGACATAGCATTATAAAACCTTCTTAGGTAAACTCTACCTGGGCGTACAGCTCTACACACAAAACTTAAACCTCCTACTAGAGATTGCATTTCCTTAAGTGTGACTTTTTCCCTCCCTAACAAACTTTCTAACGCGTCACGCAGCGAATTGAGTTTTTCTTTTGGCACCTTTACCTGCATTTGCAAAGTATTTATTTCTAACCCAAGGAAAGTTAATACCTGGACCGGTCCTATAGTTTTTTCATGAGCAATTGGAACACCTAAGTCTGAACACATTCTTTGAAATTTGTTCATTAAGATTTTGCAATCATCTGTATTATTCCTACCCGCAAAAATGAAATCGTCTAGATAATGATCTAAAGATTTTATTCCTGTTATGTCAGCAATTTTCCTGTGCAAAAACGTGGAGAATTTTTCAAATAAATTACAACTTTCCGAACAACCCATAGGTAGGCTTTTATCTACAAAGTAATTATCTTCAAAATAAAAACCAAACAAATCAAAATCTCCCGGATTCAGTGGTAAAAAGCGAAATGCCGATTTAATGTCCATTTTTCCAATAAGCGCCCCATTTCCCAAATCTGCAATCATATCTATTACTTTATCAAACGAAGAATATTTCACACAAGCAAACTCATCGCTGATAAAATCATTAACGCTTGTTTTCTGAGGGTATGATAAATGTGTTATCAGTCTAATTGAGCCATCCGATTTTGGTACTCCCCCGATGGGGGAAATGCGCATATTTGAGATTGGTAAATATTTAAAAGGACCCATAATTCTTCCCAATTTAATTTCTTTCATTATTTTTTTCCTAATTTCTACTTTGTAATCATTAGCCGAAAGAAGATTTTCTGAAAATACATGAAATCGCGGACCGATATAATGTATTCTGAAACCCTTAGTAAAACCTTCATATAATTCTACTGCTACTTTCTTTTTAGGATACCCAATCAATAATTCCTCCAAAACGTCAGATTTAATTGGCGTTTTGCCTAGGGCCCATAAATCGTTGACCATTTGATCTAACATTGTTTGCTCTAATACTTGGTCTGTTGAATCGCGCGTAGGGAAACCTGGGAAATACACCTGTTTGGTTTTGTTGAGGCTGGTTTTGCATTTGGGTACGAAAACCCCCAGAATTATTCATCGGACAGCTATAAAACGGGTGTGCTCCGTTACACTTAATGCAGATATGATTGTAGGTACACGGAAATTTAAAACAGCTTCCTTTAAAATTGTAGTCGTAACATTTAGAAGATGACATGCTTTGCCTGCCAGATGGTCTTGAGACCTGGCTGTTTTCTGTTTCTTTACCAAGCATACAAAGCAACCAAAGTTTGGAATCGACTACCCCCCAACTACTTGTGGGATTCTTGCTCTTTTTAAGTCGATACTGTTCATCATAACTTTTCCAACCCAGACCTCTATGTCTCATAGCCGCAGTCCTAACTGTTTGCATATACTTTAATAAATCTGTAGCCTTTGAAGGATGAGCAGTTATATAGACTCCCATGTATATTATAAACGCATCTGTCCACTTAGCTATATCATCTATCTTTTTTTCATTTTTTTGCTTTAGTGACCAATTCCCCATTTTTGAAACAATAGTTTTTTCCTGGGAGTCTATTAAATTCGTATTTGTCAATAACTGTGCCAAATCAACATAATGACCTGCAATTATTTTTTGTTTCAAACTTTCTGAGACATTGTAACCCTAGGAATCATGAACGCTAACTAATGGATTTGGCATTTCTGAACAATCAGTTTCTTGTATATTTAGTAAAACTTCCTCACCCGACAAAGAAGCATTCTCCTCTGACTGTGTTTCCTTTGCTTGGGCCACCTTCGGCTTTTTGGCGGGGACCTCGGTTTTCTCCTTTAAACCACGTTTTCCATTTGTGGTTTCATTCAGTTTCGCTCTAGCAGCCACAGATTGTTTTCTTGCACTCAACATTTTTACAGCTCTTCAAATTTTTGTCTAAATTACTTCTCTTTATAATTCCTTTGTGATGAAATCAACTTTCCCGAGGGCTGTGTGTTATCAGAAAGAGGGAAATTTAGTTTGAGAACGCGTTATATGACACTACCTTTCCCCGCCTACTCGAAGACTGACGTTAAGTAAGCTAGTTGTACAAGTTATCACCCTTTGCTTGTAAAACCATCACTGTTGTCTTTCTTCAATAAACTCATCTATTTTTTAAATAATAGATGTTGTCATTATTGCGTTGCTATAAATGTGAAGTATGGGAATTCTAGGCCGGGGAGCACAATTAATTTTTTTTTCTTTATAAACGAACATAATTTTCTTATATTAAAAAATTGTGATACAAATAATTTTTAAACGATGAGTCATTTATAGCCTTTTTATGCATAAAATTGGTTGATTAATAATTGTCTTATAAATGAATCATAATTCACATGCATCGGTAAATACAATGTTAAATATTTCCGGGGGATGGGGGGTGTTCAAATGTAAACACAAACTTTGAGTTTTTGTTATTAACACGTTTTTATAGATAATTTTCTTTTTAAAGAAAATGTTGTGTTTTTTTTCGGGATGCGCCTGATGCACCCCTTACAAATGTATTGGAATCTTCTTTACACTTCCGACACTCTTCTTACGACTGTGATCAAGGTCATTTTCAACAGCGATCACGGGCTCCGCGTACCGGGAACGGAAAATTTGTTCTGCTACATGTACATGTATTATCTTTTGTCAATCATGGTTATGATGACACCCGACAATAACGATTGATTTTTAATTCGTGAAATTTAATAGTTGCATTAGTATTTAATGGGTAAAAATAAATACCCGTGGATTTTATTTCTTAAAGGATGACTGCACTTAAGGACATGCGGAATTTGCGACAAAATAAAGTTTCAAAACAAGCATTTTTCTTTGCATTGCAAGAATAGTCAACGTCCAATCTACAACTTTATGTAATTACGTTTAATAAAAGTGTGTATTTACGAAGTTCGAATCTGTTTTCAAAGGCAGGGGTCATCACAATTTCTTGAATCTCCGCTCGATAATGAGGACGCCCACTTTTTTACTGACTTTATACATAGTCAGCGCATGTTTGTCTATTGTTCTACGGTTAACAGTAGTTGTATATTTGCATAAATAATAATGTGTCAAAAGGAGATTAATAGACAAACATGCGCTCATGGTTAAAAAGGGAAAAAACTGCTTCTTCTTAAATTCGCTCTCTGTGTTGTAACCAAGGATTGTGACATGTTGAATATTATAATTCACCACTTGATTTCAGGTAACTTTGTGAATACTAAATTCCGTCACGTGACTTGTAAGGTAGCATGTTTTGTGCTAACTAGGACACTGTGTTCGAACACGTTAAGTCATCTGGCATTGATATAAAATCTGCTTTAATTACATTGACGTGCTCATATTGTTGATTTCGTTTTGAAACCTTTGTCAGAAGTGTATTTGTGCCATACAGAATGGAGAGGGAGATTGGAAAGAGTGATCACCTTCGCTTTTCCAAACATGTCATTGTTATTTATCAAGTCTAATTTTTGACCCATTCTTACAATGTTAGCTCCACCTCTCATGCATATCTAATGTTCAATCAAGGGCAGGTAGGTGTAAATTCACTATAATTGGAAAGCAGTAAGGACAAAAAACATTGAATCATTTTATTGTATCACAGTCTAAAATCATTTTAAGATTTAAATGTGGTTCCAAATTGACAGTATACTTTCATGAACATACAAAAGTGAGATAAGGTTCAGATATAAAAGCAACAGAAGCAACCGAAAAAGAACAAAAAACAGGCTTTAAGTGCAGTCATCCTTTATCCGATTCTCTGTAAACAGTGAATTAATTTGCCAGTGTATTCGTGAATAATAAAATATAAACAGCTGATAAAGAAAAAAATCCGGAGTAATTATAAATTAGTTTAATTATTAATCACGCAGTTCTAGAGCATATGTTTTTAGTTTTTAGGACACTGGACATGTATTCATATATATTGAATGTATTGTTAAGAGCCGCGACTATTGATTACATTTTTTTTTTTTTTTTGTCTAGACGGGATTTGAAATCAAGGATTTTGCAAGGTGGTGGGTATATTGTTTTTATTTGATAAACACAATGCCTCAAAATGGAGAACTAAAGCATTACAATACCTATCCCCTCGGCTTCTCTACCATATTAAATTTTAATGATAAGTCAAAGTTTTATTCTGTAATGAATCGATATATTTACCATTCTAATTAAACTGCAGTTAATGAATTACATGTATCTCGTCCCGCTGGAGATATGGATATCCTTTTTTTCTTAGAAAGGACATTTGTTTCTATAATAATTTTTCCCAATGGTATACTTACTGAAACAAGTGCCAGTTACAATGTACATTAAGCCATGAACAGAAGCAAGATCTCGGTAATCTAACACCCCCCCCTCCCCAATCCTGCACAATGTTCTTATTTGATATAGAGTACATATTACCTTTGCAAATTATAAACAGAACCTAATTCAATCAAATGAAAGTATTTATTTACTAAATCAAAAAATGAATAAATAAATCAATAATAAAAAAAAAAAGAAAGAAAATCAATCCGTTTACAGAAATCATACACAATTTAATCCCTTTTTTTTCAAATCAATAACTGGGTTTATTTGTCAGCAATAAAACGATTTGTTAATATCAAACTATAATTGTAAAAACATTGAATGCTGTAAAGATTATGAATGAAAAATATAATTATTTTTTTCAGTGGTTAATTTAGAGTCTAGTGAAAAAGTTTTGTACATAGACAATGAAAGGCATTTCACCGGGCGCGTCACATACTCAGTGACAACTATAATATTAATAAAATACAACTTAACATTGTGTATTTTTATCTGTTAATATAGTACTGGTGTAGCGAGTTCTAATCCTAACTTAATCTGAATGATTGCAATTCTTAACTAATCTTTGATTAATCAGTTATTTACTTAATTTAACTAAAGTCCGAGAGATTCCGAATAGAAAATCCAGATTGAGGCCAAAACGTGCGAGAATCGTGTACAAAGCGTGAGAGAAACGTGTACAAAGCGTTTTGTGCAGGCTTTCGTGTAAACCGTGCAGCCTTTCGTGCAAACCGTGTAGCGTTTCGTGTAAACCGTGCAGCGTTTCGTGCAAACCGTGTACATAGCGAGCGTGTACCGTTCGTGCAGCGTGCGTGTGGGGTAGTAGCACGTTTCAGGGTCTGTAGGTCGCTCCTTAATATGGAAACACCCCACAGTAGTGTAGGGTAAACTTGTGTAAATCATGGCCCTGAGGCGAAGGCGGGGCTGGAATAGCAGTAAAAGCTTTAAGTGGAAATATATAGAATAAATCTTCTAGAAGGAAAAAATGCACATAAAAATTTTTTGAGGATAAATATTTGGAATCAATATCTTTAATATACATTATATGACACACTGTACATAGTAAAAAAAGTATTATGAATGTTCATGGAAATGTTCAAACCAAATATGAAATTTCTTCCATTTTTGTCTACATTGAGATTCATAAAATAATATCATTAGGACATTTTGAATAATTAAAAAAATCATTGAAAACGCTGAAGGAGATCTCGTATTCTCATTTCTGTAACAGTTTGTATTTGGTGATTGGGATATTGTTGGAGTGATTGATGGTAGGAGTCCAAAGCAGCCTGGAGATTCCCGCAAACCTGCTGACAGATTCCCAGTATCTGCCATGATATGTCTTTATATGCGTCATCTATGTATTCCTCTCTGTTGTATTGGACCAGGACCTGTAGATCATACAGAGCCGTATGTGCTCTCCTTATATCGATGTGTTTGTAACACAAGACCTCCAACATATGTAAGAGCACAAACGGTGGAATAGACAACAATGTTTCATTGTTCTGCATGCAATTCTGTTGTTCTGGTATTAATTCATTGATATATATGTTAGGGATCTCATTGTGAAGTGTTACTTCTTTTGCTACAGCCTTTCTTATCTTGGTAGACCAGGACAATCCCCCCACAGCCTCAATATACCTCTCTATATTTACATTATGATCATACATAAGATATGGCTTTGCTAACCTGCCCTTCGTAATTTCTAAAACGGAGAGTGCTTCAATCCATCTGAATGTTTTGTAATAAAATATTGCAAAGTACAATATGTCAGATATAAACCCAAACTTAGATGTTAGTTTCAGCATGTTGCGTGATATTTTGTCAGTGATAAACTTCACCTTATTTGTTCCTCTGTTTGGGTACATGTCTGCTAACACAAAAGCAGTTCCTTGGAGAATGTGGACAGTAAGTGCTTGTAATAGACCTGCCTGATATTCTGTCAGACATAAGCCTCGTATCTGTTCTACTGTATGTAGAGCCTTCAAACAATGATATAGGTCTTTTGTAGGTGTTAGAGAGGAAATTTGTATTTCTTCACTTACTTCTGCGTCAAACCTAATTTCAGAGATAAGTTTTCGATCATTCGTACATATAATGCCTCCTGGAATAAAGAGCATTTTTATAACAAAAGACCCTATGCAGGCACTATGCAGCAAGGAAGCTAAACCCTTCTCATACAGTCCATACAGTCTAGTGAATAAATCTTGTTGTGCTTCACCATGGATATTACTCAAAAAACATGAAAAATGAAAAAATTTGGACAGTATCCCTGATATACCCATTTAATGATAAATTTAAAGCATAACCAAAACACTCCAAGAGATTCTCTGGACACCAGAAAGGCATTATGTTTGTCTGAATCATCCAGAAAACTGCTGCCTTGACATGATAGGAACACAGTAACTTATCCTTATCGTCCAAACCATTGTTGATTACCTCTTTTAAGTAAATTTTAAGCAAGCCATATACCAAGAATTGACAGTGATTCATTGAGTTCACAAGAATTTGCTCCGCTCGAGAGAATGAAATTCTCCATTCAGTGTCGTAATGGTTTCCAAGTTTATGACCTATTGCTACACAATGACATCCATTTCGGACTATGTCATGAACAATACGAGGCTTGGGCCATGATTGACATCTGTCTACCCAAGAGGTGGCAGATGGGGGCCAAAAGTCACTGAAAAGACATTGAGCATCATCATAGTCATACAGACCACGATAATTTCCGCTGTTGCATAGCCCATGTTGAAAAAGGTTAGGTCTTGATTTAATTCCAAATCGCGCCATTCCTCTGTACTTAGAACTAGATAAATACAGTTTCCCATTCATTACAATACATGTTGGCGGAATTGGATATGTTACATCAGATGTGAGTAACTGAAGCAAAGTAAATCCAGGAGGACTATAAGAACAATCCGATAAGAACAACGATTCTTCGTGGTAAGACAGAACCTGAAAAATATTCCAGATTACTCGAAGGTTATTTTGCCAGTGCATCGTGTCCCAGTCAGATTCTTTGAATCGGAACCCTTCTTTTCTACTTCCGCTTTCCATTTTCAGATTGTAAACTCTGTCGATTTATCCGATTCACCACCATTTACCTGAGGTCGGCCAAATCTCTCCTCCAGGCTACCTGTCGGGGGGTCCCCACCACATGACACAGTCTCATGAACACAGCCCTCGAAATATGCTGCAGACAGCTAACACAGGTTTCACAGACAAGACGAATGAAGATTTATAAGATGACATATAATACCTGGTATTATTATTCTGTGAAAGACGTTAACCGTAACACATGCGCTTTGGGTCATTAACTGAATGTCGAAAAATATGCTTGCCCTATGATTAGCGCGGTAAAGCAAACCGAGCTTGCGTGACAGAGGGCGAGCATATTTCCCTATTTTAAGTTAATAACCTTTGTTTTTTTAAATATTTTAATATTTCTGATTCATATAAACGGAATCTCGTGGGTTTTTTTTTTTTTTTTTTTTGGTCATCATTTTTTCAGCATTTCAACAACATTAGTTACTGAATGTTTTGTAGATAACTATAGTTTTTGACATATAGAATTGCGAGTCAATCGGATAATTAGATAAAAGTAGTAGCGGGGGCATTTACAGTGCGGGTATATATGGCTTTGTAAAGCCCGGGTCTATCGAAAAAATATCTGAATAATGTACTTCTTGTAAATTTCAATTTATTTCATATTTAAATCTAAGGGCAGTTTACTCCAGCTGCAAAATAAAATACCATGGAATCAAAACGCTTTAGTGTATAGTGTATAGAGGGTTCTAAAAATTCAGTAATTAGCAAACATATAAAAATATTTATCATTAACGATAGCGAATGTTTTCATGATTGAATAAATGTTATTTATGTTCCATTGATTGTCTAAATACCTTGCCGAGTTGACGAAGCTTGTTTTTTGACCTGACAGGCAGAACCAGTAACACAGTGTTGAATTGAAAAAATGTCATTTAATCAAAAATGACGAATATAAAACTTGTACAAATAATGGGGGTCAGAAAAGACTAGAAAACATTGACAAACAAAGAGTATCTTCAATAAGTATTATGCAATCTGACCCCCAACAAACATATCATAAAATTACATGAGAATCAACTTCTCAATTACCTACAAAACACAACCTGCCTGTCCACCAAAAAAAGGTGGGTTATCTAAAAAATAAAGGCCAGGCAGGTGAAAACAATTGAAAATTAAGGAGGTAATTATGGGGTTGGATGGAGGGTAATGATAATTTGCGTTGAAAATTTTGCGTGGCTTCTCCTTTCAGTAAAATAATAAACAATGATCACATGATGGTGAGCAGCCACGCTGATTGGCTAAAAAGGCCAAACTGTGGTTTGGGTAAAGCTAGATACATAACAGGGTTACATAAAACTAGGTATGTGTAAAACTAGGAGCATAAACTCCTAAATAAAATTGACAAACATTGGATATGAATAGTACATGTCACATAAAGGTTATTATTTTGTCTTTTATAAATAATAACTTATTTATGTTCCATTGATTGTCTAAATACCTTGCCGAGTTGACGAAGCTTGTTTTTTGACCTGACAGGCAGAACCAGTAACACAGTGTTGAATTGAAAAAATGTCATTTAATCAAAAATGACGAATATAAAACTTGTACAAATAATGGGGGTCAGAAAAGATTAGAAAACATTGACAAACAAAGAGTATCTTCAATAAGTATTATGCAATCTGTCCCCCAACAAACATATCATAAAATTACATGAGAATCAACTTCTCAATTACCTACAAAACACAACCTGCCTGTCCGCCAAAAAAGGTGGGTTATCTAAAAAATAAAGGCCAGAAATCCAATAGGATATTGGATCCGTAGCGAATGTTTTCATGATTGAATAAATGTTATATAGGTAAAAAATAATTCTATGTTTCAGAAATTAAAATAACATTTAAATTATAGCAAACTTTATTACTTATATTTACTTATTAAACGTTTTAGATTATTTTACTTACATGGATGATGAAGAATTGTTACCCATTTTTCAAGAGCAGCTGATAATCATTCAAAGATAAAATTTCTTTGAAATAACTCATACGGAAATAATAATAATATATCCCTAATCTAGAAATTTTTAGTTTCCGCAATTCTTATTCACATTTTTGTACATTTTCAGAGTTCTATTTAAGGACATTTTAAAAATATGTTTCCCTCAGATGCAAGCCAGAGAACGTGTTACAATTAGTGATATGAGACGGCAAAACAGATAAGGAAACAAGGAACTTTTTAGACTTTTATATCTTTTTATATATTAGAGTCTTATCATTGCTATCAGAAACGTTTAAGAAAAGAAGTACATTCATGTTAACTTCTAGGAAAATGACTGGGATATACCATAGAACGATGGTCGACAGCGGCCTTCACTTTTGATTATGAATGTTGTCATATTAAATAGGTTTTTTTCAATTTTCGTTGACAAATTACAACTAAATTGGTAATGCTACATGTACAGTGACTTAACTGACAGTTACTGGAAAGAGATAACATTGGTTAGATCAGTCTTTTGATAATTTGTTTATAACAAGACTTGTCTTAAGTTCAATCAGAGATTCGATTTTTGTATGAAATCGGACATGTCTAGCTTTGATATTTGAATTTTTTTTAATTTTGTTTTGTTTGTTTGTTTGTTTTTATTATAATTATTTTATTTATTTTTGTTGTTTGTTTGTTATTTTTGTTTGTTTGTTTGTTTGTTTTAACAATGGGCACAAGGAAATAATCACAGAAGTTACCTCTAAGAAACTAAGTTACTCTGAGAAATAATTAGCTGACTGGAAGTTTTCGGAGGATGCATTCACCATACAAGCGACATGTTTCCTTTTCTAAAGTTTTGTTTTGCTACATTTCAAAAATTTGAGAGTGGATGCTCTTATGTAGAGCTGGTTTTTCTACCTCTACGTAATAGGTAGAATTGATTGATTCATTGATTGTATGCTGTATTACGTCCGATTCGAGAATTTTTCACTCATATAGAGACGTCACTGTGTGCCAGTGAATGATTTCAAATTCAGACCTATATTTGACACTTAGGGCCATTGAGCAGTGAGGGTTCTATATCGTGCCAACACCTACCGTAACATGGGACCTCGGTTTTAAGGTCTCAAAAATCAATTGACCCGTGACTTTCACTTTTACTGCCGGGCGCTTGGCGAAGGAACAGTCACTACCTATCTTTACGTCTTAGGTTTGATACGGCGCGGCGAAGGAGAATCGAACACGGGCCTCTCGATCACGAAACGAACAGTCTATCACTAGGCTACCTTTACCGGTTTAGGTAGAATTGAGTTGTTTCATATCTCCTGAGATATATTGATCTCTATCCAATGTAACAACTGTATTACTTTTATCAACCTTTTTTACAATCCCAAGATATTTTTAGTGATATGTAACAAAAAAGAAGCGACAAAATGACAATGCTATGATATAACATATCAAATACTTCATCAAATACCATCATGTCGATGGAAGAATAAATTACATTGAACAGTTGTCCGAAGTTTTCTCTAATCCAAGAACTGTTAATCAAAAAAGTTAACACCCTTGAAAATTTCATATATAGCATAGTATTCTAAAGAGAAGGCTTGAAATCTTTGTTAGCAATTTTAAAAAAATGAATTATATTTTGCAAAGTATGATCAGTATACTAGTATTGTCTTAATTTTTTCCATAGAAACACAAATAAATTTAGGATGTTTCCCTTTCGTGTTATTAAGGGGTTGACCATTTGATCCCGGGGGGGGGGGGTATCAGAATTTGAAACCAAACACTTTGTCTTTGAAAATTTTGCATATACATGTGATTAATAATCTCTTCTCCACTAAGAACTATGGGAAGTTTTCTAAGTGAAAAAAGAAAATAAAAATTAAGTTAAAAAACTGTCCCTTAGTATAAATGTTCTGTCTGCAAGGGTATTAAAATAAACAATCTGATTCAAGAAAATCACCACCACGCACCATCCTCTGGGAATTTTAGTTTTCAAAGGTTAGTTTAATAAATATAATAAACAACGCTTTACATGACTGACTGAAATTTTGAATTAAGTCTAGGATTGCTTAATGATCTTGAGTATACAGAATATATACAGGAAAATTAGATTATGAAAATTTATCTCATTAAAAATAAATCAAATCAGAAAAATGTCTATTTTGTAAACAAACAAAAAAAACCTACCCTAAATCCTTGCGTCGGAAACAAAAAATAAATAAATAAATAAAAAAGGAATGGGAATAATAGAAAATCATATCAGGAGTACTGCAAGTGGATCACAGGACCTATGAACATTTTTTTTTTTAAAAAAGAAGGCAAATAGTTTATGTTTTGAAATAAGGCATCTTCAATAAAATATCGATTATCATTAAGATAAAGAAAAAAAAATACTTTTTCGCCCGCACCAGCTATTGTTACATATTGATGAATCCGTTTCTGTGGAACACTTCTGATTTTTTTAGTTCCGATATGTTTCTGGGCACATTAACACCCCCTCCCCTTTAAAAAGGAAAAAAAAAAAAAGAAAAATACAAAATCTTTTCAAGAGAGAACGTATTTTAATAAATTTGTTTCAGTATTCAAAGATAAATTCAAGATTTTGCATTATCCACACACTGCACATTCCGAGACTCAGTCTTACACTCAGAAATGTTGCCAACAATTTCTGTTGACCCCCCCCCCCGGTTTATGATTCTCCATGCCCCTTTGCTTGAGTCAGAAAAACATCCACACTATCTTTGTCCAGCTATGCCACTGAAATAAACATCTTTAACATTATTCATGTTCTTTATCCTTTAGCTGTACATATGTACTCTTGAAAATTTTCGTTATTTGCAACCGACCCTGATATCGAAATTTTCCATCAATAAGAGAAGGAGAAAGTTGGAGGACAGATTGCTTATAACACACATACTATTGGTGGAAACTGTCACGTTGTAAATATTGAATTTACCGGGTGGCAGTAAATACATAATTTACAACATGACAACTGCCACCCTGTAAATTCAAAATTTACAACATGACAATACTTATACAAGTTAAAGGTATTTTTGAGGTGAAATCATATCATATTTTACACTTCATGATAGTAAATTAAATTATAAGATTAAATTTGTTTAGCCCAATTTATACCCAAGGTATATATGTACTTGCTCAATTTTGGTTGGAAGAGTTTCAAATTAGTTCTTTCTTCTTAATAAACGGCTTTCATTGATTGGATTTGATCTGCTACAGTTTTCCAATTCTTTTTTCTGAAACAGATCGTTTTACCATTAAAAAGAAAAAATTATAATCAATGTCTTTATCCATTACATGTATGACGATCAATGTCTTTATCCATTACATGAAACATATCAGTAGGTGCTAACTTCAGCATGTGGGAAGTTTCTAGTATACCGGTCCCCAGAATCATGCGATTGCGCATGAGCAGTTATTTCCCTTGCCGTTGCTATGCAGAATGTAAACAAACCGCCATTTTCCCCTCGCTTCAACAAAACGCATTCGATCGATGGATTAGGCTTAGGGTATATTGTTTTAAGATTGGAACTGTTTTATAAATCCACTCTTAAATCTTCCTGACTTTGGGCTAATTCATGTAATTTTTGCTTACAAAAGGCACTGCAAAGTGCCTTTTGTGACCAAAAACTTGCATGAATCAGCCCAATTTCGAACCGTGCCGATATACAATCTTATAGGAGTAAAGCATTAACTTAAACAAACCGTTAATTAAATATGGCATTGTATGCGATCTACGGATTAGGGTTAGTGTATACATGTATATAGCTCGGATATTGTAACTGTTTTATATTCACCCATCCTCGCATCTATATCACTTTGGGCTTATTCATGCAATTTTTGCTTACAAAGAACCGGAAGAACAGGAAAGTTTTGCGAAACTTGGATGAATTAGCCTTGGTCTAATGTTGAAACATGCCCGATATTGTGCGCTAGCTTTTGGCAAGTAATTGGTAAAAGTGACTTACCGTTTACTTAAGCTCGATATCCTAACCTCCTAATGTTCATATTAAGAATATTTTTTCTTTCAAATCAATGGTAATGCACAATTCAATCAACCAATTACGAGTAATTAGTTATCACTTGTTAAATCCCTGCATTTCTCACAAAAATCTCGTAATTTTAGTACCATTTCACTTTGAGTCATATCAGCTACTTCTTCATCAGTCTTCATTACGTCAAAACACAAGTGACGCATGTCATGAATATTTATGAGATTACGTCAAAAACTGATCATGTGACCACATTCCTAAACAACGCAAAATGGAGTTTTATCTCCTAAACAAGTACGTTATTTTACGAAACCTTTTAATTCTCATTTAAAAAACTGTGTTTAAAAAACCCCAGTTTTGGAGTTTTTTAAACACAATTTTTCACAAGGAACACGATTTCTGGCTCAATTTTGCGATTTGTGGCCTTTTTTTCGATTTTGTCGATCGCTGTCGCGATCGTATTATATTGTACACAGCCTTCGGCGGCACCTATTTTAGCGCAATATTTATAGGGACCGGTATACTAGAAGTGTTCCCAGCATGTTGCGTGATATTTTGTCATTAATAAACATCGCATTGTTTGCACCTAATGGGATGTTGAATTAAGTTCCTTAATAGACCCGCTACTCTGTCAGACGTAAGTCTCTTGATTGTACTGCTGTGTGTTGAACCTTCATACAATGATATTGGTCTCATGTATGCAATAGAGAGGAAATCAGTATCTCCTCACATACCTCTGCATCAAGCCTAGTATCAGAGATAAGTTTAAAGTAAAGTTAATAAGTCCGGGAATGATGAAAATTTTTATAATAATTTTATAACAAAAGGTCCTTTGGAGAAACTATGCAACAGGGAAGCCTATCCCTTGTCATACAATCTATACAGTCCAATGAATAAGTCTTGGTATTCCTCACCATGGATAATTAGATAAAAACAGTTACGAACTACCCCTGATACGCATTTTTATGATAAGTTAAAGGCTTATCCAGAAACACTCTAAAAGACTCCTTGGACACCAGTAAGGCATTATGTTTGTCTGAATCATCCAGAAAACTACTGTCTCCACATGAAAGGAACACTGTGACAGTAAAACTTATCCTTATCTTCCAATGCATTGTCGATTCCCTCTTTTGAGTAATTTTTATACAAGCCATAGTCTTTCTAACAAGCCATGAGCAAGTCCGAAAATTAAAAGTGATTCGTTGAGTTCACAAGATTTTGCACTGCCAGATAGAAAGAAATTCTTCATTCATTGTCGTAATGGTTTCCTAGTTTTGGTCCTATTGCGACAAAATGACATCCATTTTGGATTATGTCATGAAAATATGAGGTTGGGGCCATGATTGGCATCTGTATACCCAGGAGGAGGCAGATGGGGCCAAAGTCACTGCAAAACACTGGTCGTCATCATTGACATACACTGTACAAACCACGTACAGTTCCGGTGTTGCATGGCCCATATGGAACAGTATTAGGTGTTAATTTTATTTCAAAACTGTAAAATTTCACTGTAACCAGAACTAGATATTTACAGTCTCCCATCTAATACAACACATGTTAGCGAAATTGGATAGGTTATCTCAAATGTATCTGAAGCAAAGAAAATCCTGTGGACTACTAGATCAATCATAAAACAATGATTTTTTGTGACAAAATGTTTCAGATCATGCAAAGGTTATTTGCATTATGTCCAAATCAGATCTTTTCAGTCGGAACCCTTCTTTTCGACTTCCACGTTCCATTTCTAGGTCGTAAACTCTTCGTCGATTAACCTGATTAACCACAATTTCCCTATTGTCGGCCAAATCGTTCCTCCAGAGAAGCTCTCGGAAGGTCCCAACTATATGATACAGTTTAACGAATATAGACTTCGAAATACGCTATATAGCCATAGGTGAGGAAAAACGGACAAAAGAACGAAGGTTCCATGTATGAGATGGAATATTATATTCATACTATGAAAAGTGTATACAATAGGCCAAAGGTGATACGAAGTAATATTCTAAATGGACAATATTTAGGTATATAATCAAAGTACAAATGTAATTTATCTTATAATGGTGTGCAAAAACCTGATTGTTTCTTTACAAAGAAAAAAGCGTAAAAACCACTGATTTAACAACGATTAACATATTTGCAAGAAAATTCATAAGCAAGCATTTCAACTTACAAATAAGATTCAACATGTTCAATGTGTATTCAAGTCTTTCATCACATGAAAGTCAGATGTTGATTTTATATGTTCATTGTATATCAAGGATTAAACATTTAATAAAGTAGATTTAAGGTAAATGTAGATAAAAAGACATGTTTCCAAACTGAATTATGGATTAACGAGGTTCGATCCTTTTAAGGAGATTTTTCTCTGAACCCCTAGTGTGAAAAGTTTGCATCGTAGTTTAGTATTAACAATACATCCGTATTTTACAATGCCAATGAAACTATGTCGATATAAAAACCCACGATTAAAAGTCAGAGAAAAACAATTAGGTGGGGAACTATATTTTTGGAAGAAGGATTTTTTTAGAAGGAAATGATCAATGTTCTGTTTCAAAATATTTATAGAACTGTTGAGTTTGGCTTAATAGACTTTCATGCTGACTTACTGAGTTATTTTGTGCAATGGTTGATGCTATACAGGCCCCCTTTAACATATTGAATAAACTTTTAATGATTTCTATCATCATATTTTGGCAAAACAACAAATTTTTGAAAAAGTCCAGATTTTTGCACAAAAATAATATATTTAATGTTATATCTTCAAGAATAATTAATCATTGATCCTTGCTTTTAGTTTTCTTATCTGAATATACACTATCATAATTTTGATCAGTGTACTGTAAATTTACTAAAATTGATACTTTCAAATGAATTTTTTGATTGATAAATTTTAAATGCTAGAAAAATGACATTACAGGAGTGCAAAGATGTAAGAAAGTTGATTATGCGAAGTATCTTTGATAGAATACGAGGGTTGTCCGGTAAAATCGTGGACAAAGCGTTTTTCTCGGAAACTAATGGGCGGACTAAGCTGAAATTTTCAGCAAATGTTTATTCATCATATTTACGTACATCTTAATCTTTTTGTAAAATATAGACAAAAAAAAAAGATTTTATTATCCTTGAATGTGCACAGGGTACGGTCCTACGGCCCACGATAAAAAAAACCAGGGGTTCATTAGCGAATATACAAGTATTATTTCGAAATAAAAGTATTAAATAGATAAGGTTGGGGTAAAAAATATCCTATTTTTAATCCACTATCGATTATTTCGTCTTTTGTAAAATATCAAGGCATTTGCTTGATTTTTGGCAGTTTCCCGAGCATTTGAAATGGGAAAGTGGTAAACGCAACACACGAAAACTGGTGACGTTACGGCGCACCGGAGAGCAGTTCAGTTTGATTTAGATGTAGTAATGACGCCTTAAGAAACTTTAAATGACTACAGAAGAAAAAATATAAAAAACATCACTAGATCTTTAGTATACAAGTGAAATGGGAGTTTTCTAAGCGGAAGCTTTTTGATAGGGTCCCCGGGTAGAAACATACGGACAAACAGCTACTGGCAATAGCAAAAGACGCTGTCACTGTAGATCGTCGATATAAGGTAGCCTATTTAGTTGAATGATAGTGAGAGTACTGTCCATAACTTACTAATAAATCTTCAGAAGTTCCCATGTGTGTGCGAGATTGGTTCCTCGACTGTTTATGGAGGAATGAAGGGAGAATCAAGTTTGTGCATCAATGAAATCCCCGAATTTAAGTAGGCTTATCTAGCTTTTATTTAGCAAAGAAGAAACGTGGCGCTGCTTTAGACACTTTGACGTTATCATCCGTGCGCCGTAAGGCGATACCACACATTAAATAAAGTCTCATATTTTGTTTATTTGAGCAGATACTTATTTGAAATTTGATATATATTTTGATGAAAAATGTACTAAAAAGTATAGTGAAAATTTTAGAACGCAGTGATGATTATTTTTCAATCTAGACAACCTGTCCACGATTTTACCGAACAACCCTCGTAAAATTATACTTTGTGCCGTGATTAGTTCAGGTGAAAAATATTAGAGGAAAAAGTTATTTAATATGTGTATGTTTCAATTACATAAATATCATATATATATATATATATATATATATATATATATATATATATATATATATATATATATATATATATATATATATATATATATATATATATATATATATATATATATATATATATATATATATATATATATATATAATGCATTCTACTGCTAAGCAGGTCTACGTTTTATCTCTGAAACTGCATGGGCTTGACGTCAAGGTATATACTACCTATGCAAGACCCACATAAGGTCCATATAATCTCTTAGATAGCTTCTGACTCTGCCTAAACTCATCGATCATTAATTGAGAAATAAGATATCATTTTCAAACATCTATCGGGATATAAATACGGGTTGGTCACGTGATCAAATTCCATAAAGCCCGAAGGGTTTTATGGTAAATTTGATCACGTACCAACTGGTATTTATATCCCGATAGATGTTAAAATTACTTATATTTACATTTTTCTTACATTACTTTACTCTTACATTACACTTCTTTAAAAAATATTTGCCTGAGGTTAATCTTAAATGCATGAAATGTTTTATTTTTCAAAATTCAACGGTACATTTTGATCCGTGAAATGTGCGTCAACCTTTTTTGACATCACTGAGAAATAACTTAGAACATTTATGACGTGAGGAACTTGTGTTTATACAGATATAGGTACGCGATACTTAAATAATGTTATATAAAAGAATACATTTGCAAATGTAAATATATGGCTGTATCAGGGTTATAATCCTAACATCTATATGGTGAAGCACAAGATTTATATACTTAGAGTGTATGGATTCTGTGGAAAGGGTTAACTTCCCTGCTGTATGGTTCCTCCATATGACTATTGTTAAAAATGTTCTTTATTCCCGGGCTCATATTAAATGTAAACTTTGTCTTATTTATGATAGGGATGCAGGGGTATATGAGGAGATATTGATTTCTTCTCTAATACATACACGAGACCTACATTATAGTAAGATTGAACTATACACAGTACATGTGGAACAATTTTAAAAGAGGCTTCCGCTTGACAGAGTATCATTCTTGTCAGTAAAAAGGTTATGTTTATTGCTGACAAAATAGCATGCAACACGCTAAACTTAACAGTCATCTAGATATGGGTTAATCTCCTACATTTACTTTGAAATGTTTTATTTCAAAACATCCGTAATAAAGGTTAAGGTTATAGGACAACTATATCGTATGTATGATGATCATGTAGTTAGAGAGAGGTTTACTGGGGGTAAAGCAAAAGACCACTATGCCGCTTGCATATACTAGTATATCAATGAATTAGTACCGGAGCGGTAGACATAGAGAAAAGATTCAATTTAATTTTAATCCCACCGTTTTTGGTCTTGCAGCACTTAAAGAAGTTTTATCAAAGTCTATAAAAATCATAGCTACTATAAAAAATTGTTGTTTTAAATTTTTTAGGTCATATATATTGACTACAAATAGACTACAACAAGAAGCATATTTCTCTTTATGAATTTTTAATTTCTATGAACTTTGCCCTGGTGACTAAAACAAAATACATGTAAAGTGTTTTTGTCATTGTGTTTTTTTCTCAAGTCAAAATACCACTAAGACTTGTCTGATTTCAGTAATAGTACACGTCATGTAGACTAAATTACAATAAATAAGGCTGGGTAGTGGTTCTTGGTGTCAATAAAAGATGTTTTCATGGTCTCTTAAATCAAATAATCTGAAAAATTCTTTAAAAATGCTATTAACCCTGGATTTTTCCGATTTCAATATTTTGTCCAAAGTATGATACATAATTCTATTTTTCTCTTCTTTTTATATTTGCATGGACTTTGTTGTTGACAGGTTTACTAAATAATGATGGATCTGTTAAAAATTCTAAAAGTTTTTCTTGTTCATTTTTAAACCTGTTTTCAATAATGAAAAAAGAAATTGGTACGCAAGTAAAGTACATCAGAACTCATACTTTTCAATTCGAAGGATGTGTTGCCATGCTTACTAAGAATAGAATAAATTATAAAGCTCTTCAAATGTCATTCCTCAATAGTGTTGACCTGATTATATTTAAACTTTAACATTAAAAGAAGAAGTTTCTTGTTATGGCTTTTAATTCGACATTTACATATATCATCAGCGTTTTATCAACTAACAATATTCATTTTTATTCCAACGTTCATTCGATATATCCTATCGAACCCGAAATAAAAGACACCACAGAGTATGACACGTCTGTTTCATATCTTGATGTTTTACTAAAAAGACAACTAAACGTTATGATAAACGTAATGATTACAGCTTTTCTATCGTAAACTTCCCTTATTTATGTAGCAATATACCATTATCACCTGCATATGGGGATTATTTCTTCCAGTTGTTTCGACACGCAAGAGTATGTTCTACGTATGATCAATTCATAAAAGAGAGTTATTGACAAATAAGCTGATGATACATGGATATCAAGAATCTCGTTTACAATCAACATTATTTGGTCGACACAATGACCTTTTTTTGCAACTACAATCTTAGGTCGAAATCTTACTTTCTTACGAATTGAATTGTTAGGCCATTATTTTCACACTTAATTGTCTACGGATTTCTCCGTTTACCCGATCATGACTAAGAGCACAAAGCGAGTGTGAGCATTTGACAGGGGATACTCACTCCTCGATGATAAATGATCTAGTCTCTATTTTCAGAGGTCCCTCGCTCACAATTTGTATTGATTGGACTTTGAGCATGACTACTGGTACTGAGCATGTTCCGAGTACGATCAACTTTTAAACAGAGGCAGGATGTTTCAGGGATGCCCCCGATTTGTATTGTGCATCAAAATTGGTACCGTATATGATTTACATTATGACCCCTGGGTCGAGGCCTCTGCGGGTAGACTATTAGTCCCCAAGGGTCTCTACAGCCCAGTAGCTAAGTACTTCGGTACTAGTTTTAAAATACGGACATATATTTAATTGCTGTGGTAAAATTTAGAAATTTATTTCAAAATAAAGAATTATCTCCCTCATGCATAGCTCTAATCCTTCGAGGTATTTGGCTCCAATTTTTGGAATTTTTTTCAGCTCTTCAAAAAATGTTTTGGATTTCCAACCTTTCGGAATGAGCATCACTGAAGAGACATAATTTGTCGAAATGCGGATCTGGTGCATCAAAATTGGTACCGTATATGATTTACATTGTTTCAATGGACTTTTGAGCTTGATTTTTGCTCGTTATCTCCATATTTGATCTCAATCAAAGTCAGCATTTCTAAAATTCCTGGTTCATAATAATTAACTTGTTAGCAAATACATTTATTTTTCCATTTTTTTTATTTTCAAGGTTATACATATTTTAGAATCTTAATGACAAATTTACAAAAACCCATGAAGGATATAACTTTTATAAAAACGGAATATAATGCGATAGTATGGTGCTGTGAACTCAGAAAAAATATGTTATTGTTCGTACACATTTTATATATTTTCTTACAAATAAGATAATAGTTCTGACAAGTTATTGTTCTTCGCTCGGACAAACAAGATATTTGTGTGGACAAATAAGTCCTTCCTTTGGATAAATAAATAAACTTAGACGAATGAGATTAAAATGTTTTGAACAGAATTGTTCGGACAAACTGGATAGTTGCTTGAACAACTTAGCGGATTACATATTTGTTCGAACAGATTTGATATTTCTACAAGATTTATCATTCTTCTGATAAAGTTGATCATCCAGAAAATCAAAAATAGTACATGTATAAGCACATGGATTAAACTTTGTGCGACGAGATATGGATATCTGTGTTGTGATCAAGTTTTTTTTATTGATTCTATTCTTTTGTGGGTTTTTTAGGGTTTCATAGAAGTTTTACTTGCAGTTTAGGTTAAAATTGCTTGCATCTCCACTTTTGTTTGCTATATACAACGGATAGTTAATTATTGCTTGTTCTTTCAGTTTTATGAAACTGTATTAAAAATATCTAAAATCACACAATTCTTTTTCTAACGAATGATTAGATACTTTAGCTATATGTCCGAAAATTACATACATGTTACACTGTTAAAATAATTGACTTAAAAATGCATGCCCTTAAACACAACTTGATTATACGGTAGATAGACATTATAAACAATTCTCTCTCTCTCTCTCTCTCTCTCTCTCTCTCTCTCTCTGGAATGTATGTTTTTTTTATATCTTCTGAAAAAAAAAACTCAAGAAAAGTAATGTCAATATTAATTGTATTGATCTGGAATCATTCTTAGATTTTGTTCAAATCCTGACACCGGAGGAAGGGGTTTTCAATAGGCAATCAAATTCTTACATAGAAATATAAAAGAAACACATCAAAAATCCTCTCAAGAACGGTAAAGGCATGAGTCACCTGCATATGGGGTTTATGTCTCTCAGTTGATTCGATACACAATAGCATGCTCTACGTATGAACAATTTCTAAAACGAGGCAAGCTATTGACAAACAAGTTGATGAAATTAGGATATTAACAGTCTCGTTTGAAGTCATCTTTTCACAAGTTTTACGGTCGATACAATGACCTTGTCATCACATACAACCTAGCATTGAGTCAAATGCTGACTGACGTTTTTCATACTAATTGTAAGACCATTATTTATACACTGAACTTTCTACGGATTTTCCCGGGTTTTTTTCCCGATCATTACAAGGAGCACACGGCGGGTGTGACCGGTCGACAGGGGATGCTCACACCTCCATGGCACCTGATCCTACCTCTAAATTTTGAGGTCCAAATTTGTATCATTTCCTTAGACTTTCGAGATTGAATACTGTTCGTTATTTTCATATTTCATTGTATAAATATAGAAGTAGTATAGATTCAGGTAGTATAGATTCAGTTTATTTCAAATTCTGGTCCTGGGGTTGAGGTGAATCCACAATAGAGGATCAGAGTTTTACATAGGCATATATATAGGGGAATCTGCTGAAAGAGAACTGTAAAGCCAAGTAGTGACTATGTTAAGAGTTGTGGCCCATGGGCTTTTTGTCTTTCACTCTTGTAGAGAGTACGCAAAAAATTCTTTGCACTTTATATTGTCACTTCTTCCTTAGAAAATATAGAAATCACATGAAATCTTAAGTGTATTACTGAATCAACTTACCTGTTTTTCAAGCAAAGTAGATGAGTTTTACAGATAAGTGTTTAAAGAGCCAAGGAAGGAAGTCTGCAAATATATTTTACTTAGAGAAAAATACGCATTTTGTTTAATATCACATGACTTTTGCACAACAACTCTATCGACGGCCACGGAAGGGTAGGTTATTTAATGACTTGTCTAACGTGGAAAAAATATACAGAAACAATCTTAATTATATATGGTTTATATATATTGATATTTTGAATTTATTTAATTTGCAGATACAGTTGTGAAAAAATGTATGCTACACATAGATTATATGCATCCTTTTGATCGACCAGGATTTCACTTGACGTAAGATCCACCTCACATGTTGGCCTGGGAAACTGAGAGTTTTTTGTTCGAGATGGAGGGTTAGCTGTGAAAAGGTTTGTTATTATACAATTAATTACCCCTTACGAGGTCAACATGGTGAAATAAGGACCCGAGACCTGACCTGACCTGCGCGGCCTCGGTCAGGTCAGGTCAGCGAGTGGGCCAGGTTTCGGGTTCTTATTTCACCATACTGAATTCATAAGGGGTAACAATTGTTTTATTATACCGATATAAGTTAATTAAGACAATTTTTGTAGGCTTAATTACTAAAATAATCAATTGTGTATTAGACCTACGAACTGTTATTATCAGTGTTTCATCGGGATCGGGATTCGCTAGTGAAGTTGTTTACTTTTCGCCTGCAAGTCTTATAAGTTTTTGCACCGCCGATTTATTAAAACACTCTGTGATTGTCAGTAACATGCATTTTTATAAATTCACAAATACTATTCCCGAGTACAATGACAATCAGGTGCATACTTTTACTGTACAAAAGAGCCAAGTCTGCATTCGTTGAATTTGACATTCATTGTAACGAAAGTTTCAATGAAAACGATAAATTTTTTGACGCATCAAAAGGACAATCGTATTCCGTATCATAAAAAGACTATGCATATTTTTATAACGGCATTTTTTTGTAATGAACAGTCATTACGTTATGCATTTATTTTTAAATTTGAATGGAATTTAGATTAACAGGTCATTTTTAGCGGTCATTATTTATAATGACCGGGTCATTATACCCCACGTGCAATGATTCCTAGGTCATTATTGCTGTAAATAGTACTTTTTGGAGTCATTATTGAGTGTAAAAGCCTTCTAACAAGCCAATCAAATTTGAGTATTCTTAATAGAGGTATAATAAAACAATTTCTTAAACTTTAAAAATTTATAAATTTAATGTTCAATGTTTAGCTATAGTGAAGTTATATTTCAGTTTTTTTTACAATGTTATGTATGTGTTTATCTGAGCACACATTAGTCAGTCAGGGTTCTTTTTAAGGGATATATAATTTTCCTTGTACTCTGTCTGAGTTAAATGATTTGATAATAATTTTCCTATTACTCTTCCTCAGTATAATTACTCTGTATATAGTTTGGAGTCAATATATATCAGAGTTTAACTGGGTGCTACAGTATGTTTAAAAGACTAAATGTGACTGGGTAACCCGTCACCGCGTATTCTTGGTATAAGGGTTCCTATTAATATAGTGAATCAGGCGCCTCGATCTACTTCCTGACCCCAAAACTAATTCCACAAATACCACTACTGGTGAGCTTATTCAAATTCCTACCCTAGCATTACTTCGTCAACTATTATGTCTACTTTTTGCCTTCTAACCGCACTCTGCAGATTTCACAGCAATTCTGCCTCAGCTGCCAGCTGCACTGACTTATACACCCTTTGGGCAGTTCATTTCCAAGGGATATCAGGTTATTCCATTTTCATGGGTGTGTTCTATTACGTTTCACTTATTAGAAATTTTATTTTAATAACTGGGACCTAAGGGTGTCCTTGTACAACATAAAATTTATTTATGTCTAACCTACAACTAAGTCACAAAATAAGAATCTTGACAGAACTTGAAATAATTCCACAGTCTATAGACTTTGCTTGCTGACATTGGCTGGTACGAGGAAAGAAGAATTCAACATGTCTATAATGTTTTGTACTTCTTAACAGAATTTTGATTTCAAGAAGGTATTTCAAAACTATTCATTACATTTCAATTTTTATAACATATTTGAATTAAAAAATGCAAATTATACAATGTTCAATTAAAAAAAATGCTCACCAAGTCATAAGGAAAAAAAATTTATAGGGGAATTTTTCTTGTTGTGGAAGGATATTAAGAAGAATATTCTTCAAATCTACACATTTGTTACATGTACACTTAACATCGTGGAACTTTAATTTAGACCCACATATTTTAACTCAGAAAATATGTTCCGTTATTATCTGCTAGGAATTGTATATTTTTAAAACAAATTCTACACATTCACTCAACAGACTTTGCCAAAAAATAAAAATGTATAAGAGAAGTCTAGATAAAAGGATGACCGCACTTAAGGACATGCAAAATTTGCGACAAAATAAACTTTCAAAACAAGCATTTTTCTTTTCCTTGCAAGAATGGTCAACATCCAGTCTACAACTTTATGTAATTACGTTTAATAAGTGTGTATTTACGAAGTTCGAATCTGGGGCCAGGATCATGAAACATCTTAAGCTTAAGTCAAAATCTTTATGTTCTGTTTAGTTTTTGTAAAAGTCAATCCGAACAAAATTAAAATATTTTTTTAATATTGCTTTACAAAAGTGTTGTTGTCTGCAAATTTAGAGATAAATTCAATAATTAGTAAACATTTTACAGGTGTTTGAAAATTTGACTTAAGTCTAAGTTTGTTTCACGATCCTTGGACCTGGTTTCAAAGGCAGGGGTCATCAGAATTTCTTGAATCTCCGTTCGATAATGAGGACGCCCACTTTTTTACTGACTTTACACATAGTCAGCGCATGTTTGTCTATTGTTCTACGTTCAACAGTAGTTCTATATTTGCAGAAAAAATAATATGTCAAAAGGAGATTAATAGACAAACATGCGCTCATGGTTAAAAAGAGAAAAAAACTGCTTCTTCTTATATTCGTTCTCTGTGTTGTAACCAAGGATTGTAACATGTTGAATATTATAATTCACCACGTGATTTCTTGCCTCAGGTAACTTTGTGAATACTTAATTCCGTCAGTTGACTTGTAAGTTAGCATGTTTTGTGCTAACTAGGACATTGTGTTCGAACCCTTTAAGTCATCTGGCATTGATATTAAATCTGCTTTAATTACATATTGTTAATTTCGTTTTGAAACCTTTATCAAAAGTGTATTTGTGCCGTACAGAATGGAGAGGGAGATTGGAAAGAGTTATCACGTTCTTTTTTTTTCAAATATGTCATTGTTATTATCAATTGTAATTTTAGACCCATTCTTACAATGTTAGCTCCACCCCTCTTGCATATCTAATGTTCAATCAAGGGCAGGTAAGTGGAAAATCACTATATTTCGAATGCAGTAAGGGCAAAAAACATTGAATCATTTTATTGTATCACAGTCTTAAATCATTATAAGATTTAAATTTGGTTCCAAATTGACAGGATTCTTTCATAAGCATACAAAAGTGAAATAAAGTTTAGATGTAAAAGCAACAGAGGCAACCGAAAAAGACCCCCAAAACAGGCGTTAAGTGCAGTCATCCTTTACATTGTTTTGTTGCCTTTTTTAAATCTTTAATACCCCGATTATGACATTTTTTAGTGCAATAAGGTCAAGCAATAATTTATGCATATTAATTTGTATGATATGTTCAATGATACATATCTCAGACTATTTTACGTAAAATAAGATTATATTTATTGCCATAATTACATAAATATGATAATGATTAATCAAAACAATTTAAGTGCAAAAAGGTCAAAAAGGTCAAATTCAATGCCCCGTTGCACAGTACGATGCACACTGGCCCTCGATTTTCTTTACGATTTTGAATCATGCAATAGGAAAACCTATCTAAAATATACTTCTCAAAAATCCTTGATATAACTAATTTCATGAGTGACATACCTTAAGTCTGTCTTGGGGCCTAGATTCGATGGGACATGACCTTGTTTCCATTAAATTATTACAGAAATAAAGTGGACTAACGCTCATAATTAACAATTTCTCTTACTTTTTCTTTCATAGATATAAGGATGGCTTCATTAAATTTAAGACAAGGACAACATTACCTAGAATGTGATATTTGTAAAAGTCCTATCATCTTCACGTGCAAAAATGTGTCGTTAAATTATGCAGCGTATGTGTAGGACCTCAAATGCTTATCTATTCCGAAAATGGTCATGATGTTACAAAATACAATAAACAAAGCAAACTCGAAGGTAGAGAATGCCTGAACCACCCCCAGCAACACTGTAGCGCCTTCTGCAATAATTCTGATATTCCTATCTGTGTTTTATGTGTATTAAACAAGCACAAGACACATGATATTATCGAATTATCCGAGAAAGTCGACACAGTATCCGATTTCATCACGAAAGAAAATAAGCGACTACAGTCGATG
Organism: Saccostrea echinata; assembly: GCF_033153115.1. NCBI lineage: Eukaryota > Metazoa > Mollusca > Bivalvia > Ostreida > Ostreidae > Saccostrea > Saccostrea echinata. Next base: position 17,102,441 of record NW_026889765.1, on the reverse strand, counting down.
CAATCAGAATTGGAAAGAATTTTGGAACATATTTGTAAAAGATCGGCAGGACTTCGACGTGTTTACAAACAGAAAAAAGATAAGATTTCATTTCATGCCAAAACTGGCATAAGGAGATTGATAAAGCAGAGAAGGCATTGCAGAAGGACCTTGATGAATTGCAAGAAAAGCATGCAGGTGTATTACTGAAGCAGAAAAAAGAATTTGAAGAAATACTAAAGAAATTGAAAAATCTTAAACAATCAGTCGTTAGCTTAGTAAAGTCCAAAGATGTCTCTGGTTTAATGGAACTTAAGCTTGATATTGAGAATCAACAGCTTCCCAGCTTTATAGAAGAAACACGGCCGGCATTCTTCCAGCCTTGCAAGTTTAATGAAAGTTATTCAACATCGTACTTCGGTTACATAGAAACACTAGAATCGTGCAAACTGACAATTGACGATCTAACACAACAAGATCAAATCTCTTCACCACTACAAGCTCTAGATATACCTAAGTACTGTCTACCTTTGATACAGCGTTTCCTGCCAACAAAGAAAACAACAACTGGCTGTATGACATAGTTCCCCTTGGTCATGACAGAGTTTGGGCAGGAGGAAACAGTAATGAGCTCAATCTTTTTGATCTCAAGGGCAGTCTCCACGACACTGTCACTATCACGTGTTTCGGTATGTACCTGACCCTTCATGGTGGACACGTGGTGTACTCTGATACAAATGATAAGACCATAAAGAAGATTATAGACGGTAAGGCGAATACGTTATTCTGTACCGGGGAGTGGGAACCTTACACCTGTACCGCGGCACAGGATTTCCTGGTCTGTCTCCGGACGACAGATCAAACAGAGTCCAAGGTCATAAGGTACAGAAGTTCCGGTGACGTGCTGCAGGAAATCCAGTACGACTCCCAGTACCAGCCTCTGTTTAAGTATACTGTTTACGTGGTGGAGAATGGTAACAGCGACATTTGTGTAGCTGACTACGATAAAAAAGCCGTCACGGTCGTTGACAAGTTTGGAATATTCAGGTTCTCCTATATAGGGAACAAAACATGCAAGGAAATTTCATACCTACCTCCCTTACTACAGACAGCTTGCATCACATCATCATCACTGACTATTTTAACGACAAGATTCACATGCTGGACAGGGATGGTCGATTCCTGAGGTACATCATTCCTTATCAGGGAATACGGGATCCGCGCGCCGTGTGTGTCGTAAGGGAGGGGGAGTTGATGGTGGGGGAAAGCATAACAGGAATGATCGAGAGAATAAAGTACTTACAATAAGGAGGAAGTCTGATGACAATAAATCTACTTGAAGTGTGATACGAGTTCTATATTCCATTACTAGTACCTTAAAGCTGAACATGATTCGTAAAAGGAAGAGAGTTACCTTTGCCTGCCATATTAGATTTCTCAAGACCGTCGATCTCAAGCCACTATATAAGCCTCCGCTTTGTACAAAGTTCAATGTATTTTGCTTCACAAACTAAACCAGAAAGGATTTCTCCTTCATTGTCATTGTATTATACTTGGGGGCGACAAAAATGACTTCTGTTTGATACTGCCAAAAAAGTTACCAAATATATTTGATATCAAATGCACAGGTCAATTTGAAAAAGGGAAATACAATGTAAACACAAATGCACGTTCCATTAAATAGAATGTAAACAAAGAGGACAATGTAAAAGACATACATGTACTACTCGTAGCACAAGGTAAAAGCAATCAAGTGTAACAAATTCAAAGGTTTAATATACCCCAGTGCTGACATAATGATAGGAAAATTAAAGTGGCGTATGCCTATTTACGAGTCGTGTTCAGCTTTAATGAATTGAAAATTACAGATATCGACGTAGCAGTTATCTAAACATTCTGATTTGGTCTTTCCACCTTTCTTTGGAAAAAACCTATTGATATTCTTCTTTTTTATTATTATTAGGTCTTTCCACGTTTCTGTGGAAAGACCTATTCAAATGTTTATATTTATTACAGAAAGGTGGAAAGACCTACTACTAAGTATTGGTTTTCTTCTCTTTTCAGGTCTTTCCATAGAACCTTTGGTTTTCTTCTGTTTTTTACTAACCTTTCTGTGGAAAGACCTATTGAATTTTTTCTGTTTATTATTATTTATCCTCCACTGAAATTTTGTTTTGGGGATTATCGAAATTTTTTTTTGGCTTTCTAAAGGTCATTAAAAATTATGAAATTATGAAGAGTTTTGACGCATTGTCTATGAACTTTGACCCCCTTTCAGAGTTCTTGCCCCTTGCACGAAAAACCTTGTTATTGCTACTCCTTCGAATCCGTAGAAGGTAGAGAAACAAAACCTTCACCGATATCTTCAAGTACTTGAGAGAACTTTTTAATCTATTCATTGCGAAATGATTCGTCGAACCCTTTAATGAGTTATTGCCCTTAAAAGTTATTGTTAAAAAAAATTCAAACGATTAATCATAAAGACATGGAACCAACTGCATTGCAGTCTTCATATTCTGACCTTTAATTTTGTTCAAGGTCACTCTTAATTTAAGAAATTATGCTCTTTTTTTTATCTCTTTTGTCTTACAACATATAATTTATGCCAATTGCACGTATGATATGTCCATTTTAAACTAATTTCAAAATTCTCTTCTCTCCTAAACCTGACCTGTTTAAAAGTTATTGCCTCTTGTGCGAAAAAAGTTGCTATTGATTCTCCTATGAAACCGTAATCGTACTCTTAGAGTTACAAAATCTTCATAAGTATGTTTAACTGTGTAGACTTTTTATATATTGATTGATTGTATGTTGTTTTACGTCCCATTCGAGAATTTTTCACTCATATAGAGACGTCACCATATACCAGTGAAGGGCTTCAAATTTTGATCTTTACTCGGCACTCAGGGCCATTGAGCAGTGAGGGATCTTTATCGTGCCAACGCCTACCGTGACACGGGGCCTCGGTTTCTAAGGTCTCATCCGAAGGACCCTGCAACATCACAGGTGGGATCAGGTACCATGGAGGAGTGAGCATCCCCTGCCGACCGGTCACACCCGCCGTGTGCTCTTTGTCATGATCGGGAAATAACAGAAAAATCTGTCAACAATTCAGTGTGTAAATAATGGCCTAACAATTAGTATAAAAAAGTCAGTCAGCATTTGACTTAATGATAGATTGTATTTGCTGACAAGGTCATTGTATCGACCATAGAACTTACGGTCGTTAACTTTTGAACATTTTCAGCTTCTTCTCTTGAAACGTTAAACCAGTTTCAAACAATTTTGGCAAACAGCATCAGTGGGTGGAGGGGTACAGAAATTGTGAACTTCATGGTCCCTGCCCCCTGGAGACTGAGGGGTAGGGCTAAAACCATCAAAATTAGTGCCATCTTTAAAGATCTTCTTCTTTACTCCTGGACGTCAAGCAGTCAAACTGTTGGCATGATTGTAATAAGCAATAAGCCCTTTACCAAAATTGTGAAATTCACGGTCCCAGGAGTAGGGGTTCTGGAGTTAGGGTGGGGTTCAAATGATCATATAATGAAAATGCATAAATTCTTTAAAAATCTTCTTCTATTCCACCGTATACAAAGCAGATAAACTGGGTGTATGGTTATGATGATCAAGAGTGCCTCTTCTAAAATTGTGAAATTTCTGGCCCCAGGGTGAGGGGTTCTGGTTTTAGGGTGGGGCTCTATTGATTATATAGTGAAAATGCATTATTTTTTTTGAAAATCTTCTCTGCTCCTGGGTATTATACAGACTAGCTATGTACATAGTTATGATGAGCAAGGGTGCCTCTTGCAAAATTGTGAATTTCATGACCCCTGGGTCAGGGGTCTGGTTTTAGGACGGAGCTCTATTGATTATACAGTGAAAATGCATTAATTCTTTGAAAATCTTTTTTCTCTGCTAGTGGGTATTATTTAAACAAACTAAGTGCATGGTTATGATACGAAAGGATGCCTCTTCCAGATTTGTGAAATTTATGGCCCCAAGGTCGGGGGTTCTGGTGAATGTGTGGACTCTACTGATTATACGGTGAAAAAGCATAATTTATTTGAAAATATTCTTTTCTGCTACTGGTTATAAAGCAAAGAAACTAAGTGTACAGTTATGCTGAGCAAGAGTGCTTCTTCCAGAATTGTTAGTTTCATGACCCCTGGGTCAGGTGTTCTGGTGTAAGGGTGCAGCTCTATTGATAATATAGTGAAAATGCATTAATTCCATGAAATAATGCTGTCTACTGCTTAGTGTTGAGTAGATACACAAAGTGTATAGTAATGATGAGCAAAATTGCTTCTTACAATTTATTAAAACTTGTGGTCCCAGGGTCAGGAGTTCTTGTGTTTTTCTTGGGGGGGGGGGTCTCTATTGATAATACAGTGAAAATGTGTTTATTATTTGATTATTCATTGCATAATTAGGTTGATGAGGATACGTCTTCCAGATTTGGAAATTTCATGACCCTGGGTCATTGGTTCTGGTGTTAGGGTATGGCTGCATGTGTTGAATCTGTAGTGAGAATGCATTATTTCTTTGAAAAGTTCTGCTCCTGGGCATATCGGAGGCAAACAGTGTAAAAGTTTTAATAAGCAAGGGTATTTTTACCAGACTTTTAAACATATGGACATTTGGTGAAATGTTTTGGTCCTGGCTAGGATTCTATTAATTTGTATTCTACTGAGAGAAGTTATTCCTCTTTACCATTCACTTTTGATAATTAATCACTGTAAATGATGTATTTGGAAGGTTAATAGAATAGGTGAATTATGCAAGAATTTTTATTGTATAATACAAAAAGTACTGTTATAGTTTTAATGATCAGGTAGAATTGTAAATAATAGATAAATGAAAATGAGACAAAAATAACATATCTTATTAATTGATCTTCAAAGACCAAGAGAGGCTAATATAAGAGGTTATGATACGGCGTTAAAAATAGTACAGGGGCAATCAATAGTTTGTTAATAGTCTCCATGGTGATAATCATAAATGGGGGATAGATTAGAACTTAATTTATGCTTTGTTACTTTATACTTGACTAATTATTTTCTTGATCCTGATCATCCTATTTCTCTTGCTTTTGTGCAACAAAGCTTCATCTATCAGTTTATTTTAAGGTTTTCCATCCCTAATAAGCCTAATTCTCTATCCTTAAATATCCATCATGTATATAATACTCTGATATTAATTAAAAGCATTTTACAGTAGAAAAGGATTTACTAAGAGAAAGTTTCAAAAATGTAATTATGCAAGCAGTACATCTGTAATTAATTCACAGAAATTTCATTGAAGTCTATGGAGACAAGCGATTTTTTTTTTAAAAATAAAAATTTAAATAATAAGAATATCAATAAATACTTCGGTGGAAAAATGCGTTAAATCATAAGAAATAGAATGACAATTGAAAACATTTTTTTACCGTATAGATTTTTTTTAAAATTGAGTTTTATTACTTAAAAAAGAGGGAGATAACTCTTCAACAAAGGTAAAGGTCATAAAATAGGACACGTTCCATATTTACATGCTAATAGTAATAAATGGGAATTATGTCTAAATATACTGAGTATTCCACCATCTGTTGTGCATTCAAATACATTGAATCTGAGGCTGTTAGGGATGGAATACGTTAAACTCTATGGATCTTATAAATTGTTGTATTATACTCAGGTGACCTTTAAGGCCTTGGGCCTTTTGTTATTGAAAAAGCAGCTGTCAATGATGTCTAAAAGCCTGGACTTTAATTTATCGTGGGGAATAGTTGTATACATAGTTGATAAGTGGTAAGTTTTTGTTTTTTTTTTTGTTATTGATTTTGGTAAAATTTTGTGATTTCAAATTTTCCAAAAGTTCCTTCGAATTTTTAAGTATCCACATCTGATTTACATCTCTTCTCAAATATATTGTTGCACAATACTCATGGAGTCTCCATTCACAGCTAGTAATATTTTAGTGAAGAGTAAAGAGAGAGGCTTGGTAGGACATTTACTGGACCAGCTACGCATCTTTGTTTGTAAGGATTTTCATGAAGTTAAGGAATCCAATATAAATATGGTATTTCAAATTAATTTTGGTTGTTGGGAATATTAAAAATATTCAAAAATGACACATGATTTTCAAGAATTTCCTCTTTAGAAAGGGAGCTATGGGTATAAGTAGGATTGCCACTTGTAGAATTAAATCCAAGTTCTTCTTAAATATCATTTCGTAAGTTCTATGGTCGATACAACGACCTTGTCAGCAAATACAATTTATCATTGAGTCAAATGCTGACTGACGTTTTTCATACTAATTGTTAGGCCATTATTTACACACTGAATTGTCGATGGATTTTTCCGTTATATCCCGACTATGACAAGGAGCTCACGGCGGGTGTGACCGGTCGGTAGGGGATGCTCACTCCTCCATGGCACCTGATCCCACTGTGATGTTTGGAGGTCCGTGTTTGCTTTGCTCCTATTTTGTATTGTTTAATGGACTTTTGAGCTTGAGTACTGTTTGTTATCTCCGTATATTTCATATAATTAAAATAATGAGCCTTACAAACAAAGCAATGTTGTTACCTGCTTTGTCAGCTTGGACCAGTACATACTGATCGTGTATTCTATCTAATGAAATAATTCATCATTTATTTTCTTAGATAATATTGAATTTCCTTTTGATATTGATATGTTATTGTGACCTCCAAGCAGTACATATTGTTTACATTTATAACGTGACTGCCAAATCAGGTGATCAAACTAAATTCAATACAACGTGGGATATACTATGTAGGGTTCTCCACAAGGGATTTTATCATGCATATATGGCGGCCCGCCATGGTTAAATTTATGTGCGCCATGGTTAAACGAGCTGCGCCATGGTCAAAATCGGCGGCCGCCATGATTAAATTTACATGTACATTGCATTTCAGTATAAACACCTACTTTCTAATGACTTGAGTAGTTAATTGTGTTTATACTACGACTGGCATGCACCTCCCTCTTGAGAGAAGCACACTGTGCTAATCAAACACGGTCGTTGATCGGCGAATATGCTGTGAAGCGTGATAATTGAGAGTCAATCAGTTGGGAAATTCCAACGTGTTCACTATGATAAAAGATTTATAAAAAAATAAAAGACTCAGAAACGTAACGATGTCTAACGTGATAATCAAGTTTCTCTGGCCAGAAAAAATTTTATTTTTCAAAATTTTTTGTTCCTTTGTTTTTAACCAATTGCTTGCTTTGTTTCTAATATTAATCTTATCTTTTTCATAAAATGTACATGAACACCGAACCCTCTAACTTTTAGAGTTACCTCCCGTTTTAATGATAAGTCGCGTGGCTCTAATTTTAGCACGAGAGCACGTAGAGAAGTAAACAACGGAGAAACATTGTTGAGAAATGCACTGTAGGGAAAAAACGTTAAAGTTATGCCCCTTTTATATTGATTTTGGATATTTATACCATTTGTAGCGTCAGCAAGTTTTCAAAGATCATGCAGTTAACTACACTATCAGTTTGAGTCCTATTTAAATGAACTTGTCATACAACTGGCAACATATTAGGCCAAAATATATATCCCTGTTTCCTCCCCCCCCCCCAAAAAAAAATAGGGTAGGTAGGTAGGGAAAAAATATTTTACAAAAAAAATTTATTTTCGAAATTGTTGAATGCACATGTTATAAAAAGAAAGCCATATATTCTCAGTGTACAAAACAAGTTTGTTAAAACTGAACACAATTCCTAAAAGGAATTTGTTTGCCATATTCGATTATTCACTGGCTATGACTTGGTCACTGTTCAGTGTAATCATGCAGTTGTCACCAGTCTTTGAATGTCTTTGAGATTATAAACATTTACTTTATATATTTTTATTATTATTTAATTAATACTGTAATATTTATTCTATATACAAGTACATGTAATTAAAAGATAAATTCATAAATCCTGTGTTTATTTCATTTCAAGTTCAAAAGATTGAATAACAACACTACTAACCAATTGACAGGACAATTATTGAAGCAAAAAATAAAAATATGCATTTACATTCATTTTTTTTTTTAATCAAGACATTAGTAAGGATATGTTTTAAAGAAATGTAATAGGTATGAATCTAACTGTCACATGCCCAAGAAATATTATAGTTTGGAGGTATGGATTTTTTTTCTACTTGGATTGTGTTAATGTTTGTGTTTAATTATTAGGTAAACAAATTAAAATACTTTTCTAGGGAAAGGGGGGGGGGAGTGGTCACTTGGAAAATAATTGTAGAGGGCATGAAACTAACTTTCATACTTTTTTTGTTTCTTAGCCCATTAATTCTCATATACATGTATCATCCCCCTTTTTTGGACAATGTAAATTGACTGTTGACTTTATTAAAATCAGCAGTCTTGTTTTAAGTATTTTATTCATCAACTAAGTTTTTTTTTCTACTTTCGGTTCTAAAAATACGATACTGATATAAATTATTTAATAATTTAGAAGTTAAAGCTGAACACGACTGGTAAATAGGCATACGCCATTTTCGATATTACTATCTATAATATCAACACTGGGGTGTACCCTTCGCATTCGTAACATCTGACTGCTTTATTGTCACGGGTATCGGCGTGGAATGGCCAGTGTTCGTGCTGGTTATCTTGCATTACTTTTGTTTACATTTTATTGCAGTTATGGTGTATTTGTGTTTGTTTGTGTACTGCACTGACCTGTGCAACATTTGTAAGTCTCTTTGGTATCCTACTCTCCCACATTAGAAGAAGACAGTTATTTTTTGTGGCTACCCAGTGCTGTACAGCATACGTCCGTCTACACCGGTGACGATTGATTACACTGAACAGTGACTTGAAGTGAGCGGCTCTATATATATGGGCCCTCAGATATAGCGAGAGACCTATCGAATATGGCGGACAAATCCTTTTACGAATCATGTTCAGCTTTAATCTTTGACTTTGGGCTAATTCGTGCGTAATCAATCAATGCTTTCAAATGATGTTTTCTCACGTTTTCTCCTATACCGTAACAGCTTGAGGCATGATACTTGGCCAGGTGGCTGTGTGCGTTCAAGCGAGAAGTGAGTTCCTGTCCTGGGTTCACACCTTTGTATGCATTAAATATCAGCATCCACTGAATAAACAGAGCAGCTTGTCAATCTTGCCAATGTTGGGCATATTTATTTCATTTTGGTGAGGAAAAAGGGCATGGCGCTGGAAAAAAGATTCAAATTCCGCTATCTGTTATGGAAGAAATCTGATACTCAGAATTTTTATCGCTTGGGTTCAAATCCCAAGAAATCCTTAATTTTTTTTCACCAAATAATATTTTCCCAGAAAAGTTTTAGTTTGTTATAATCCCATACCTTTCAATAATTAGAACATAAGTCTATATAGTGAGTTCATAAATTGATTTTTATATTTATAAAATCTATGGGCATTTTGCACGCCTTCTTCGACCATCTCATTTAAAATAATTACCAGGTACTCAAAATTATTGTCTCAATAGCCAAGACTATTGAGAATAACATTTAATCATTCGTCATCATTCTTTATGTGTGATAATCCTTTACCTTTTCATCTTTTAAACATGAATTTTGTCATGCATGTATATGATAAAATTAGACACAAAGTTAGTATATTCATTGTAAGTTTTTGATTCTTGGATGCAGTTAATATTTTCCTTCCTTTATCTTTAAAATTACTCATTTTACATTTATTTAAAAAATGAATAGGCAGAGATATAGTAAACAACTTAATTCTAGTATATTTTTAATTTTGAGTTGTATGAATTTTTTACACAGGACGTCTTTCTTACAAAACCAGGAGGATCCCAGGTACAGTGCAGGGAAGTAATTTTGTTACATAAACCAGCATCAGCATAAGCATTAGTAGCATCAGGATTGAGCTAGCATCAGCATCAGCATTTAAAAAACAGCATTACCAGGATCAGCATCAGCAAGCAAAGGATAAAACCAGCATTGACCTACATAAAATCAGCATTATCCTACTAGCATCAGAAAATCAATGAGTTTTAATTCAGTAAAAAATTAAAAAAGAAAGAAAGAATATTGGTTAAAGTATTCACATTATTGATACATAGTGAGATATTATGATCAAATAATTGTAAAAGGCACTTTTATTGCTTTAAACGGCAATGCTGAAATTCATTATCAACTTCCGGTAGCATGATGCTACTTCCGGTAGCATTGACCTAATTATAAAACAGCATCAGGATAAGGATTACTAGCATTAAATCAGCAAGCAAAGGAAGCATTCAAATCAGCAAGCAAAGGAAGCATTCAAATCAGCATCGATGCTGTAACAAAATTAGTTTCCTGCACTGTAGCACAAAACATTTTCAAAACATTTTATTGCAGTTATAAAAAGGTTTCTTCAAAACATTTTGGAGTAAACATTTTTAAAATGTTTTAAAAACATTTTTCTTTCCCATTGTAACATTTTAAAAACATTTTTAAAATGTTTTCAAAAAGGTTAAAGTAAAATCTTTAAGGAACATTTTAAAAAATGTTTTTGAAACGTTTTAAAAATGATTCCAAAGGTATGTCTTGTTTGCATATATTAAACAGTTCCATATAACGTTATGAAAATGTTTTTAAAGCATGAAATAAAACATTCTTCTCTTATATATGTGAAACATAGTAATATTACGTTTCTGAAACATTTCGAAGGAACGTTGTCAAAATGTTTTAAAACATTCTTAATATTGCTTATAGTTTAATATTTAAATGTTTCAGTGTTGGTCGTAAAAATGTTTTTAAAACATTGAACAAAACGTTTTCTCCTCCTACAACTGAAACATTTTATTCGTAATTCATGCAACATTCTATAGAATTATTTTCAAAATTTTTAAAAACATTTATATCATTGTTAATATTAATGCATTTGTTTATTTTCAAAGTATGTTGTAAAAATGTTTTTAGAACACTGACTATAAAAGTTTATCCTTTTAAAGACTAAAACATTTTATTAAGCATTGATGCAATATTTTGTAATGTAATTTTTAAAATATTCAATTTTTCCCGAGAAAGTTTCTGAAAAAAAAAATATAGAATATCCAGAGAGGATTGAAATTTAATGAAGAATTGTTTTTAAAAATGTTCCAAAAAGATTATCCCTGTATTTTTCTTTCTTTTTTTTCAAAAATTCTTATTGAGTTGACAGACATGTAATCAATACAAAGTTCACTGAATAAACTAAAGATACTTTAATTTAAAAAAGAAAACAAAATAATAAGAAAACTGTTTACAATGTTTAACACGGCCTGATTTTTGACGATCTCGTCTGTTTGCATCATATTTCCTAAACGCCAAGGCAGCAGATTAGGAGTGGCCTCACTGGTCAGTTTCAGTGTCATGATAACCTTGTTATGCAATTCTCCTGCTGGGCAGCGCGTTAGAGTGTTTAGTGGATTGCAGCTTATCTAGGCCAAAATTTGAATTCTGGTAAACATGATGTGCGCGTTTTCTTGTTGCTGATTTTCAAACAAGATTTTTGCATCATATAAGCCAGAGGAATTAGCGCTGGATTATTAACACCTGCCTTGTGAGTATAATTTCATCAGAGATTTCAGAAGATAATTTTTTAAAGTGACTTTTCTGTTACCAGTGCATCATTGTATTTTTGTATGCATATGTGTAGCAAAAACAAAGCTATTATGCATTTGATTTGGATACTCTAGGCAACAACAAATATACCTCCTTGTCTTATGTTGGTCACAACTCAATATATCTTAATATTGAAACATGAAATCATATTGCAGTTAGATGACAGTTCCATCAACAGACTTGAATTTCATTCATATTGCCACATTTGAAAGAACCGCCACTAGCTGATAAAGGCAAATTTTTTGGTACGTAAATATCATTGCTCTTTAATAATATTATTGTGTTTTAGTTATGAACATGCATCAACTAATTTTTTTCATTAATGTAAATGGGAAAATTTCATGTGATTTTAAGATTTAAAAAATGTTCTTGTATATTTTCATCATTTAAAGATCTGATGTAGACGGATGACTAAAACACTTTTTCTCTATGTTTACAGGTTCTGTTTTACAGAAAAGAGCTTCTTGATCAATTCTTTCCGAGGACAGACTTCTTGTGAACTTTATCAATGTGTGCGATTCCATTTATATAATAGATCTTTGTGGAACTTACACACGTACATGTAGATATATGCTTTTTTGCGGGATTGTAAATGATAACAGTGATCTAGGCCTGTTTATTCTTTTTTGTGGGACGAATTTATGTGATTCTGTTGTTTTTTTAAATTCAGAGAATGGATTTTTTTCCTTAAAAAATACCTGTTGGGTTAAAACAGAATAACCCAGAACTTGTACCGGAAATGGAACTATAATATGTTTTTCATATTAAATAAGGATTTGTATTAAAAATTCGTAAAAAGTGAATTCATTCAGTTGTAATTCATTCTTTAGGAGTTATAATTAAGATGAAATGTATGAAAAGCCATTTTAAAGTCATACAAAATGATGCTGATATCATTTAAAGAAAACGTAAAGTGACATTTCAGGAAAGAAATGTCATTGCGACATCTGGGTAAAATGTTTTAAAAACGTTTAAAAACCATAAAAAATCACGTGAATAAAACATTTTCGAAAATGTTTTAGTAACATTTAAGGAAAATGTTCTGATAACATTTGCTGAAACATTTTGCTAAAATGTTTTAAAAACGTTTAAAAAACCATACAAAATCACGTGATTAAAACCTTTTTTTTTAAATGTTTTCGTAACATTTTAATAAAATGTTCTTATAACATTTGCTGAAACATTGTGCAAAAATGTTTTAAAAACGTTTGAAAAACCATACAAAATCACGTTATTAAAACCTTTTTTAAAATGTTTTCGTAACATTTTAATAAAATGTTCTTATAACATTTGCTGAAACATTGTGCAAAAATGTTTTAAAAACGTTTTAAAAACCATACAAAATCACGTGATTAAAACATTTTTGAAAATGTTTTTGTAACGTTTTGAAAATGTTTTTAAAACATTTTAAAAAATTTTTTGTGCTAGCTGGGATGCAAGTTAACCAGGAACCAGTAATAAATATTTACATTAACCCTATATCTGACTGATATCATGTCGATCTCACGGATAACAAATATTTACGTTAACCCTATATTTGACTGATATCATGTCGATCTCACAGATAACAAATATTTACGTTAACCCTATATTTGACTGATATCATGTCGATCTCATGAAAAACAAATATTTACGTTAAGTCTATCTCTGACTGATATCATGTCGATCTTATAGATAACAAATATTTACGTTAACCCTTTATCTGACTGATATCATGTCGATCTTAGGGGTAACAAATATTTACGTTAACCCTATATTTGACTGATATCATGTCGATCTCACGGATAACAAATATTTACGTTACGCAGCACTGTTAAGGCGTACTTCGAAGAAATCAACAGAATATAAACGTGTATAAATACATACCTTTTTAAAATGAATTTAATTTTGTAAAGGTACTTTATTATCTTATGACTTTAACATTCTTTGAAATAACGTTGTATACCTCGCTCTGTACTGAATTTGGTTTGGTCACGTTATTTGATAGTCACGTGATAAATGCATGTAATGTGTACTGTATGTAGGTCACAAACAAATTTCAATATCGCAAGGGCATACCCTAGTTAAATTAAAAATCAAAGTAATAGATTGTTTCTACATAACTTGTAGTTTATGGAAAGTGCTGCTGCTTTAAATAGAATTCGCATTTTATTAGTTTAAATTTCAAGTTATCTTGCTAATGTCGAAATATGTGTGGCCTTCACAAAGTATTTTATGTATTTATTAAGTTATGCTATCGATTTCAGGAAAGCAGCAGCACTTTTCAAGTTAAGGAATATGTCCATTATATGTATTCAAAAAGTGGTCAAGATCTATGAAGTGTATGCCCTTGCGAAAAGGCGATTTAATGAGGCACCTCGGCGTGAAACATGCACACCCAGTAGACAAAAAAAAAGGTAGAATTAATTCAATACATTCTCTCGATAGTTTTTAAATAATGACACTAAACAAATGTTTCAGATTTGTATTAATGGTCTACCTAAGATTTTCAAATAATATTCTGTCTAATGATAAAATGCATTTTTCACTGTGAAAAAATTACTTGATCCGCCTCTCATTGCACATAAAATGCGTCAAACTTTACCATGATGACGTCATGTCGACAAGTGCATTGCGATCAGTGACTTGTTTATATCTTGCTGTGTGGGATTTAACTAGGGACAAAAATGAATGTAGTGGTAAGTTTTGATGTAGTTCACCACTCTTATGCAGTTTAGATTCCCAAATTATTTCATTTTCTGTTATTGTGAGGAATTGCTATATTTGTGTGATGTCACAGTAAACTTTTCCCGTATAAATTAGGCCCCGCCCCCTTTATGCAGCCTTAACAGAGCTGCGTAACCCTATATCTGACTGATATCATGTCGATCTCACGGATACGCAGGTATGTTAAGGCAGTATCCAGATCATATTTCGGCGAATTTAGACTTTATTCGGAAAATGTAACATTGATAAATCGGAAAAACCATAGATAAAACATTTAATATTATTATCCATTGTATAGACGTCATTGAGTCTTAGGCTAAAAGAAGCACTCCACTACGACGTCATCAAGTGACGTCTATAAATAGAAAAATTGCCTTAATGAAAAAGTGAAAAGTTCAACACTACCCCGGAGATAATTCATTTCCTTCAGTGAAAATAATTATGTAAAAACATCACTGGTCTATGAAAAGTGCTGCTAGAATCATACTCTCCTGACACAGAAAAAAATATTCCAAAGTTTCGCATGAAACCTTACCAAAATTTTTACATTTTATACATACGATCAAGGAATTTTATCAATTCATGTTAACCACACGATTCTAGCAGCACTTTCCAAGTACTATAGAATACAAGCTTTAGATACAAACAAAAATTATATTTCAAAGTATGCGGCGTAGTGTTGAACTTTTGCATCTTTGTTGTTATAGAACGACAGAGGAACGGCTGATCGGGATTTCAAAGCACTGACTGTGTTCATTATAAGAAAACATGATAAGAATATATCAGCGTACCTGATTCTTAATCTTTAATTCCTTATGAATCACACATAACATTCACGGTATATGCCTTAAAACTCCCATTTCGTATATTTGTTTACATGAATTCTCGTCACACCTTTAATTTCACTCGGCAAATATTTGATCAATAGTTATGACGTCATGGGTTTGGAATTTAACCCCCGTGCTAAATACTTAGCTATTTATACCACCCAAAAACGACAATATTTAGTTTATATTATGTTTTGAATGATTCCATTCTTTTCTTGGACCTGAAATTAAACTTTAAAGATAGATATTAAGAAATCATTATTTCAAAGTTCACGTCATACAGCTTACTATGACGTCATATTGTAAAGGCAAGTAGGATACCTCTGGGTGTAGCCTTAACATACCCGCGTAACAAATATTTACGTTAACCCTATATCTGACTGATATCATGTCGATCTCACGGATAACAAATATTTACATTAACCCTATATCTGACTGATATCATGTCGATCTCACGGATAACAAATATTTACGTTAACCCTATATCTGAATGATATCATGTCGATCTCATGGATAACAAATATTTACGTTAACCCTTTATCTGACTGATATCATGTCGTTCTTAGGGGTAACAAATATTTAAGTTAACCCTACATTTGACTGATATCATGTCGATCTCACGGATAACAAATATTTACATTAACCCTATATCTGACTGATATCATGTCGATCTCAGGGATAACAAATATTTACATTAACCCTATATCTGACTGATATCATGTCGATCTCAGGGATAACATAAGAACACAAAACAGTAGAAAATCAGCTGATGAAAATAAAATTTAATGTTCAGCCCATAACATTTACGAACATACGTACATTGTATTGTAAACAACCAACAAGAGTTAGTACAGTATAAAAATACTTATAATACTGTAAACAACCGCTTATAGAAGTCTAACAATGACTACGGTAGAAAAAAAAACAGTGAATACAGTAGACAAAATGTGAGAACAATAGAAAATCAGTGACAACAATAGAGAAACAGTGTCTACAAAAGACAGTGTCAATTACAGACAAACAGTGACTACAATAGATAAAAAAAGTGACTACAACAGATAAACAGTGACAGCAATAAAGAAACAGTGACTGCAATAGACAGTGACTGTGATAGACAGTGATTATAAAAGAGAAACATGACTATAGTAGTGAAAAAGTGACTACATTTGACAAAGTGTGACTAAAGTAGACAAACATGGACTAAAGCCGACATAGACTATTGTATAAAATGCTTATGAAACTGTAAACAACCAAATACAGTAGACAAACACTAACTACAGTAGAAAAATAGTGACTACAGTAGACAAACAGTGATTACAGTAGACAAACAGAGACTACAGTAGATAAAAAGTGACTTCAATAGACCACCAAAGACTGCATTATAGAAATACTTATGATACTGTAAAGTACATTCTACAGTGGTCAGACGTGGTTACAAGTGACTACAGTAGACAAAAAGTGACATAAGAGGGCAAACAGTGACTACAGAAGTCAAACAGTGACTACATATTAATAATATTTCTGATACTGAAAATTACAAGCTATAGTAGTCAGTGACTACAGTACAAATACTTATGGTACTGTAAACAACCAACTAAAGTAGTCAAACAATGACTACCGTATAAAATACTTATGATACTGTAAAAAACCAACTAAAGTAGTCAGTGACTACAGTATAAAATTACTTAAAATACTGTAAACGTTTAACTTCAAATGACAAACAGTGCCTACAATATAAACAAAATTTAAATGTTGCTCGTGAATTTTCCATTATTTGTATGAAGACACATACCTGTCAGACAATTTTTTTGGCCAAAAGGAAGGAGATTCTGAGTACTGTAAAATCACTTATTTTCTTGGGTTGAGGACGTGATATTGATCCGAGAAAATTTGACATCGAGGTTGAAGAAGAAACATCATACTGTAGTATTGATTTAAAAAAAAAATCTTGGGGGATATGATTCGTTGGTCTCTCCAAACAACGAAAAAAAAAAGAAATTTACCCTCCCCATCCCCCCCTCACCCCCCCCCCCCCAAAAAAAAAATGATTTCACAGAAATTCAAAATTTATGACCAGATATATCATGGGAGAACTAAAAATGAATTGATTAATGCTAATTAGCAACTTCATAAACCCTAGCAATACAAGTAACAAAACAATCGGTCAACATGAGGACTATCTATACAGAAATACATTTAGTTATGAAACAGGTTTCACACGAAGCAGAAACGTAGTCCTCTGACAAGTTTTTTCTATTCGTCGAGGGTGAATAATCAACGTCTTCCATCAATGAATATTCATGACGTTTTTTTAACGATAATTTTGTTTTAAATTGTCATGGTCCTTCATGTTGTTTGAATTTCTGGTAAAAAAAAAGTATACTCATAGTTTCCACTTTTACAATACTTACGGACTAGCATTATTCACTCTGTCTTAAGATTAATCTTGGGAACAATAGCTTGTGAGGACCCCGATTGTTGTAAGTAGGAACAGAAAAAAAATATTTCTATTTGTTTTATTCCGTTCAGACAATGTTTTATTCCAGAAACAAAATATGCTGATTACTTGAAAACGACATTCAGTAAATAGAAAACAATACAGGACTGGATTAAGAATAGGATTAATTGGTGCCATTACGTAAAATATCATTCTGAGCCTTGCCAATAACCCCTCCTCTGGCTCCTCTTTAATAGCGCTCACCATGTTCGTGACAAACATTGGAAAAGTTAAAAGCAAGAAACATCCCGTGAACAGAGATATCTTTATTACACACCTTTTGTTTCCTAGGGATGTTTGAAATTTCTTTGTAGCATTCGTCGTGACGCATTTGATGACGTAACAATACTCCAGAAGATTTATGTTTATAAGTCCAAAAATAACAAAAAGTGACCATTGAAATGGATCCCTATTTGTCAACGAAGTTTGTATATGACAGTTGTTCTCCAGAATCGGCAAATGTATGGCTATAATCCAAGAAAGAAGGCAAGCCGCTGTTACACTGATACGTGTACAAATCTTGGCATACTTAAAAGGGAATCGAAGTGAAATAAACCTATCTGTGTTCATAATGGTTATGGTCAAAGACCCAAAGAGGTAAAGCGCTATGATGAGAAATCTCTTAGTAATACAAATATCTGTTCTCAGCAAAAGAATGTTTGGAATACACAAAGTAACACCCAAGCACATATCAGAAATGGCCATTTGTAATACAGGCATACGGATAGAAAATTTCAGCTTTTTGCTCTTTATAAGCACCAGAATGGATATACAATTCAGAACAGCAATGGGTAAGCCAAATAAAAACTGGAAAGGACCCAAAATCGAAGCTCCATTTGAAATTGTTACGTTTCCTGAAATGTTGAACGCCTCCTCCGTCATTGCGTTCTTTTCTCTTTTTTTAAAGATCCTACAGGTGTCTTTTTGTCTTATGGAAATGAAAACTTATCTCAAGAACTAAAATAAAATGTTTTCATACCTCAATCTACCATTATCCTTCCTTCAGTTTGGCATACAAGATACATTAGTTCCAATAAATGGTGTATTAAGCACGAATTTTATTTTGCGATGAGCAAAAATTATCTAAATCATTTCGTTTGGAAAAAAGATATCAATCCTTGTAGTACTAGCAAGGAAATAACATCCGAATTGCTCAAGTGTAATGTTTCGAGCATATAATACACTGAATGTACAGATAGGTGTATATAAATAAGCATTCTCTAAGAAAAGCCCCTCCCATTTACAAAGTATGGTATTGCGCACATGAAATGTTCCTCACGTAATTACTATCGAGAAAATCTTTTCCCAGGGTATTTAAGCAGAGATAATAATCTCCTTATATAAAAATTGTCCTCAGCAGAAATCCGGTGCAGTAAAGTCAAATTGATCAATATATATATATATATATATATATATATATATATATATATATATATATATATATATATATATATATATATATATATATATATATATATATATATATGAAATTTCAAATAGTTTTATGCTCAAATTAGAAAAAAATTATGGCTTTTTATGTTATATTTTTCGCTTTACAGTGCACAGATATAACGTCAGATTGTAAATTATGTATTTTCTTTTCTTTATCAATATACATGTAATAATTAAAAATGACACATTTTCTTATCGCATAATGTAAAAGTACTCACATTATATAATTGCAAGGTTTCTTATAAATGTATACAGGTCATTGTTAGCTCTTGTTGTCGCATATCTGAGGATCTATTAAATCAGACAGAATGAAGGCATAGTTAGTAATTTTAACAACTGATAAAATAGTACTGTCTCTTACGATCCAGAAGGTATAGATTTGTAATTTTAACAACTGATGAAATAGTACTTTCTCTTACGATCCACTCCAAATATATAACGATATCTTCCACTGGGGCCAAACGCAGGGGTCAGAATAGATATTTTTTTTTCCATTGCGCATTTTTATATACATGTATGCTAAGGAAAGGATATGAAATAATAATAAACCAGAAATTTATCGGGAAGCAAGTCCAGATTAATATTTTTATAATTACGCATCTGAGAGCCTAGTGGTATGGCGTCCGCTTCGTGATTGAGAGGCCCGGGTTCGATTCTCATTCGCCGCGCCGCGTCTTACATAGGTAGTGACTGTTCCTTCGCCAAGCACACGGCATTAGAAGTGAAAGTCAAGGGTCTTTCGGGTGAGACCTTAAAAACCGAGGTCCTGTGACTGTTCCTTCGCCAAGCGCCCGACATAGGAAATGAAAGTCACAGGTCCTTCGGATGAGACCTTAAAAACCGAGGCCCTGTGTCACGGTAGGCGTTGGCACGAACTATCACTGCTCAATGGCCCTAAGTGCAGACTATAGGTCTAAATTTGAAGTCCTACACCGACATTCGGTGACGTCTCTATATGAGTGAAAAATTTTCGAATAGGACGTTAAACAACATTCAAGCAATCCATCACCGCACCGTGCAGCATGTATAGTCTGCTTGCTGAAATCATCGGTTTGATTCATGGTATTATCACATGGAAAGATTTCCTTTTCGTCATCTAGAGATATTCTTTATTTTGATGATTATACATTCCTATATGATTTATCACTGATTTCATATCGATGAATTACTTTATTTGATTAACAAATGTTCTGAAAATTAAAGTAGTATACTACGTGTCATCTCTCTCTCCTCTTTGTCGGGTTTATATAAGCCTTTGAAATAAAAATGAATATGTTTGCCCTACATGTTTTCCTTGGACTCTTTCTTGTGAAAATACATTGAAATGCTTCTTTTTGGCGGCCGATTTGATGCTTTGCATCAATTTTAACTTGTTTCCTTTTGTTTATGTACGCGGACAAGACCCTGTCGAAAAGACGAGAAGTCTTGCTCATGTGATATTTGTTACAGGAAGCAGCGAAATAAACACTCAAGGATTACTCAAGTATTACATAACCTAATATGGTTCTTATGTAACACGATAGTCGATGTACAGCGTAACAAAGATCTGATTGTGCTTTTGCACTATTTATAACCCCATATTACAACCTCACATAGTGGCCTGTTATTTTTGTCTCATTTTCATTAATCTTTTATTTACAAGTCGAAGTACTTTATGTTCTATAAAATAAGAATTCTTGCATTTATGATTATCTTGTTCTATTATGCTATATATGGTACGTATATGTATCGGCCAGAGTCTATGATGTTCTTTGGGAAATTCAAGCAGACGTTGCATGTCAATTGCTTTACGTGGTTGTTAGTCCATCTCCAAAAATAAATGATGATTAGAACGGATTTGTTTTGTAATTGGATGTGGTTGATTTTCCCCATGTTTTTCCGTTTTGTTGTTTTCAGATTTACTCTATATTTTCATAACTAAAAAGGTAAAATTGGATTGATCTCCCTCCCTTCTATGCATATGTCAGGTGATCATGCGGCTCGTATAATTTATCTGTGTTCCTCAGGTTTTCATATTGTTTTGCCGCCTTTTTGCCAATTCTGTAGAAAACGTCAATTTTACGAAAAGGGGAAAATATATAAAAATTAAAAGTGTATATACATGTATATGTAAAAATGCATTGAAATTAATTTTCGTATTCTTGGTCATTGTTTCTTATAAAATTAACCTTCTGATTTTCATAGTTTTTTTCTTGAACTGATTGCATATTTCGTCGATTAATGTTTTTTTTTTTCGTAATGCAAGTACTTTACGACTACAGATTCAACACAGCCCTACCCTAACATCAGAAACCATGGCCCAGGATCATGAAATTCACAAATTTGGAAGAGGTACCATCATCATCATAACTATTCACTTAGTTGAAGATTTTCAAAGAATTAACACATTTTCACTCTATGATTAATAGACCCCCCCCCCCTCCCCAGTGAGAAACACCAGAACCCCTGACCCTGGGACCACAATTTTTTTTTTTTTTTTTTCATAAGAAGCACCCTTGTTCATCATAACTATACACTTTGTTAATCTGCTTAACAATAAGGAGGCAGGGTAATTTAATAGAATTAATGCATTTTCAATATATTATATCAGAGCCCCACCCTTTCACCAGAGCATCTGACCCAGGGGCCATGAAACTCACAATTCTGGAAGAAACACTCTTGCTCATCATAACTATAAATTTCTTTGCTTTAGAATCTGGAGCAGAAAAGAATATTTTCAAGAAATTATACTTTTTCACTATATAATCAGTAGAGACCCCCACCCCTTTTTTACCAGTACCCCAGACCATGGGCTCCCAAATTTCACAATTTTGAAGAGGCACCCTTGCTTACCATGACTTTGTACTTAGTTTGTTTAATACCCACGAGAAGATAAAAAGATTTTCAAAGAAATAATGTACTTTCACAATATGATATACATTTATACAGCCCCACCCTATTTAGCACCACTACCCCTGACCCTGGGGCCCTGAATTTCATAATTTTGGTAGAGGGCCCAATGCTTATTACAATCATGCCAATAGTTTGACTGCTTGATGTGCAGGAGTCAGGCTTGGGGTAATGCTAAATATAATGGTAATGCATTCCGATGCATTACTTGAACTCGAAGTAATGCTAGTAATGTGTAATGCCAAAAAAAATTGCATTACATGTTACAGTAATGGAAATGTAATGCATTACTTTCTCGAATGCTGGCATTACATAGCATTAAAAAGCATTATTTTGTATATACCTATTTAAAAAAAAATTAAAATGGACATGGAAATTATTGTTCAGATTAATTTTTATAATAATAGAAATGAATGAAAACAAGTTACCTATTTCAATAAACTTTGTATTTATTTTTTTTTTATTCTGTTGAAAGTACAGTTACCACACATTTAAATTTTCATACTTATTTTAGATAGGATTTAATTTAAAAGAGTGTTTTTTTTTTTTTTTTTTTTTTTTTTTTTTTTTTTTTTTTTTTAAATATTATATCCTTTCAAAATAATTTCTGGTATCAGGCACACTAATTAATGTACTCTGTAAACTGTTCATTGCCACCTTTTGAATAGAATATCATCAAAACACACAATTTATCTTTAAGATTATATAACAATTAAAGCAATGTATTGTTTTGAGAAGTACTATGGCATGTCAAACGTTGCAATATTCAATCTTTTCCATTTGCATTGTATAATTTTCCATTTGTATTGTATAATTTTTATTTGTATTGTATAATTTTTCATTTGTATTGTATAATTTTTATTTGTATTGTATAATTTTTCATTTGTATTGTATAATTTTTCATTTGTATTGTATAATTTTTATTTGTATTGTATAATTTTTCATTTGTATTGTATAATTTTTCATTTGTTTTGTATAATTTTTATTTGTATTCTATAATTTTTCATTTGCATTGTATAATTTCTTATTTGTATTGTAAAATTTCTTATTTGTATGCAATAATTTTTCATTTGTATTGTATCCGCGGATTGTTTATTTGTTTCGTTACGAAGGATTTTATTGGTCAAGTTTCAGCCTGTATCGGGTTGAAGATGTTCCGGGTGCTCAAACAAATTGGGCTCATATCACAGGCACTTGTTTCGTATACGGGGCACCCCTACTTATTTTTACCACTGTGGTAAAAATAATAAGTAGGAGGGAGCGCTGGCAGATGGCAAATAAATAATCTGTCCTAATAGAAATGTTGACTGAGAAAATGAGAAAATAAATAAATTAACCTTGAGTAGTAGTACCTACCCCCCCCCCTCCCCCCCCCCCCCCAAGAAACTGGGTTTTCGGGTTTGGTCGTCCCTTAGCATGCACGAAAATAGAGGAGCAGAGATTGTGTTTGTAGAGAGTGCGCGATCGGAATTGTTGGAAGGGTACTAGGCTAAGTTTGTGTTGGGCACATGAACCTTTGTACAGGCTAGTGACCAATGACATCCTTCGTAACGAAATAAATAAACAATCCTCGGATACAATACAAATGAAAAATTATCGCATACAAATAAGAAATCATACAATACAAATAAGAAATTATACAATGCAAATGGAAAATATAGAATACAAGTGAAAAATTATACAATACAAATAATTTTTTTTACAATACAAATGGAAAATATAGAATACAAATAAACGTTATACAGTCCAATTGGAAAATTATAGAATCCAAATGGAAAATTATAGAATACAAATAAAAATTATACGATACAAATGGAAAATTATACAATACAAATGAAAAATTATACAATACAAATAAAAATTATACAATACAAATGGAAAGTTATACAATACAAATGGAAAAGATCGAATATTGCAACGTTTGACATGCCATAAAGTACTCCAAAAACCAGCCGCTTTTTTCTGACTGTGTTTATGAAACATTTTAAGCCAATAACAAAATTGTAAGTTTTGTGAAAAGTTTATTAAACTACCGTGATCGTGTAGATTTTTAAACGCCAGAATTTCACCAGAATAGACCAATACGCCGGTTGTAGCAAAAGTTTTAAAGATCCTTCCTAAATATTCCAGAAGAGCGTAGAGCTAAAACTCTAAAAGTAATAATTAAGGTGATGACCAAGAAATTAGAGTCCAATTTGTAATCCGAAGAGTCAATAGATGTCTAATGAATTGTCGAAAGAAAGAAGGATAGAGTCAAGAATAGAGTAGAAAAGAATGCCGTTTTCCGGCAAAACAGGGTATTTTGTGCTCAGAGGGCATTCATAGTCCCGGATATAAAAGTACTTTTCATCGGCTCTTTTAACATTGCCATACCACCTACGCTTAGTCCGTCGGTCTGTCCGTTGACCTATGAACCCCAACATGGCACCACCTTCCAAGTCATTAATTATATTTATGGACTCAGTCTCCATCTCTGCACCACAGGGGCCTGTTTTACAAAAGAGCTTACGACTAAGACCGAAAACTCAAATTCAATGTAAAATTTTGCAAAATAAATGATTTTGTTTAAAATTGCTAGCGTAAAAATATCTTACTACATTTCTTTGAAAAAGATTAAAACCATTTTTAATTTAATGTAAGTTAAAAAGTTACAGGCAGAATTAAATTTTGGTCTTAGTCGTAAGTTCTTTTGTAGCCCTAGGCTCTTTTGCTTATCTGCTTCAAAGTTTCCAATTTTATTACTCTTAATCAAGAATCTTAATGGTAACTTTGCATTTCCATTCAAATTTTATTACTTAGTATCGATGGACTTGATTGGTCTATTCTAATCAATTCCATTACAAAAACGATTTACAAAATTACAGTTCATTGTACCAACAAAATCCAATTTGTTCTAACAAGATAATTATAGTTCATGAACATAAAGTCCATTTTCCAATTATAAAGTCGCTGTATGTGGTACACTAATATTTTACTGTCACTACTAAGTTCACTATTAATAACTAAAATGATTATGATATGAATATAGTCCAAGTTTAAAATGTTCAAATAAAATGTCCGTTCTAAACCCAATAGGTTTACACATTAATTGAGCTGGTCTAGCTAGCTTGAGCTGACCATGACAAATCCATTGCAACAAAAGAAATAGAAGACAGGCATTCTACTTTTAGCAGAGCAAAATGTACATACTGCCCAAACCTTTTTACAAGTTTGTCGATGCATTTAAGAGCCATTCTCTGTAATGACTTGAGCTTTTATATAGGAACTGTGGCACGCATAGTCTCAGAATTTCTCCAAACTCTCTATGATAAAAGTCTTTGATACCGTAAACTCAAATCAGGCAAAAATTGGTTGCTACGTGTCATGGTTACCATAGCAACATGTCCTAAAGTTTGAAAAATGGCATTTTTCAACATCGTCAGAGTCCCACAGTTAACGTTTGCAGCAAAGCAAACAAGTGGCAATGACTGTTTCTGAAAGTTGAAGGCCTGATGTCTTAAATGCATGATAAACATGTTTGGTAAATCAGCTATAACATACGTTTCTATGGAAATAAAGTATTCAAAAGTAATAATTTTGTTCATTTAATCTTATAAAGTCATACACTTAAGAATAAAAACAATTATAGGTTGAAATGCAAGCAAATAATAGAGAAGAGATTCTTGTAACATATTCCAAGAACAAAATATGATATTTCTTAGAGGTTTGGCAATGGTTGCCATGGTTTTAATACCACGAAGGGATTTTAAATTTACTCTCTTAGTATTTTAATCTTATCCTATCTTTTTAAAAAGCATATTTCTATATAACTGATGATCAATTTTTAAAGGCCTTGGTGTGACCCTAATTTTCACATTTTGAAAAATTCAATTTCAATTCTCTAAATAGTGCGTTGCTATGGAAATAAGGCGAAAAAGCATGCATAAAAATCTGATAAATACTGTTTCCTTGGATACGTACATGTATAATCCCATGGGCTTGCAGTTACCCATATGATATAACTGCTAGCCAAATAAATTTTACCATGGACGTGATTTAACATCATGACCCTTTGAAAACAGAAAAAAAACATATTCATAAATTTTTATTGAAATATTTTCATCGCATTCAAATTCCATTACACTTCTTATGTGAACCTCTTTTGCTGCACATTACGTGATTAACTGTCAAAAATCATGTGACAAACAGTCAAGAATTTGCAGATGCACAATGGTACCCTAGAGCATCGAATGACTATTTATATGAGGCCAAAGGGGCTATCAGAGTCCATAAAAATGCATTTTTATTAAATAATTATCGTTTCCATCGCTGTAATTCAACAATTTTGCAATTTTCAAAAAGAAGATTATACGAGGGTTTCGGTAAAGTTCGTGAACAGGCGTTAATTTTACAAATAAAAACGTCCTTTACTAAAAACTATGTTCTATTATCGTTCGTTTTTAGCATTTATTCCTATTTCCGTTGTTTAAAAGAAAATTCTACTCATTAAATATATGATTTAAGGTTTTGACAAAGGGGAATCATTTTCCGGAGCAGAGGAAAAAAGCCCGATATTCGATTTCTAAATTTTAATTTCCTTTTCCTATGTTTTGCACGCTAAATCGCGCTAAATTTCAAAAAAGATGTTTCATGACAAAGGCAAGAGACATCTTAAGTCAGACTCGCAAATTATTTTTTTTTATCTTTCACATACGCCTCTTATATTCATATTTGAATTCATACCTATACTGTGTGGACTGTCTGAAAGTATAACAAATTTTGAACACTTAGAGTAGCTCGCAGTTATAACTTTTTGTATGAACTCTTGAAAAATAAAAACACCGAGGCAATAAAAATTATTAAAAAATCAATCAAAGACTAATTCCAGAGTCAGATGTTCAGTAGTATTAGATAGCGCAATTTATTTTGTGTTGGACATTTGAGTTGGAGGATGATAAGCTAGAAGGCAGGCCTTTCTTACTGGCGTCGAAGGATGTTTGCGACTGGGTGCACGACGTCCTCCATGCTGACACACGTCTAACGATACGCGAAGTTTCAAAACTGTGGGATATTTAAAACCGAACTTTACGGACAGCCCTCGTATAAAAGTATCTGTCGTCCAATTAATTGGATTCTTTAGCATATCTCCTTTCAGGGAGATATCAGGGGGAATGTTTTAATGTTAAAGATTTCGTTTAATTAAAATGTTCGGGTACATTGTTGTTATCCGGATCCGTCCGTCCTTTCGTCCTCTGTCACAATATCACTCTTACAACCTATTTTAAGCAATAGCCAACCCATCTTATAGAATAATTGGTGGTGCCTTGAACATATGCAAAAGAAATTTTAAAATTTTCAGTTTTATCCTTGGGGCCAAATGGGGGTATTTTACTATTAAAACATGGTTCCCTGAGCTCCTCCTACATTTTTCGCAGCAGCCTATTCATATTTTGAAATATGATTGGGAGTGTGCTGTAGATGAGCAAAAAGGTTTCGGATTTTCGATTTTCTCCCTGGGTGCAATTTGGGGTAAAAAAAAAAAAGAAGACTTTTTTTCTACAAAAATCAGGTTTCCTGAACTCCTCTTACATTTTTACACTAGCCAACCCATCTTTAGGATTGTGATTTGGTGTGTGCTGAAGATGTGCAATAAGCTTTCGAAATTTTCATTTTTACTGTAGGGTCCAGGTGGGAGTCAAAAACTACGTTTTTTTTTCTACAAAGCCTGGTTCCTTGAACTTCTCTTCCATTTTCGCAGTAGCTCATTCATATTTTGGAACATGACTGGGAGTGTCCTGTAGTTATGTCATAAGGATTTAGAATTTCACATTTCACCCTTGGAAAATCGAGGGTCAAAAAGTATCTATTTTCTATCCAAGCCTGGTTTCCTGGCTCCGGGGCCATAAAACTTAGATGAGCTCACTTTTGATCTCAGTCTCACTTTTCTACTATTAATTCCTTTAGTAAAAGTGAGATGAGATCTAAAGTGAGCTCATATTAGTGTTATGGCCCCGGAGCCTGAACTCCTCTTACATTTTTTTTCACAATAACCCATTCATATTTTGAAATATTTTGAGTGTCCTGGATATGTGGAATAAGGTTTGAGAAATTAGATTTTCACCTTAGGGGGTAATGGGGAAGGGGGGTCGGAAAAAGATATTTTTCTACAAAAATCTGGTTCCTTAAACTCCTCTTACATTTTTTGCAGTGACAAGGTCATCTTCTGTGATGTTGGTGCTGCCCTGTGATTGTTCAGTAAGGTTTTAGAATTTTGATTTTCACCTTTTGGGCCAAACGGGATCAGAAATTTTTTTTTTCAAATAAAACCTGGTTCACGACTTAAATTTTTCACAGTAGCCCAATCATGTTTTGGAATAAGTCTGGGTGTGACCTGTAGACGTGCATTTAGGTTTCGGAATTTCAATTTGGAGTGAGGACTTACAAAGGACTTTTTTGTATCATAGAATTAAATTTGGCTTCTCCTCTTATTACCCAAATATGAAGGTGAGTACATATAGAGGCAAATACCTACCTGCGGCTATTGCTGTCTCATGATAGAATCTGTGTGATTTGAAAATTGTAGGTTTAAGGTCAGACGACATATAATTTTCCCCAAGAATTTTTTCATTGAAGTATTGCTACTTAAACAAGTTTCCTCAAAAAATGAGGTACCTTACCAGGCATTTGGGCAAGATTCCAGAGGGTGATATTTCTTATATAATCCTTATGGGTAATCTTCTGAATTGCCAATGTCACAATTTTTGGTATACTTATTTTATAAAACATATTGAAAACAATTTAGAAATCACAAGAGAATGACAATTATGAATATTTTTTGATATAATACCAAGGTATACAAAACATATCTTTAAGGAACGTGTCGTCTGTCCTTAAACAGATTCACCGTACATATCTTAACAGTTTCGTGGTGTAGTGTAAATTATATCATGGTTTGGGTTTCATGACCCCTGGTAACCTCACTCGACTTCATCTTGTGAGATTAAACCCGCAATCGAGAAACCAAAACCATGGTGTAATTTACACTACACCACAAACAATTAATATTATATGGTATTTCTATTACTTAATTTACAACTCAGTTGTTATTCTCGGGTGTCATTTCAGCCATGATTGGCAAGAGATAATAGCAGATCAAGTTTTCAGCTCCCGGCTCGCAGAGCCCATGATCGCTGTTGTAAATTACCTTGATCACCGTCGCAAGAAGAGAATTGCAGGTGTAAAGAAGATTTCAGTGTATAAATTTTTGAGGGATGCATCCGGCGCACACCTTATGCATAAGCAGTATTTTTAAAAAGAAAAGTCTGCTATTATATACTTGTTAGCTACAAAAATTGAAAGTTTGTGTACCCCCCCCCCCCCGAACTATTTACTGTAAACCTGTATTCGTTAATGCATGTGAATTACAACTCATTTATTTGACAATTATCAATCCACCAATTCTTTGCATCAAAAGAATATAAATGACACAACATTCCAAAATAATTTGATCACAATCTGGTAATAAAAGGACATACAAGAGCAGAGTCATGAGGAATTTTCGTTTTAAAAACATGTTGAATATTGCTTTGTTTTGTTTTTTTATTAAATTTAAATGGTATATATATATATATATATATATATATATATATATATATATATATATATATATATATATATATATATATATATATATATATATATATATATATATATATATTGATTTTTCCGTATTTTTTTTTTAATTTTCACTCTTAAAATACATTTAATTCATATTTAAATTAAATGACATCCTTATGAATCCTTCACATTTCACACGATTCTTGCACGCTTTCTACAAAGTCTGCACAAAACGCTTTGAATTTCACACACAAAAAAACCAAACAAACAAACAAAACAAAACAAAAACAAACAAACAAAAAAGAAGAAGAAAAGCACTGTCAGTCACACGCTTTTGAGGTACATGTAGTTGCACGTTTCAGGATCTGTAAAATGCTACATTAGGAAGGGAAGTTGATGAAAGAAAAATTGAAGTTGAAGCAAGATGTCGCATAAAGAAATGAAATTGTACGGAATATGATCGCTGCAGAAAACATATGAAGCATTTGTTTTGAATAAGGTATGTAATAAATCATAAACTTGCGTGATCGTTCGTGTAACGTGAGAGATCTCGCGTGTATAAGGAAAGGATCGTTTGCGGTTTTAATCGTGCGGTAAGAAACGTGCAAATTTCGTTTTGGTAGTTTTTATCGAAATGTAATTTGTTAAACAAGTATTTCGCTCGTCTGTTTTGATTGAAATTAAAGAAATGAAGCGCGATTTACATAATTGAACGAACTAATCATCGCTAGTACATGTAAGTAAGCAATATAGTAAGTCGTACAATATTGTATTCTCTTAAAAATAGCGGGGTTTTTTAACTAATAAATGTTAAACGATATTTTTTCTGATGTTAACTATATTAACTGCTAATTTTGGTCAATATATTTTTTTTTATATCAATGCATTGAAAATGTATATCTTTACAAAAAATAATAAAATAAATAATTCCCAATGCTTAAATAAATAATTATTAAGGCGGCGAATGTACAAGACATGAATGTCGGGGTTACTTTTAACAGTGTTTATCCCTGATACATGATACTTTATTTTTTATATTTTCTGGAAATAAATGAATTGTAAAATAATTGCTGATTTTAGAGATTCACAAATGTAGAGATGGGTATAATTTTAATTCATTTTATGCCATTTTTTAAAAAGTCTTATCCCCTTTACTGCATATCATAAAATCCAATAGAATCAAAACCCACGACCCATCTATTATAATTTCATCTGATAGAATATGCAACAATCAGTCATAAAATTTAATTACCTCTATACAACTATACGTATCGAAAAGAAAAGAAAAACAATTTTCCTAAGTCGAAGATTTACATGAATAATTATTTGTTATCTAAAATAACTATTAATTCCCTGTTTGAAATTTAAAGGTGGATTCCGCCTGGAATATGGGTGGAATATAGCAGGAACTGGCTAGTTCCAGGGGTACTTGCGACGGAGACGGACTTTTGAAAAGTTACACCTGAGTAGAAGAGGCGTCTTTTAGGCGTCATTTCTACTTTCCGGGCGTCAGTTTTCAAGTTCAGATTATCCCTGGCATAAAATTGCAAGAAAATTGAAACAAAAATTACGCCTGGAACTTTCAGGAGGAGTAAAAGCCTCTGATTGGTCAATTTAATTATCAATTAAGGGTCATTTCAGATAGGAGGTTAAGTTTGAATTTCATCAGGAAGGAGGGAGTTTTAGTGTGAGTGAAATAGGAAATACAGATATGTCAATGTTAAGGCTTTTACACTTGTTCTGGATGACACAGTATCTGCTGGTAGGTGTGATAATAAATATCTGGTACATATTTAGGTAAATTTGAATGTACAACGATTTATTTGTTATTGACTCTTTAGATTATTCGAGTTTCCTTGAACACGTTCTGAGATGACATAGAGGCACTCAAACGGTAAAGTACTGAGTAAATGAACTGACGTTAAGTAATTTGTTTGATTCATTGTTATGCCTGGAGTGATAAAAGAATTTCAAAAAGTTTAGCAAATTCTTATAGACATTATTTTACACTCCTGATGATGTCTCCAGTGTCCCTTATGGAAAGAAATAAAACAGCTTTCATATAATATATTTTTATACTATTTTAGATGTTAAAGACTTGTCATTATGTTTTCTTGCAGTTCAAAAGGCTAAATTTTCAACTTTAACATTGAAGATCATAATTTTGCTTTTCTTGGCTATATATATATATATATATATATATATATATATATATATATATATATATATATATATATATATATATATATATATATATATATATATATATATATATATATATATATATATAGGTTTTTAGGTCACATAGTATTATGTAATAATAAGGACTTTTCTGGCGTAATTCTGCTTCAGGCGTCATTTTAGTTTCCAGGCGTAATTTATTTTCCAGTCGTAATTTATTTTTCCGGGCGTAACTAATTTGCATTTTCCGCCTCAAATTCCTGCTAGATTCCGCTTGGTTTACCCGGAACCATAAACACCATATACATGTATGTAGTGAGACAAACTGACGCCCGGAATTCTTCTCAAAGTACGCCTCTATTCCCCCTATATTCCGGGCGGAACATTTCGTACAGGTCTTATTTAGTTTCAAAAATATCCATTTCTAAATATTTTTCTCAGTTTTCCAAAGTCGATAAATTCCATCAATAATTATTTGTAATCTTAAGGGGGTTGGATCCTAGCCTGTTATCAAAAGTATTTAGAATTTTTTATGAAGTATATTTTTGAAATTTATACATAAAGCTTAATTAAAAATCAAAACCAAAATGGGGGTCAATGCGCTTCTTTTGGCGCTATGGAGCATTTAATATGACCTTTTTGCACTGTTATTACATCAAACATATAAATCAATGTTTCAGAGTTTTTTCCTCTAATATTTGTTATCCAAATAAATAATGGGAACAAACATAGTCTTTTTTCATCTTGAATAGCCTCTTTAAAATTCGTGACAACAAAAAAAAGTTTCAAATTACTTCGCATAGCCATTTTTTTAACCTTTTTTGCACTCAAGAAATGTGTTTTTCCTGGCAATAAAAATCTAACTAGCAATAAAATCATTTAAAATCAATTACGTTTCCTAATTTAAGCAAAATGGTTAAAATTGTCTTGTATATTCAGAAAAGAAAAAAGTGGGGGTTTGTGATGTTAATTTTTAGATATAACTTGAATAGTGTTAATTTTTAGCCTAAAGTGGGCTATTTTCCCCCCAGGACTTTCACACTATATTTGCTATATTTGTCCATTATGATGATAGAATTCATGACGATTAATTTAATATATTATTTAGGACCAGCACAAAACATTTCAGTGCACAACATAACTCTTTGCAGACTGCATGTAAAAACAGGATTTCAAACTTAACACTACTGTAACTATTTTGAAAGAGAAAAACTGAGAATTTTCTTCTAAAAAGCCTTCCGCCACAAAATATAGTTCCTCATTTAATGATTTCGGTATGGAATTTAATCATGGGGTTTTAATTTGAATATAGTTTAACTATCATTGTAGAATCCAAATTTGATGTAGGAACTATAAAACATTATGCAGAATTTTTTTTAGATAGAGGTGAAGACAAAAATCTGCTCAAAAGCTAAGGAACAAACCTCGTTAAATAACTATAATAATTAAGTATTATATCGTTTTGAAAATATATTTTCTAAACGATATAAGACTATATCCACTCCTACATATTTTCACTATTTTGCGTGAAAAATCGTGCGTTTGCGTTAGCAATCGTGAAAGATCGTGCAACGTGAAGGATCGTTCGTGTAACAGGTTTAATCGTGCGGAATCGTTCGTGTAACGTGATCGTTCGTGTATGTTGTCAACAATAACGTTGCAGCCGCTGTATGCA
Organism: Saccostrea echinata; assembly: GCF_033153115.1. Taxonomy (NCBI): domain Eukaryota; kingdom Metazoa; phylum Mollusca; class Bivalvia; order Ostreida; family Ostreidae; genus Saccostrea; species Saccostrea echinata. Next base: position 17,069,026 of record NW_026889765.1, on the reverse strand, counting down.
ATTACAGTGTATATAGAACATTGAATGAATGTTCGATTTATAAACAAAACAGATTTCTTTTTTTAAAAAGCTTTTATGCCTTCTTTTTCCCAAAGTAAAGGTTTTGATCAATGAATAAAACTGTTGTTAATACAAATTTCCAAAAAAACAAGATGGAAAATTGATCTTTTACATAATATGTATAATATTTCTTACATACATGTATAAAAATAACACCATACAAAATCTATATTAGCAACAACAAAAAAATACCGTAAAAATATGTATATACAGTTTTTTTTTCATACATGTACAACACAAAACCAAAACAAGAATTCAATATGTAAATATAGAGTATGCAATGTAGTTTTTGGCTTCCATTTTCTAACATTGGCTTAGGTGAGGTCAATCACCCACCAGGTGAGAAGGTCATGTGCATGATAATCTTTGAAAAAAAAATTTAAATCTAAAAACCAAAATAGTACAATACAAGGAGGTCCACGACTTATCACTATGGAGAAAACGAGATCATTGCTGAATGTGTAATACCTGATAAAGTGGATTTTAGCTCATCTGAGCCGAAGGCTCAAGTTAGCTTTACTGATCAAAGAGTGTCCGGCGTCCGTCTGTCGGTCGTCGTCTGTCGTCAGTAAACTTTTCACATTTTCGACTTCTGGGCCAATTTTATACAAACTTGCCACAAAGCATCTTTAGGTAAAAGGGATTTAAGTTTGTTCACAGGAAGTGACGCGCCTTCTTTCACAGGAAAATAATTAAGAATTCGAAAGAAAAAAAAACTTCAAAAGAACCACTGGCAAGAAAAATGAAATTTTTCTGAAAGCTTCATTACATACGCTAGATTCGAATTTGTACATATCATAACCCCCAAGGGTAGGGCAGGGTAACAAGAAAGTTTCTTTAAAACTTCTCGAGAACAGCAAAGCCATGATTAGTTATTTTATTACAGTATTTTATTAAGTATCCTCAGGTATAGATTCAAGTTTGTTCCAATCGTGCCCCCTTGGACACAACAGATGGGGGAGGGGGGTCAAAGTTTACCCTAGGAATATATAGGAATATATAGGTAATATCTTTAAAAATCTCCTTTTCAAGAACAAGCTAAGCCATTATTAGACCTATTAATACAGAAGTATCCCCAGGTACATGTACGTAGTGTAGATTCAAGTTTGTTCAAGTCATGACCCCTGGGGGTAGAGCGGGGCCACAATAGTAGGTCAAGGTTTTCATAGAAATATATATAGGTGCAGTGGTTAAGGGGCATTTGAGTAAAACACATTGAAGACTTCAAATAGAGGAATGGCCTGACAATCCTTAGATCGAATGGACTAGCTTAAGGGTACGTATATTAGTGCAGTGACAAACCTTAAAAAAGACGCTTATTTTTCGAGTTCAATGCACCGACATACCCTACGGCTGCAAGTTACATTTTATAAAAGAGACATCCCTTCTCAAGCATTTTCGCCCGGTCGTAGAGTTTTCTCGAGTCAAACTTTTTTTTTAATATTGCGAATAAAAGAGAAAGGGGGGGGGGGGGGGCGTAGTATATTTTGTCTGCCGATATTATTCTACACAAGTTAACATTTGAATTGCATAAAAAAATAAATCCTTGTACGTGATAGGATACTTATAGCTATATAAGTTAATATTGTCAAATGAATTATGAATATTATTGTTTGTTTTGTTTGTTTTTTAAGAGATTGCGTGTTTCAAAAAAAATACATTCCACTTAGTTACAAAATGTAATAAATTACGAACATCTGCATCAATATTTTAATGATAATTATGCAAACGATATTTTAGGATCAAATTAGATCTAAGTATATCTTCACATTAAGTTTTTTACTCTTCTTGATCTGAAAAATTAAATTTTAACCATTTTATGTAACCTGAAACGAATTAGAGAATCCAGCACCACCTGTAATAGTGGCACCATCCATTGATTACCGATCAAAATATAATTGTTAAACATATTAAATTGTCTTCTTCTTTTAATCAAAAAAGGCTAAGAAATGTCATTGTATCCACCATAAAGTTTTAAAAAGACAAAATTTAAATCTAAATGTAAGCTCGAACGAAAGCATTCATTTTCCCGAGAAAATATGCAAGTTTTGACAAACCTTCAAATTTTCTCCTTAAGACGTCAAATGAAGTCTGGATTTCAATCAATAAGCATTTGAATGTAATTATTATGTTTTATTTTTCAATTAAAGAAGACGTAAAGGTCAAGCATGTTACTATCATTTCATGTTTCTATTTGAACAGTGTCTTGCATGATTAGAGATTACTTTTCTGCATCGTAAGCAATGCAAATGCGATGGTAAGTTGTATGAAATGGAAAGAGAAGAGCGATATAAAGTGTTATTGACATATGCACAAAGAAATTTAGGAAATATTTGAGTATATCATTGGAAGGACTATATATCATAAAGATCATGCATCACTTACTTTACTTCCTCTAGAAAAGTGGTGTGGAGGGGGGATGTACACATTTACATTAAAGTGATTGGGGTATCTGGCCATCAGTACATCAGTATCCAGCACACTCGGGGTGGACATCCCTTATCCGTAATTCCTCTTACAAACGTATGCTATTTAATATAGAATAATAGACTTATAATAAGCGCCTGTTCTTTTTTTTTTTTTTTTTTTTTTTTTTTGCGTTTCCATCGGAATCGGGGTTTCCCAGTATCCATCTTTTATTCTGAAGCCTCTTATACACCTGAATGAAATTTTATTAGGTTTTCGCATATTTATCCTTTATTTTAAACCGTTTTGTTGAGCACTTTTAATTTTACGTTTTAATCAGAAAGATATTTGGGATTTCTTACATCAAAACATGGACTTTGCCATTATTCTATCCATTTTGCTAACACAGTTCCATCTTAAACCCCGAATGAATATCGATGATATTTTTAAAAATCACCTTCGACAGGACGAAAACTCCTATTGGAGCGAGAGTAGCATTTTTTGAACTCAAGTTTCTATTCTGCTTTTCAAATGAAACATATCCTTTTAAAGTGATGTAGTAATGAACAAGACAGAGAAATTACAGCTCTTACAAATGCATATCGTCAATAATATAAAATGCTTTCTTTGTCCCGTTTCATAGAATTGCTACTATATAACCGATACAAGTCCAAAATCTTTCTGCTCCTAAATCTCACATCCGAGTATATATCAGGCAGAATTTACGAGTTAACGCTTATTCGAAATCTCATCAGATTATCATAACCTTTCGAAACATAGACAAGAATTAGTAATATATAATTGACAAATTGTATGAGGGAGACAAAAAATATCAAGAGTTTTAGCACTTGGTTGGCTCTTGTCTTGTGACAACAGGTGTGACCCCTAAAAAACCCTATATATCCATAGGCCATTTGCGCCGAACATACACCTGTATACATGTATTTCGAAGTATAGGAACCCTTAATAAAACTGTTTTCATATTCCTAAAGTTGTTTAACGAATCTATAATTATAAACAAAACAAAAAAAGTTTATTATTATGTTTTAACGTGTATGACGTCATATAGATGATTAATATGCTTCAGGAACAGAAAATGTCTTTTCAGAGTTCAAAATATTCAAAATTATTGATGTTTAATGTTTAAATAAAATTATTAAAGCAACAAGCAACAAAATTTAGTCATATTTGGTATTCTAGGGGTTGGGGTGAAAAGAGGGGGTGGGGTGGGGAGTTATTGTCCATTACTGATTTCCCAATTACTGTTTATACATGCACCTATCTTAATTTTGCCTGAATGTACTTTATGAACAAAAAACCTGTACATCAGCACTGAATTAAATCTACTCCAAGATAATTAATTTTACGGACAGAAAGACGGGCATTATAGTTCAAATTTTCCTTCTTTTTCTACGAAATCGATATTTTCACTGTAAAAATCAATTTTCCATACAAATTTATTGCAAAATCCGAGAAAATTTATGAATTCCATGAGTTTTTTTTTTTAAATATGTCCATTATTATGGTCAGATTTCAAACATTGATCTTTAACCTCCTATCATTTTAAATTTTGACCATAATTTTCTACGACCGGACGAAAATAATTGCTTAATAATATATCTTTCCAAAAAAGTACAAATTAGCCGCGGGGTAGGGTGGTGCATTAATTTCAAAAATTTGATGGTCTTGTCACTCCACTATATATAAGGCAAAGCTTTGGGAAAGTCAGGCATTCAGGAGGTAGCTGTAGAAGTTGGATGATGAATCAGCAATAAAGAAGGTAATGCATTCTATCCTAACAGCAAAAGAATCAATGGAATTAAATACATAAGAGATGGTAGGTGTTGAATACTTATTATCAGACATAAATCCCATGTAAGTGTGGGATGTCTTCTAATTTATGATCTTGAATATTGGTAAGATTTATTTCCCTCTGTTTTTAATTAATAAAAAATTCAATTTTAAGAAACTTATCTGGTAAAAATCGTTTTCAGTATTTAATGATATTCTTATTATTTGAATTTTTATCGTTAAAATATTGCTCCAAACACTTCATTGCAATCTTTAATTAATTATTGCTTAGTTAATTACATTGATAAAACTTTCTCTTAGTAAATCCTTTTCTACTGTAAAATGCTTTAAATTAATATCAGAGTATTATGTATGTGATGGACATTTAAAGATAGAGGATGTAAAACCTTAAAGGTGAGAGCAAAATAAAAGTATAAAAGTTATAAACACCAGTTGCAAGTATCCTAAGGAATTGATGTTAAGTTCTGGGTGTAGTAAATCTGAAGAAGACTGAAACACCTGTTTCTTATCTATCAGTGGGAACCTATGGGAGAAACATGGTGCAAGAAGTATCTTACCTAGTCTCCGTCTCTAGATAAGAGAAAAATCATGTACTGTGTGATAAACCCTTAGACAGAGCTGTCTTAATAGTCATTCCAGTCATTAACTCAGAGTAAAAAAAGTCCTATATAGTTCCTTATCATACACGTTACATAGGAAATATCTTTGAAATCTTCTTTTCAAGAATAACTTAGTCACAGGGGTTGGGGGCACAACAAAGGGTCAAAGTTTTGCTTAAGAATATATAGGAACCATCTTGAAAAATTCGTTTGTTCAAGAACAGCCAAGCCATGATAAGTCATAATATTATAGAAGCATCCCCCAATACTGAGCGATGTGGCCAATGGTCCTCTTGTCATACTAAAGCCATAATTAATTCTTTATAATGTTAGTGCCGTACATAGGCAAAAACATTGAAGATGCTTTTCTGGCTGCAAGGGGTCCACCATCCCCAATGTACCTAGAGGGAGACGCCCTTTAGAAGCTCAACAGAAAATGACAAAATATAGGAGTATTTTAGTCTCAAAGTATGCAGTATGAAGTCAATGCAAATTATCTTGAATAATGAAACAAATTAATTGAAATGAAAATACTGGTTGTTTTCAAAGATAAGTATCTTTCAGCATAAAACGTAAGTTATCCATGTCAAAAGTTATTTTGTATACCAAACGGCCTCCCTCGTTTTCCTGACGCCATTTTTGTTTATCAATCTAAAAGTAGCGACGGTGTCACATGATGCATGAATTTAGATAGAGGCATTACTTTCCTAGTAGGATAATAAATAATTATGATTTGAGATCTTTATAATGCGTTTATTTCCAATTGTGTAATTTACAATATTTTCGTAACTTTATTTGGTAAACAAAATAAATAAATTTCCAACTTTATTTTTAACTGATGCAAGTTATAGCGTCTATATCTTTAAGGTAGTCCGATCCTCAGGTTTTAAAAATCAGCTTTTAAGTAATGGAAAATGTTCATAAAAATGTCTCTGAAAAAATGTCTCTGATTTCACATAGTAACGTGAATCTACCCGTGGTATTTCTTCAAAGTTCATAATTATTGTAAATCATATTATATAAGGAAAATAATCAAATCTCAAATATATTTTCAGGAAATACGAATAAAAACACCAGCTATGCATTTTCTAATTGAAAATTGATCAACAAATATAAATTAGGATAGAAAGATATAGGTATCCAGGCATTTGGAGAAAATTGCATCTTTTTAATGCTTATACAGTATTTAAGTTCTTCTCTTTACTTCAATTATTATATAATACGTAGTTTAAAATGTTCGTGCTATCATTGGTAGACATCACATATCACATATAATTTCATATCATGCTAATAAGCATTGATATCTAATGCTGGACGAAAAGAAATTCCATTTCTCTAAAAATGAATTCATTTTTTTTTTCTTTTATGGGGTACAAATGTCAACTTTTTACAAAACTGTTTCTTAGAATTCAAAGAACATTGAATCATATTGAAATGCATAAAATGAAAATTGTTGCACAAAAAGATCTCAATTTCAAGCTTCATTGTAAGACTTTTTAAATAAAATAATAAATTAAAGAGTTATCCTTCCTGGCTGAGGATCGAATATTATTTGGTACAAATGTTCCATGTGTTTTTATTTTCCAAAATAGAAAGCAAAAAATTAAATACTGATAAAAGTTTTTCCAAGCTGAAGAGCAAAACATCAAATGTTGCACTCTGACATAAATGGGTATGCGCAGAGGGGTATGCACAGATACGAGCCTTGCTGATCAAACATAGCGCTGTTTGTATGAATGAGTGCCATCTGTGAATGTTCGATTCTGTTTTGTCACATAATGCTTTTATTTTTAGCTTACAAAACTGACCACGTACGTCCAGTGGACCAATGATAGACTACTATTTGATAATTAATATAATATGTATACTAACTGCGTGCACTCAAAAGCGCTTCTCCCGCCAAATCTATTCGCTTCTACCTTTACGGTGTAAGAGGTCCAGCACATTAAGTAATGTTGAAGTCATCGAGTTTCATGATGCTTTGATAATTATCTGATTAAATTTATAATACTGGATACCTGGTAAGATTAATTTCTAATGATGTAAATGCTTTTTAAATGAATTTCGATAATACCTAAAATATGCTTATTGGCAGCACCATGAAGTTTTCATGTTGTGTAATTTATAACTTTTCTTAATGTGTGTGTTGTGAGTATGTTTTCTAGATTTCATTTCTTTCATTATCCTCATTAAAATTCAAAAAGCGGATAAAGCTGATATTTTCTTTAAAAATGACCCTGTGACATACATATAAACGTTTGAATGGAATATCAGTTATTGTTTTACACTTTGACATTTCTTTCTTTTACTTACTTGTCACACAGATATTTGAAATCAATATGTATATATATATATATTTTTTTTTTTTTGGCATCATTGCATTTTTTGTTGTACTCCAGACATGTTATAACATTTTTTCAGTATCAGCCATGACCATTACCTGGTCAAATAAAAATTACTACAGTCTTAATTTAAATCTCAAAATATTGATTTATTTATAATAAATCATTATTATTCATTGAACAGATCTTCAAAAAATATGCAATTTTCAAAATGTCACATACATGTAAAGGTGTTGCACTCATGATATTTTTTGTTTAGAACTTCTTTGTGTCTTAAGATATCAAGAAAATATTTGGCAGGCATTGAGCTAATATCAAAAGACATAATGTTGAGCTACATATATAGGAATTTATGTAGCCTGGTTTTCTAATGCAGGTTTATAATTATTTGTTCGGTCATCTTTTTTAATATACTCTTTTACAACATCAATTCTCGGGAACAATTGGAACTGCATTTTGTGCATAAATACTGGTGCTCATGTACTGTAGATTCCTTATTTTCCGTGAGCACTTATTATCGCGAAAAGGCCTATTAACGTCAAATCGCGAGAATATTAATTCGCGAGTGGACAGTTGATCAAGATATTTGACATGGATTTCAGCACCATAAAAGTAAAAAGCGAAATTACTCGTTAATTAGTTCCTCGCATATACGAGGGTTGTCCAAAAAGTTCGTGGACAATGGCGTTTTTGTCAAAATGAATGGTTGAAGATATGCTTATTGTATACCAAAATATTAGTTATGAAAATCCAAGTCGGAATAGTTTGGTTTTTATTGTTTGAACTTAATATTTTTGTGAAAATCTCGGTCATTAAAGGTTGCCGATAGTGCGTACGGACCAGAGTTAAAATGCCATGAACTTTTAAATAAAATGATCTGATTGAAATGATTATTTTCTTTTTAAAACGAGTCAAAGCTGAATAAAAATTTAATATATCACAAATAAAGCGGTTATCGCCATTTTCTGATACCTTTGGTATCGCTTACTAAATAGACAATGAAAATATTAAGTGAAAAAAGCGAGAAGTATGTTTCAAAAATTGACAGAAAAAGCGACGTCGGCCATCCGAACGGAACAGCGTCCAATCATTCAATTAAGGTTAATATGGTTGAAACGTCGTCAAAAACAAAATATTTATTCAAACAACATAAATTTATTGGAAAATATTTAGTCTAGTGATTTGTAATTGGTGTATACGATTTTTCAACGGTGTATAAAATTTCGGAGACACTACAAGAAGTGGAAAACCACTGCTGATGAAAATAGGATATATTCCTATTCATGACGTTATAAATATAGCGCCGTCGGGGTGGGCTGTGCATCTTGTGTTTACGAAGTGTTAATATTGATGACGCTCGTAAATTATTGTGCATTGTTTTCAATTTTAAAATTTAAATTAATCATAATCTATACATAAATATTATTGCACACATTTGGCAATGTGGCATAATAAAGAAAAATAGCGTGCGTCTATGAACATGCGATAAAAATTCAAAATTCATATTTCTGACGTTATCATGAAATAAGCGTTACGTCAGACTGGCCCGTGCGACTTGCATATACAAAGTATTTACACCTATAATGTTCAGTAAATAGTGTGCATTGTTTTAATTTTTTGTACATTTACTCAGTCATGGTCTATATTAAGATATTATCGTACATGTTTGCCATTGAGGACTTTATAAAGAAAATTAAGCATTTGTCCACGAACCTTTTGGACAACCCTCGTATTTAGGAATCTACAGTAAACATATGACAATTACCAGGAATATGTTGGTCATTTTTTTCTATAAATGTTTGACTCATTTTTTTCTGTTGCTTAGAGCTTCATCTGTTGATCTCATGTGAGTGTGATCTGCCGATCGCAGGTATGTCAAGGCAGTACCCAGATCATTTTTCGGCGAATTTAGACTTTTTTCGTAAAATTTAACAGTGATGAATTGGAAAAGCCATAGATAAAACATTTACTATTATTATCCATTGTATAGACGTCATTGAGTCCTAGGCTAAAAGAAGCACTCCACTACGACGTCATCACGTGACATCTATAAATAGAAAATTTGCCTTAACGAAAACGTGAAGAGTTCAACACTACCCCCGGGATAATTAATTTCTTTTTGTGAAAATAATTATGTAAAAACATCACTGGGTCAGGAAAAGTGCTGCTAGAATCCTACTCTCCCGAAATAGTAAAAATTATTCAAAAGTTTCGCATGAAACCTTACCAAAATTTTTACATTTTGTACATACGATCAAGGAATTGTCATCAATTCATGTTAACCACACGATTCTAGCAGCATTTTCCAAGTATTATAAAATACAAGCTTTTGATACAAACAAAAATTATGTTTCAAAGTATGCGGCGTGATGTTGAACTTTTGCATTTTTGTTGTTATAGAACGACAGAGGAAAGGGTGATCTGGATTTCAAAACACTGTCTGTGTTCATTTAAAAAAAAAAAAAAAAAACATGATAAAAATAAATTAGCGTACCTGATTCTTAATCTTTAATTCCTTCTGAATCACACATGACATTCACGGTATATGCTTTAAAACACCCATTTCATATATTTGTTTCCATTAATTCTCGTCACGTTAAGTTTCACTCGGCTAATATTTGATCAATAGTTATGACGTCATGGGTTTGGTATTAAACCCCGGCGATAAATACTTAGCTATTTATACCACCCAAAACGACAAGATATAGTTTATATTATGTTTTTGAATGATTTAAATTATTTCTTGGACCTGAAATTAAACTTTAAATGCAGATATGAAGAAATCATTATCTCTAAAGTTCACGTCACACAGCTTACTATGATGTCATATTATATAGGCATGTAGAGTATCTGGGTGTAGCCTTAACATATCCTCATGAACATACCACGTTTCTTCCAGTGCATACATTTGACTGCATGTTCATGTACCTTCATAACAAAACGTGTCCATGAAAAGTTTCTGCTTAGGTGCAGTTTTTACAAAGGATTTGATCCTCTTTTTGTAGAGGGTTTCTAATTGCGGCTATTCCTATCTTACTGCAGGTATTGGATCAGAGTTTATTTAAAAAAAAAAAAAAAACTCTACGTCAACAAATGTTATTAATAGGTAAAATATCGGAATTGATGTATCTGAAAATATTCTACACTTACCAATGTAACAATGTTCTATAAAGAAAGATATAACAATTATTTTAAGGTGGTAGGATCCTGCTTTCAAAAGTAATGATATTTTTTTTTATCAGGTATACTTTTAGAATCTACACATATAGCTTAATTAAAAATCAAAACAAAAAATGAGGGTCAGTGAGCTTCTTTAGGCGCTACAGAGCATTAAGTATGACCTTTTTGTACTGTAATTACGTCTAACACAAAAATCAACTTTTCAACCCCCCCCCCCCAACCCATTATTTTTTATTGAAATAAATTATTGGAAAAAGCAAAATGGTATTTCATCTTGAATAAACACATTAAAATTTGTGACAACAAAAGATGGCCAATTATTTACTTTCTGCACTCAAGAATGTCAGTTTTCTGGCATTAAAAATTTAACAAGCAATAAAATGATTTGAAAGTAATGATATTTTACTGAATTTAAGGAGAATGGTTAAAATATCTTATATCTTCAGAAATTAAAATTGAAAGTGGGGGTCTGTGATGATAATTTTTTATTATTACTAAAATATGAATTTTAAATAAGATTTTAGGGGGAAAAAATTCTAGATTTTCACAATATATTTGCTACATTTGTCAAGTATGTTGATAGAATTCACTACAGTTTATTCAATATATAAGTAAAGACCAGCATAAAACAGTTCACGGCATAACTCTGTCTTCAGGCTGCATGGAAAAATATACTTCGAAAGAAAAAAAATGATCATTTTATTCTTAAAAAAACCTTCCGCTACAAAATTTAATTCCTCATTTAATGCTTTTAGTATGGAATTTAATTGAACATAGTTTAACTGGCATTGTGGAACCCAAATTTGTTGTAAGAAATAAATATTTATGCAGAATTTTTTAAATATAGGTCAAGACAAAAAAACTGCCTAAAAGCTCAGGAGCGAACTTCTTTAATAGCATATGTAATGTTGCTATTTAAAAAAATAATAAAATAACAATAAAATAAGTAAGTAAATGCATAATGTTTGTCAATATTCTTTGGTTTTGTAGATAAAAAGCTTTAATATTACAAAATAACACAAGTGCACCTGATTCCTAGAAAACAGTTACACTGTCCATGTAATACATGGTAGGCTCTTGACAAAATTAGGATAGTCATATATATTATCCAAATGAGGGACAGGTTACCTTGATTCGCTCATAAGAATTTTAAAAGTATTGAACTATAGTCTAATCGTCATGTTTCTATCTGAAGTCAAGCATACAGAGGCCAGGTATGCATATCTAAAGGCCTAACTAGGCTCTAACTCTGTTCAGCAGTAATTCATATTCCTTATCGATCTTCAACCATTAAAAAATATTGTTTTAATCGTTCAATGGCCGTAAACATAAAAGTATCAACAAATTACTTTCGAACACACACTTGTTTTAACTCATTTTTTTAAACATCAAAACAATAACTTTTCATCATAACTGAGCGCTCATAAACTTTCCGATAAAATGTCGATTATTCGCTTCTGTCGGGAAAGATGGCGGCTCGTTCTTAGCTGCAGAAAGTGCATATAAACGGAGCATTCTGATTGTTGGCTAATTTTTCTGTCAATTAAAATCAGCAATCCGCCAATTATAAAGGAGAGCCCAATTTAATTTGTAAAACAGTAAAGGTGTGATATTATATATATATATATATATATATATATATATATATATATATATATATATATATATATATATATATATATATATATATATATATATATACCTGCCCATATTCCATATAAGTAAGATGACTCAGCTCCCATATAAAGAATGAAAATGGTCATTTATTTAGGAGCACAAAGCATAAGAGCTGCAGAAAACATAATACCATATAAAACGTTGCAAAAGAATATTATACCATAATCAAGAACATGTGATGTGTTGCGACAGGTAAAAAATACAACACTCCTCCAATAATTGAAAATAAATCAAAAACATATATATATACATACAAAAACATTACAAAACTATCAGCCAGTTGTATCCTGGGAAATGTACTGACTATGAAAAAATATTGTGCAAAAAAGTTTTGGCCATTGGAAGGACTAGATATAAAGTATGTGCTAAACAAAGCAGTGATATGGGTTGTTCATCTGTCACCTTAAGAAGGTAGGCTATATCTATCAGTTCTCTAACTGCTTTATCCTATAGGCTATCATATTCAACATCATATACAATGCATATGTACAAAGGGAAAATAAGTGGTTGTGTACAAAATATGCTATTTATCGCTAAGCACACAGAAAAATACTATTGATATGAAACAATACAACAAAAGAAAATACAGAACATGTTCTTACAAGAATGTTTAACTACTTAGAGCCAAGCAGTAGCCCCTGTCTACATGGTTGCTATTGTAGTGGATATGAAGCCCCTGTCTTCACAATCCAAATGGAAACACTTGAGTCACCTAAAATTTTAGTGTTGGGATTCTGATGTACTTTTTATAGGCACACGAGTTCCATCTGCCCATACTTTGAAGAACCCAAGTGAGGCAGCTGTGGTGGCAGCACCAATTCGAAAGCTATGCGTGTTGTAATTTTGTAAGTCTAGGTTACAAAAAGCTAAGGCCGAACGCAACTGCTGTGTGAAGTAGTGACGAGAGATGGGTAAACCGTCCATAAATGAGAACAAAGGCTCTGACTGTGAAGAATGCTTTTTGAGATTGAGGTAATGCAGTAGAGCTTGGTACGGGCATACTAATGGGTCCTCGGTATTTTGTTGCAAGTGTAGTGTAGTTGTGTTTGCCTTTGAATGTTTGAAGTGAGGTATATTTATGTCTATGAACCTGTTAAGTGGACTGTCGCATCCTATAGACACATTTCCAAAAAGAAGGAAATGTTGAGTTGTATTGTTTGTTTTGGTTATTTCTCAGACTCGTAAAAAGGCACAAAACGCTAGAGTAAACATGGCACGTAAGAGTGATTTTGTGAAATCGGATGTAGTGGTAAATTTCAAAGCATGGATAAGTTTTCTCAAAACTGTTGGGGTTATTGGAAGCCATGGTCGGATGTCGGTTTAGATTTACGGAATCCTTGGAGCATTTTACGAATGATGAAATGCTGTGTTATATCTGTGCAGTTTCCAAGCTGGAAGATGAAACTTAATGAGGAAATTAGTGTGGAAGTTGTGGATGCGGCAAATCCTTTCTGATAGCACTGTGCAATAAACCCTGATAGGTGTTGGAATCAAGGTGGTAGTGGAGAAGCTTGGTTCCCAAACCACTGTTCAATGAAACATTTGTAAGTTGAAAAGGCTGAAAAAGCAGATAGAGTTGACGGTGATAAAGAATTTCAAACTAAAATGTCAGCTGTTTGGGTCAATTTGTCACTAATGCTGCCGGAACTGGAGTTGGCCTGCTGTCCATATGTAGGAAGCAGGCTCGGAATTCTTTCACCTGCAAGCGAGAAAGTAAGTCAGCAGCTGTATTAGATATTCCTGGAATGTGTTTGGCCTGAAAATGAATATTGTGTTTCAATGAGAGGATCATAAGACGTCTCATTAATTATATAAGGCGGGGGTCTCTTGAAGTATTTTTGTTTATAACATGCACCACGGCTATATTGTCTGAATGTAAAACCACAGTACAGTTTTCCAAAAGGGGGGCCCATATCTCTAATGCAATAACAATGGGTAGAAATTCCCTTATTGAACTATGGTATTTCAACCACTCTGAAGTGAATTCATAGTAAAACCACTTTGTACCAAAAGTGCATTTATAAACATTTTTTAATAAAAGAAAATAAAGGACTATATATAGATATCTATAAATATCAAATGTGCAAATAATGTTTTATAATTATATTTTATTTATTTATAATCATAGAGGGACCTAGTCAAAATGAATGCAAAATCAGAGGGAAATAGTTCACTCTTTATTTAATGCAGAAGGCAAAAAGCATCGCTTAACAAAATGGGGCCAATGAAAAAATCATTATTAAGCAAATGATAATTAATATTGTAAATAATGATTAGATAAAAAAGCAAGACATTTGAAGAGATAGGGGGTGTGGAGGGTCAATTCCTAATTTATTTTTAATGTATTTTAATAATTTATGTTTGTCTACCAAACTAATATACCACTTCACTTGTATCCGTTATTAAGCCTATATACAAATGACAAACACTTTTATTCATTTTTACATACATATCTTTATCATCATTTTTTTTTATCAGCAGGGGATTGCCTCTTCATGAAATTCTTTTCAACACCAACAATTTTAGCCAAAACCATTCGAAACATTCCTGATGCTTAAGACATGAAATCTTATCATTTCTCACATAGTGTTGACATCCTTTCTTCCATATTCCTGCAAAGCCATTTCTACTTGACTTATAAAGACTGTGTCTTTGTTAGTACTTCTCAACATTAAATTCATGATTACAATGCATATATGACTGTTTCTTTTGTTCTCCTCCAAAATTTACAAAAAAAAAAAAATAATAAAAAATAAAAAAAAATAAAAAAATAACAAGGTAGCCATGATTATCCACTGGATAAGAGACTTAACCCACCTCTGGGGAATGGTTAACTTTGGCCAATATTTAACCACTGGATAGCAAAGTTAACCAGCGGATAAATTCTGAGCAACAGAATTTAACCAGTGGTTAAAAGTTAATTAACTGCTGGATAAGAGATTTAACCAGCGGTTAGCGCTTACCAAGGTTTTGAGCAACCCAGTCCTGAACACTAGACCGTGGCTAGTACAACAGTCTTTAAGATGAAGGTTAGACTCTTTGACCCGCTGGTTATATATATGAGAAATTGTCTATATTTCTAAGCGAATATCTTGGAATGAAACTTAGCACAGTGACTTATATTAGACGAAATCCTCGTTTAAAACGCGTTAAAAATGAAGTCAGTTTAGCCACTGTACAATCCACACTATAATCTAGGTCACATGAATCTAAGTCATTACCCCCGATAAAAACAAAATAAGGTGTTGTGGTTTATATCGCCTAACTGCAGATACAATTAAAGACAAATGGCGATTATTGTTTACAAGTCCACCGCTTATTCCAAAATAGTTCACTTCCTTCAATCCAGATATATCAAAAACAGAATCAGCTGGACGGTCTGTGTCTAAGAGTAAAAATGACTTCAGTCTTTTCACATGCGAGTCTCCCACTATCAAGGTTGACATCGTCAAAGTAAACAAGAAACGATTGGATGAGGAAATTCATTCACACGTAACCACGATTAGTCATATGTTTGAGTGGCGAGATAAATAAACACATTATGTCCAGTTGATGCCTCGCACTGAAGAATCCCGAAACAATGTCTGTTTAGCCTTTAGCGTCACTGCGCGCCATTTGCACAGAATGGGCCGTAGAACCGATGCTATCGATAAATCACGAAAAGGGGGGTATATGTACAACAATTACCTTTGGAAATATGTACTACGTATCCTTGGCGTTGTTATAACCTTTATGGGGTCGATGGAAAGTCGTTATAGATATTGCATAAGCACATTAAACACTCCTTTACAGACAGTAAAAATATTGTGGATGTTTACATAATGGACAATGAATGCGCATGCGCCGACTAGCTAATATGCATAAAGATCAAGTGCGCATGCATGAACTAAAAATACCTATCAAAAGACAACATCAAAGTAAATATAAACAAATACACGTGTCCTGGTCAACATGCATAAACTATTTATTGACATAAAGGACAAGGTTTGGTAACGGCCCAATCTGGCCCCTTATTTGATATAAAAATCAGAACACAGTTAAAATTGTTATAGTTTGTAGTTAAGAACTTAAAATGATGCTTATTTTAAAACCAGCACTCACTTTGATTCAAAGCTTACACGGAGGCCACAAGAGGGTGCAAAAATAAGACATTTTCCCGAATTTCCTCAATTCTGGTCAAACTTCGTCAAATTTGAGATACATTTCACTTCGGGAAACATAGAGCACAAGCTTGCCTATCTGAGATTTTTATACATAAGATGCATCTGATACTAGTGTATGAAATATATAAATTTGGTAGATAGGCAAGCTTGTGCTCTATGTTTTCTGAACCAAAATGTGCTGTAAAATCGATGAAAATTTACATAAAAATGAAGGAATTCGGAAATTGACATATGTTCTGACATTCCTGTGACCTCTATATCTCCCATAACTTAGAACCAGTACTCATTTTGTGGCAGGGGTGACAACAGGTTTTTAACTGATAAACTGTTGCATCATTCTAAAAGACACCTCGAACCGGGGGTCAAAAAAGAGTCTTAGCCTATCTTGTTCTTATATATATATACTGTATGGATAGTCTTTAAATGTCACGGTAATGAGTCGTATTTATGAACTTTCTAATTAAGAAAACGTCTCGGTAATGAGCACCTTATTTCAGAAGAAATATAGCGGTACATATAATATCTTCCTCCCCTTTAGAAGTATTTAACAAATTCCAAAAGGATGCTGACTTTATTTCGACCTAAAAAGGAGTACTTATTCACCTTTCATTTCCCACATGCAGTTATAGTATTCAAGAAAATCTGATAATTATATCTTAAAATGTTAATTACATTATATAACTTGTAAAGTAATATGAGAATTATGAAAAATGAGTCAGGAATATTTCCATGTGAATTATCAACATGATATTATTGGAACGAGATCATATATATGTTCTTGTATGTGTTAATCGTTTGCGTAATTGAAGTTATTATAAAATGATTTATGAATAGAAATCGTCTACATGTTGCGTTGACAAATTCAAGAATAAAGAATAAAAAGTGATAAAATTCAGAAGAATTGGTTTTGCTCTCATATCAAAGATATGTTCCTTATTAATTTCAATTTGATTTTGTTTGAAAGAAAAAAACTCAAAGTCTAATGATAGAAAAAAAATGTTAGCAGTATTTTTTATTTTGATCCACAAAAAGGGTATTAAAAATTTGTCACAACCAACCTCTAGTTGTGCTGAGTTCTTTGAGTTACATATGTACAACCCAAAACATTAAATGCTATTTCGGATGAATCATGCTCACCAAAAAATAATATTTACTTACATATACTTCATGACTATGAGGGGAACAGTCGAACTGTTGTTCCGAAGTGATTGGGAAGACCCAACAAACTGTTGCCCGAGACCTAGGGCCCTAGGTCTTCCCCATTATCATTTGAATGTTCCCCGAGTTGTCATGAAATAAGCGTTTTATTACCTAACCTACTATTTAATAATTTTAAGTAATGATAAAGACATAATAATAATAGATTTTAAAATACATCGACAACAGTTTGTAGCATTTCTTAAAATCAAAGAAAACAAGATGAATATTAATCAAATCCTCACACCGATTGGTGTAAAATCAGAAAAATTAATGGAGTAATATTATCATGCATTTATAAATTTATGCATGCATACATTGTATAGTAAACAACGTCATGATGATTTGAAAGTTTGAATATAACCCAGTCAGATGTCTAAGGTAAAGATCTACAGGGAGTTAAAGGGGTCTATATTTTTCCAAAAATATCCTCAGAAAAGGTGTTCTTGATCTCTTCTCTAAAATGATATTAAATGGGTATCGGGATTACTTTTCAATAAAAATTTTAAATGAATGCCAAGAGAGTCCATGCACATGCGGACATCACTGGATGGACACCTCTACGTGTAACGTTGTCGCCTATGGCCCATCATATCCTCCCAGGTCCACCATGTCCTTAAGGATAGAGTGTCGACCCAATGTAATCCATGCACCCCTTCAATTCTCCATCTGACACCAATTTCCCAAGCAATAACTTATAAATTTGGTTTGTGAGCTGTGACATTTCATACAAAGTAGAAAGTCTGTCGTCACCCTAGAGCTTGCACTCAATTCCGCTTTAAAAACCACACTGGAAACTGAACTTCAAAGATCACTCAGCAGAGGATAAAACACATCCAAGTTCACTAAAAGTGGGTAATATTGCACACACAATGTCATCCAAGATCATTAAGTATCATCATTACATCATTACCTCCAAACCTCTTCTGAGGAATACTATCCAACACCCAATAATTGACCAAACTAATCAAACAAGTCCGACGAGTATGAGTAGCTAAATATAGTAACATAGACTACAGTAGTGACCAATAGAGCGTAAAAAATAACCTCCTGATGCCACAATAAACACAACTTTTACATATACAAACAATAAACTAATACAAACATTGACACAATGTCACTTGTGACAAAAATTAAAATAGTTTTCAATAGTCATTTTGTCATGTCATTTTGGAGACACATTAATACTATATTAACTTTTCTCAAACGCAGAAAAATGTTAAAAGATCCAGTGATTCCTATCTTAAATACAGAAGGGGGAAACAAATTTAGGAATTTTGCATGTATGTGTTTTAAATAAAACAAATCGGGATTCATCTTTGGATCATTTACTATAAACATGACCTCTTATAATCAGGCTATAGAAAACTTTCATTTAAAAAATTGATTAAAGGAAATAATTCATGACTATAAATAATGCATACATTTGTAATATGCAAAATGAACATGGAAAATATTTTTGGTGGGGACATCATGTTTGCCCATTTTGGCGATCTATAAAGGTTCAACAAAATAAAAATCGCCAAATTTACTGTAGATTGTTTGTTTAGTAACTTAATACATAACATATTTGCAGATATTTAAGACTAAAACTTAAAAAGAAATTAGGCATGAACAATAAAAATACATTCCAAGTAAATGCAAATTTCATCCTCTCATATTATGGTTTACCCTGCAGACCAAACTATTCCAAGTTTGTGGTTCTCCAAATACTAACTTCCCGGAAAAAAATGGGAGAAAATTCTTAAATCATGTTATTTATGTTATTAAATATCTAAGAAAATTAATCATCATTATTTAATTTTTTTACTGCAATGCATAAGAAAATCGGATTCAGAATGAGTAAACAGGACACAAGCAAGACTAAAGTTGTTAATATTCATTTTTCAAAGCTATACTCCGTTACACTAATATCATTTTGGTGCTCTAAAAGCACAAATCTCCAGAAAAATGTTTTGACCATTAAACAAGTATTCTCGTTATTGATATCCACATGTATTTGTTAGGAGTATGGTACATGTGGTTACAATAGTCCTCGTGTCAAGAGCTTTGAAAACCTTGGCATAATAATAGACTCTATTACGTAATGCCTTGCCCTGTATGGGTGATTTCGAACATTGTCCATAGAGAAATAAAGATATTACTGTTTAATTCAGTTCATGGGGTGTATTATTATACGTGTGCCTATATAAATGCTGGATCCTGGAAAATTGGATTACATGTGTCTTTTAATCTATTTCTTTTCATTTCTTCACTCTTTCTGTGAGTATTTTTTTTTATTTTCAAGAAAGGGACCAGACCGTTATGCATCCAACAACCATAGTTGTTTGTTTTATTCTATTATTGTGCTCATCTTATGTCATAGAAGAGTGTGATACAGGTAAGAAATGCAACTATTTTAATATTATATTGATTTATATTGCTCTTAAGTTTGATACCCGAAAATGCTCAATAATAGAATGCTTTTCTTTTGATTAATAAAAAATTATTGCATTAGTTTTTCTGTACAATTTTCACAATTTATCTATAGAACAAGATATAAAGAGGGGGTGACGAAATGCGTTTATCTATATAGTAGTTATATACCGACCTGGTCGTGATACTCCGTAAAACTGGATCAAGAAAAAAACTTTAAACCCAATTTCTGCCTTCCATTCAATAAATTCACAACATCATGACGCGTTTAAGTATAATTTATAATACAATTATTTCCAGTAAAAAAAAAAAAAAAACATGAATAAATAATAAACGTTTTTATTTTATTATTTTACAATCTATGAAATTTAATAATAAAATGAGACAAAATCAAGCTATAAAAATCAATATAAAGAAAACAAACGTGTTATAAAATACAATGAGCAACAAATAGGAAGAGAACCAACCAAACAAAACGTCAAACAAGCAGACCTAAATACAATTTTTAAAAAAATGAAAAAAGGAGGGGGTCAAAATACAAATGTCATGTAATCTTTATTGAAAAATATGTCAATAGGGTTCGCCGACCACTGTCTCTGGTTCTAAATTTTACTGTGTTGTTATGGGGTATACGAAAGACGCTTGATCACGTCACACGTGCGTTTTAACACGTTATTTTTACTTTCTCACTTTTGTTTATCAACTTGATTACGAGTTTGCGATGGTTATATACCTTTGAGTTCCTCGTTTTGGGCGGTAAAATGGTCACAGATATACCAAACCATGCTGTAATATAACTAAAGTGGCGTGTAGCTATAAAACGAGAAGATCCTTCGACGAAACGGTTACATGACGTCCCTGGATACAGCTAAAGATCACGCTTTTGTAGTTTGCCACTACTATTTCCAAGAGTCTGACTAAGGGGTCAGAGTCAGGTGCAGTAAGGTTGATTTATTGATAATCTGTGCAATATAAAGGATTTCTTGATTTCATCAGTGTTCATTTGATTGCTCTTGCATGTAATGGTTTATTGAAGTTCATGTAGCTTAAATGTTTCCGTTTTGTTTTACATTTCAGAATTCAGAATTTCCAATACTAAAGTAAGTACAAATTTAATCATGCATCATGCAACTCTCGTAAAAAACAAGTGAATTTATAGTTTTTATTTATCACTGAGCCATAACATGTAAAGAGTTATGACTGTATGAAAAGTGAATCACAAAATAAGATTACATTTATTTATTAATGTAATTTGATTCGACAAAAAATAATAGTTTGGTTAGACTGAAGTGCTTGCTGAAGTCCAGTGACCATATGTGACTTAAATTTCAGCATAGCAGGTGATGGAAGACAATTTGAAGAGACTCCACATTGTTAAAAGCAACTGTGGGAAAAATTAGCAAGTACCAAGCACCTCGTCTGTAATGGAGGTGACATGTAGTAATCAAATCCAACATGTTGTTATTTTTGAATTTTCTACAGGAGAGACTACCCCTGAATACAAAGAACCTATTCATAACCTATTCATAAATAGATCCAATATCCATGCAGACTTTGGACAACTTTTCTATTGACCACTTCCAGAAATTGAGAATTGTAAAATAGTTTAGGATTACACTGGTTTCAACAATTAAACATGTTCAGCTATTTCTCAATGCCTGTGGTATATGAACTGAATTTTATCCTTTATATATTTTGCAATGGCTAAGTCTGGGAATGTCACTTAGTCGACAAAAGTGCACACTAAAAATGCTGAAGAATTAAACTAATTACAGTCAATATGAAAGCTTAAGTGTACAACTTCTTCTTTTGCATATACCTATCCAATGTAAACACTGCTTACTGAAAAAGTTCTAATTACAGTAATACATGCTTATAGCGAATATGCTTATAATGAAGTGGAGCTTAAAGCGAAGCAATTTTCATTCTCCTTGACTTCAAATGTATTGAATACTTAACAGATGTAACGAATTATGCTAATAACGAAGCAAGATTGTTGGTCCCGGAACTTCCTTTTCAGAATGTTTACTGTATATAATTGGATCGTGATCTGGCATTTGAAGAAAAATAAACAGAAATCTTCAGAAAATGACAAAATTTGAAAAACAGTTGAAAAAACATGTATTCCTAATACGTTAGACCAAAATATAGTTATTGAATACATGACCTGCATATATTTTCCTAGTACATGTATAAGTAAACAGCATTCATGTGAATACTTCATTGTCTTTAAACATTTTACCTGGAAAAATATGGCAGGTACATGTATTCTATGTTAAAAATGAGCTACATAAAATCAATATGTACACCTTTATTTGATACAACTTCCTTAAAACATTTTTCATTAGTGTTTGGAGCTTCTTTAAATATATTCAAGGCTTGATCACCTGGACAAAAATGTTTGAATATAATTGCAAGAATTGTAGATAAATTCATTTACTTTATATATGTTCATTCTACAGAGGGAATGCAAAAATCTGGTGATTAGTAGCTGTAGTAATTGTGAAGATGGTTATACATTTATCTTTTACATATAACAAATGATGCTATTTCCTGTAGTATTAAAATGAATAGAGGAGATCCAATTTTAAATAAACAGAATTAAAATCTTTTTGAATTAACAAATCAGAGAATGTAAAAGAGATGTATCAGAGAAGTGAAGTTCTCATTAAGAGATGTACAACTGATCTCACTTTGAATTCATTTTCAATACAATTTCATCCACAGTCAAGAAATTGAAGTATTTAAACAGTAGCTGATGACTATATTCCTGTCCCTGTCATGGAATCCATGATTATTTCTATAATGGTTCTGGCCAGGGATTATCAAAGAAGTCATTAAAATTTCTTTCTTCAGTGATCTGCTGCTTCAGGCTGAAATAAATAGAAGTTTTTTTTATCCATAATATCAAGCTTCAGAAGTGGTAAAATGATTGTTACTGTATATTTTGACTGAAGTATGCAGAACTCATGTATACTTATAGTATGTAAATATATTGTCAGGAAGGCCATAGGCTATCCATACAGTTATTTAATAGAGGTGTAACGATATAGCAATACATCGATCGTATTGATCACAAGGGCTTACGATACGCATATCGTATCGCAATGTATATATCATGATTCAGTACATTATAATTTTCATTGTTTTGATTGAAACTTCTACATACAAGCTAACCAATTTTAGTGTTTTAGAATGACTGAAAACAAGGTAGCAAAGAAAAAATACATTGTCAAGACTATAAATCCACCTATAATAAACTTTGGTCAGGGGTATCAAGATATTATTTTTATATTTTCTTTAACTGTAGATGTTAGCAATGAATAATGTGTTAAGATAATAGTCAATTCAATTTTTGACAGCTGTATCATGATACATCTTGCATCACATGACCGTATCGTGATATGTATCATATCATTAGATAGCTTGCTTTACTCAAGCCTATTATTTAATTACGTGTATTTAATTGAAGTAAATCTTGGGATTAAGTTTATACCTGAAAAATGAATATTTTGGCTAAATTATGAAATGTTTGGAGATTTTCTGTCTTTGATCTCCTGATCAGCAGTCTATTCAAGATTGCCTTCAGCAAAATGGTGTAACATCAGGAACACTGCGGCTTAATGTTTACACATCCCAAGGTACCCTGTGCCTCCCAGTTATTCATAGTGGGAATTTAAAACTTCTGTGCCATTTATCTACAGTTTGAAGTTCTAGTTGACCTAAATAAAATGTTAAACAATCAAGATGAATTATAGAACATTGCAAAGAGTAATATATCTTTTAAAAATACTTGTGATATTTTATTAAATTTGTAAAATTGGGGGTGATTCATTAAAGTATCTATAACAAGAATTATCATTAACATTTCAAGTGTGGAATATGGGCTGCATATAGATTCTATCGTTAAAATGATACTGTCCTACAGATCCGGTAAGGGCTTGACCCGAGACACAGTTAGATTATTCTAACTAGGGCTGCATAGTACAGGTAAATACAGATGTTGTTATCTCAAACTCTACAGAACCCAAATTTCAATGTTCGAGATACCAAATTTTAACTCTACTACTACTAATATATAAGATCCCTATACATGGGTGTGTGTATGAGTGCACAATGTCTTGCATTAATATAAGTATGATTATTAATGAACATACACAGTAAACAAACCTGCAAGTCTGTGCATAAAGTACACATCTTTTTGTTGAACGCAGATACAAGGCAGATCTCAAGTTATGACTGAAGTTGTTGACACATCTTTGATGGCCTTATACATTCCACTTTTAAGTTCAGACAGCAGAGGCTGGACGCCTTCAGATTCTACAAGTTTTATATTGAAGTTAAATGTCAATCTGACAATGAAGTGTATGTTAGACATAACAACGACTGTGATGTGAGAGACAAAGGTACATGCAGTATGTCCTCTAACGTCAACAAATGCACACTTTCGTCTGCTCAACATTATTACTACGAATGATAGTAATTCCCATGTTTTGATAAATCATTAACTTTAAGTACCTTTCTATCAAATCTGCCTTTCTGCCACGTGTTTCCATTCCTCCTTTTCTCATATCCTCTCTTAAATCGCTTCATTAAATGTAAATAAAGCGATGTCTTGCAAAACAGTACTGTCACGGTTTTGACGTTTTCAACTTTGTTTACAAGCGTCTTGGTGAAATCAAGCGTTCTCCGTATACCCCATAGCAAAGTAAATTTAGAACCAAAAAACGGTGCTCGGCGGACCTATTTACTGTGTTGTTTCTATTTTTATTCATTTTTAAATATGCAAATACATATAATTTTCAACTTTTTTATGCAAATATATACGAGGCTGGACCGGAAAAATCATTAACATCCCTTTTTTTCAAAAAATAATGAATGCACTGAGCTAAAATTTTCAGGAAATGTTAATTAATCATATTTAAGTACATCCTATTCATATGGAGAAATTATGTGCAATTTATTCATGAGATTACTTCCACGTGATTTATTTCTCATTAATATTCATAAGATACTGAATAAACTCGAAATTCCATTTCTTTAAATTTTTATGTTAAAACCTGCAAGCCTGTTTCGTTTTGGGTTTTTTTCTTCAAGGCTCTTTCATAGTTATATGGGTAGAAATTTGTGTGAATAACAGCTGACGACTCGGGACACCGTTTTCCCGATATAAAGCAGGTCACACTGATGCAAAAAATTCCCGTTTTCAAATTAAAAAGGCGGTCTTAACTCCTCATGGAATGGTAAAACATATGTATTTTATAAAAATAGGCTCTCTCCTGCACCTCTTAATCGGCGGAAGAACTCTGTCAACTTGTAATAAACACTTACATTTCCTCATAAAAGATGACAGAAACACCAATTCTGTGCTCTTTCCTTCATTAAAACTATATACTTTCGCTTCGAATTTTCAAATCAAAAAGGCGGTCGCAACTTTCACTTTGGTATCAACAATCTTGTCATTTCCGGTAGAAGATATTAAGAAGAATCAAACCATCGGCGGAAGAACTTTATCCGAAATAGCTAGGATATAAAATTTCGCGATTTTTTGTATTTTTTCTATATAAACCTTTATAAATTCGGCCGCCATTATAGTTCCAAAATGGCCGATATGCAAATCAGCAGAATGAACACCATTTCTCCATATGTTTTTAAATAAATTATACTCAAAATTAAGAATTTGATTAAACAGGATATGGTCGCACGATGCACTACCAAAAAATCCGTAGCCCTTTTCACAAAAAATCTTACTTTTAATTTTCATCGTGAGAGAAATCTTTCGATTTAATTTCTTTTCACAAAAATACGATATTCTTATGTGTAAAATTTGTCATAAGTTTACGAGATCCCTCACCCTTTTGTAAGTAACTTAGAACCGATTTTAATTTTAAAATATAACAGATAAAATCTAAATACACCTTTAATAGAACTTTTCTACGCATCTTTCAATAGCATTTTATATTATTCCACAATTATTGTCGAAAAATTTATTGAAATATATTGTGAAATATTTACCTTGGCAGTTTCTCGTGGGATTTTCAAATATATGACCTTCTTTTTCGTCAGACTTGTAATTGTGACGTCAGATTTCAAACTTCCATTGCACTTGATTTATGCTGTGAATAGTGTTTGTTTCACTTACAAGTGTTGAAAACATCGCTTCATTTATATCCTCATCTACTTTTTAAAGGATTATAATGCATATTGAGATCTTTGCTAGGGAAAAAGTCTGTCGTAAGTAAAATATAATGTTCAATCTGCTACGAATGCGTTCATGAAAAGCACCTAAGATTTTTCGTAAGAGATTCGTTAATTAAAATCTAATGCAAAAACTTAATATTTTTTTGTGAAAAGGGCTACAGGATTTTTATCAGGGAATATTCGATTATTATTTCAAAATAAATGTATTCAATAGATAAGTTGGAGGAAAAATTATCAAATTTTTAGTTTTCTATCTATTATGTCGTAATAAGGAAAATTTCAAGCAATTTGCTTGATTTTTATCAGTTTTCCAAGACTTTAAAATGCAAAAAGTGGTAAACGCCACACGTGAAAAGTGGCGACGTTTGATGACGTTAAGGTGAGAGTACCTTCCCTAACTTACATGTACTAATACAAATTTTATAAGGTCCCATGTGTGTGCGAAATTGGTCACTTTTCTGTTTATGGAGTAATTAAAAGCACTCACGAAAGAAATGAAATTAATTTTTCAATTGTTAAAAAATGATAAACGCAATTTTAAGGAGATATGAATTTAACGTTAACTGTATTAACAGAATTCGAGGAACTGTTACCTGTTTTCCACAGTCCAGATTTAAATTAATTTTTTTTTCCATTTATTCATTATATTGCAACACATTCATGAATCGCACAGGACTGCAAATACGAACAAGAAATTTAGAACCAAAATTGAATCCGGATAAATATTCTTTGTTTTTATTTTTTATATGTTATACAATTTAATTAATGCACATATTGAATGTATGATATGAATAAATTATGTTAGACATTGTATTTAGATATAGATATTTAGATATTTAGTACCCTGCGTGGTGCTGTAGGGATTAATATTATATATTGTTATAGAGGGAGCTTAGTCAGGGCCCCATCCCTGGTAGCTGCCCTATATATCATCTATTATGTCATAGGTCTGGGAAATAAAAGTGAAAAAATGCGAACTCGAATGTGTGCGTTAGTATAAGAGCGGCTTATCCAACCTTATCAAGCAAAGATAAGAGGTGACGTTATAATACATGCACCGTAAGGCGATACTACACAACATGAACAACAAACTCTTTGAAATTTGCTATGTGTATTGATAAAAAATTGTACTAAAGAGTAGAGAAAATTTTAGAAAGCATTGTTGATTATTTTTCACTCAAGACTACCTGTCCGCGATTTTACCGGACAACCCTCGTATAATATTCAACTTTATGTATATTTTACATTGATAATATTTATATTATATACATTGATATAACATTTTATATATTATATCACATTTATGCATATATTCTCAGATAAATTGAATAGAATCAGGAATCGGGGTAATGTTGTGAGACCTGGTGACATTAAGTTTATGGCTGGATGTGTGAGTATATCATACAACGTACTTTAAAATATCCTAAATAAATTCGTAAGAATAATAAAATAATACTTATAATAATATTTATGTTAGTGGTTCTGTGTAAAGGACTACAGTGTAATTCATTGTATTGCATATAATTGCCTGTGTGAACTTATGTATGCAATTTCTTCTGAATTACTGATAAAACCTATATAGGATTAAACATTGTGTCTGAACAACGTGTCTGAATAAATTTAATTCTGATTTTTTATGTATTGCAGATTTTACGGTTGGCTAATGTGGTATTTCACCCTAACCCTAATATATCCCTAACTTATCCACGACAAATAAATGGATTTCGGCGAATGTTTTTTATGAAGAAGAAATTTTGAGAACATAATCGTATTAACTATTATTAAGTGTATCACTTATTATTTAATTACTGGCCAATTAGTTCTATCAAATACAGGGAACATATATATTTTACCTATTTAAGTATTTATTTTCCTTATAATTATTTATATTTTGGGAAATGAGAAATGTCTGAAAAAAGGATTTGGGAAAAACACACCGGTCCGTAAAATAGATAATGTAACCAAAGACAATCAAAGATATTTAATCACTTTGTGTATAGCATTTTCTATTTATAATCTAATTTAGTCATATTTTATTCACATCATATTTTTTTCTGCACTTTTAATGACGCTGTTTGTTTCTGTTATGCTAGGAACTGAATGGGTTTTGTTTTTTTTTCAAAATGGACTCTTTTTGATATTTGAATATTTATTATTTATTGAGCATTGTATTTCTACAAGTATAAAATTGAGCAAATGCAATAAATCGAAAAATAAGAGAAATGTAAATTTTGCTGTTTTTAAAGACAATAAATTATTTTACATACTACATCGTTACATATTCTGTGCATGGCATATCTGTTGTTGTTTTTTTTTTTTTAAAGCCTTCGAGTTTCTATCGTTGTTTATAATCTTTAACTGTTATTATCATGTCCAGAAACGTCATTCACTTAATATTACACAACATCATATTTTCATCTTCCTTTTAATCACATGGGCTGCATCCAGATTTAGGAATTTTAAAGGAATTTGATACGAATAATATATATATAATTTATATATATATATATATATATATATATATATATATATATATATATATATATATATATATATATATATATATATATATATATATATATATATATATATATATATATATATTATATTATATATTTTTTTAAATAAAATTTAACACTTTTATTCCACATGTACTTGAGTATATGAGATCCTTTTAGTTAAATGAAAAATTAGATTAATAGAAATCCTAAATTATAGAAAATTTCATAATTGTTCATTACTCCCAGAGTTAGAAAGCATGTCATTTTGTGCAAAATGAGGCTTTGTTCTGTAATTTATTTTTAGAAAGTTTTATTAGAAGAAAATAATTTAATTTTTGGTGCAATGCGTTATTCGATTGGATAAAAAAAATTAGTTTGTACCGTATAACCTGCGTTGCCTACGTCACAATGACTTACGTCAAAAATCAATCCGCTTGACGTTACATTTAGAATATGTACAATTTAAAGGCATTTTTGAAGGAGAAATTGTCTTATTTTCTACACGCACTGTCGGAAAATTAAATTACAAGGAATGAATTTAATAACAACCCAAGTTATTCTGGTATAATCTGGGTTGGAACAGCTTACGCTTTTTATAAACCGCTTCGCAGTTTATAAAGCGTAAACTGCCCCAACCCAGGTTATACTAGTATAACTTGGGTAGCTATTAAATTCATTCTTAGAGAAACTTTAAAACCAGTTTGTTTGGTTGGTTGTCATGTAAAGTCCCCCAAAAAGCTGAACAATCTGTTAGAACGTTCATTTTGTAATGACTTGCATGACTTATTTATATCATTGATTATAAAGAAAACTTCTGCAATTACATTTTATTAAGTCACCTGAGTCATTCAGGTGACCTATTGCTATCCGTTTTCGTCCGTCGTCGTGCGTTAACATTAGAACATTTTTAGCTTCTTCTCGGAAACTGCTCAACCAATTTTAACCAAATTTGGTATATAGCATCTATGGGTAACGGGGAACAAAAATTGTGAATTTCATGGTCCCTGTCCCCCTGGGGCCTGAGGGTTTGGCTAAAGCCACCAAAATTAATGCAATCTTTAAAAATCTTCCTCTTTACTCCTGGACATCAAGCAGTCAAACTGTTGGCATGATTGTAATAAGCATTAAGCCCTCTACCAAAATTGTGAAATTCATGGCCCCAGTGTCAGGGGTTCTGGTGGTAGGGCGGGGCTATATAGATCATATAGTGAAAGAGCATTATTTCTTTGAAAATCTTCTTCTCTGCTCCTGGGTATCAAATAAACTAACTAAATACATAGTTATGATGAGCAAGAGTGCCTCTTCCAAAATTATGAATTTCTAGGCCGCAGGGTCAGGGGTTCTGGTGGTAGGGCTGGGCTCTATTGATTATATAGTGAAAATGCATCAATTCATTGAAAATCTTCTTCTCTGCTCCTAGGTATTTAATAATGTAACTAAGTACATAGTTATGATGAGCAAGAGTGCCTCTTCCAAAATTGTGAATTTCATGGCCCCAGTATAGGGCATAAATAATATGGACTTTTTAAGCCAGTACTATCATTTCACACAAAAAGGTAAAATAATTGACTTTTGTTAGATTCAGTCATATTGGTATCCCTGGAAACAGTAAGGCATATAGAGCTTCTAAAATGGCACTCCAGTATGAAATTACACGTTTTAGAATTCCTTACACATATCTTAAATATTTTGTTAAACTGGTTAATGCCCTTTGACAATTTTACTGGGACTTCTGTGATACAAATAAACTATTATGCTATTGAAAATAGTTAACAAAACGTCTGACTTTGGTTTTAAACGGCAGGATCAAGTTATTTCAAGAATACGTATTGGCAATTCAAAAATAAACCATACATACTTGCTTAACCATAAAATTCAACCAGATTGTATATCATGTTACTGTCGTTTAACTGTAAGTCATATTCTCTTAGATTGTTTTGATTTTTCACCTGTTCGAAGAGGACTTTTCTATAATGTTCAACCGATGCAAGAACTATTAACAGATATTAATGTATATGCAATCTTAGATTATTTACGGGAGACTGATTATTATAGCAAAATTTAAACATGTTTCTATCCTGTCAGAAAGATTTTCAGCATTGTATATTTTGAGTGTTTATATATCTTTAACTTTTAAGTCCGTCGGATGGGACATTAAATGTTGCCCTGTGTCAAGGATTGCAACCCCCTTGACACGCAAAAGCACGTTTCTCTGCTTTTCGAAAAAGAGCAGGCTCAGTGGGGGTCGGTAGACAAACTAAAACTTTTCAAAACCGATCATATAGCTTTTTCTGTAGAAAAATGGTTGAAATATTGCCGACTCGGCGTTAAACAATAATCAATCAATCTATTCATTGCGAAATAATTGGTTAGAGAACTTTAATGAGTTATTACCCCTGAAAGGTTACCCCGCAAAAACATGGAACCGCTTGCAAATAAGTACATAGACCTTTGACCTTGAGATTGAGTCAAGGTTGCCTCAAAATGCTGCTGATGTAGTCAAATAACCATCCCTGATCTGAACTTTGATCTTGACCCTTTACCTTGATCCAAGGGTCCTGAGAAGAATATAGAGATATTTTTACCCACCTTTCAATTCATATTTGTCTAAGCAAAAACGAAAGGGTTTTTTAAATTTTTTTTTAAATCCTTATCCATTTCCCATTGACCCATGGCACAAGGATCTGAACGAGCTGATGAAGATGTATTAAGTTTTAGCTTTAAGCTTATGAAAGGATGAGAAAAAATGCTTTTATGATCCGAAAATATGTAAAAGGAAGGGTTTACCAAAATCAATGTAGGAAATGAAATAATTCACGCTTTCCTTATCTTGTTTTCCTCTAAAATTGCATGTAGAACATTTCGTTTACTACAGTTGCATTTAATATAACCCACATGGAAGCTTTTTTCAATCAGGACTCTTCTTTTCTAACCTATAACAAGTCCGGCCGCTTTAGTCCAATCCATGTTTTCCCATATGGCTACCTACAGTAGAATTGACCTCAAGACTGTTTTATATCATGGGCACTTTTCTAATTAGTTTAACCTAATCAGAACATTTAAAAAATTAAATTAAACCTTCGAATGCATAACTAAAAAAAAATAGGAATACGATAGGTGCAGTAAAACGCATGTCAGGCATTGCACTTCAATCATTATGGTAACTATGTAAACAATGGCTAGCACGCGATACATAAACAAGGAAGCAAAAGCGAGAAAAGGAGAGAGAAAAAAAGAGAGGGAGAGAAATGAAAAGGGTAGGGGAAAGAGAGAAAAATGGCCCCTAAGTCGAAAAAAGGAGGATCTTCTAGCTTTGCGTCATGACCTTTTGTACTCTCCAGAGGACCGATCCCGATAATAAATCCTAGTAGCAAAAGGCTAATTTTCTTCTTTTTTTTGAGTAGCCAAATGATATGAAAACACCCAAGAAGGTGGAAAGGCCTCTAATTGATCTCTGGAAAATTAGTTTACTAGTTATTATTTTTCTTCCGCTGATTTCTCTCTCTCTCTTTTTTTTTTTTTTTTTTTTTTTTTTTTTTTTTTTTTGTTCATCAAAAAGGTCATTAAAATTTATGGAGAGATTTGACCAAACGGTTATGAACAATGACCCCTTTCGGAGTAATTGCCCCTTATTCGAGAAACCTTGATATCTCTATTCCTTCGAAAGCGTAAACTATAGAGATATGAAACTTTCACCAATGTCTTTGACTTCTTGAGAAGACTCATCAATCTATTCGTTGAGAAAGGATTCAGTGACCCCTTTTATGATTTATTGCCCCTTAAACGGTTTTTATGTTTACGAATAATGCCAAATATAAAACGTAAATGGGTGGCCACCAGTTACTTAAATGAGGAATAAATTGAGAAACATGCAATTAAAAATTGAGTCGCTAAAGTATTGAAGAATTTTCATCTTTTGTGTTGATTTCATCAAGAGTGGGTTCCGCAAGGCTTGTGTATTCAACACGTTTAACAGAATTATTTGGACAGTTTGTGATCACACATACAAACAATTGTATGTATGAATTTATTGACAAATGAATGCAGGTATTATTGCTGACATTCAGGCGCAGATCAAAGATTTTTTCAAGGGGTGAGGACTCACCCAAGTCAAAAAAATTTCCAACCCCAAAAATTTCTTGACAAGCAAAGAGAAGTTCATTCCAAATCGTTCCAAAAGCCTATTTCAAGGTAGTGGTGGTCCACGTTTTCTAGGGGATCCAAAGTCATTCTTCAGTTGCTTTAGTATACACATTTAATAAATCTGCAAATCCCGGGGGCTGATTAATTTCTAAAAAAAGACAAAAACCCAAATTTCTTAGCTCAAATTTCCAGATGAAATATAGAAAGATATAACCAACAGAATTTTACGAAAAGGATTTTAACCATTATAAAATAATCCAATTATAACATATAACTTTTTGATTAATCTAAATGCATTTTTATTAACATTAAGTTCAATTAGTTGTCAAGATTATGTCGAACTTGCATTTCACCTTCCGGTATGTCCTGGCAAGAAAGGAGGAGCAAATGACTTCCAATACATCAGTTGATTTTTAAATGGTATTTTTAAAACCATGTGCTAGGGCAAAGGTTCTTTGAATTTATCTTGTTATGCATATTTATCTTGTTATACAAATAAATGGTATACTTTAATATATCTATACATACAACCAATAGTAACGCATTATCCTACTGTCGAGAGAGATCCTACTGTATTACAACAGTAATAGCTGTATTTTAAAAAAAAGATTCAAAATGAACCCAAAAAGACACGTCACTTGAGTTAGACAAAGCGTCAGTCACCATTCGACTAAATGATTTTGTTCTTTCTCAAGCATATCCTCTAGTGAACTGATGATTTTCATAAAAAATGATGTAGACCTAAACTTGATTTATTAAATTAGAGTCTTTACTATTGATTTATCTTATTTGAAATTTCATGATTTTCCTTTCGAGCATCATATTGGAGTTAACTGATTTTTGCAGCCTAATAACAAGTGACTGGTTTTTAGTATATAAAATATAGCTCGGGTGATTTGAACTTGCAACCTTCCTCTCACGAAGAAGAAGGATACTACTCTTGAGATTTTAGATTCTCAGGGGGAAACAAATAAAGGAGATTAATGATAAATTTAAGTAATGTATTAATACGCCTTAGAGGATTGAAGATAAACCATAATTATACACATCACTGGACGTCCGTTTCAAGTTAAAAAGCTCCCATTTAAAAAAGTTGATTCAAAACAACACAAATTTAAACGAATATGTCGGCTAATGATTTCGCCTACATTGACAAATAAAAGAAAAATAATCCACTTTCTGATATATGAATGGTTTTTACGTGATAAATCTCAAATGGAAATAACATGGGGTTAGAAATAATGATTTTTATTATATTTTCAACACTGAAATACTGTGATTTATTAATTGAATAAAAGTGATATTCTGTCACGGTGTGAAAGATTATCAAAGTAAGTTAAATATAATTTCTGGCCTGTAACAAGATGGAGATAGAAACGAAACCATCCCTTCTTGACAGAGATTAAAACTGCAATTTTTTTTTCTTTAATATGTTTGCTAAAATCCATGTAACAATCTTTTCAATCTCACAACTGCCAAGCCATGACTTCTCAACTGCTACAACTTGAACGCCACACTGTATTAAGAAAAGACAGGGGCAAAGGGAAAAATCAAAGAAAATGTAATAAACAGAAAATTCAATGTTTTGTAGTTGGATATGGAATTTATTTCACTCGTGAGAAAGGATTTTTTTTTTTATATTTTCACTCGTGCTTCGCACTCGTGAAAATATCAAAAATCCTGTCCCACTCGTGAAATAAATTCCATATCCAACTACCGGTACAAAACATTGAATATCCTCTATTTTTTCAAACAAATAAAAGTATCATTCATATATCAAATGTATAAAAAAAAACCTGTATCAATACAAGTCTCTTCTACAGAATATTAGAAATAGATACATTTTGGATTAAATATACTTCACATGACGCTTATTTCTTACACATGTACAAAGCTGTGTATTATGACAAAAGCACAAGAATAAATGCAGGTTCGTCCAACAGAACCTGGTATCTGAAATTCATGTAATCGAATTGATGAACGAGACTTCGTTAAATAAAATTTAACGATGTTTTCCCCACTTCTAGATTCTTTAAAAATTAAACACAGGGCGGTTTTCAGAGCAAAAAAAACTGTTACATTTATTTATAAGAAAGAATAACTCCCGACAAATCTACTCTATCTGTCAACATGTCATTACTTGATTGATTGATTGTTTTTTGTTTAATCTCCCATTCGAAATTGAACACTCATATATGTGACCAAGTAGCAGATTTGCAGTTTTTCATATTTTATTATCATATCAAAATGTTGGTAGGAGCAATTTGTAAATTGGCAATAAATTGTAAGATAATTACGTGGATATTAAAACCTAACTCATCGTTAGGTACACAGCTGTAAATACAGCATGAGCGTTCTTTGTTGTCTTTCCCGCTTTACAGGTGTACAATAAAGTGAAATATATGGAGATAACAAACAGTATTCAAGCTCAAAAGTCCATTAAGCATTATAAAATAGGAGCAGAGCAAACATGGACCTCCAAAACATCGATCAGAGGTAGGATAAGCTGCCATGAAGGAGTGAGCATCCCATGCCGACCGGTCACACCCGCCGTGCGCTTCTTGTCATGGTCGGGAAAATACTGAAAAATCCGTCGTCACTATAATGAAGGACACAATAGATAGTTTTCAGTAGGCCCAAATTATCAAGAGCTGTATTTCCCGTTGGCCGCCATATTGGAGGTCAACATACTTATATTCCTTCATTATTCAAGCAATTTTAACTTTTTATAGTGGCCATTTTATGGTAGGAAACGTTGTTTTTCTGAAAAAAAAATACATTTGTTAAAACCTCCCTCATTTAATAATTTTATTCCATAAAGATTTTCCCTCTAATTTTTCTGCTACACCCTCTTAAATTTGGTAAGACAAGGAGGAAAAATTACCTTGTTGACCACCAAGATGGCGGCCAAGGGAAATAACTCGGAGAGAAAATACGTCGTATGAAAGCTATCTATAATTCCGGAATGTATTTATATACGTGCAGGTGACTTGCTCAAATATCCCCCTGCTGAAACATGTAACGTCCTCGTTACTGTAACAGAAATGTATTTTCAAAATAACTATGACACAAGTGTAGTTTCATAACATTCTCGAGCATTATCTACCTGACATTGTGTTTTAACCCCTATAATACAATACAGGTGAAGCACCAAGATAAAACATACTGTTCAACATACAGTCAAATCAAAAGGTATCAATGAATGAAAATTAGAACATACACAAAATCAAATATCTATAAACTACAGGCATTTGTACACTAGTCTACACAGAACTTCTTATAAAAGTATAGAATGCTTAGTAGCATACAGGTAAGTAAAATACAACGAGCTTACAAGAAGATATCTACATTTACAAAGTAGATCTTGGTTTATGATGAACATCGGTATGTTTCACAAAGGTAGAAAAAGTCGATTTTCGGAATTCGCGGTATCCATTGTAACCAAGAGCAGTTAAATCTTCTTCATCAGAACTGTCACTTTGCTCCCTAACATCGAACTGTTGTAGGTTTGTTCTGTTTTCAACACGTAAATGAAGATAAAGACGATTTGAAGTTTTCCATATTAATCATATTTTATTATATCAAAAAGGTGGTAGGAACAATTGGTAAATTGGCAATGAATTGTAAGATGTTTACATGGATATAAAAGCTTAACACATCGGTAGGTACACAGATGCAAATACAGCATAAGCGTTCCTTCTTCTCTTTCCCGCTTTTCCGGTGTGCAATAAAAACAAAACCGAGACTACAATGAAGGACACAATAATTCCGGAATATATCTATATACATGCAGGTGACTTGCTCACATATACAGACGCCACCGTATATGCCGCGAAAGGCTCCAAATTTAGACCTACACTCCGAAAGACTCTTAAGCTTCACTTTCACTTCTTAACGAAAGAATAGTTACTACTATGTCTACGTATAAGGTTTGACACAGAGTGGAGAACATGAATCGAACCCGGCATTTCCATCACAAAGCGAACGCACTACCACTAGGCTATCGTGATCCATATCAACATGTCATAGAAAAAGATTGAAAAACTGCAAACAATAGTTCTGTCGCCTACCTCCAAGTCAAATTTCAAACGTAAACATATTTGAATGATTTTTTCCTCATGAAATAGATATTTCTGTGAATTTATATAAAATATTACTTATTTGGAAACATAGAGAGATAACGCTTTAATTTTGGTAAAAAAAAATAGAAATCAAAGGAAAAAAATTCTATAACATCACCCCCCCCCCCGGTGGAACAACAATTCCTTTTTATGGGTTTTACAAATTGTTAGTT
The DNA here is from genome assembly GCF_033153115.1 of Saccostrea echinata. Classification (NCBI taxonomy): domain Eukaryota; kingdom Metazoa; phylum Mollusca; class Bivalvia; order Ostreida; family Ostreidae; genus Saccostrea; species Saccostrea echinata. The sequence continues at coordinate 17,032,036 of NW_026889765.1, read as the reverse complement.
CACAAATTCAGACCAAAGGTTTTGGTGTTTCATCAAGGGGGGGGGGGGGTATTTTTACAGACAAAAAAAGCTGCAAAGATGGTCATTTGATTACCAATTTTAAACGAGATTATGAATAAAATAAGGTCTTTAATAATCTTTAAATGATGAATTTTACATACGTTAAACACACAGAAAGATTTAAAGGTCATTTATCCATTGCCATGCGTTTCTGAAAATCTGGCGATGTTTTAAATCCGGTTTTCAATGGATAAAATTTTCAACCCCCTTACGAAAAGAGTCGTAAATAAGAGCAATTAAGTTTTTGACACTGGTTTTAAAATTATTTAATTAATAATTAAACCCTCTTTGCATTCAATCAAGTTTTAATGGCCAAACTGCCATTTATTTTTTGAATTAATTGGGTGTTAAATGTAGGCGGGAATCGAGAGTTACCGTGTGTGATTCTTCGTTGTTTAATATAAGATAATATTTTAGGTCGGTCTTTGATTAAAAAAAATCATTAACTCTGGTTATGTCATCTTTTCTTTTATAAATGAAGAAAACATCACCTCTGGTTATTTTTTTTCGTATGTTAAATTGTGAGCGTTAGTTGCCCACAAACTTTCGAATATTTATATTTTGGAACAATATTGAATTGTAAAAAAAAATTACCTTTATATGTTGTTTTTGAGCTTTAGATTGTTAACAATTTCAACGTTTAGGGAAAAAACAGCGTAATTATAATCTTTATGATACATGGTTGTAAAAATATAATGATTTGAACAATCTTGAGCTGAAATGAAATCTAATCGTTTATTTTCAATTTTTTTTTGTATATTCCAAAGTACATGCATGAACGTTGAAAATTATAAACAACATTCTTTTTTCAGTTAATATTTAACAATCGTATTTGTACCACTTTTTATCAGTGACGCACTTTTAAATCTAATGTGTACTACATAGTTTTTTTTTTCTTGACAAATCACCAGTTAAATCCATACTACACTGATTTATTAGCGACACATCAGAATGTTTTATCTATACGACAATGTTTTACCAGTGATATATCACACAGTTTAATCTATATAACAATGTTTTACCAGTGACCAGTGATATATTTCACAGTCTAATCTATATAACAATGTTTTACCAGTGACCAGTGATATATCACACAGTCTAATCTATATAACAATGTTTTACCAGTGACCAGTGATATATCACACAGTCTAATCTATATAACAATGTTTTACCAGTGACCAGTGATATATTTCACAGTCTAATCTATACAAGATAATTTTATCAGTGACAAATTACACATTTTAATCAATACTATATAGTTTTACCAGTGACAAATTACACAGTCTAATCTATACAACATTGCTTTACCAGTGACATATTACACACTTTATTCTAAACAACATAGTTTTATCAGTGACACATTACACAGTTAAATCTATACAACATAACTTTATCAGTGATATATAACTATATATTATATCATTATATATTACTATATCTTTTATCAGTTACAATCTGTATCAGAATAGTTTGACTCTGTATTCAGAGACTGATTTACAATTTACAAATTACAATAATTTGTAATTATTATTACAAATAAAAATCTTTGGAAAAAAAACGCACTTCCTTACATTTCTGAATGTATAAAACACCTTTGTCTATTGTGTAATAAGAGTTTCATCAAAACTTAAGGCTACATGAAGGAAACGCAGTCTAGTTTATACCCTATTTATACTGGACATTTTTTGCTGTAACATAACACAAATATAAGAATTCCTTCCAATAATATGCAAATGTAGACTGGTGGATAAAGTATCAAACTACATCAAAACTTAACACTGCATCCTTTATACATTAGTCAATTATCACTCGGTAAAATTAAAAAACTATTTTATCTTCATACAGAGTGTTATTTACAGATACTTTATAGAACATTTGTTCCAATGCGCTACCTATGTTTTATATCATTATATATAAAAAATACGAGCGATTGAGTATTTGGGTCTATTTTTCCGTGTTTTATAGGAATAGTATGTTTAACATGGAGGAGCTTCGTTTTATCGCCTTTTCGGAAGAGCATGCAAGATAACTTCTGCTTCTGTCGTGAAATGTGAACGTTACTTAATAAACACATAAAATACATTTTAAAAGACACACTATTTCAGCCGGATATACAATACTGGAATTTGAAATAATTAAATGCAAATTCTATCTAAGAGGGTTGGGTGGTTGTGGCCATTTTCAGACTATATTGATCTCCTTTAGAAGAAGAGTTCCATATAAAGATATACATAAATGATAAAACTTTTAAAACTAAAATGTGTGACATTTTTGTTTGCCAAATGATAGTTGGCAGCATAAGATATCATATCTAAAAAATTAAGTTATATCTGATGGTTAATGTGTTGACCCCCCAGCCTCATTAAAGCAGTAGCACTTTCCAGAAACATTAAGATACACAGAATGAAATATGGAGATAACGAACAGTATTCAAGCTCAAAGTCCATTCAAACAATACAAATAGGAGCAGAGCAAACACGGACCTATAAAAACAGAGGTGGGATCAGGTTCCATGGAGGAGTGAGCATCTCCTGTCGACCGGACAAACCCGTTGTGTGCTTCTTGTCATCATTGGGCATAACGGAAAAATCCGTCGACAATTCAGTGTGTAAATAATGGTCTAACAATTAGTATGAAAAACATCAGTCAGTATATGACTTAATGTTAAGTTGTATCTGCTGACAAGGTTATTGTATCGAGCATAGAACTTACGAAATGATGACTTTAAACGAGACGGTTGATATTCTTGTTTCATCAACTTGTATGTAAATAACTTACCTCGTATTAGAAATTGTCCATACGTAGAGCATGCGCTTGCCTATCGAATCAACTGAGAGATATACACCCCATATGTTGGTGATAAGGGTAAATTGCTGCATAAGTAAGGGAAGTTGCAATTGAAAAGTTAAAGTCATCACGTTTATCATAAAGCTTTTTTGTTAGATTGCCATTAACGTCTTTTTCTAGTAAAATATCTAAATTTGAAACAGATGTGTCAGTCTCTGTGGTATCTTTTATTTCAAGCACACTGGTATATATTGTGTCGACAGAAGATCAGCAGTCTCGTTTAAAGTTGTCATTTCGTAAGCTCTATGGTCGATACAATGACCTTGTCAGTAAATACAATTTATCATTAAGTCAAATGCTTACTGACTTTTTCATACTAATTTTTAGGCCATTATTTACACACTGAATTGTCGACGGATTTCTCCGTTATTTCCCGATCATGACAAGGAGCGGACGGCGGGCGTATTTGTATTTATGGACTTTTGAGCTTGAATACTGGTCGTTATCTCCATATATTTCATGAATGGAAATAACTATTGATAATTGATAATACGTTGTCGATATATCTAAATATCGAGTTGAAGGCCACAGCAAGAGATTTCCTTATCTCGTGTATTAGATTTTGAATAAATTCTGCTTCATATGAATACAAAAATAGGTCTGCTACCAATGGGGCGCAATTGGTACCTAATGGAATTCCAACAGATTGTTGGGAGACCTGGTCTCCAAAAGCTAAATAGATATTGTCAATCAGAAACTCAAGCATCTTTTTAATATCACTTCAGAATTCTTGTGTGTACAATCAGAATGTTTTTAAACAAAATAATTTTGCAAATGACCAATGACAAGGTAAGTAAATAAAAGTGACGTCCTTTTTAGGTCACCTGAGTCACCCAGATGACCTATTGCTATCTGTTTTTGTCCGTCGTCATCCGTCGTGCGTCGGTCGTAAACTTTTGAACATTTTCAGCTTCTTCTCTTAAACCGTTGAACCAGTTTCAAACAATTTTGGCATCAATGGGTGAAGGGGTAAAAAATTGTGAATTTCATGGCCCCTGCCCCCCTTGGGGACTGAAGGGTGGGCTAAAACCATCAAAATTAATGCTATCTTTAAAGATCTTCTTCTTTACTCTTCGACATCAAGCAGTCAAACTGTTGGCATGATTGTAATAAGCATTAAGCCCTTTACCAAAATTTTGAAATTCATGGCCCAAGGGTTAGGGGTTTTGGAGATTAAAAATCTTCTTCTCTTCCACTGTATACAAAGCAGATAAACTAGTTGTTATGATTATCAAGAGTGCCTTTTCCAAAATTGCAAAATTTGTGGCCCCAGAGAGAGGGGTTCTGGTGTTTGGGTGGGGCTCTATTGATTATATAGTGAAAATGCATTAATTCTTTGAACATCTTCTTCTCTGCTCCTGGGTATCAAACAGATTAGATATGTACATAGTTTAGAAGCGCAAGGGTACCTCTTGCAAAATTGTGAATTTCATGGCCCCAGGTTCAGGGGTTCTGGTCTTAGGACGGGACTCTATTGATTATATAGTGAAAAATTATTAATCCTTTGAAAACCTTCTCTGCTAATGGGTATTATTTAAATGAACTAAGTGCATGGTTATGATAAGCAAGGATGCCTCTTCCAAATTTGTTAAATTTATGGCCCCAAGGTAGGGGGTTCTGGTGAAAGGGGAAACTCTACTGATTGTATAGTGAAAAAGCATAATTTATTTGAAAATTAATATTATTTTCTGTTCCGGGTTATAAAGTAAAGAAACTAAGTGTACAGTTATGATGAGCAAGAGTGCTTAAATTTACATGTATATTGCATTTGAGTATAAGCACCTACTTTCTTATGACTTGAGTAGTTAATTGTGTTTATACTACGACTGGCATGCACCTCCCTCTTGAGAGAAAGCGGACTGTGCTTAACAAACATGGTCGTTGATTGGCGAATATGCTGTGAAGCGTGACAATTGAGAGTCAATTAGTTGGGAAATTCTAACGTGTTCACTATATGATAAAAGATTTACAAAAAATAAAAGACTCGGTACAGTAACGTAACGATGTATAACGCCGATCACCGTCTATGTTTTAGAGTTACCTCCCGTTTAAATGATAAGTTGCGTGGCGATATTTTTAGCACGAGAGCACGTAAAGAAGTAAACAATTGAGAAAAATCGGTGAGAAATGCACTGTAGGGGGAAAACGTGAAAGGTATGCCCCTGTTATATTGATTTTGGATATATTTATACCATTTGTATCGTCAGTAGATTTTCAAAGATCAAGCAGTTAACTTCTCCTTCATCAGTTTGGGTCCTCTTTAAATAAACTTGTCATACAACATACAACTTAAATTGAATTTTATTCTATATAACTTTTTTTTTATTTTGTGTGTGTGTGTGTGTGTGTGTGAGGGTGTGTGTGTGAGGGTGTGAGGGTGTGTGTGAGGGTGTGTGTGTTTGTAAACCCTGTCAATTGGACACGTGCTTTAGACGGCACACGTTTAAATGAACACGGAAAAATCCAAATGAACACGAAATGGTGGTGTTCAGTTGGATTTTGTCATAAATCAACTAGAAAATGTCCTAGGATGCATCCCATTTCAAAAAAATGAAGTGTTAATTTGACCGGATGCATGAGATCTGTGTAATGAGTGTGTATAAGATGACCACCGATCCATCATTTTTTCTTCTCGGCGAGACTTACACACATTGCGAGTGCGCATGCTCGTTACATCAAATGACGTCGTAACTGACATCATAATACAGTACCCGTTTCACACTTAGTCATGTACATGAGGACGAAGTAAACTTTGTAAAAGGTAAGTACAAAATCTGTAAATAAATAAATTAATTTTATGTACATGTATTAAATATGGCCTATGAATAAATGAGTAAAGATATGTGTCCATTATGACATTACGGCATTATTGTTTACTCAATAATTTTCCTACGATATGTATACATGTATATGCTGTATTCTTACAATGTGCATCGTTGCATGATTGCAGTATAAATGGTTAAAACCATTAAACTAAAAGTTATTATTATTAATGTTAGTGAAAACATAAAGAAATCTTCTCTATATCTATGTCTCTGGGAAGGTAAACACATTCCGTATTGGTATATGTTGTACTCGCGGAGAGAAACTATTTCTGCATGTACGTGCATCTAATATTTCGATTTTTTATTGAATCAACGTTGATCTTTTGAAATGTGTAGCAAAATATATTGTTAGAAATTTTAAATGTTTTCTTGCGTTTCGCGTCTTGTTTATGTGTCATGTCAAGTTCGAAGGTTTCATACTAAAAACGAAAGTAGAGTCGGTCACAACGTGTTATGGGCCGGGGAAACGTTCAGTCTGCCTGGGTTATATATAGGTACGTGGGCTGCTAAAAGCATTGTTAATATTGTGTACATATTAAGCTGTCAACTAAAAAAACACATGTACAACTGAGGCGTAAATATTAGAAATAATTTAAATGATGAAAGGGGGGGGGGGGGGGTAGCTGTTTACTTCTCCCAGGGACATAGATATAATTGTTAAGCATGTATAGGTCCCTGCTTCAACGTGGTCTTCTAGCCCTGGCAACCTGAGGGTATAGTGCAGCTATATAAGTTGATATTAATGTCAAAGACATGCTGTGCATTTAGACAGTGCCATGCCCTAATTTTAATGTACAAAGTTTTCAAAGTATGTGAATTTAAAGATTGATACTTGTCATTTTATTGTTATGCACTCATTATTGCACTGGGACAGTTTTGAGAGAATATGTATATATAGCTGTGATGATTCATGAAAATGATGCGACTTCTACTAAGTTACAGTAATTAAAGAATATATTTTCCTATTTATTTATCATGGAATTTATGTTTTAAAACTGCATAATATTATAATACATTTCAGGTAGATTCATTGGTTTCGGATCAGAAATTATCAATGTTCATGGATTCTCAGAACACAGCAGAGAGAAGTTTATGGTATGAATGCAATTATATAATATTCATTTAATAGTGAAAACCTACATGTCAGAAAAAAAACAAAACTACCTGAAGTTCTGATGATCGGAGTTCATGATGATGTGTTTGTGTATCAACATGATCTGTACATGTTTTCCTGCATTATTTCAATATACTACAGTCATGAATCAGTGTTTTACATATTTATTTACCTTAATGACAGTCTGTTGGCCCAAGACCGGAAAATATTTGGGAGGATCAATAAATTTAAAATTAAGTCTGTATGTTATCAGCTAATTGTGCCAGTATAAAAAAAAATTAAAGGTTCAGTTTAAAAGACAAAGAACTTCACCAATGATACATGTAGTCCAGATAAAAAGTAAAATAAAATTATTTAAATGGGATTAAAAAAAAAAAAGTTGTTTGCAACTGACAGTCATACTGATAATTTTCATTATTAAGCTATTTTCCATAATAAACAGGACAGATAATTAATACTACACCATTGGCCATTGTTGTCATCGGGGCATTCCATATGTAATGTGTTAATATATTAGACAAATACGAACTACTATAAATTCTCTTTTATGGTGTGCACACTTCTATTTTCAGAAAAAAAAAACCAAAAAACAAAGAAGGAGGGGTACGCACTATACATGTATTTATTGGGGTATAATGCAACCACTGAAATTCAAAATGAAGAGATTTTTTTTTTTATTGAGGGATTTAAAAAGAAAAATTAATGAAAAGATTTTCCAACTGCAGAGAATACAATTATGTTATTATACAGTTAAAGTATATCATTGAGGGAGGGAGCAAGATTCCAGTTCCCCAAGGCCAGGGCTATACAGTGTATATATATACACACAATATTATGCTTTTAAAGCAGAAATATTCCTTTATTTTGTCATTTGTTCATTGTTAATCCCACATGAAATATTACATTTCAATATAATGAGTAGGGTTACATTCATAACAATGAAATTTAATGCCTACAAAACCTTCTCAGATAACATAAGAAATAACAAAATTTTATGCCCACAAAAATTTGTCCTTCTACAGTACATGTATATAATCAACACCTTAATGCGATTAAAACTTACAGTAGATGCAAAAATAGTATTTTTAAGTGCAGTGACTGGAAAAGCACAGCAAATTCAGACCAAACTCAAGTTATTTAATCATTATTTAGTGTCTAAGGAACAAGTTGTTTGTAAGTGTATTAAAAATAGTAAAAAAGACAATAAAAGACATTTTGACAATACAACAAAAAATGTAAGGGGCCTCATAATCTTTTAGAGGCCGGACTCTATTAATTAATGTTTGATATCGATTGACTGGCAGGCGCTGTAAACCTGAGTGATCAATTATGTTAAGAGAAGTTTGTTGATAAAGAGTATCTGTTAGAATGTACCACTTAACCAGATTATTAAAATTTAATTTAAAAGGAAAACATTTTGTTGATAGTGAACAAGTCGGTGTGCCAAGAATATTACAAATGTATATGTAATTTCAAATGAGCAAGAAATGTTATCATCTGTGTATTATAATTACTTAGATTGCATAAATTAAGCTCTCTGTATATATTTTTTGATGGAATTAGAAGAAATCTGAAAGATTGTAACCCCCCCCCAATTTTTTACCCTCCATGATTATTTTAATTTCAGTTTTCTCATACAAATCAATTACACTCTAGTATATACTGCACACCAAAGAGCTCTGATTTTATGGTATTTTTATGGAGATAGAGACTAATTCGCCCTGGGGTCTAAATCAAATTTGATAAATTGAAATCCTAGCAGTCTGTTACTGAATTTTAGTTAATACAAGCATTCTTAACAATTGAATAAAAAAATCATATTGTATAAAGGTATAAATAATGAGCTTATCAGATCTACTTCATTTTCTTGAATTTCAACATGTTCAACACAGGGTACATGGCATGTTTACACCCTAAGAAAAATATTCAAAGACATTAAAGTATTGATGAACAGAAATCTCTACACATTGTTTACTTGAGTGAGATAACACATGCAAATAAAGTGTTCAATTTATTTATCTTGGACTAAAAACATTTTTGATTTAGTGTATAGAGGGTCCTTAACAGTCCTTTAATTGTCTTCATTCTAATCGGGATCGGTATTCAACTTCACGTTCACTTTCATTTTAATCATGCGAATGTGATTTTGACAGCTGACAAGAATATGTATTATCTGGTTGTGAAGTTTTGATGAGGGTGTACAGTATGAGATATGTACATTTAATGTCGTCTTCACAAGGAGGGTTTAATTCGAATTAAACGTAAGTTAATACAGATTAAATTTGAACCACATTCACATGGACAATTTAATGCAAATAAGTTAATTCAAATTAATTTACTGCGCATCAAATTTCTTTGCATTAAGGCCGTGTGCACACTAAGGAAAGCTATAATTAGAAATAAATTTTGATGCATGCGTAATAGCACAATTAAGCCACATGCCATATGTTGCTGGTCAGATACATTATTTACAAGATTAAATACAATGAAACTCCTCAATGTTTGGAAATATATGATTTTTTTTAATATGATGACCTAGCTGAAGTTGAAAATACAGTGCTACCTTGGTATATTGCCCTCCGTTATATTGCCACCCTCGCTTATTGCCAAGAATTCTCGAAGAACGGATTTCCCCCTTTTGTTAATACACCCGTTATATTGCCACCCCTGCTTATTGCCATCCGCCACTGGTTTTAGGAAACAAAAGGTCAAATTATATAAGGAAAACCCTCGAGAACAATGCCAATTACCTAGAGCGGGTCGGTAATTTGGACAACACACCCGTGCTTTGACAGTGGTTGTGGTGAAGCGTAATGGGCTGGACAAGGAATTCAGCTAAATTAAAAATAATTAGTGAATAAAACTCAAAATTAGCAATGTCTTTGGCGTGTTTTTATAAGAAAGAAGAATTATTTCATCACAGTAATGGAAACGTCAGGCAAGAGAAAGCGTACAAATTTGGATTACGAGAAAAAAAAATTGATTGATCAATATTCGATCTATTTGATTGTTAATCGCCGATTATTGCTTATCATGGATAATGCCCCCAACCATAATAAATGCAAATATTCATTTGTGTCCCCTTAGATTAAGAAGCCATTCTATCGATCAAAAGGAAATCCCACCTCTATTTTTAGACTACTATAATTCCGCACGTGAAAATATTAAGGATTCTGTTTCCCCTGAATTTTTCATAAATTGTTGGGCACAGATTGGGTTGATTATTAAATATCAAAACAGAATCGGAAGAGAAGTACACAGGTACCAGCAAACATAAGAATGCATGTTTATTACAACAGGTTGACGTATTCTGACACGTGACTTGCCATTCGTCATGACACTTTACCAACCAAACTTTTTAACTGATTCAGAAATTCTTGAGACGGTGAAAAAAATCTACTTTCGATTCAGATGAGATTAATAATAATTCTCAAAACTTTTTTAATACCGAGAGGCTATAACGGCTACTGACATCTTTGTTATCAGGTTATTAAATTCTTAGAGCATGGCGAAAGAGCAGGGAATTGACAGGTGTTCAATATTCTGACATTTTGTTTCTTTTCAGTAAAAATATTGTAAACTAAAAAAATAATGACTTCTTTTTCAAAAAGAAACGAGAGCTTCCCTTATACGTATGTGCACAAGCATGACATTAACAGACTGTAACTGAAATGAATTACATAAACTATTTATTTTGCTTTGATTACCCACTGAATTGTAATTTATGGCAGAATTCGTTATATTGCCACCCTCGCTATAATGCCAAAATCTGCCTTGGACAAAAGCTGGCAATATACCGAGGTAGCACTGTACTTTTTTTTATAAATAACTATATTTTGTATTTCCTGTCCTATATATACTAACGGTACATGATTAGATATATCATGTATAATGACATATTGATGATGCTTTATCAATGGACAGTAATTATTCATTTTTATTCCTACATTAACTTATTCAGGTGTGACCGGTCAACAGAGGATGCTTACTCCTCCTAGACACCTGATCCCACCTCTGGGATTTCCAGGGGGTCCTTGTTTTTCCAAGGCACTTCACAGATTTGTAGTGTTTATACATTTTTTGAGATTGATCACTATTCATTATATTTTTTTCATTCACATGTAATTATCTCTTTGAACTCAAAATTAAAGACACAACAGAGGCATATACATCTGTTTCATATTTGAATATTTTACTAGACAAAGACATTAATGGCAAAGTAACAACTAAATTTTATGATAAACACATAACTTTAATTTTTCTATTATTAACTTCCCTTACTTATGTAGCATTATCACCTTCATATGGAGTTTATGACTCCCATTTGATTCAAAGGACAAGAGCATGTGTACCTAGTACAAACAATTACTAAAATGAGGCAAGCTATTGGCAAATAAGTTGATGATACAGGTTGAACATTTTGCAAATTCTGTGTTTTATACAATGACCTTGTTAACAAATACAGTCTACTGTACAGATAAGTCGAATGTTTACTGATCGATGTTTTTCATACAGAAATTGTTAGGCAATTATTTTCATACTGAATTGTCTACAGATTTATCCATTTCACCCTATTATGACAAGGAGCTCACAGCAGTTGTAACTAGTTGACAGGGGATGCTTATTCCTCCATGACAACTCATCCCACCTCTGATGTTTTAGAGATCTATGTTTGCAATGCTCACAATTAGTAATGTTTCAATGCACCTTTGAGCTTAAATACTGTTTGTAATCTTGATATTTCATTAAAGGTCTGCAACATTCTAATAGATGGGAATCACTTTATCTTTTTAGTTATGAACATTTCTTATCAACAAACCCTGTAAGAAGAAGGATGTCTGTTCTACAGCTTGTGGTGGATCATAGAACACATGATATCAACCAAGTTTAAAGGAAGCATGTATAGCCACAATAGAAAGATTTTAGGATTGTGAGAAACCAAATATGACAAATCAGAAAAAATTCCATGGGAGTGTGAAAAAAAAGAATAGTAGAGTGTAATCCTCAGGACTTTTTTCAGACTTCCATTAAGTCAGGAAATACTGTTGAACTGACAAAATTAACAAAAATCATGATTCTCAAAAATTTAAGGAAGATGTGCGAGTTAAGACTAAGACGGATTTTAGGAGTTTTGATGACAAAGAATCAACCATTGGAAATATGGCTCTTTGAACTTGGATCTCATTGTTGGTAAGTGAATTAAACATTTATATCAATTATCTTGATTGTTAATGACCTAGCAATTTTAATTACTACCATTTAATTTTAACTAATTTTTACATGTACAGGGTTTTAAACTAACTTGTAATCTTTGATAGCAATGTGGGCTACTGAACCTCAATTCTGGGGCCCACATCAAAATTTATTCACCCACAGATTATCACACCTTCTATTGAATATAAAAACAATAACCCCATTTTTCTTTTCTTTTTTATCATGTGTTTTGTGTTTCTTTTCTATCCGTTGTAACATTATGCACGACTTATCTAAATTTGAAGTGGAACTCTTCTGTTTATGAAGATTGATATGATCATTCAATATCATATATAGAGCACATGGCACGTTTTCATTCACAAATAACAACAGAACTTTTTGGTTTCTTGGGCTTATTGACCCGTCGATGTCACATTGTGCCTGACACAATCACTTAGACGCTTTATGTATAAGTACTTCTTACGGGTAATCATAAAGCACTTTACTGATTATGAAATTTTTCAAGAGAAAAAAACAAAACATTCGGACAAAATTGAAAAACAAATATTTATTATCGTAAATTTTCTAATCGCCATGTGGGCAACTTGAACGTAATTTTAAGTCGCCCATATGGAACATTAGTCGCAAATTGCGAGTGGGCTACTGTTAATTTCAAACCCTGATGTAGCTTCTCACATTGATTTTTTTTAAAAATACATGTACATATATTTTTAATTTTCGTGAAAGCTAATGGACAAGGTGCATGTATGACTTAACACCCCCCTTCCCACCCTTTTTCCAGTTTAAGCTCACCTGAGCTGAAAGTTCAAGTTAGATCACATATTGTCCAGTGTCTGTCCGTCCATCTGTAAACTTTTCACATGTTTTCAACTTCTTCTCAAGAAGCACTGGGCCAATATTAAGCAAAGTTGGTACAAAGCATTCCTGGGTAAAGGGGATTCTAAATTTTAAAATGAAGGGCCAAGTTTCCTTCCAAGGGGAGATAATCAAGAAATGCAAAAATAGGGTGGGGCCATTGAAACATATTCTTTCAAGAAGCAATGAGCCAGAAAAGCTGAAACTTATATGTAAGCCTCCTGAGGTAGTGTAGATTGTAAATTATTCAAATCTTGCCCCCACAAGGCATGATGGGGCCACAAATTAGGGGATGAAAATTTTACAATGAAATATATAGGGAAAATCTTCAGATATCTTCTTCTCAAGAACCACTGTGGCAGAAACGCTGATACTCATATAAATGCTTCTTAAGGAAGATTAGATTATAAATTGTTCAGATCATGGTCCCCGGGAGTAGGGTGGGGCCACAATAGGGAATGGATGTTTTACATTGAAAATATTGTAGGAAAAACATCTTTAAAATTCTTCTTCTCAAGACTACTGGACTAGTAAAGATGAAATTTAGTTGAAAGCTTCCTGATTGAGGTAGTGTAGATTGTAAATTGTTCAAAACATGTCCCCTGGGGGTAGGATAGGGCCACAATAGGGAATCAAAACTTTACATTGAAATATATAGGAAAAATTTTAAATATCTTCTTCTCAAGAAATACTGGACTAGAAAAGATGAAAATAGGTGAAAGCTTTCTTAGGTAGTGTAGGTTTTAAATTGTTCAGATCATGGCCCCTGGGGGTAGGGTGGGGCCACAATCAGGATTACATTGGATAAATCTTTAAAATGCTTAATTCTTCTCAAGAACATTAAAGCCACGATGAAACATAATAATGTAAGAAGCATCCTCTGGTAGCGTAGATTCATTTTTTATTAAATGAAGGCCCCTATATATAGGGTTGGGCCACAAAAGATGATCAAAATTTTACATAGCCATTAGGAACACATGTATATTGGGGGAAAAATCTGTGGCAGAACAGCAGGGCCAAAGTGACTGATAGGTGAGTGTTGTTGCCCATGGGCCTCTTGTTTTGTTGTTCATAAGCCCCCTAGCTTTGCTTTGAGTCTAATCTCATAAATGCTTTTTCATTCAAAACTTACACAAAGTGTAGAGTAAATATTCATTTAATTAAAAGTAGGGATGAGTATCAAAATGCAAAAAAATTTAATCATGACTGTCACAATATTTTGACTTGTGTTTTATGATATAATTGATGCATATCACTTAATTTTTTTTTACTTTTGTTCTACGTGTTCTATAGAATATTAAAAAAAAATTCCTTGAAGTTTCCACTGTAAAATTGTTATTAATAAGAATAAATGTGTTCTTCAATCATTATGATAAGGTTTGTTTATAAATATAATTTATCATGTTTATAGAATCAGTAATCATGGTAATCCAAAATTCTATATCTCAAAAAAAAAAGTTTACATTTTGTAAAGTACAGTGAAGTCGTACTTAAATTAAGATGACTTGAATTCTTTTCTGATTTTTAAATTGACAACCAAAAAAGTAAAGATAATTAAGATTGCCTTTAACTGGTAACCAACTTCAGTTGAAAGTTATCTCCATATACTGGTCCATGTATAACAAACACCCCTAATTAAGAGACTATATGCGACAAATAAGGACATATAAATTTTATGAATTTATAATTGCAATAAAATCATGAGATATTTTTAGATTATGATAAAATCTGTTGAAAGCAAATGTGTCAGATAACATGGTTAATCATGTTAATTATGTAAGTTTAACTGATAAGAGGGATAAGTTGAAGACACTAAGTCATGTAAGTTGACAACATATTTATTAAAAAATGGTGAATGAATTCTAGCAGTGGACAGGCTTTCTACAGTACAGTGTATATATACCGTATATACTCGCCTATAAGTCGGTTTTTTGGGAGTTGTAATTTGGACCAAAACTCTTTGTCCGACTTATAGGCGAGTTATAAAAAGACTGATATTTTAGACGGTCAACATGGTCAATCCCTCTAATAAAAGCTTAAAAAATACAACCGACTTATATGCGAACCAACTTATAGGCGAGTATATACGGTAATATATATATATTTATTTATTATATGATTGAATAATTCCCATCTCTCTGATTGGCTGAGATCCAACAATGTTAGAAAAATACTACGTTATATTGACCTGCACGTGACCTTTCAGGTCAATATAAGGAATTATTTATTCTACATTTGACCAAAAATAGATAGGGAAATTCCAAATTGATGCAAATAGTTTTGGAAAGTTATTTCACTTGCACCTGACTTCCATTCATATGAACATAACATTAAAGGCACATTGATTCTTTGGTGAGGGGTGGGAGTGGTGGGTTGCAGGAGGACTGCCGCTCTCTCCCCACCTTTTGAGAATGTAAAGTTTTATTTTAAATTTTAAGTATAAAAAATTTCAATGAAAGCCCCACTCCCCTCGTTTATGGATCTTTATATCCCACTAAATAAAATTTTGAGTTGGGAGAATTCTTTTCCTTTTTTTTGGGGGGGGGGGGGGGGGGGGGGGCTAGTCAAAAGTTTGTTTTCAGGTAAGTTGTCATTTTTTTCCCCTTCTAATGCCCCCATTTTCAAAATCAATCCTATATATGTGCCTGACATTTATTTCCTCTAGTCATTGACCCTAAACTAGAATTAAAAATTCCAAAATACATGTGATAAAACTGGTTGTTTTTTAACCCTGTTTCTCTCATTATGTTCAGGTAGTACTTCAATAGATGTGAACAAGTAAGATGGCATGGATTGCTTAATGAGTGTGTGTCATTTAATCATATAATAAAACAATTATTGCTGTTTTTTCGGTCAATACGATGATTTAGCCACCTTCGAAGTACAATATTCACCTCGCCCTTCGGGCTCGGTGAATACTGTACTCTTCAGGTGTCTAAATCATTGTATTGACCTCAAAAACCAGCAATAATTGTATAATATTTAATGTATATATGTACAGCTAATATTTGTATGTTAAGACTTCCTTTACACAATATTTTTTTAATTCAAAAGCCCCTGCAACCTACGCATCTAATGATTATTTTTTTCAAATTTAATCTGCCAATCTAATGATTATTTTTTTCAAATTTAATCTGCCATAGCAAGAATGATTCGAGTGATGAAAAATATTTGCTAAAATGGATAGATTAAAATTTCTAATGTTTAAAAAATGTTTTCTCTACTCATTATTCATTAAAATTTTATGTAAATCTAGTTTTAAATTTTATAATTCTGTTTGGATCACCAAATGTAAGAATATCACTTTAAAAAAAAAAAAAAAAAATCTCAATCCAAAAAAGAAGGGTCTTTTTATATGTTTAACATTTGAGGGGGTGTAAACTTCTTATTTTAATAGTCCCATGTCGTTTAAACTGGAGAGAACTATAGATTTTCTCCTTGACTGTCTGTCAGTCTGTCCCATTTGGTTTTCCACACTTTTTGTTTTATTAAAACCGTGCTCTGAAAAGTGGGATTTTCCTTTTAATTTATTTAGTTAGCATGTTCTATTATGACACATCATGTACATGTACTAAGATCAATATTTTCATGATGTTCATTTTAAAATTAATGAATATACTACTGTTCCAGAGAGTCTCCAAAATATTTGTACACCATATGTTATTATTTTAGTCCCCTTGACCAGTGAAACCGAAGGGGACTACAGGTTTCCCCTTTATCTGTCTTTCAGTCTGTCTGTCAGTCTTTATCACTTGGTTTTCTGGATTTTTTTTCTAAACTATGGGCATTGGTGGCATATTTCTGCCCCCTACATGCAAGATAAATTATGTTTACATTCAACATAATTATGTAGATATGCAACTTATTTATGCCAACATGCAAAATAATTATGTTACCTGCAAGTTTCCAACTTCTCAAGAGAATCTAATTTTAAACTTTACTTATGCACACCATTATATGACATCATACAAGCAAGATGTAACAGAATTATGTTGACATGCAACTAATTTATGTTAACATGCAAGATAATTATGTAGACATGCTACTTATTTATGTCAACATGCAAGATAATTAATGTTAACATGCAACTTATTTATGTCAACATGCAAGATAATTATGTTGACATGCGGGTTAATTTATTATGTCAATATGTGAGATATGTTTGTTGACATGCAACTTATTATCTTGCATGCATATGTTGACATAATTATTTTGCTTGTTTAAATATAACTTGCATGTTGACATAAATAAGTTGCATGTTGACATGAATAAGTCACATGTTGACATAAATAAGTTGCATGTTAACATAATCATCTTGCATGTAAAATATAACTCGCATGTTGACATAAATAAGTCGCATGTTGAAAAATATAAGCTGCATGTTAACATAATTATTATCTTGCATGTTGAGATAAATAAGTTGCATATCTACATAATTATCTTGAATGTTGACATAAATAAGTCGCATGTCTACATATTTATCTCGCATGTTAAAATAATTATTTTGCATGTTGACATAGATAAATTGCATGTCTACATAATTATGTTTCATGTTAACATAATTTAACTTGCATGTAGAGGGCAGAAATATGCCAGCATACTAAACACCCGCAGATACAGTGTACATGTGTATTTAGCTGATTTTTAGTACATGTGTGTGTACCTTGATAATTAAGTTACAGATCAAGTTTGCATTTCATTCCACTTTATTGATTTTTGACAGAATTATAGCCTTTCTAATTTTTAAGGGGAACCAGATTACATGTACATTTGCGAATAATTCCAAATTCAAATAATACACTGTTTTATATATATATATATATATATATATATATATATATATATATATATATATATATATATATATATATATATATATATATATATATATATATATATATATATATGCAGGAAGGATTTGATAATTTGAAGTGTTTTTTTTTAAACATGCATGATTAAATGATCATTTAAATTTAATTTCAATATAGATGCATGCAAGATGGTGGGCTAAAGAAGAAAACCAGGACAAAAGAAAATTCCTAGTGTTCATCAGAAAAAATAATCATGCAGCCATTTTGAGTGCTTGAATGTCCAACTGAGAGAGCCAGCCAGTTCGAAAAATATTTCTTGGAAGTTAAACAAATTCTGCTGTGACAATTGAATTAAAGCTTTAAAAGTACATTTAAAAACATTCTGATTCATCTATAAGTGAGACTAGATTGCCTTTGACAGTTGCCAGTGGAATTCAGATCTTCTAAATTGTACCAGTATTAATAAATTGAAGTGAGTTGCCTTAAAAATAACATTTGTATATGGTGTACATTACTTCAAGAAGATATAGCACACCTGTTTAAACAGTGAGGTCCATAGCTAAACATGGATATGGAATTTAGCTCACCTGATCCAAAGGCTCAATTGCACAATTCTGATAAAAAGAAGTTTCTGGTATCCAACAATGCAACATTTATGTTTTGACTGTTTGTCCTCCATTAAGTTTTAACATTTTCTTTTTTTTCTAACATTTGGTCAATGTAAACCACATTTGGTACAATGTATCTCTGCTTAAAAGGAATAAAGCTTATTCAAATAAAGGTGCTGCATCTTTTTTCAAGGGGAGATAATGAAGAAATATGAAAAATGGGATAATGTCATTAAAAATCTGTTATTTTAAGGTATTCGATGTATAATGAAGGAATATTGAGCAATTTTGAATTATTTTAAACTAGTTAAATATGTATTGCTAGATATTAATGATGAAAGTAAAATGAACCAAATTCACATGACTGATAACATATTAGAAACTGCATGACCATTTTGCACCATAAACATTTTCAAGAGTTATCTGCCCTTGATGCAAAGAAGAAAATTTAAATTTTGTCAATATATCTGTGGTAGATGACTTATTTTATTTCATGTTTCAATAAAGAGAGAGTTTATGCATATTTTCACAAGAGATTTGTATGAGGTTCAAATTACCTTTTTGAATATCTAAACAAAACATGCGCTGCCCATAGACTTCAATATAATATTCAAGGTGCAATTAATTGGACAATAATCAAAATTTTGTAAATTCCTTTGGTGGTGTACTTTTATTTGATAACATCTTCAAAATGCTAATTTGATTAAAAACACTGGACCATTCATTTATTAGGTACAGAATATGGTCATTATACATTGAATACCTTAAGAACAATTAAGAACAACTTGATCATATAAGACAAATGTTATCCAAGAGTTTTCTTAATGAGCATAGATTCAAGTTTTTTTCATTGGCCATAAGGCGAGGATAGAGCTGCAGAGGGGTTAAAAGTTTTGCCTGAGAATATGTATAAGTGATAATTAGCAGGGTGACATTTATAAAGCAAATTCATATGCCAACATTACAACATCATATAGATTTAGTTTTTTCAAATTATAAACATTGGGGTTAGGAAAGGGCTAAAAGTAGGGTTTTCATTTTGCATGTATCTATGTGTCAGTATTTAATTTTGTTTAAATTATGGACATTTGGATTAGAAAAGGACTAAAATTAGGGGTTAAATTTTACATGTATATAGGTGTCAACATTTTTCATGGGAATATGGAGGGGAAAAATCTTTAAAAATAATCTCTTTAAGAGCAATAGACACAAAATGACTCAGGCAAGCATTTTGGCTTTGGCATCTTCAGTGTATTAGATTTCATTCTTATAATTTTAGGAACATAAAAGTACACCCTATTCTGAAGAAACACAGCGAGTTTGATTTTTTTAAAATAATAAATGATTTTAATGGAAAAAGATGAATTAAGCCTATAGTCATAAAGGTCCAGTTTTCCCTTTGAAGTTTTTATAAGGGGTTTTACCTATTTAATAAGTAATTTGAATTTGTACTTGGTTGTACATGACACACATCTCTGTCTATGTAACAGTATATTATATATGCAAATATTGTTCAGAATTAGTTGCCTTATTAATGAAATTATTTGTTAAGATTAAAGTGGGCCTTCTGGTCAGGTGGTTTTTTATTTTGCAATCACTTTTTCATCTTTTTTTTTTTAAATCAAATTTGAAAATATGTAAAGAGATAGGCTTTATTCACTATTTATATTTCAAATCTCAGTCTATTTTATTATTTTATTATTTGATCCACTAGCCTAGCCCGTATTCTTTAATGTGCTAAAATATTCTCATTACATAAATGAATTCATTAAGTAAATTCGTATTCATTTTATCAAATATGTATGTTTGATTGTGTCGGTCAAAAGTTTTTTAGAACTTGTAACCAAGCTTAAAAAATTCATTGTTTGCATATGCAATATCCGGTAACAATATCCGGTAACATGCCTCAAATTTTGACCAAAATTAGCCACACTCTCCCTGCTACCGTCCTACGTTCAACAAAAGAATCGGTGAAAATGTTATGCACCCCCTCCCCCGCTCCACGTTTTGGGTACTTATATGAGAATCCTCCCCTTTTTTCATAATTCCCGCTTTGCATGATATTGATGGAAGGGGTTAAGAAAAATAATATATTATTAATAAGGTTGGATACAGGTGTGATTGAATCAGGGCTTTGGAGCACACCCCATTAAAGAAATTTTGGAAATACTTAAGAAACCAATTTATCTTGATTATTTCTTTCTTCTGTGGAGAGCACATTGCGGAGTTCATAAATCCACAAAACCTCTTTTCACTAAATTCAATTTTCATGCTACAGGAGTTGAAGTGTCTTGATTTTATTCCCTATTAATAATTCATTAATTATTTATTCAAAATGAAAATTTAAAAAAAAAAATGATAATTAAGCACGAGTTTCAGTGCCACCCCCCCCCCCCCCGCCCCCTCAAAAAAAAAAAAGCATAAAGTTCAACGAATGAACGCATTATCTGAAGACTGGGTATTAAATTGTTGTCCTTCCTCTTTGACAATGTGTTCTATAGAATGCATTCATCAAGATCATAACCCAGTGGTATCTAAGAAATTTTATCGATGTAGATAACCACTACAACGTTGAGTAGTGCAATTTTAATGTGTACAAGTAATAGCTTTTCAAAAAGCTTGCCTGACTAATCAATCAATATCTATGGAACGTATATGCAAGATTTTTCCGTCATCAAGGAGTGACATAGTTGCGATACTTCATTACACAAGATGTACAATTGACTTTCTCAAATGTCATAACCAAATACAACAGATTAACGAATATCTAAGACATGCCACTATTTGGTCATTTATTAGCGTAGCGTAGATTATAATCAAAGGCGGATCCAGCACCGGCGCGCCTGGCGTGCGCCCCCCACCCCCGTTTGAATTTTTTGTATGTAGAACTTATATGTTCATTATGCTAAAATCAAGGAAAAAAACCTCTTATTTGTAAGAATTCGTCAGCTTCCGGGAGTTTCGCCCCCGAACCCCCATCAGGGCTTTGCCCTGGACCCACTGGGGTTTCAATACAGCCCCCAGACCCCCTGCCTTCTACTGCGCCCTCTCGTTATGAAATTCCTGGATCTGCCACTGATAATTCTGAGAAAAATAGATGATTCTTAAGAAATTCATATTACATGTACTCTCTTACTAGAGAGCGCGCCTCATGCACACTCGACGATGAAGTAAATTATGAACAGTTTTAACTGGGAAAGTTGTCTTGAAGTGCTTGAGACAAAAATGCTTCAATGCTGCTCTAGAAATCAAACTAAATGACCTGTACACTTTATAGCTAGCACAAAACAAGATACTAATAACACCCCCCCCCCCCCCCCCCCGGACAAAACTCAGGCGGTGATGGTCTTACCATATACGTGTACATGTATTATAATTGAGTTTAAAATACATCTTTATATACAGTTTTGAAATTGTTAAGTTTTTCTTTTCAACCGATTTCAGGACCTAGGCTTTCTCATAATTATAATAACCTTTTTTTTATGAAATGAAAACCAGTGCAGATCATGATGTCGTGGAGTGAAGCCCATTCCTCTAAGGGCACTGACCTACACTCTTGTCACTGTATTAAAAGGAAATCCTTGTTCATCACAAAGCATGAAATAATATGCTACTCGCTGACTTTCTAAGCTTTCTTAAAAATCTAACCTTGTAACGTACATTATTAATAAATGATATACTGAAAAGAAAGGCTAGGTGGAAAACAGACTGAATCAAGAAGGGATGTCCCATTACTAGGTGGAGGGAGTTTGTTTATGATTAGACTAGTCCACTTATAGGATAAATAGTAAGAATAATCAGCAAATCCATTGCTTTAGTGTTGCCTGTCCATATACAATGTGTTCTCTTAAAAAATGAGATAAAATTTACTGTTAATAAAAAATCTGGAGCTTAAGAATCGTGTTAAAAGAATGAACATTTATAATTTACTTATTTCCATAGAAGTTATCAAACCCATTCAATAGAACAACCCAAGAAAAAGGTGCGAAGATAATTTACGTGACTTTTGGCGCGAAATGATTGTGTCACCCCTTTCGAAGAAGGCAAACGGACTGATCCAGTAGTTTAGAAACGCAGAAAAAATGTTATACGGACATGTCCGTACAAAGAAACGCAAAGAATAAACATGTGCATGCAAAAAACTGAAGGGTTTAAACACATCATTATTTTGCATCAGGTATATGATTCTTTCTCCTGCAAACTGTATTTGTTTAAATGCAGGTAACAAATTCCAATGTAAATCAGCTTGCACAAAATCTAGTTAATTAAGAATGATCGCTTAGTTTCGGATCCCTGAAATATTAATCCTTATACTGCCTGATGCACGTGACGTCAGGCAATCATGGTGTTATACCTATAATATATGTATCACAATCGTATTGCATTTTTGAACTTCAGAGGAATTCTTTTTTTTTTGTGACCATGGCAACACCATTAACTGAAATAAAAAAGTGAAACAAAGAACTGAGTGTATCTTAGCGTACTCTACTTGTATTCCAAGTTTTATTTAAATCGGGCATAACTGTAAGAGGAGAAGCAATTTGAAAAAATACAAGTAGATCAGACAGTGGAAAGTCCAGACTTACAAATGACGGACACTACCATTGCATAAGATCTTTCTATCACATAAAATCGAAAAGTAGAGCTTAAAACTAATTAATGCATCCTTTGTTTTGATAGCATCAGTCACTTCTCTTTAAAGGAAGTATTACTTCTCAATTTATTTGTATTTCTGGGAAGTTCTGTTTTCAGTTTTACTGGATTTTAATATTCAGGAAAAAACTGCTCGCCCGGAGACGTAAAACAAAGCATTAATTTACTGTGGCCTTATGAAGTGAGCTTGTTAGTCCAGTAGCGTTGTCCTATATAATTACTATAGATTTTAGCAAGAGTGAGTATCTGAGGGCCCTGAAATACAACATCGTTACTTTGGTGTATTATACTTTCATGTAAATTACTGGAATTTGATTCGTCGAGAAACATTTGTTAAAAAACACCGTTATCCTCTGAATGATGAAACTGCGCCTTCCAGATAGAATTTAACAACAATCAACATTGCTTGAGGACGGATGATATCACCCCCCCCCCCCCACACACACACACAATCTATGCGCGAGCGCTTCATCTTTATTTGTATTTGTATAAAACATTCAGAATAATATAATATAGAATGATATAATAAATACTTCATGTAGTAGAGGGTAACATTTATATAACTATATACATGCAGTATTTATATAATATGATGTCCATGGATACTAAAATCAAAGATGTCACTTTTTTCGTTTATGCGGTATAATGACGGATCAAAATTATTCGTCCCTGGCACCTGTTTTACTTTGTATCCGGAGTGTACTGTATCTGTTAACAATAGTCTCAAGAAGTTCTTCAAAAGTGCGTGTAGCACGTCAACACGACAAGTTATGTGAATTGCTGTTTAATTTTAATAATTTTCGATACATGTATATTTAATACCTTTCATCAACGAAATTCAAAGAAAATGACGAGATTTCCAGACAGCAGTAGGCCTACGTCAAGCAAATGGCCTTCAAAGATCTATCAATTCTGTGAAGACCGTGTGTTTTATCCGTGAACAATTTCTCTGTTTTAATATTTTCTAAAATGTTTTATTACATAAAATAGATTTTATATAAAAAAGTGAAAAAAAATCTGCTCAAAGTCTAATATTCACTTCCCTCGTGGTGAGCAGAAAAAAGGTCTTATACACGTGTTTGTTGTACTTTTAATCAATATGTACATAAAAAAACCGCTGGCTAATGAACGAGGCAATGTAGAGGTAATGTAGCGGTAATGTTATCTTTTTTGTAGTGGTAATGAGTATGCAGCAGTGGTGAAAATTTTGAAAATGTAGCGGTAATGATACGCACCCTCCAAAACATATGACTCGATATACATCCCCCCACTCCACCCTCAGCCATTTGGCCGACCTATTTCAATACAACCTCCCTTTGATATGTTTCTATTTGTAACAACTTTAGTTTTAAAACTTTTTAATTAAAGATTGGAGTTATTATTTACGGATTTGAATTTAATATTACTCCAAATTTGTCTTCTTTAAAAAAAAATTATCCCAGGAACGTGTGTCGGTAGCAGTCGATGTTAGGGCCGGTACACACGGTAAGGTTTGTCTTACAAGTCTAAAACCTACATTTTGCAGGACGGACGTAGCGTCCACACGCTGAGGCACGACTTACAAGATTATAAACAGTATTTCCATAAATTCCACATGTTTTTGAGGCGTAAACAGTGCACATCATTAAAATAGAAGTATAGATTACTTGCAAGGACTTTGAAATAATTTTACAGACCAGTGCAATCACACTTCTTGAAAAAGAGGAGGTTGAACAAAAGCATTTGCGGATATTTTCATTATCATATTCGAATATACTTAATGTTCCCTTTAATCAATCATTTAAGACGACAATAGTATTAAGATATACATGTACTCCTAAGAGCAAGCCTATTTCCCGAGGCGAAGTCAGCAAGATTTCAGTTCCCCAAGAACATTTTTTTTACAGATTCCATTCTATATTCATAATGTGTACATTTTAATTTAAAATTTCCAGTAAATTTATCATTTCAAATATAACTCGTTTCATTCATCTTTGATTCTCTCTGTAACAGAGATTTTTTAGCAAGGCAATTGCACCATAATAAATTATAAATTAATCACGCTATAAAGAGAGAGACCCCCCCCCCTCCCTCTGCGTTTTAAGAGGGCCGACTGGGGTTTTCATTGCGCAATACTTCGCGCAGCATGGTAAAATAAGGCATATTTACTTATAAAATAGATGCTCTTGAAATTTTAAGCATAGTAAATTGAGAATTTCACAATCATTTTTATCATTTTTTATGTAAATATGTGGTATCTACAGGTCATGTTTTGTTGTACTCCAGAAAAACAGGAATATATCATGCATTTTGAGATGTTCCCTCTGAAAACCAGAGGGTAGAAATTTGTGTTTCTTGCATAAAATGTACAATATAGTATTATCCATCAAATTAAATAATTTTGCAAAAAGTCTATAGTAGCATTTGTATAATTTGCTCCGAAGTGAGAAAAAATGGTATTTCCCTATACATGTATAATCCTATAGTAAATGTACCTGTATTTTGAGATGGTCCCTACAAAATTACCAGACAGTAGAATTTCACTAAACTTGGCATATATACTTAAGTCAATGTAAGATACATATGGAATAAAATTAAAGAGTTTCTCTATAGTAGTTTTCACACAATAAACCCCAGTCGGCTCCCTTAAATAATTAAAATACGAAAGAAAAAATACCAAAAAATGCATCAAGCAGAAAATAACACTTATTATAGAACACGATTTTATAGTAAAGGTTAGCCAGACAAGGGGGTTGGACTCTTCGTTGACAAATTCTTGCTTGCAGCTTGTTGTAGAGTGCACTGGATGTGACAACATTTGAGCACTGAATTTTTCAAACTCAATCTCCTCCCCTTCAGACAGGATAAGTGTTGGTCGTCCAAGAAGTATGTTCATCTTCTGGTAGACCGAATACATGTAGTTCAGCTTCTAGGTGAACATTGAATGAGTCTGATAAAGAGTTCCACCATATGTTTTGCTGATTCACTAGGACCGAACAAGATACTGTTGCATGTGAAAAAAAAACATTTGCAATACAGGGTTTTGACACAATAAGTTGCAAATGAATTTAAGGTTATGACCTGAATTTCGTTAATAAAACTTAGATCATCTCTAACACACACTTATTTAAGCCCCGTCTTATTCAAATAAAACAATGACCTACAAAGTCGTAATGGAGAAGCCCATGCTTAGAGCTATTAACTAATGTAAGCGGGCGAAATCGCAATGTTATGAAGGTTCATCCTTTAAAGTGACATATAGTGTCGTTCATTGGCACATATTGTCGTTGACATAATGTGCTGATATAATAGTTATGCCTTATTTTTCTTCTGCTGAACGAGTGACATCGTGAGCAGTTACAATTTTGCACAATGACGCAGCAGGCTACGTTGTGTGCAATGAATTTTCAATTAATTGATAAGTAGTAAAAATAATTTTAATTGCAATCAGCGATTATCATCATGCAAACTCTGATGTTCAGGACGGCAATATGTGTCACAAGGGTCTGCACACTTTGTCGCCGGCGACAGTGTGTGCAGGTATATTTTATCCCTGGGCGACAATTTGTACCGGTGGGCGACAATATGTGCCAAAGCTCAATTCTTTATATAATGTCGCCAGCGACAATATATTCAAAGGCAAAAATATGTGCCGCTACAGGTCTCTCTTGGCCCATTTTAAATCTTCTAGGTTATAACCAGTTTCAAAAACATTCTACAGAAAACAGAATACTGCTATATGGTCTTTTACTTGTAATTTATAATGCTCATTTCTCTTGAAACTACGTATGTAATTATTTCTAAAAAGGTTTTTATTTAAAAAAAACCAATCATTATGATATTTAATTGAAAGTGGAAACACCATTACTGATTAGGGGCCCGTTTCATCAAAAGTCAAGTATATTTACGAAATCAACCGGAATCTTTTTCGTCTTTTGAACGTTAACAACTTTTTACTGGGCGCAGGCGGTTCCGCGATTTTTTTTTTTTTCAAGGGAGTGGGGAGGGTAGGTCATCAGTAAACAAAAATTCCATCTGAGAAACTTGTTGACAAGCTAAACATCGTTATTTTCTTTCCCAAAACTGAAAATCTCGGGGGGGGGGGGGGGGAGGGGGTGTTCCCTTCGTCCTTCCCTTCAATTCTTAAACTTGATAAATATATGGTTCTTCCTACTAACTTAACTTTTTAACAGGGGTCCAAGGTCATTTGCATTTTTTTACTTTCTTTACTCTTGATTTGTATACCTGAATATATAACTCCGCAAATTGCGGCGAAGAGGACTGGACACTCTCCATCCATTACCCCCCCCCCCCCCCCCCCGAGATCCACGCATGTGGACGTGGAGTAAATAAGAAATGGAGTTTTCGAGCACGATAAAGTTTTTAAAAAGCCTACTTGGTTTTACGATGAGTTAAAAAAAAAAATATTTTTTTGAATATAGATATTAACCAAACCTAAAGAAGAAAACTGTGCTTCCTTTTTAAAAAAAAATGTTAGGGAAAATAGTTTTTTTTTTTTCAAAATAAACATTTTAATAGGTTTCTTTTCAGTGAATGACACAAAATGTATAAACAATACCTCGTACTCAAAATACAACGATCAAATGTGTATAAATGCAGGATTATCAAAACTTAAGACATGGTGTAAAATGAATCCCTAATAAGACAATCTTTTATGAAGAAATTTTTTAAAGTTATGTAAATACTGCATGTCAACTACTTCCCTAAATGGGTGTAACCCCCCCCCCCAATTTCCGCTCCCCCAAATATTCATAGTTTGTGAAGTTAAATAATGCATCGTTTGTATTAAAAAGACTTAAATTCTTAGAATTTACTGTAATTCTTCTTAAGGAATGGCTAAATTGTTTTCAGATCAGTAAAGTCGCTTTATTTTATGTACACGCCCGAACTTCCACCTACCCATGAGTAGACGTAAAAATTTGGCCTAAGGTGTTAGGATACGCTGTTTAATGAAATGCAAATCTTTGTGCTAGTCCCGACTTTACGCCGGCGTGGCGCTACGACTTGGCGTCGACCTTGATGAAACGGGCCCCGGGGACATAAATAACTGATTGAAGAAGTTTGAATGAGTACTCCAGAAAGATGTTCAGGTAGTTTTGCAAAATGGTGAAAACTGAAACGAAATAATCTCCTGTTTACAAGTCATAACATGCTAGTCAATAAACATTACTCTCTAGCTATGTTTACTTCCGTGAATAATTTATCTAATCGACTTATTTAATCTATCTAATTGGTAGTCTTGTTGTAGTCTTGCCAGAGTGACATGTACTGATGATTCCTCGTGTATTATAATTTACTGAACACCGAAATATAGAAGATTCCAAGCACGTTTGCAGGGATGAAATATGGAGCTCATTGAAGATATTGTACATGTTGTAACAAAACGATTTGTGCCTCAACTTGGGATTGGACCCAGAATTAATCTCTAACATGCCAGTCCAATACTCTATCAATTGAGCCAAGGAATTAAGCCACTAACCCAAGAAATCAGTGTATCACACAATATAAAACTGTACCCCTCCAGAGATAAATGTGACCTCATTTCTTAAGGAGTGCTAAAACATGTAGGGGAGTTCCGGAGCCGGGGGTTGGGTGGGGTGGGGGGGGGGGGGGGGGTAATCACATTTACCCGATAAAGAATACCCAATCACAACATTGGACATCAAATGTAACAGAAATCCGTTTGTGCTTGGGATTGAACCTGGGATGTCTTGTCTGTCCAGGCCTCTACTAATCGAGCCAATGCGTTAACCGTACAAACCCTTATAACCGTCTCTGTCGCAATATTGCATAAATATTGCATGTAGTTGAGGGCAACAGGCACGTAGCATGCATCGAGGGGGGGGGGGTGCCCTATTTTTAACTGCTAATATAGTATATAGTAAAAGTTCATCGACTTAGCGGCCCACTCCCCACATTTTGTTGCAAATCCTCCGATGCGAATGTTATTTAAAAGAAAATTCTTGGAAACTTCCCCCTAACCCCCCCCCCCCCCCACCACCACCACCACCAACACCACCAAACCACCATCAGCATGAAAGATGATATCGAGTTTGGACAAGTTTCCTTTTTTTGGTCAAAGATTTTCAGGTAAGTTGTCACTTTTTCTCCGCCTGTCCCCCAGTTTCAGAGACGATGCTACGTGCATAACTAATGGTGACTATTGCTGTTCTACACCATGCTGGGGGCGTGATTTCATGATTCAGATGGTAATAAAGTTTTTCAACAAATGTAACCCGACAAATCAAATTCAACTAATTAACCTAATTTACATGAAAATATGATACATAAGAATTATTTCAAGATATCAATTTAATTATTGCGAAAATAATTTCATTTTTGCAATCGAAAATCAAATTTAACTTTTGCTCTCATTAACTTATTTGATGCGCACATCAGTTGAACAGTTCAATGGTTGATCTCAACAATGTACATGTTGGAATTATTGTTCAAAAAAAAAAAAAAAAAAAAAAAAAAAAATCACAGAAATAAAATCAGAATTTGTAATTAATATTATTTTTAATTCAGACAATTCTGCCCCAGAAAAAACCCATTTCAAACTCAAACCAGTTACCAACTTGCGTAATTTCCGTCGAGGCCTTATATCCATAAAGAGCTCTATCAGAACATGTATACCTACCTTTTTTGGACACTCACATTTAGTGTTTTCATTAGACGTTATTCCTCATTTGATTAGAAATATATTAGGGTTATTAGAAAAGTTTGCAGACAGGTTCTATTGTGAGCTCGCTATTTGCATGAAACCAGTAAAACTCTGCAGATAAAAACTATTTCGTATATTCCAATAAATATGCAAAAATTATATGTTTTCGGATGATCCTTAAAAATATACAGCTATAATATTTAGATAAAACATACTTCTTGGAGAATGTCACTTTTTCGCCATCTTCGCTAGCCAAGGGTTTCCGATCCAAAATCTACTCGGGTGGAGCGAATCGTAAACCCTTGGCTAGCGAAGATGGTTTTTCACACGTTTACAGTACATAGTCATTTTTTTAAATTAAAAATTGCACTGTTGTACATTTGTAGCGCATAAAGATTTATATTTCACCTGTCGATACATGAAACGTCATTTGGCGAAATTTTAAATTAAATTGGAGGGGTTATGACTGTTTTATAGGTAATTATAATTATTATGAGAAAATGATCCCTTTTGCCCTCTTCATTGTGTGTATGCTATTCTATGCATGGGCAAATGATTTCACTCTTTGTTAGATTTTTGCAAATTGTTGAGATTTTATATCAAGTATACTTTTATGTCAGATGAAATATCAAAGAAAATTTTGTTATAATTGAGGTTTAATTTTTCACCTTCATATTTGTTGCACTAAAGGAATATCGCTCGCCCTATTAGCCCATCTTCTTTAAAACTTACAATTAATGGTTGATTAGTAATTCCATCACATCCTTTCATAAGAGAGATAAATACGCATTTAGGCATTAATTGTATCAGGCGCATTTCAAAGTTTGCAACTTTGATAAAACTATTAAACAGGTAGTTTTACACCTCCGCTTGAAAGGCAGAGTTTATAATGATTGGGGTGTATTATTTTATGTCAGCATCACTTGAAGACTCCCATCTCTTTTCTGCAACTCCTCATATACCACTGAATAAAATTATGAGACTTTCACAGAATCTTTTTTATTACACTGTACCATTGTGCACCTCCTATTTTATATTCTGATTGACAGATATCTGGAGTTTCCCTCAGCTAAAAAAGGACTTTACTATTATATGTGTGAGGCTTGGTCGCGAGGGAGGGGGGGGGGTTATAATTTTTTGAGCTCAGTGCCCACAATACCTCTAGTGCATATCTCGTCCTCCAAACTGGGATAGAAGATTTTGGACATAACTCACATGGTCCATTGACAAAATAGGCGAACTTCAAATATTATTAGTAGGTGACTTGAATGTACAGGTAGATCTTCTTAATGCTCCACAAACAAACATAATTCATGAAATTGTTTCAACACACAAACTTGTTAACAATATTATTGAATTCGAACCGACTAGAACATCTAAAACAAAGGTTGTTTTCTTTAACACGAAATCTATTTCTGTCCTGCCTAAATTATTCTTTAAAGGAGGTAGGTTGGAGTGCGTTACAGTCCATAGACACTTGGGCTTAATATTGTCGCAGAATCTTAGCTAGTCTGCATATATTGACGGTATTGTAAACAATGCTTGTAAAAAACTTGGGCTTTTGAAAAAACAAAAGTTTAAATTGAGTATAAATAGCTTTTTAAAATTGTACACTACATTTGTTAGACCAATGCTTGAATACGCTTCTGTTGTTTGGAATGGTTGCTCTAAACATGATTCTGAAAAAGCTTGAAAAAGTCCAACTAGCTGCGGCTAGAATTTTCACAGGACTTCCTATTTTTGCGTCTACAGGAACAGTTTATTTAGAAACTGGTTGGGAAACTTTAAAATTTAGGCGCTATACTGCAAAAATGACTACTATGTTCA
Organism: Saccostrea echinata; assembly: GCF_033153115.1. Lineage (NCBI taxonomy): Eukaryota > Metazoa > Mollusca > Bivalvia > Ostreida > Ostreidae > Saccostrea > Saccostrea echinata. Next base: position 17,000,558 of record NW_026889765.1, on the reverse strand, counting down.
AAATTCACAAAGAGACTGTTCCTGAATATTTTAAGTAATATTATACCAAACAAGCATGAAAATGTATCAAAATACAATACCCGCAATAAAGAGCAGTTTATTATTCCAAGATGTAGATTAGAACTATTCAAAAGGCCATTTGTACCAGAAGCTGTGAAACAATTGAACTTATTAAAATGAGAATCAAGAGAAGCCATTCCAATTAATTGATTCCGTAAAAACTTGAGAGCTTGTACAAAAATCAGCAATCCGCCAACGTATTTTTCTTTTGGCAAACGCTACACAAACATAATTCATACTAAACTAAGACACAACTGTTTACTTAATTATGATCTATATAAACGCAATATCATCAACAATCCCCTTTGTTCATGCGGAAAGTATGGAGATGCTTATTATTTTTTTGCTTGTAGAAATTATGCAAATACTAGGAACAATCTTTTCAACCACCTGTTTTTGCTTGATGAATTGGTTACAATTGAAAAAAAAACTGTTATTATGCGGTGATAAAGATTTGCCTGTGCTTACAAATACACTAACAATATTTTTGCTGCTGTCCATAAATCTATTGATGAAACATGTAGATTTTAAATTGACGTCTTATTCACTTATATCACTTGAAAATATTATATTTTAATGTATTATTTGCATGACATATTGTTATATTTAAGGAGAGGAACCTGTAAGTTGCAAGAACCTGTTTCCAATCCTTTTGATTAATTCAATAAAATATGTTTAAAACAACCGACAAGAACTTCACACACGTCGAGCACGCTTCTTGACCCAATTCTTACATCTGTTGACATTCAAGTATGCGAATCGGACACTCCAACAATAGGCGCTTCTATCAGTGACTATAGAGCAACTTATATTTCGCTTTCTTTCAGTATAGATTATAATCGTTCGTACAAGCATAAAGTGTGGGCTTATAACAATTCAGATTTCAAAAAGTAAATTCTCTTATTAATCGGAAATTGTGATTGGACAAAAAGTAGCAACGAAAATGAAACAATAAACCTTGCAGCTGAACATTTTACATCGGAATACCTTTCCTGTGTTCATGAATGTATACATGAACAAACTGTAACCATTCGTCCTCGTGAAAAACCATGGTTAAATTCAGTGCTACGTGAAACAATAAGGAATAAGAATTGGAAACCGTCTTCGTAACAAAGCACTATAAACTAAAAAAAAAGATTCCTATTGGTTCGCATATAGAAAGGTCCGAAATTTAGTCAACAATATGAAAAAGAATACGATATCAAATTGTTACGACAAAATAGAAACCTACTTGGAAGATTCAAGTAATATAACAATAAGTTATATTGGAAGTTTCACTTATATCAATTGTTTTATTTTTCTTAAGGAGTTGTCCACTTAAGTATAGTAGCGTGGTCCCTTTTTTTCACCCTTAGTTTACCGGTTAAATATTAGCACATGGTATTTTATAAGTTTTCATTGTGTATAACTGAGTGTTTCTAATTAAAATATCGTGTATATATGATGAATAATTTAACATATCCCAAAAATAAGCCAATTTTTAACACCTATCACACTTAAAAATTCCGAAACATTTTCCCCCGAACAGACTACGGTTTCTCAATTACGGTACATGAAAATGGGGGGAGACATTTAAATTAGATACTATAGAAAGAAGATAATTGAAACTGTGAAAGTACACATTGCAGACAAAAATTAAGTAATTTTACAAATAATTGTAAATAATTGTAAAAAAAAATTACAAACAAATAATAGAACATTGTTTATAACTTTGGTTTATAACAAAGGTTTTCACATCTTTCATATCTTTATTTTTTCTTTTACTTCATATATGATTTTATTTACGTTCTTTATTAGGATGGGGGTGTTGCGCTGTTATTTATAGGTATTTTCGTACAAATTATAAGTTTTATTGTGTTTTGGCAAGGTGCATTAAGAGTTAGGAAATAAACAATATTCACGAGAACGAAAAATGCAAGGTTCAATGAATTACATGATAAAAACAAACAACGGACCTTTCGAGTGAAAAAAAAAATATGGTTCAAAGAGGAGACAGAAAGAAACATTGTTGAAATTTTTCTTGCAAAAAATTAAATGTTCAAGCTTTACAATCAACTACAAATATTTTTTTTCTATTTACCAATTGTTTGCAATAAACGCTATACAATAAGATGAACGGAACAACTCAAAGCTGACCGATATAAAACTGAGCACGTTTCAACTGCGAATGAGCACATTTACTGGAGGCATTTACCCGTGACGATACAAATCCACGTGGCTTGTTATGATTCTCAGCAGGTCACAATGAGGCTAATCGCAAGTAAATGAAGATATTCAAAATCACAATACTTTTAATTAGAAAACATAGAGCACAAGGTTGTTCAACAAAGATATTTTCACTGGACCTTTATACATACATGTATAATATACACATTATATTTCGAACTCGACTCTGAACAAACCTGTGCTCGGTGTTCACGAAAGCTTTGAAGTGTGCACCTGTAACTGATTTCTTTTGTTATTCATGAAAATCAAGGGACCCAACCTTCAAAACGCAGCTTCTTATGTTGTCTATACCTATTGTTTGACATTTTCAAATGTTGACTCAAATAATAAAAACATCCCTTAATAATATAATTTAGTTCTTAAGGTTTTTAATAAAAATTCAAAATTTGATGAGTAACCGGGGACCACAGATAAGACTTATTGAGACTTGTTCTTTGCATGACATACTGTATTGTAATATATAAGGAGAGGAACTAGTAAGTTATAAGAACTTGTTTCCTATCCTTTTGATGTATTCAATAAAATATGTTCAAAACAGTGCTTTGTGAACAGTTAACGCGAGCGGATAGTGAACGCTTAACACAAAACTGTGAATATTGAGCGCATGAGGATCTCATGGTGAGCGGACGTTGAACACACGGTGAAAGAATAGTGAGCTAACGGAAAAATGGGAAAATAGAACGTTTTCTAATACATCTATTATATGTGTTTAGATGACAGTGTGTGTCAGACGTGCTCAGTTGATCGTGTGTATCAGCAGTGATAAGTTGACTGTGTGTGTGCTAAATGTGCTTAGTTGACTGTGTGTATTATACGTGTTTAAAAGACAGTGTGTGTCAGACGTGCTCAGTTGATCGTGTGTATCAGTAGTGTTCAGTTGACTGTGTGTGTGCTAAATGTGCTCAGTTGACTGTGTGTATTGTACGTGTTTAGATAACAGTGTGTGTCAGACGTGCTCAGTTGACGGTGTACGTTAGAAGTGTTCAGGTGAAAGTGTTCAATTGGTTGTGTATTAGTAAACTGTACACTTGGTATGTGAAAAATCAAGGAATGACATAACCTTTTAAAGACATATTAGGTCTGATATTATGTTTATTGGTGTTGTAACGGTATGCAGTGCTAATTGAAAAAAAAATGGCCTTTAAAAATATGATGTTCAAAATAGGTAGGAAAAACATCAAAAATTTTAAAGAGCAAGAGCCACTTAGGGCCTTTTTTTGGCCCTGAGAATTTCTGAAAAATCGAAACTGCTCAGTTTTAGTTGAAAATGCAACATTTATAACGTGGACCCTTGGTGACAGTGTATCTATTGAACATGACGTTATTCTCTCTCTAGTCAATGCATTATGACGTCATAAAATGCCTCATTTTTCCCATATCCTGTAAATTCCCTTAAAAATGGCCAAAAGTTGAGGTATTTTTTCAATATTTCATATAAAGCACAACCTTTGATCCAAAATATGCAATTACATAATGAAAGATCTGCTTCTGAAGATCACAAAACATGTTTTAATTTTTGGATCGTGGGCTGTGCTCATATTTTAAATCTTTGCTGAAGGTAGTCAAATACGCATGTTTTCTGCAAAATTCAAGAACATTGCATTTTCCAAAGCCTGTTTTCCAATACCTGGATTCTCAAAAAGAAATTTTGTTATAGGAAATGAAAGCACCAAGTCTCTACTTTATTTTGATATATGATATGGGACAGAGGGTGATAGTCAATTAATTGATATAAGGACAGGGCCATTTTATGCACAAAGTGAACCTAGCTCTTTATCAGACCTATCCTGAATATGCTTCAGTTGTTTTGGATGGCTGCTCTAAACCTTGAATAAATACAACTTTCCACCGCTAGAATTGTAACAGGACTACCTATTTTTTGTTTAGAGAAGCACTTCATTCTGAAAATGGTTGGGAAACTTTAAAAATGACTACTATATTCAAAATTCTTAGGGGAAGAGTACCTGAATATTTGCATAATAGTGTTCCCAAAAAGCGTGATAATGTATCCATATGCAATACCCGTGACAAACAAGATTATTTAATTCCAAGATGTAGATTAGAATTATTTAGAAATTCCGTCGTACCTGACTATTAAAAACAGAGGTCAGAAAAGCCATCTCAACATACATTTCGAAAAAAAAATTGATAACAAAAAATTAAAAATCCACCATCCTACTTTTCTTTCGGTAAAGCGAGATATCAATATCATTCATACTAAGCTACGACATTACTGTATACTAAACTATGATCTATATAAAGGAAATTATTAATAGTCCTTTATGTTCAAAAGCATAAAGATGTGTAACATTTCTTTTTAGCATGCAAAAATTATTCTAATGCAAAAAGTAATCTTTTAAATCGCTTGTTCATGCTTGAACTGGTCACTATTGATATAAATCTACTATTAATGATGTTAATTTGCCTTTACAGATAAATAGCAGTATATTTGCTGCTGTTAACGTTCATATATTTATTGACGAAACATGTAGATTCTCTAGTTGATATGTTATTTAATAGCATTTTCACTTGTATCAATTGTATTATTTTTCTTTAATTTGCATGAAATATTGTAATATATAAAGAAAATAACTAGTTAGTTTTAAGAACTTGTTTCCTATCCTTTTGTGTACTCAATAAAATATATTTAAAACAATGCTTTGTGAACAGTTAACACAAGCGGTTGGTGAACGCTGAACGCAAAACTGTGAAATGAGCGCATTATGAGCTCATGGTGAACAGACGTTGAACGCACGATGAATGAAAGTTGTGCAAACGGAAAAATTGGAAAGTAGAACGTCTTCTTATATATCTATATAGTTACTTAAAATATTTCAAAATATGTTTATTTACATTTCTTGGCTGTGCTAAAATTCAGAATAAAATAAATTAATGGACTTTTTCAAAGTAAATTTAAAAAAAAGATTCATTTCTATTGATATCATTGTGCTTCAACTGACAAAATTAAACGTTTTCCAATGTAAGTGTTCTCACCATGAAAAACCAAAACACATGAGTGGGTACTTTTTGTACGATTCGGTTGATCGGTGATCATGAATTCCGGGATGTGCTAAATTTTGTCTATAAAGAATATGTATACCTGACTATGTTTACGGGGCAGATCGACGTAATATTTCTATCTTGTTAAATTTTTTTTTATCTGGAGATGGTTTGTTTGTTTGTTTGTATGTTGTTTAACGTCTCTCCCGAGATTTTTTCACTTATATGGAAATGTCACCACTTGTCGGTGGAGAGCTGCAAATTTTGTCCTGTACTCGACACTTACGGTAATTTAGCAGTGAGGAATCTTTTCGTGCCAGCACCTACTGCGACACGGGACCTCGGTTTATACGGTCTCATCCGAAGGACCGGTCTCTAGGTCCCACAGTGGGATTCTAACCCGCGACGTAAGGATCAACTCCTTACTTCGCGACTCTAGAGAAGACGCTCTAACCTGCACTGCGCCACACGGGTGACTCTGGAGATGGTATTGTTAATCGTATACTTAAGATGTTTTAATTAGTTGACTGCGTGTATCAGATATGGTTATTTGATTGTGTGTGTCACATGTGGTTAGTTGACTGTGTGTTGGAGGTGCACAGGTAACCATGCATGTCTTTAAGAAGTGATTATAGTTGGCTGTGTGTGTTGAACGTGCTTAGTTGACTGTGTGCATTATATGTGTTTAGATGACAGTGTGTGTCAGACGTGCTCAGTTGATCGTGTGTATCAGTGGTGTTAAGTTGACTGTGTGTGTGCTAAATGTGCTTAGTTGGCTGTGTGTATTATACGTGTTTAGATGACAGTGTGTGTCAGACGTGCTCAGTTGACTGTGTGCTTTAGAAGTGTTCAGTTGATAGTGTGTAAATGAAAGTGTTCAATTGGTTGTGTATCAGTTAAGTGTTCATTTGGTATGTGAAAAATCAAGGAATGAAATAAACCTTTTTCGATACATATTAAGTCTGATTCTATGTTTAGTTGTTATTTTTAGTCAAACAGATAACATTTCTTCCCTCTAACTCCCTTTTACAAGAAGTGTCCATTTGCATGTGGGAAGTTAAGGTGTTCAGTCGGCACGTCATACACGTATAGGTGTGTGTGTGTGTGTGTGTGCGTTTTATGATTTTGTTTGATTGTTTGTTTGTTTTGGTTTTTTGAACTTTATGTGTTGCAATATTTAGATTCTGTAAAATCAGGCATTGAATAATGAAGCTTAGAGAGTTTAACACTACTATGTTAAATTAATTGCGTGGACCCTGAGGTCCATGCAGAAAATATACAAGCGGGGTTAAACCGGATGCCATGGGCTTACCTCAGGCTGCGCATACGCATATATGCTAGAGAGTTCACCTCCAAGACAACTTGCCCTTAGATCAATTCGACCTTTTCGAATTAGAATATGCCAAAATCATTGACAAACATCGCTCTAAAATTTGCACATCGTATTCGTGTATTCTTTGGCGTAGCCTAAATCCTAATTTCTCTTTTATACAAATATCCGTATATACAAACTAAATTCTATGGTAAAAGATTTTGAAATAAGTAAGAAGAACTTATATAGATCACAGTTTCAAAGCTTGAACATGTTGAATTAAAAACTTAAATCAACTACTAAGTTTTAAAAGATAGTTTTTTACCATGTTTACCGGCATTAGTTTTGTGCATCAAGGTTCGCAAAATAATTTGATAGACAGCAGTCCAAATATAGCTTGATACAGGCCTTTAGCAATGTTTTTCCATGTGGGGGAGAGGGAGAAACATAAAAAAAATCTTCGTACCACAGATCTGTGCTACACGTGTACCATCTATCTTTCCAATGAAATAGAATATCTTCCGTATGAATCCAGTACAGATGTCAAGTCCAAGCAGGTATGCATTGTATGTATCAAAATAGCCGGATTTTTTTAATGAAACTAAGAGCCAATCGGGGATAAAATTTAACAATTTTGCTATTAAATTGCTATTACTCACAGTAGGCAGATCATTGTAGAAATGTTAATGAAAGGTTAACCTGTGCCACCTTTCAGAGTAACCAATGAACTCGTCCATGGATGCATTGACGGTTGTTGCAACAAGAATAGAAATGGGATATGGGTTACGCTGTTCGACTTTTAATGTAATTTTCATTAGAAAAAAACTGCACATGTTATGAAACTGGTGTATAGTTCTTCATGTCCGTAGCAAATACTGTCACCAGTCGAAGCGTCACTAGCAAACAGTGCATACACCTGTGCTTGCAAGGCCAAAAAGCCTAGGTCTACACACGTGCGATGAGATTGTCAATCGCATCTTCTCAGACATTTCTGGCGAGCGCGTAAAAACACTTTGTTGCAGGTGTTGTATATTAACAATTCCGTTATTTAAAAAGAGACAGAGAAAAAACACACAAAAAATAAATTAATCTTTTTTTTTTTTGTTTTTAAATTGATCGAGATAATCAGTAACTTAGCATCGCTGTAATTAACTCGAGACCTTCTAGTGCTCCAGTACAGGGTCGGATCCAGCAGTTTTTTGAAAAGGGGGAGGAGTTCTAGGTCACACCACAGGCACTAAATTCAAGCCCTAAGCAAACGGTTTTCAAAGGGGGCAACCTCCAAAAAGAGTTGACAAGCAGAAAATAAAAATAATAATAAATAAAATAAAAATAAGAACCTGTGCACCACACTGTAAAATCCTATTTCGGGGAGGGGGGGGGGCTTCGTTTAACTTTTTGGTACATTTTAATTTCATTTAAATGTTTGATTTTCCATATTTTGAACCTTCCCGCAACAAAGAGTGCGGCGGAGCTTCCAATGCAAAAGATTTTTTTTTTTTAGAAAAAGTGAGCCCCTCTCCCCACATGCTACTGGGACATTTTGAACCTTTCTCTTCATTGATTAAAATATCCCTATAACATAAGGAGAGAAATATTCTCTTATGCATAATTACTTTCATGACTTTTTATGCATACTTCCTGAAGTTAGTTACTTCAGAAGACGGTCCAAAAATGGCATAGCCGCACGTTCGCCGAAATCTTCCAATGATGTCAAAGTACGTGCCATGTACACGTATGATGGTGTTCGCAGCTCTGTTAAGGCTGCCTAAAGGGGGCGGGGCTAATTTATTCAGGAAAAATTTACTGTGACATCACACAAATATAGCAATTCCTCACAATAACAGAAAATGAAATAATTTGCGAATCTAAACTGTATAAGAGTAATGAATTACATCAAAACTTACCACTGCATTCATTTTTGTCGCTAATTAAATCCCACACAGCAAGATACAAACAAGTCACTGATCGCAATGCACTTGTCGACATGATGTCATCATGGTAAAGTTTGACGCATTTTATGTGCAGTGAGAGGCGGATCAAGTATTTTTTTTACAGTGAAAAATGCATTTTATTATTAAACAGAATATTATTTGAAAATCTTAGATAGACCATTAATACAAATCTGAAACGTTTGTTAAGTGCATTATTTAAAAAATATCGAGAGAATGTATTGAATTAATCCTACCGTGTTTTTGTCTACAGGGTGTGCATGTTTCACGCTGAGGTGCCTTATTAAATCGCCTTTTCGCAAGGGCATACACTTAATAGATCTTGACCATTTTTTAAATACATATAATGGACATATTCCTTAACTTGAAAGCGCTGCTGCTTTCCTGAAATCGATACCATAACTTAATAAATACATAAAATACTTGGTAAAGGTCACACATATTTCGACATTAGCAAGATAACTTGAAATTTCAATTAATAAAATGCGAATTCTATTTAAAGCTGCAGCACTTTCCATAAACTACAAGTTATGTAGAAACAATCTATTACTTAAATTTTTAATGTTAACAAGGGTATGCCCTTGGATATTGAAATATGTTTGTGACCTACATACAGAACACATTACATGCATTTATCACGTGACTATCAAATAACGTGACCAAACCAAATTCAGTACAGAGCGGGGCATACAATGTTATTTCAAAGAACGCTAAAGTCATAAGATAATATAGTACCTTTACAAAATTAAAATTCATTTTAAAAAGGTATGTATTTATGCACGTTTATATTCTGTTGATTTCTTCGAAGTACGCCTTAACAGTGCTGGGTTGTCAATAAATAAATTGAATTGAAAAAAAATCAAAGTAAAACCTTTCATGTTACGTGTGGGTGGTCGAGGCCCGGGTCCGAGGTTGTGAAGGTACATGGAGGAAAGCAATAATCAAAACTTAGAGAGCAGAAAGGGCAGAGATTGAAGAACTTATTTTATTAAAAATACTTTCTGCACTTTACCGGTACGTACAAATTACATGGAAATAGCACGTGCTCTTTCTCTATAAGAAAGTCACGCGTCAGCGTGACGATTTCGCTAAAAAGGCAATAAAATGCAAAAGTAACGTATTTTTTGAATTCCTCGTCATTTTTTATGCTAATAAACTTCGTTTAATTAACGAAGTTATTAATTAAAACTGAAAGCATTTTAAAAACAAAACATTCGCTTTCATTCCGTCAGCCACATTCCAAAGTCATGACATTGTTAAGCACGTGACTTATTTCAATGCTGTGATTTGTCAAGGTATGTGACGTAAAATAGAGTTTGTCAGTTGCGCTTAATGTAAACAGTGAATCGGCTGATTGTGGTACTATGCCTTTTGTTTACGAATGATTTGTATGAGATATGCCGTGAACGGACATTTTTAATCGATTGGCTGCAAAATTTTCGACTTCTTGGGAATTTTAGTGGGAAATGTGACTCTTGCAATGATGGAAATGTTAGATAAGTGGAAGACAAATCTTACAGTAAGGATGGTGTAGTTTGGAGGTGTAGCAATAGACAGTGTAACAAAAAAACGTCAGTAAGAGAGGGATCCTGGTTTTCCGGAAGCCATTTATTTCTAGAGCAGGCAGTACAGTTAACATACTACTGGGTATACGAACTACCCGGGGATTTTATTGCTAGGGAACTTAAGATTGGAAGTGACCACACCATTGTAGACTGGAAAAATTTTGCAAGAGAGGTTTGTCTATGCATTTTAAAACAGGACAGTGAGAGGATTGGTGGACCAGGAAAACACGTGGAGATAGACGAGAGGAAATTTGGCAAGAGGAAGTACCATGGTGTAAGAGAGTGGATGGTGTTTGGTTGTTTCTTTGAAGTAGTGGAAGACAGTAGCGCAAACACCCTGAATCCTATTATTAAGAAATTTGTAGAACCTGGAACCATTATTTTATCAGACTGTTGGAAAGCCTATTCTAGTTTGAAATCGGAGGGATACGGTCATCTAGCTGTTAATCATTCTATCGAATTTAAAAATAAAGACACTGGAGCCTGTACAAACCTCATTGAATCCACCTGGAACGCAGTAAAAAAGTCTTTACCCAAAACCGGATCGCAGAAACAGCACTACGACAGTTATTTGATTGAATATTGCATAAGAAAGAAATATTTGAAAGACGTAGACGACAACTTAACCTCCTTTCTCTCTTTCATCAAACGTATTTACACCTGCAAAAAAGACAACCATTGGCCACTTTGACTCTTAACAACAAAGCATCTGAATGCTAGCGCAGACTTCTTTGACGACTAAGGTAAGTTTAATCACATGTTTAGTCATATACTCGGGACTACCGCCCCCAAACCCCCGCTTAATTTTATTAAAACCTGCTGTTTATTTTTCTTTCGCTTCCTAACGATAACAAAATGGCGTCGCCCATCATAGTTGATACGTTGCTAAGTTTTAATGCCGCGCCACCTCACGCGCGGATCTAGAATCAAAATGGCGGCCGTACCGGTAAAGTGCATTGTATCCAGGGGTTCCAACGTCCAGAAACACCCACCCCCTCCCTAGATCCGCCATTGGAGTTAAAATTCAACCATTACGATACCTGCACGCTTAAGCCTCTTTTAATTCTGTTGTTAATTTTAAAGGCTACAAAACAATTGTGATAGATACCTAGATCAACATTTCATTTTCATGTCATTTCAAGGTCATGATTTTTTTTTTTATCATTACAGCCTAATTAAGCAGACTTATATAATGATGAAAATTACTATATACATGTAAAAAAAAATTAATTTAATTCCACTTTTGTATAATCACTACATCTAGAAATTTTTTTGGAATTTCGTTTAAAAACACATACATATGGTCCACGTTTTGCTGTCCTTTTTAAAGGACAGCAACTTGTTTATTTTAAATTGGTGGGATAATTTAATAGCTTTATTTTTAAAAAAAAATAGTTTGAAAAGGTATATAATTGTACACTTATTTATATAATACTTTCATGTAAATTAGTTGAATCTGATTCGTCGAGAAACATTTGTTAAAAAACACTATTATCCGCTGAATGATGAAGCCACGGCCTCCAGCATAGCAACAGTCAACATTGCTTGACGACGGGTGATATTCCAAAAAATAGTGACTGCGCAGAACTTATGCACGCAAGGTTCACTGTTATATGTAGTTGTATAAAACATTCAGTATAATATAATAAATATTGCATGGACACTATAGTGATCACTTTGATCTTTGATTTACTATAGCGATCAATACGACACTTTAGTGATAACAACTAATAACCAAAAATATAACTAAATAAATATAGTGATAACTATAGTTAACTATATAACTTTTTGTTAGGGTACCACTCTACATGTATTGGTGTCTCCTGGCGATTCCCACACTTAGTGATATGCCATCCCTTTCCCCTGTATCCATTATTTAGGTCTTAAAACAATGTATAAGAGGATAAACTGATTTATCAAAACCGTCATCAGAAAGGTTTATTTTGCACTCTAAATACGCCAATATCATCTATAAGTGTGTAGCACTGTTAAGGCTACATAAAGGAGGTGTGGCCTAAATTTATACGTGAAATACTTACTGCGACGTCAGTCAAAAAATATAAATTCTTCATAATATCAAAAATGAAATGATTCGCGAGTTAAACTGTAAAAAAGTATTAAACTACATCAAAACTTACCACTACTTTTTTTCTGTCGCTAGTTAAATCCCACACAGCAAGATATGAACAATTCGCAATGCATTTGTTATCATGATGTCATCATGATAAAATTTGACGCATTTTATGTGCAGTGAGTGGTGGATCAATTGATTGTTTTTCACAGTGAGAAATGCATTTTATTGATAAAAAGAAAATTATTTACAAGACTTTTAATAGACCAGTAGTTCATATGTTTAAGACTGATTAAATGCCCGTATTAATTTTGTTTCTTGAAAGCTTATTAAATTTATTATCCCGTGTTTTGTGCAAAGAAATGGCACGAATAACCTCTAAGTGCCTCGATGTATCGCCCTAGCGGAAGGGCTATTAATAAATCTTTACTTCTTTTTAATTATGGATAGAAGAAGTGTTCCTTAACTTGAAAAGTGCTGGTGCTTTTGTGAATTCGAGAACTTAACGTAATTTAATTATAAACACATAAAATACATTGTAAAGGACTCAAGGATTTCTCAGTCGGAGTCCCATTACTTGAAATTTAAATTAAAAAATAAAATTTTTAGTTAAAGCAGCAACACTTTACAAAAAAGCACTAAATGTATAGAAATGATTTATGAATTAAAATTTTACTTTGATTGAGGGTATGCACTTGAAATGTGTTTATGACCTCCGTGCAGTACACATAATATGCATTTATCACGTGACTGTCAAATCAAGTGACCAAGCTAAATTCGCTACAAAGTGGGATTTTACTAAGTTATTTCATAAAAAGTGATAAAATAAAAGCTTTACAAAAACAAGCTCAGTTTTAGAAGATTTGTATTTGTGCACTACATTCCTTGATTTCTTCATAGTATGCCTTAACAGTGCTGTGTGCAGTCTCTAGAAGCAGTTCTGTTTCATAAAATGAATAATTTGTAGTGTTATACAGATAAAACAAACAAATTGATAAAACATTTTTTTTCCCGAAATTAAAGCAAAAAATAACCAAGAACATAAAACTAAAAAAGAGTTAGCTCAGCATCGTCTCTTTGTTTTGCTGCATGTAACATGTATCAATTACCAGTCACAGCAAACTCAGTCTATTCAGTATAAAAAGACCACTTAGTTTTCGCCAGATACAACACACACTTAGTATACAACCCCTTCATATTTAGTCGTGACTTATCAGTATTACGTGTCTTCTTGGAATGATACTTTACAAGTGAGAAGACAGCATTTTAACATTATGTATTTCAAGGATCGGTGTTTAACATTCATTTTTTACGATAACTGTATTGTAAATGATGTAGTCTGAGAATTATGCAAAAAAAAAAAAAAAAAAAAAAAAAAAAAAAAAAAAAAAAAAAAAAACACTTTAACACCTTATATTTCTTTTGTGAACTACAATCTCAATGTAATAAAAATTATGTCAAAATTGATTACACTCTGAGACAAGGAACAAAGTTAAGCCTTCACTAGGTAGAGTTTCATAGAAAGGTTAATAAAATTAGGCGAGAAAAGATGTACAAATTCACATAGAGAGGCAAACATGTCTCTTGAAAACTAAAATTTTAATTTCCAATAAATATGTCATGACTGATTTTACATTAATTTTAGTTTTAAGCTTTTATCATCAACACCGTCTTTTGAAGAGCTTCGAAAATTCTTTTCCAGTGATACCATACTGCATATTTACTATTAATCACGTTTGAATTGGCATACTCTCCGTTAAGGTTTGATCTGTGACAGTATTTGTACCACCAGGCTCCGTGATGTGATGTAGCATAGTTATAACCACTAAATCTATCATTGTCTTGATCCTTAGTGCTGAATTTCATTTCATTATGATAAGTCAAACTATTACCTGTAACAGAGAATAGATAACATTAGAGTCTACTGCTTATGTATTGAGTATTTATCATAAAACATTGTCGCCCTCATGGCACAGTGGTTAGAGCGTCTGTTCTAGAGTCTCGAAGTAAGGAGTCGATCCTTACGTCGCGGTTTCGAATCCCACTGTGGGACGTGGAGACCGGTCCTTCGGATGAGACTGTATAAACCGAGGTCCCGTGTCGCAGTAGGTGCTGGCACGAAAAAGATCCTTCACTGCTCAATGGCCGTGAGTGCCAAGAATAGGACAAAATTTGCAGCTCTCCACCGGCAAGTGGTGGCGTCTCCATTTGAGTGAAAAATTCTTGAGAGGGACGTTAAACAACATACAATCAATCAATCACAAAACATAAACAACCAATGTAGTTTGCATTGTCCCAATCTTTATTATAAATGACAAGGTGACGATAATGAACAGTGATCTTCGGAAATAAAGTAATACCACTCTTATGAGTCGCCATTTTACCTATAATATGCTTTTAATAGTATTTAACTTTGACAATACAGGGGTTATAACTCTTGCAGGTTTCAAAGAAAACATTAAAAACAACTAAGAGTTTAGCATAGACATACATTAATGATTGATTGATTGATTGATTGTCAGCTTTGGTCAGAAGGTTAAAACCAAGCACGGAGGAATTTTTATAATTGCTAATGAGTAATGTTTGGGGGTCTAAGCACTGAGCGTAGCACGTCTGTAGCAGAGCTAGAACTGGTCCAATGAAGTAGAAAGTGACCGCTTTCGAATATTTGGCTGATGCCATCTAAGTTTTCCTTTAAAGCCATTGCAAACAATTTTTCCCGGTGGATCTTATCACAGCTGGCAATTGTTTCGGAATTCGATACTGCTATTCTGCAAGCATATGTATCTACCCTTAAAAATGTCTATTTATTATTGATGAGGACGGACTCATATGTTGGTTTCATTGAGGTATTGTTTTATTGTTAAATGTACCAGAAATAAAGATATATCAAAGTATTTCGGGTACAGTTCTGTCGATAATAAAGAGTTTAATTATTTCATCACTCCGTTAATTACTCTGATAATTACCGCAAATTAGGGATTCATGTCCAAGCGAAAAGACTGAAAGCAATTATTTATGGCAAATTTTACGTGTAAGAATATTTGAAAGATTGTATTCAATAAATTATGTAAATAAATGAGATTCATTCCCTTTCTTTTTATAGTATTCAGTACGAAGGAACCAAAGTCAAAGCATGTTTTATTAGACTAGAAATAAAACTTAGATATCTTTAAATATCATGAAACAAACTTCACAAGACAATTCAAAATTACTTCTCGAAATCGTGAAAATTGACGTTGAAGAAATACCTGATATATCAGCAGAAATTGCAGTTTCATCGAAGGAAAGGTAAGATTGACAACTTGGAATCGTTCCATGTGCTGAAATACTTCAGAGCCATATTTGAACATTTTGAAACTACGATTCGATACATACACCACACTGTAATGTTCCCCTCATCAGCTGAGGAGGGGCATTAGTCAGGGGGCGTACAGCTTTGTGGTTTACAAACCAGCTTATCAAACAAACCATCAGCGGTTCAAAATACAATACGAGTCACTTCTCCGCGCATCATTGGAGGTTTGACCAGAGCTTGGCAGTGGACAGAAACACAAGCTATGGACAAAATTAGAATATGTTGCCAATCTGAACACTAATATGAAGAACGTTCTGTAAGAAGTAAGAAATGAATGGATCCACAAATACATGCATAAGACTGATATTATATTGTGTTAATTTCTAACTGTTTAACAATGAACAGTACTTTTTAAAAGGGCAATTCCAGCAAATGAATTACAAGGAAATAGAGAGTTGCAGAATATTTCCCTTAAAATTACTACAATTGTTGTCTTCATTTTTCACCAATATGCACCCGAAGCCAAAATAGACTTTCACATTTATTTACTAAAGAAATATTCATAGTTCATAGGCAGCCCATTACAAAATCAGTTATTTACTAGTATTTCAACCTTTTCACAAAAAGTACATCTTTTGTCCTTGGTATGATTCATGATCAATTCTGGTAAAATGTCTCGGGTTCAACAAAAACTTCGTAAATTTTAACTATAAAATCAGAAGAAAAATTAACATTAAAACATCTGACTTATGCAACTTTTGCAGGGAGGATATTGAAACTATTCAACATATATTTGTAACTTGTAATGGCATATTAGATTTCTGGAGAATTTTGAGCATGCATATCTACAGAACATCCTCTAAAAGAATTGGTTTTGATAGTTAAAATATAATTTTGTATGAAATATCGCTCACTAACGATAACACAATTATAAATTTTATTATATTACAGTACCTGCATCGTTATTCTTTACAGGATACACGATACGATAGGATAAACGCACGATACGATAGGATACACGCACGATAGGACAGGATACACGCACGATAGGATAAACGCAAAACACGATAAGTCAAAATACGTTAAACGCAAAACACGATAGACCTGATACACGATCTTCACGATAGGATAAACGCAAACGATAGGATTGTTTCAAAATGCGAAACGTTTTTTGACAAGACGAAAAGTTTTCTTTTTGATATACTATAGTAAGGTAATTTTAATTACTTACAAAGCCGCAAATCGAAATGATAAAACATTTTAAATTTATCATGATAAAACATTTGAAGTAATTATGCTTTGTAAAAGATGTGGTATTCTTGTCAATAAAAGTGATCGTCATCAAATTCAAACTGTAATTATTTTAAGAATAATCCACTCTATGATGGAAATTAGGCGATTTTTTTGTGTAATTATACAAATGTCGAAATTCCTTCGAATCGTTAAATTTGCTGAAATTGCTAGTTGCATTGAGACAGACCGTGCACTGGACTGTGAATAATTAATCTCTCCTATATATAAATATATATGTCACACATATCCCGTGCACATAGAAATTATTTACATATTCCAAGTACATTCCAAGTACATACATTGTATATGTATATATGAGGAAGGAGACCTGCGAAAAAAATCGAATTTAATAAAATCAATAAACGTCACTAGATCTGTCATCATCTATTATCCGAAAAAATATCGCATCTCCATTCTTTTGTATTTATTTTGGTATTTTTATAAGCCTGTAAGATTAAGCTAGAAGGGAGCATGCAGTCGTATAAATAAAAAAAATGTTACAGTGTACCAGCATGTGTAGTATACAATAGTAATATAATGCTTATATAATATTGCCCATCGACAATAATAATGTCTTTAACCATTTTTGTTTACTTTTCAAAACATTTCTTTTTAGATCCCAACCCCCTCCCCCCGGCCGCCCCCAAAGAAATGATATTGCTTTCTTAGCGTGCTTGTGTTATAAGCATTTACAATAACAGAATTTGTATCTACTATAGATACGTGTAAACTAAGCTTACAATATATATGAATATATTTATTGGTACTTAAACTTTGTATTAAATAACATTGAATGGTTACATTTACGTACACTTGTTTACAACATATTAGAACACACACAAAAAATAAATAATAAATCAATTTCCGCAATTTGACAAGTGGATTTTCGGATTGAATAATTGTCAATTATTGCTCTTAGACTTTGTAATAATTGTTACAAAACTTATCTTATATAGGACGACATCGGCAAAATTAGACAAAACTTTGTAAATTTTGAAAGTCTTAACCCCATTTGAGGCACAGTCAGCGGGGAAGGGGGGTCCATACCCCCCTCCCCCCTAAAAAAAAATCCGATTCAAAAAGCCAAAAAATAAATAAATAAATAAATTAAAATAAGATAAAATAAAAATATATATTGACTTCTTCAATATAGTCACGTATTATATGCAATCGATAAACACGAATAAAATTAAATGCAAGGTATTTACCAGTCTTGTGTATCACCGCAGAACCGGACGATTTTTTTTTCATGTATCTTTGAGACGCCTTTACATGTAACAACGACAGACAACACAGAAAACCCTAAGAACCAGAAGTACCGCAAGCGCATTTTTTTTATTTGATCACACCAATCATGTTTATGACTGTAAACCTATAAAAATAACATAAAAATATACAAATGAACTAAATCAACGAAGTTTGGAGGACAAATCTCGCCTATATTTCTTTGATTCAATTATTCAATTTTTAATCTGTAACGGAAGTGTACATTTACCAATTTTCTTAGTATAAAATCTTTAATTGTTAATTAAGTGTTGTTCATAAAAATTATGAACAATATCCAGAAAATAAGTAGATGCATTTCATTGAAACCCAGTAGGGTTCAAGGTAAATACTTGACACCAGGTGAGAGCTAGAGTTCAGGTATGTCTACGTTGAATACACACGGGCCAGTCATGTAGGGGAAAGGGGGGAGGGGGGGGGGGTCTTGACTTGACAAGAAGACAAGTGTACTGATTAGGCAGGTAGGTGTCAGTTCTCTTGTCACGGGAGCGCTTCCACCTGTCACTAAGTTACGGTATATATTACTTCATCTCCGCGCCGAAGTAGGTAAGATGTACAATAAAAATTTGTATGGTTTTGTTTATTTATTTTTTACATCTTCTAAATGCAGTAGTTAAATATGAATGGCAAACATCGATATTATAATATATACTTATCAGAGAAAAATAATAATACAAAGGAACAACAAAACTTGCGCTAATAGACAAAATTTATGTTTCCGTTATTGATAAAAAGGATAGCCTTAATAAAGATACTGATATTTTTTTATTCATAATTTACTTTTTGCACACATGTACCTAATGTTTTATGTTTCTATAATTATCAAAACAAAGTTAATAAAGGTCTCGCTTATGTGACTCTGAATGTGTAAAGGGATTATAATATTTCTATCTTTGACAAAAATATTTCTGACATATCGACAAATTAAAAAAAAAAAAAAAAAAACGAATGACTCAAATAGTATATCGATTATTTCATGTACAAAAATAGAATTTGACTCTCGATTTATGCTCTCTGCTTGGTGACGGTACTTGACGTTTATTTATTTATTTATTTTCTTTAAAAAATATACCAGAGTTAGAGTATTAATTTCTCTTTTTGTTCAACAGTTAGATTAATCCTAAATAAATTAACAAAACGAAAGATGAACTCGAGATATCTCGGGTGTTTCTTTTCAAGGTAAAGATAAAAAGCGAGGGTTTCCGAATGCACACGATAAACGCAAAACACGATACACGATAGAACCTGATAAACGATTTTCACGATAAACGCAAAACCTGATAAACGGAAAACACGATACGATAGGATACGATAGGATACACGCACGATACGACAGGATACACGCACGATACGATAGGATAAACGCACGATAGGACACGATAAAATTGTAAAGAATAACGATGCGGGTACTGTATACTCTAAGCAGTATATTTTTACCTGCTTATCAGAAAGTAAAAAACACAAACTTTCTGGGCCTTATATCATTTGAAATGAAATATAAAATTGAGAAATGTGTATCAATTCATAACTTCAAACATGATATTTTGATAAAAAAAAAAAAAAAAATTGGACTTATGGAAGAAAATGTTCGAACCCATTTGATATATTTTTTAATACTATTGATTGTGAACAACTGATGTTATGAATTTTCTCCTCTTAAAGCAACCTGTTTATATCTATAATTTCAGTTTCTTCCTATGAGTGGATGTGTGTGTACGTAAAACATCCATAGCATATTGTTTTTGCCCACATTAAATTTTATCTATCTATCTATCTATCTATCTATCTATATATATATATATATATATATATATATATATATATATATATATATATATATATATATATATATATATATATATATATATATATATATAAGTCCTTTCAACAAAGATACACAATGGTTTTTCCGTAAATGTTCTATCAAGCCTCTTCCTTTACATCTGACTAAATTATCAACAGCAAAGAAGGAGAAATATCAGAAGTAGTGTATTGCAATATATTCGAGAAGTTGTGTAAATTAGATGTGGATAATTAAAAACTCCAAGGAGATTTTAGATATTAAGAAGATGCTCGAGTTTCTGATTGACAATGTGTAGTTATGTAATTTTTGAGGATCAGGTCTTCCAACATTCTGTCGGAAATACCATGAGTACTAATTGCGCCCAGTTATGAGCAGACCTTTTTTTGTATTCATATGAAGCAGAATTTATTCAAAAACGTATACGTGAGAAGAAAATATTTGCTGTGGCCTTCAGCTGGACATATAGATATATCGACAATGTATTATTAATTATTAACAACAGTTACTTCCATTCATATGTCTACTCGATGTATCCCAGTGAACTTGAAATAAAGGATACCACATGAATTGATACATTTGTTTAATAACTGGGTATTTTACAAGAAAAAGACGTCAATAGTAACTTAAAAACAAAACTATGATAAACGTGATAACTCAAATTTTCTATCGTCAACTTTCCTTATTTATGTAGCAATATACCTTTAACACCTGCATATGGGGTTTATATCTCCCAGTTGATTCGATACGAAAAAGCATGCTTCATGTACAAACAATTTCTGAAACAAGGCAAGCTACTGACAAGCGAGCTGAAGAAAGAAGGATATCAATAGTTTCGTGTAAAATCATTATAACATAAGTTCTATGGTCGACACAATGACCTTCTCAGCAAATACAATCTATCATTAAGTCGAATGCTGACTAAGGTTTTTCATACTCATAGTTAGGCCGTTATTTAAACAGAATTGTCTAGATATTTTTTTTCCGTTTACCCGATCATGACAATAGGCACACGGCGGGTGTGACTGGTCGACAGGGGATGCTTACTGCTCCTAATCATCATGTCGTACTTTGGCTGACGTGTATGCTACAAATTGTAAGACCTTTGGTTTATATTTAATTTGACTACGGATTATCCCGTCTACTTGATCAATACATAGGACTCATAGAGGGTTTGACCGGTAAACAGGGAATACATGCTTCTTCTGAATGTCTGATCCCACCTCTGGAATTTCGTTGGTCTCTGCTTTATGCCCTGTTCACAGATTTGTATTGTTTGTAGATTTTTTTGAGATCGAACACTCTTCGTTACCTTCACTATTTTCATAAATTGCTAATAGCTCGAGAATGTTAATTGCAAATGTATACAAAAAATAAACGATACCATCATCGTAATACATATCTTTCCTGTTCCATATAGTCCTGTGAAACCTGCTTTATTTAGGAAAGATAACCAGAACATTAATTAGCTACTCCAGATGACGTAACGTCTGCTATTGTTTTTAAGAGTTAAAGTGAAGAATACGTTCGTAATCAATCTCATAAATTCGGAAATGTACGATAGTAAAGATTAATAACTGAGTTACCAATACTGAGTATTTACATAATTGTAGTAATTTCCTTGGGTATAGGTTGTAATAAGCTTGACTAATAGAAAGAAAAGCTGAACGATTTCATGTATTAGTAAATTTAGTGTAACTTTATGAGCGCGAACTAATAATAAGAGGAATGGGTTGCGGGCTGTTGTTAATGATAGGGTTGAGTAATCAAAGGTTTTTGATTAAAGGGAGATACCTTAAAAGAATTGAACACAGTATAAATTAAAGGGAGATGACGTAATAACTTAGTATTGTGTAATAAGATAGAAAGGGCATTGAATTTGTGACCACTGTACCAGACAAACCTTCCTAACTCAGGTTGAGCTGTGAAACGCAAATCTTGCCTCGAAAGATAAGACAACCCCTATAGAGTCTCAGAGAGAGACAAGAGACCCGTTACGCGTATTTATAGAAATCATTTATGTGTTAGAAAGTACACATGGAGAAACGAGACGTTATTTTTATTAGTTCTATAGTATACCTTAATGAAAAATATGAAAATTATGAGTAAAATATTTTTTTTCAAATCTGATTAATTAAGTCTCAGTTGTTATTGTGTTATTGACATTTTTTACCAGATCATTATTAATTTATGATTTTATTAAAAGGGTTTACTGTTATTACTATAGGCACTCCTCAACATGGGAGTGTTTAAGATATGAACGCGAATCGTTTTGAACTTCCGGATATTAATTACAATGCCAAAAGTGATCAAGTGAAATCTAAAAACTGGTACATCTAGTAAAAAAAAATCGTTTTGAACATGCCACAGGTATAGTTTCGATTAAAAAAAGAAAACTTTTTCAACACATCGCATTTATTGTGCTGTGCAGTTTAGTCTGCAGAAATATCGGTATGATCCAGGGAATCATCAAGTTGAAAGGTTATCCTTTTTGTTATCTGGAGATCTGATAATACATTATAGGTATATATTACATCTTTATTTAGATGAAAACATTTTTACCATTAATCAATGAATCAGTGATATTAATAAAGATGAATTATCAATGAAGTAATTTCTTTTCAATAATAAATGCATTGAAAATTAATAAGCTGACATACATACCATTTCTGTTAATCTTGAATTTAAAAAAAAAATAATTCAATTTATTTTTTCTATTTATTTATTTTTTATTTATTTATCTATTTTTTATTTATTTACATTTCATTTTTATTTATTTTATTATTAGGTCTTTCCACCTTTCTGTGGAAAGACCTATTGAAATTGTTCTGTTTATTATTATTATTATTATTATTTTTCCGCCGAATGGTTTTTTGTTTCAAAAGTTATCAAAAAGATTTATGGTCCATAAGAATGTACTTCATAAAAGATTTTTGCAGTTGACCCTGCGTATATGAACTTTGACCTCTTAAGGAGTTACAACCCCTTTTGCAATAAAAGCTTGTTATCGCTACTCCTTCAAAACCGTAAACTGTAGAGCTACAGAACCTTCACCAATGTCTTCAATTAATTGAGGGGACTCTTCAATCTTTTCATTGCGAAAGTATTCGTCGACCCCTTTTATGAGTTATTGCCCCTGAAAGTTTTTGATGTTTACGAATAATTAAAAATTTTCAAAACGATCAGTCGTAGAGACATGAGACCAACTGCATAAGATTCATTGACCTTTGACCTTAAAATATATGCAAAGGTCAAAGGTCAAGGTCATTCAAAATGTGAGAAATTAAGCTCTTTTTATATCTCTTTTGTCTTTCAACATATACTAAATACCTTTGCATCATTAATATGTCCTCTTAAAACTATTTCAAAGATTTTATACTTGTCCCCTAAAATTTACCCCTTTAAAAGTTATTGCCCCTTTTACTGAAGACCTTGTTATCGCTACTCCTCCGAAACCGTAAACCGTAGAGGCACAAAACCTTCACTAATGTCTTCAGGGTCTTTAGACACAACTTCAATCTATTCAGTGCAAAACTATCCGATGACCCTTTATATGAGTTATCGCCCTTTAACGTCTTTGCGCTTACTATTAAACCTTATAACTTTAAAACGAAAGGTTGTAGAAGCATGGGGTCAAGTGCAATGTGACCCTTGGCCTTTGACCTTGAATATTCGTTCAAGGTCAAAGGTCAAGGTCATTTCAATTTTTTTTAAATTTTTCATTTTTTCTATCTTTCAAGCCATTTATGGATTCTTTTTTGTATAAAAATGAAATTTAGAGAGTAAAATATACAAAATATTTGAAATTTAAAGAAGGTGGAAAGACCTCTAATTGTTCAAGAACAATTAGTCTACTAGTTATTATTATTATTATTTTTTTTTTTTTTTTTAATTTTTTTAATTTTTTTTTTATTTTTGTAGTGTTGAATTTTTAACTTTTCATTAAGGCATAGTTTTGTATTTATAGAGTCAAGTTATGACGTCATACTGAAGTACTTCTTTTCGCATAAGACTCATTGACGTCTATACAATGCATAATGATAGTAAATATTTTAGCCCTGACTTTTCTGATTTATCAATGTTACATTATACAAAATAGTGTGAATTTCCAGAATAATGATCTGCATGCCTTTGTAGAGAAATTAATTTATCTTTTTTTTCAAATCTATTAAAAGCTTCACAAAAAAAACTGAGTTAAAAATTCACTTGTCAACATTCAAGTGTTTTACTTTTGAATATGGGCTTTGCTTTGTAGATTAACAAAGCATGGTCTTGTCAACCTTTACTAACGTTCTTTTTGAACGCAGGATCAGCTTCTCTTCATGTTCATTTTTATTTTGACGCTATCTTCGTTTATTTGTTCCCCGGATCCTTTCAATAATAATTTTCATGGTTAGAGACAGAACTATGTGCAGCTTCAAATGCACTGCAGGGTGTAGTTGCATTGACCTCTATTATTCGGGAAAAATCTAAAAAGAAATTCTTTTTTCACAAAAATGTTGCAGTTACTTGTTTATCCAATTTACTGATGACATCAACGTTATCAGTTTTGATTAAGTGATTATGCCATTTTTGAAAAAAAGGTTGAACCAAAATATTTTCATTATCAATTTGCAAACTGAAAATAACCATTATATAGTAAAAAAAAAAGTTAAAAGATACAAGTTTTCCCTTAAAAATTAAGCATCCTGTCTTCTGAATTAATTTATTAATTGAAAACTGTTTTATAACATAAAATGCAAAACAAACTCCTATAATGAATGATCATGTAACATCTAAAACTGAGCATATCACAAGACATATCACAAGAAAAATGTAGGTATGCAAAAACCCCTTCACAAATATTAGTCCTGAATGCAATTTTAATTTTCTTGTAGTACATAATCCATGATTATGTGTTCACCATCCTCTGGATTGTAGGTACTCACACCTGCAATAATACACACTATTGAGAATCTAAACTGTTTTGTAAATAAATGTTATTAATGGCCTATATACGTTGGTTCAGTTGATTTGAACAGAGGAAAATAAAATTATGAGAAATAAAAGGCCAATTGATCACATAGCACTGATCTGAAACATTTTTATACCCCCCCCCCCCCGTTGAAAAGCAGGGAGGGTATATAGTGTTGGGTGTCTGTCCGTCCGTCCGTCCGTCTGTCTGTTTGTAAGTCCGTCCGTTACGCTTTGGGGTACCCATCTCTTATCCGCAACTCCTCTTATAACACTGAATGAAATTTCATGAGAAATCGACAGAATTTTTGTTACATGGTGCCACTGTGCACTTCCTATTTTACCTTTTGAGATGAACACTTATTTTGAGTCTCCCATAGCAAAACATGAACTTTATCATTGTTAATCATATAGGAGGCGGGGTATATTATTTTGTGGGCTCAGTGCTCACAGTACCTCTAGTTCAGTGTTTTAGTATTTTGATTGATTTGCATTATCCTTCTTTTTTTTCCTAAGTAAAACAAACCTTGCATTGTCATATGTACAAAACTTCTTATCGTTTAATTATAAAATCCCATATAACGTTTTGGGGGTTCTTATTATGGTCGTTTCGAATATGGCTACACGAGAATTGATTCAGAAAACTGAATCTTACAATCACAAATTATATGCGATTGATTTCCAACACATTCTATTAAAAATCTGGACCTAAACTAAAAATTTCAATCTGCATTCTTATTCTTCCTATATAATTTAACTGAGAGAAAAGTTGTTTGAAATGTTTTGCTTTTACAAAACTGTATTTCTTTTTTCAAGATGTCAATTAAGATCACTAAGAATCCTGCTTTTTTCTAACTTTTGACATGAACTAAAGAAAGATTCTTTATGAATATCCTTGCTCAGTTATTATTGGAAAATGTTTAATTCATATTTTGCCCTGAATTTCATCGATACCTAGAAACCTCATTCCTTTACATTTACCACCTGTTAACCTGAAAAAGTTATACTTAGAGCAGACATACATACCAGCACTATACAAAATTGCTAACGCACCACTTGTTATTCTCCTTTTATTGAACATTTGCTTGATCGGTACTAGTAATCTAATAAGCCAAATTCCCAATAGAGTGGAACTGACAAATGTCCAAGTGTCATGACAAGACCCTTAAATGACATTCTTGCCCAAAAACCTATTTCCCGCCTTGCACTGTGCACCGTTTTTACCCAGATATGAATTTGTTGATTACTGATGGTTGTCAGCGAAGTTGCAACAGAAGTAACCTCCCAGTTAAAAATCAAATAATATATCGCCTGGTAGTCACCCAGTACATTCGTATCCATACCCAGTCCACCCATCTTCCGGTTGCCAAAATTTTCTGAAACAATCTTGAAATAGTCGTGTGGTGACTACATGTACTTAATGCCGTGACAATCTTTAGAAAACTTTTTTATGTCTATTTGCAACAATTATTTAGTAGAAGAAAGAATAATCTTTTATTTTAACTTTTTATAAATTGCTCCTAAGGAACGCCCTGCAGAAACCATACTAACTGTCGGAGAGATTTCTTATTTTAAATATCTTTTATTCTACATGTCTTAACAAAATATTTGTTATTTTTTTCCTGAGTTTTTAAGTAGTACAAACATAAAGAATTCAAAAGCAATAGGAAAAAAAGAATATTAATTCGAAAAAAAAATCGAAAAAATTCTGAGCACGATTTTCATTTTTCTGTGAAATGGTTGTGCTTCAGTTAACATTGTACTTATTTATCAGTTAAGACATTTAAATTCCTCAGTTTTTATATTAGCAATTTCGTCTTGTGTATACTAGCACTAGACTAGCAGATACTAAGCAGTAGTTAGAATAACCTAGAATAAAATGCTTTTTCAAGTACAATTTGTGTTGCATTAAAGGTAGGGACAGAAGTTACCGCCAGGAACTTACCAACTCCCAGTACTGTAGATGGCGCCTTCTTGAACTGCCAGTAGGACAAACCAGTAACGCTCTCTTTACCCCCCAGCTTTTCTATAAAGTATCCCATTTTACCATAACATGTTGCTGAAAACCTGAAGAAATACAAAATCATAAAAGAATGGTGTTTCTGTTTTGACTTCTAAGGTTGTATACTTTCTTTATGAGTTTTTAATACAATTTCAATAATTTTAACATAATATTAATGTATACTTACATTGTAAACTAAATTCATTTTATTTTTCACGTGTAATATTTTCAAGACGCAACCTGTTATAAGTTTCTCAATTATCATTGTTGTTCGGAAATACTGGTTTTGCACTATCATACATGTACATCCTAACTTTAAAGGGATGTAAACAATAAAGTTAATCTACTCACTGAAAGTTTTTATCGTTCTCAGCCGCCTGCTCCATAAACCTGATGAATGGTTGACCAGCCTTTGACGTCACTTTCTGTTCATATTTAAACATAGGTTCAGCTACTGTGTTACGTATCGTGTATTTGATCGTAATATCCTCTAAAAATGAAATTAAATTTGTTAGAAACATGATTATTGAAATCTAATTAAATTAATTTTCGTTCATTAATTCAAATGTACATTGTGACATTTAAATATTCTTTCATTTCATTAGTAGATGGGGCGAAAAATTCGAGTTTTTCATTTAAAAACAGAAAAAAGTATAAATTCCCTCTTCAGAAGAGCAAGCCAACAGCAAATAAGATTACTATAGGCTACTACTCCCCGAAAGTGTAGGTCTGACAAACAGGATACATTATTTAACAAAGTGTGTGCAGTAAGTAACAAGCTGATCACTGGGAAAAATAAAGAAAATTAGACAAGCTCGTTGCAAATCAACAAGTTTGTCTATCGTCCAATTTTCATGGAATGGAGACATATCCTTATAAACTACGGCAATCGACGAGATGTCGGACGTCTTCTATCATATTTTTTCTCTGAAATATGCATTGAGATAATCAAATATGACCGATTTATGACTACATCCGGTATGACTGGAAGTGAGGTCATTCGGCGACATTTTATGATCTCCCTAGTTGCCTCTTGCTCCTTTGAACATCTTTACTTCTATGATGCTTTAAATTTCCTAAAACCTTCCTAAAACCTTTTTAGATATCAAGAAATTTCCTAATACCTTTTTAGATATCAAGAAAAAGCCGTAGATCCTTAATTTTAGGGGCAAGTCCCTATTTGTTGATATCATATGAGAAATCATGTCATTCTGCACAACTTTTCGTTCATGAACAGGTAAAAAGATTTTGAAGAAAAAGTGTTAGAAATTTTTAAATTATCGATACGTCTTTTTTAGGGAAATACCGGGCGGTGAATTTTCGAACTTCCGTTGGTAATGAAATACGTAATTCACATCTACGTAAGTTGCTCTATCATCACTGAAAATTTCATTTAACTATTTAAAACGATTTTTGAGAAAACGTACAACCATTCCCCACGTTAAATTGAAGTCCAGGGTTTTTGACAACATAAACAGCTGCTTTTTCAATAAAAATGGAACTCGTAAATACACTTACTTTGTCATTGGTCATTTACAAAATTATTTTGTTGAAAAGCACTCTGATTGTACATACAAGAACTCTGAAGTTGATATTAAAAAGATGCTTGAGTTTCTGATTGACAATATCTATGTAGTTTTTGGAGAGCAGGTCTTCCAACAATCTGTTAGAGTTCCCCTGAATACCAATTGCGCCCCCTTATTCGGATACCTTTTTTGTATTCATATGAAGCAGAATTTATTCAAAAACTTCTACATGAGAAGAAGAAAACACTTGCTGTGGCCTTCAACTCGACATTTCGATATATCGACGACGTATTATCAATTAACAATAGTTACTTTCATTCATATGTCGACTCGATATATCCCAGTGAGCTAGAAATAAATGATACCACAGATTCTGATCTGTTTCATATTTAGATATTTTACTATTAAAAGAAGTTAATGGTAACCTAACAACAAAGCTTTATGATAAACGTGATAATTTCAACTTTTCAATCGCCAGCTTCCCTTACTTAAGTAGCAATACACCCTGTACACCTTCATATGGGGTCTATGTCTCTTAGTTGATTCGATACACAAGAGCATGCTCTACGTATGAACAATTTCTAAAACGATACAAACTATTGACAAACAAGTTGATGAAACAAGGATATCAACAATCTCATTTGAAGTCATCTTTTCGCAAGTTTTACGGTCGATACAATGACCTTGTCAGCATATACAACCTATCATTGAGTCAAATGCTGACTGACGTTTTTCATACTAATTGTTAGGCCATTATTTAAATACTGAACTGTCTCTGATTTTTCCGTTTTTTTTCGATGATGACAAGGAGCACATGGTGGGTTTGACCGGTCGGCAGGGGATGCTCACTCCTCCATGGTACCTGATCCCACCTCTAAATTTTGAGGTCCGTGTTTGCTATGCTCCAAATTTGTATTGTTTCATTGAACTTTCGAGATTGAATACTGTTCGTTATCTTCATATTTCATTTCAAACAAATCGACCCTCCATAAATCACAAAATCGTGGAAATCTCCGCACCGGAACTGACGTCATCGATATAAAAATATGTCTAGATTTTTTTATGTCTCATCGGACCAGAAAGTCCCATGAAAATCGAGCTAGTCGTTTTCCAGAACTCGTGTGAACAAAAGAAAAACAATAAAAACTACAGCAAAGGTCATTACAAAGGAAGGAGTAGTTCTTCAGTTCAATTTTTGTGATCACTGCCTGTAGGCATATTTTTTTGAAGATTAGTAAATTCATACATAGAGCATGCCCTTGCGTATCGAATCAACTGAGAGGTATAAAATCCATATGCAGGTGATGAAGGTATATTGCTGCATAAGTAAGGGAAGTTGACGATTTAAAAGTTAAAGCCATCACGTTTATCATAATGCTTGATAAGCTTGATAAAGGAGATAACAAACAGTATTCAAGTTCAAAGTCTATTTTAGCAATACAAATCAGGAGCAGGGGAAACATGGACCTCTAAATAAAACATCAGAGGTCGGAATAGGTGCCATGGAGGAGTGATAACCCCCTGCCGACCGGTCACACCCGCCGTGTGCTCCTTGTCATAATCTATTAGAATAAAAAAGACAATCAGTATTTGGCTTAATGATAGATTGTATTTGCTTACAAGGTCATTGTATCGACCATAGAACTTACGAAATGATGACTTTAATCATGATTCTCTAAAATGATTTTTTTGCTTGTTAAATTTTAACTGCCAAAAAAAAAAAAAAAAAAAAAAAAAAAAAAAAAAAGATTTTTGAGTGCAGAAAGGTCAAATAATTTGAAAGTAATTTGAATTTGTTTCATTTTTACAAAATTTAAATGTGTCTATACAAGATAGAAATAAGACTGTATTTCGAATTCGTTCCATGATTTATTTGGATATTTGGATAAAAAATAAGAAAAAATTTGAAAAATCGTTTTATAAGTTAGACGTAATTACAGTACAAAAAGGTAGATTAAGCTAGGTGTGTAAATTCTTAAAATATGCTTGGTGAAAAAATCTTCTAACTTTTGATAGCAGGACCCAACCTCCTTCAAACATATTTGAGAAAACTGCTGGACAATGTGACCCTCTAAAAACTACTTAATTGCAAAAAATTCAGAACTGGAAGCGACGATATTGAAATAAAAAAGATATATAGATAGCTGTTGTAATGTTCCATCAATCTTAAAGTCTCATAAGAATTGAGCAAGTCTTTCTGAGTACTCGAGTGAACAAAATCGAAGAAAAAGAAAAACAGCAAAAATAATTAACTAGAGGCTACAAGTATCTCGTTGTGAGCAAAGAGTAGGTCTAGACTTCTGTCCGATTTCTGATGGAACGAGAAAGCATCTGGACTTGGATAGGTTCATTTGAGAAGAACGACTAAATACAACAGGAATAGGTACCTATATGTTCTTAAAAATACGTTTAGAATTACATAGGAGAGGAGATCTATGAGTTTCAAATAACTGCCGGTTCTTTTTTTATTGACATCCGGTATGACCGGAAGTGCTCAATATGATCTGAAATTCCATATGAAATGTGCAGAATTCATCTCAAAAAGTTTCGAAGAAAAATACTCAGTTTTTGGTCAATTCCCGTTTGGAAGATCCAACTTTCAGTGGAAATAGTTTAACTTGAAACATTCTATTAGGATCTATCCTAAACATTAGGAATAAAAGTTTTTAAAATTGCATATTTTTAAACTGCTTTCTATGGACAACGGAAGTAATGGTAAAAAAATGAAAACGTGTAAGCCACATTTACAAGTCACTATATATCATCCCTGAAAGTTACAAGAGTCAATCTTTCACAATTTTTGATAAAACTGGCGGACACAATTTCATTTTTAAAAACAGAAATCAGCCGTTACTGGCGACCGGAAATGACGTCATCAACGACGATAATTTACGAAAAGGTTCAGTCCAATATCTTTCAGATCTGAAACTTTCATGAAAATCGACCGATTAGTTCACGAAAACTCGTGAGCACAAAATCGGTACGAAAAAAAGAAGAATATCGAAGAAGAAACAAAAACGTTGGAGACAGAAGACCTTAATATATAAAAGCAACGAGTTGGTCTTCCGTCCGATTTTCATTATCATTACCTGTAAAATTGGCTTATGAAGGTAACCCATTCGTAATGAAAAAAGTCATCCAAAGAATGATGATGTCAATTAGTCTATCCTTGGTTAATTTTTATCATCGAAATCTGATATAAGTAAAATTCAGCACTTTCTGACAACTGGATTGACCGGAACTGACGCAAATTGAAAAAAAACGAGATCGGATGTCTTCGCATCCTCACAATGTCAAAGTTTTGTGATTTCGGAATTTCACACAAACCCTTGACATAAGTCGTTATTTAAAAGTTGGGTTTGTGATTAGCAATGACGTAATGGGTAATTATAAACTAATCAATGAGAATATATTTTTCAAAATCGTCGTTATCAAATTGCCCAACTCCAGAGCATATCTTTTGTGATTGTAAGGAGGACGATCTTCAAAAAATTTATCCCCGAAGTTTCATTTGAAGTAACTAGTTACAAATCCTACAGTATTGACACTTTCCATTTTAAAGACGTGTCATATTTGTTTACAAATCTTACCTACAATAAAAGTTGTTTTCTGATTGGTTCCAATCCTAGACCAGGAACAAATGAAATCGAAGATTTCTAGCCCAACATTTAAATAATGACTTATGTCAAGGGTTTGTGTGGAGTTCTCAAATCACAAAACCTTGACATTGTGAGGATGAAGTCTTCGGTGAAGTTAATCATTCAATTTTATGTCAGTATTAACTGGAGGTGATTATTATGATGAAATTTGATTCACAATTAAGATCCGACATCCTCTGTGACATTTATAATTTCATTTTATGACAATATCCATAAAAATAAGCCATTTTTTTTAATATTTCGTCGGAAGTGACATCATTAGATGATATTTGAGAACTATATTATTCTTCTGTTACTATTGAAAAGAATTTTATGTTTGTCTATCTATTTGCAACAATTATTTAGTAGAAAAAAGAATAATATTTTCTTTTTATTTTTGTTTAATTAAAATTTCTCCAAAGAAACATCCTGCAAACACCATACTTAATGCTGGAAAGAATTTTTAATTTTTAATAACTTTTATTCAACATGTTCTAACGAAACAAAATATTCACAAGTAATGAAGCATTTTTTTTTTTAGATTTAAATTCTTAATATGCCTTTTTTGGGCCAAAGTGAGCGTCGAAGTTTTGTACTTCAGTTGGTAATGAAACAAGTAATTCTCATTAACATAATATTAATTTTGTTGCTCTATCATCACTAAAACTGCAGGTTTCTATGTTGAGTAATTTTTCTTACGAAACACCCAGACAAAATAACCCTTCAAACATCACTAAATCGAGAAAATGACGTCATCTAAACTTAATTAAAAGAAATATATGTCTAAATTTTTTGATCTTCTTTCACACTTGAAAATTTCATGAAAAGCAAGCAAGTCTTTTCCGAAAATTCGTGTACACAAAATCAGTAAGAAAAATCAATGACAATGAAACAATTGAAAAGAAACCTAAGTAAAAAGCTGAAGACGGAAGACTTAAAAAAATAGTGGCAAAGAACTCTCAGAACAAGCATTCTGAGAGTATTGCTTTAGCAATACTAGTCCCCTACCGGCAAGTGTAATATGGTTCCCGCTAAAAATTGAAAATGCCATAATTCCGTCAAAAATCAATGAAGCGGAGCGAAATGCAAACTTAATCTATTTCATTTCATTTCATTTTATTCAGGTAAAAATATCACAGAATGCCATGATTACACACATTTAAAACATTACAGATTAACCTACTAATAGAAAAAAAACCCAGACATTATCTCAGCTCTATGCTACTTAATAAAGATCTAATTGAGCATATACATGTATTATTATATAAGTTAAATGACATACAGATGATAGGTATTACCTAAGGATAGCCCATAAAAGCTTTTTGAAAAAGCTTATTTCCAATGGGGTCCTTAAATTACAAATATGTTAGTAACAAAAAATACATTAATAATAGAATTTAGGCAGGGTACTTGAATGAATATAGCATAATGCTTTGAAAAATTACATGTTTCTCATTACACATTTACCTTTAAAATAATCACCAAAATGCTTATAAAACTAAAATAAAATTAAATAGAAATAAAATTAGACAAGCCTTCACGTAGTATCACTAGCATTTGTAGATAAAAAAAAAAAGATCTTACAGCTTTATAAGTCATCAAGGTAAAGTCACATACCAAAAATCAGCTCAATATCTGCAAGCGTTCAGAAGAAAAAATTGCGGAAAACCCTGAGAAATTGAAAAGGTCATAATTCCGTCAAAAATCATTGAAGCGGAACGAAATGCAAACTTGATCTGTAACTCTTCAAGATATACTCACATACCAAAAATCAGCTCAATATCTAAAAGCGTTTAGAAAAAAGTGCAGAAAACCAAGTGGGACAGACAGACGGACAGATTCAGAGGAAACATATAGTCCCCTCCGGGTTCACCGGTAGGGGAGTAATAATAGGAAGGTCTCTCGCTGAAGATGGTAGATCTTAATAATAAAAAGAGTGAGGAAGAGACATCAGAATAACAAGAAGGTCTTCCGTTGAGGACGACACACCTTAAAATGTGGGAAAAAACTAAGAATAACAAGGTCTTCCATTGAAGACGGAACACCCTAAAATGTGGGGGAAAAACTAAGAATAACAAGGTCTTCCATTGAAGACGGAACACCCTAAAATGTGGGGGAAAAACTAAGAATAACAAGGTCTTCCATTGAAGACGGAACACCCTAAAATGTGGGAAAAAACTAAGAATAACAAGGTCTTCCATTGAAGACGGAACACCCTAAAATGTGGGAAAAAACTAAGAATAACAAGGTCTTCCATTGAAGACGGAACACCCTAAAATGTGGGGGAAAAACTAAGAATAACAAGGTCTTCCATTGAAGACGGAACACCCTAAAATGTGGGGGAAAAACTAAGAATAACAAGGTCTTCCATTGAAGACGGAACACCCTAAAATGTGGGAAAAAACTAAGAATAACAAGGTCTTCCATTGAAGACGGAACACCCTAAAATGTGGGAAAAAACTAAGAATAACAAGGTCTTCCATTGAAGACGGAACACCCTAAAATGTGGGAAAAAACTAAGAATAACAAGGTCTTCCATTGAAGACGGAACACCCTAAAATGTGGGGGAAAAACTAAGAATAACAAGGTCTTCCATTGAAGACGGAACACCCTAAAATGTGGGGGAAAAACTAAGAATAACAAGGTCTTCCATTGAAGACGGAACACCCTAAAATGTGGGGGAAAAACTAAGAATAATAATAAGAGGGTCTTCCGCTGAAGACGAAAAACCTTAATAAAGAAGGAGTCGAGTAAGTAACAAATAAAGCTTGTAGTATTTGAAAAGAGGAGTAAATCTTTCTTTTACTATGAAAAAGTTTTTTTTAAACTATGTGAAACTTATCATATATATAGATACTTTTTCTGCACGTGACAGATGTTTTTCATATGACCTTAGAATACAAATGAAATAAATTTTCTAATATGATTCTCATATTATTTGTTGTACCATTTGTCGCCATTTGAATTTTTACGTATATCAAACAACGATTTAAAAAAAACAGTATCAAATAAAAACATTGGTTAAAATTTATATGAAGTATAAAAGTATATTTCTTTAAATTTATATGCTTTGTAACCCAACTGCACATTATGACTGTAAACTGTTCATTTGAAATAAATTAATCCTCCCTCTTTTTTGTTTGTTCTGTTGGTTTATCAAATTACAGGGATTATTTATTTATGATTCATTTTACATTTAATAAAAAATGTTACCTTGCTTTCCACTTGCCATTTCCGGTTCTTTAACTTAAACTCCACCAGTAATAAAGCTGTTGAAATAAAAAGTAGATTGTATTTTATTATTTATGATTTTGCACGCATACGAATACCTTTCAAACGACTGAAGTGCACATAACTATAAGTTTACAATCTTGTGCAAAAGTAGCAATAAGAAAAGCCGCTAAATTTTTATGTCAGGTACAGCGTAACCAATAGAATTAATTATACTGGAGCATTGCATACTATTCCATAAGAAGGAAAAAATTCCAAATTTAGTGCCATGGTAACCTGACAAATGTTGGGAAATAAAAATGTACATCTTCGCTAGCCAAAGGTTTCTGATGCGCTGCTCTTCTCATAAGCCCTTGGCATATGTTAAAAAAAGGTTGGGATTTTTTTCTCAAGTTGTGATTGGAGTTGATCGACATCGTTCGACCAATCAGCAATTTTTTTTTTTTTTTTTTTTTTTTTTTTTTTTTTTTTTTTTTTTTTGCAAATGACGATATTTGCGTTCGGGATATATCTTGACTCTTTAATATCGGGAATGAAAAACGCAAGCAAACAACGATCCGTAAGATAACATGCTATTCTATGAATAGCTATATGGTGTTATCCAATATCTTAAGCTACGTGCAAAATATATGATTAAGAATCAATACTAAAGATGTAGACTTGCATTTTAACATGTTTAAATAACAAATTTACATAACTCAATACCTTCTTGATAATTATTCTTTAAAAACATTATTTTTTTTTTTTAAATAGCTTTTTATTTCTGTCGATGACGCAATCTGTGCGTACCTGGTAAGAATCGTGATCACGTGACGAAAACAATCCCGTCTTTTGTCAGCACCATATGCCAAGGGTTTATGAGGAGAGTAGCGTATCAGAAACTCTTGGCTAGCGAAGATGAAAAATGTAGTGTATCGGAATACTATTTGTATTTTTAAAAAAAATCATGTGAAAGCATTTCAAAGAGTATATATTTTTACGCCCTTCCTGTTATGGAATGTAATTCTTCCTCATTTAAACCAATTGCATATCGTTTGGCATATTTTTTTTCTTTCAAATCAGTTGGATCTAAAAAGGACAACATCTACCTGACACAGGATAAGAAGTGGACAGGAATTGCCTTTTGATGCATGATTCTCATCGTGAGACCTTAAATCGGAGATGAACAGACATGCACGGATTATAAAAATCTACAATCGGAATTTTTTTTATCGCATTCATGTGTTTAAAGACTTTTGGGTTAAAGGAATCAAAGAAGTAGGCACATTTAGGTCTTTATCACTCGATTTAACAACCATACTATAACATAACTTTAAAAAGTATTGTTGTTTATATATAGACGGGGAGTTAGTATAACGTGTTGAGGGGTCCGTAACTGGTTTGATCTAAGATCTCGGGTTTGGATTGATATTAATAACAAAAAAAATCTTCTTAAAATGACTGTATGAAATGATTGGCCTGCATATATATATAGATATGGCCCTTCCCTTACTTAGGTTAAAATGAAACTTGAATGTCGGTCTTATATCTACAAAAGAAAGTGGGGTCACCGGACAGACACAAGTTATGCCTTATTCAGCCTCGTTGTTTCGTGTCAGTCACGAAGTCAAGTCCTTACTTACTTCTAGTGGTCAGCCTTTGACAACAGAGGATATACTAATTTGTCCTTATTCAGGACGAACAGTCATCCACTGCTACCAGAGACTTAAACTGTGTCCAAGCTACCAGAGACTTAAACTGTGTCCAAGAAGGTTACCAGGCAAGCCTTTGAGGGGTTGTCCTCCTTCTATGATCAGCCTTTAAGTGGTTAGACACGATTCTTTAGAGTAATAGCACAATACTAACAATTTATTGTGGCAAGCCTTTACCATCAGGCAATCCAACTAGTATTGCTAAAATAATCGTGATAAGAATCAATATTAGGGTATCCGCCCAACTAACCTTAGCTCCAGAATATCCGTCTTCTTATCTCTACTGTCTGGAATAAAAGAACCCTGCAGCTTAGCTGCGCTTGCTAATATACCTACATTTTTTATGTCACGTTATTACCTTCAGCCACTGAAAGATCCTCAAAATCCGACCTGCATATTAAAATTACACAAAGCTATAAATCGTTACACTAGTATACTCAAGTTTCGATATTGTAGCTCTCCAACGATTGAAGCGCAAAAAGTATCCATATCGGCGTCAAACGTGCATAAATAAAGGAACTTTTTCTAAAAAGATAGTGGACTCTTTGAAATTATTATAAGGGAATAAGTGGGTGTGTCATTCAGAATGCCGACGTGCAATAATCAGGTGTGTGTGTGTATTAGAAATCCATGTCTCTTCACTCGCCTGATAAATATATCCACTGATATTTTCTTTTATTTCCATTTTTTTGGAGTAAAGCTAATTTTAAAGAATTTGTGGCCCCCGCTTAGGGAAAAAAGATGAACATGCATGGGGGGGGGGGGGGGGGGGTCGGACTCCACTCCTTGATTTGTAGTATTATTAAATGTATACATGTATATTGAAGCAAATAAAAAATGCCAATGTGGATATAAAAATTTGATTCCTTATTCTTTGATATGTGTATAGAAGATTCTTTTTGTATAGAATATTTATCACACTGTAATAATGATTTTTATGAGGTTTGTACAATCCAAACGTCATAACTTTTTAATTTTACATGCTGAATACTATCATTCATATAGTAAATCCAAATAAAAAATAAATAAAAAAAAAAAAAAGGATCGACTGGGATTTGAACCCCTTTTTTGTTTTTGTTTTTTTTTTTTAATCTTTTATTTGTGAAGCTAGAGTCACACCCCTAGACCACGGAGACACTTGATACAGAATTAAATGCAAACATATGATGATTATATTCACGCTCGATATTGTCAAAATTTTAAACAATACATGTTGTACAATTTAGCCTTTATTCTAATAGATGTAATTAGAATATAAAGTCCGCCGACAACCTGTATCGTACGTAAATACGTAATAACTCTCTAGATGCCCCTTCCTAAAAATATTGCCAGGCGACTTTAATTACAATAAATAAATAAAAACGGGGCGGGACACTTTGAGAGGGGCGAGAGAGGCCACAGGGAGTTATGGTAGAAAATTTCATTGCAAAAGCTCAAAAACTTCTTGAGAAACGAAAGTGTTACACACAGACGGAATGTTTTACACATTAAATTTGTCACACTGGAATAAATTCCTTTGTGATATTGAATGGTGAATTCGGGGAATTAACTCTGGGAGTGCTGCAACTGCCAATCGGCTTCTACAGGAATATCTAATTGGAATCAAAGTACTGAAAGTACTGACAAGCGCTAAGCAATGTTTGCAATTTGACATTCATTATATTTGAATTTAAATTGCCTATTGTATTGGAATAAGTAATATGTTGACAATGCAAACGCTAGGGGCGAGCATAGTTGTTTGATGCACATTTACTTCAAAATAAAACTTGTATCCGCCTCTTCAAACTGCACGAGGATATGTTTGAAGGTTCGAGACTGTGACATCACATGATGTCGTATATACGTTGCTATTTAAGGTACATGTATGTTACTAGTTGGCTTTTAAGAAAAGTTCGGTAATAACCTCTCACTTCAGAAGTATTTATTACAATTTTATTTTTTATAACATATTTGAATTAAACAATGCAAATTATAAAACATTCAATTTAAAAACTGGTCATAAGACCATAAAGAAACAAGATTTATGGGAGACTGTTTCTTGTGGTAGAAAGATATTTAATAGAAATTTTATACATTTGTTAAATTTAATATCTTGGAATTTTAGTCATACATATTTTTATTCAAAGCATTTTTCCACGTTACATGTATCATACGCTAGGAATTTGAAATACATTTGTCAATTAATATTTTTGGAACAATTTTACATATTCACTCAACAGACTGCCAAAAAATGAATAAATGTTTAAAAAGTCAAGATAAAATTCATACTGTTTTTGCCTGAGCGTCAAATTTACTATCTCTCAGCAAATTGGATTAAAGCTAATCACTTTTTTTAATTTTTGAAGTTTACTTTGTTTATGGCAAGAAAGAGCAATACCACAGTTATGGAAAAAACTGTCTATTTGTATTAAATTGCATTTCCGGAAGTTATTATGGAAAAAAAGTTCATTTGGAGCAATGTGCACAGTCCGAATTTTACTCTTCGCCCCAGCGTTCCTTTAAGTTATGAGCAGCACTCGCTTCTAGTTTTCTTTTTATTTAACATCATTAAATCTTTGCAGATAGAACAAAATTGACCTCTCTAGGCTTTTCGTGTAATTCCGAGGCGCCTCTGCATTTTACATTAATTAGAAATCGTCACATCCGTTGCTTTCAGTTTCAGTTTATTAGCCTGAGACACTACAGCACTGGTGATAATTTTTAATAATAAATTCATTACGTGTTCACTAGTGTTTCAAAATGAGCTTGGTTTCAGGTGCATGGATGGTGTATTTTGTGTATTATATGTTTTTCTAGGTGTGTCTGGATACACTCATTAAAATAAAAATAAAAAAATCGCTGAAATTAGCACGTTTTAAAAATATCATATCTACTGTACATAAAAAAAGAACCAAGGTACGACAGTTGGTTTCAGGGGGTGTCTCGGTTCACACTTGCTTTTCATCAATATCTACACTTTTCTTACTGGTGTCGGATGAGATCTAGCTTCAAAAATGATTGAATAACGCCCTTCAATCGTGTGCCGATTTGAACTGAAACCAAGCGCCTATGATTGGTGACTGTGGTTTTATTTTTAGAAGATGCAGATGTTATTTTTTTATTGCATATCATATTGCATATCGATAAAAAAAATTCTTATTGATAACATTTTTTTAAAGTTATGAATAAAAGATCTTTAAAATAACGAAATATTCTGTCTGAATTGTTTTTTTTTTTAATTATATCTCAATTTTTTCTTATACTCATAAATTTACGATTTTATAGAAAGGATTTTACAAGAATAACATTCAATGGAGTGTGTAAGATATTTACACAATCTCCGGTATTAATTAATGATAAATAAGAATAGACTATTACATTTTGTTTTGAACATGCTACGGCTGTGCATTACACATTTTTTTACACTTCACATTCATCGCGCTGTGAACAATATCGGCATCAACATGTGATAAAATCTAGGAAATTAGCACCTAAAGAGTTTACATACATGTAGTTTTTCAGAGATAATAGGTATATATACAATGAGTATAAGGATATTATATTTGTCGTCTTCGTTTGATGAAAACACACAAAAAGCACCATATTTGTTATCAATATTTCCGAGAAATTAGTTTTCCTCTCTAAGGGGATTCAGCCACTATGTGTCCTACAGTGTACATGTACGTACAGCCGCAAACTGCCTTTCCTTGCGAAACAAGTTTAGATTACACGAATATAGACAGTTCATGAATGCATTCAAGTCTGTTACTAATTGATACTGAGATGCGAAAATCAACATCATTGATAGCTCTCTGCATGGTGCAAGGGTGAAAATAGAAAGACTTGTTTTTAGTTACATTGTCTGAAATAAGGGTCTAGAAGAAAAAATATTAGTTAATATGGATATAAATCATATAGAACATAAGTACATTGTATATCAATTTTATGCGAAATTTTCTACTAAATAAATAAATAAGTTCAATCTAGTTAGAGTTTTATTTTAAATAGTTATTAAAATCCCATCTGAGTTTTAAACAATCACTATATTACAGGACATATAATAAACCTTTTTTAAGGTATTTGCACCATTGATGGTTTTTAACTTCTTCGATATTATCACTGCTGCAATTATTAGCTACATGTTACACAGTGCCCACATGATTTTTTAATGAACTACAGTGTATACAGAGATAAGAAAATCCTGCCTTTATCCACCAACAGCGGATATTCGTACAATGTTTACTATCTACCTTCCTAATTGACACCTGTTATTAGAGCTGCACGTAACGCAGTATTACACTAAAATAGCCGAAAGAGAGTTGGGGATTTCCAGTTGCATATTTTTAGAAGACTCAGTGGAGTTATATAACTTGCTTAGTGGCGCTGGATCGCGAACGGAAGTAGTATTAAGATGCCAGTAAGCGCTTTGCGCTGCGCTTAGCGCTTAAAAATGGAAACAAAGTCCTATTTAATACAAATAGATCTTTATTGATAGAGCTCTCGGTAGAAAGTGACTTTTCACCGAGGCACAGTACCGGACTTGTTTCATTAACCAATCAGGTAGCTTGTTATAAAAGAGTTAGGCCAATTTCGGCAATTCTTCTTTGATGTAGTTGACACTGATTACTTGGATTAACAAAAAGTGGAAGGTGTAAGGAGTCAATTACTTATATTTACATTTGCTATGTTTTTCTACTAAGCCAACTGTGCAATTGATTTGAAGTTCATTTTTGTGTATACTCATGCGTAGAAATATACACGGTGAAACTCGCGGTAAAGTGACGTCACAATGAGGCTACAGAGACGTTAATAAAAATGTAACGATATAGGGCAGCAAGAAATTCAAATATTGAGCATAATATTGTTGCTTTTGAACTTGTAAAATGTAAATATAAGGAATGTTTTCCAGTTTAGTGTGAATTATTGGTGTGTAAATCACACAGACTTGCACGTAGGCATATTTTTCATGAAGCGCTAGCGCGCTTCATGAAATATGCCTACGTGACAAGTCTGTGTGATTTACATACCAATAACTCACACAAAACTTAAAAACATTCCTTAAGTATTTCCGTAGAAGAGTTTCATAACAAAGGAAAGATTACGTTTAGCTGAAAGCATGTAAATAAATTTATCTGAGCGAAATTTCGAAGTGTCAAACTAATTCCGAAAAGAATATTTGTGTTAAATCGGACTTTGTTTCCATTTTTCCAATTAGATATTCCTGTAGAAGCCGATTGGCAGTTGCAGCACTCCCAGAGTTAATTCCCCGAATTCACCATTCAGTATCACGAAGGAATCTATTCCAGTGTGACAAAGTTAATGTGTGAGATTGTTATAGATAAGTTTAAATTGATAAATTTTAAACTTTTAATGTAACAAATGTATGAATGTCGGCGATCTTTATATATATGATTACATCTATAACAGACACGTAGCAACGGTTTCAAAAGTGGGGTGGTCATTTCCCAGAAGTGTGTGTGTGGGGGGGGGGGGACTTCCCAAAATTATCTAACAAGCAAAAAATAAATAAATAAATGAAAATAAATAAATAAACTGACCATATTGGTATTTTTTTTTTTCGATTTAATAAATGATAGTATTCAACATATGAAATGAAGACGTTATGACGTCTGGCGTGTACAAACCTTCTTATAAAAACATTATTACTGTGTGATAAATATTTTATATAAAAAGAATCTTCTGTACACCCCTTAAAGAATAAGCAATTAAATCTAAGTATCCATATTGGCATTTTTATTTGCTTCCGTATTTAAACTATACTGAATGTATGAATGTATTTAAAACTCTGCAAATCCCCTACCCCCCCCCCCCCCCTTCCGATCTGCACAGGTTCTTATTTCTTTTATTTAAGCGGAGAACAACAATTCTCTGAATTAGCTTGTTCATGTCAATAATCATGCTTATGTACAATAACAATAAAAACTTAATGCCCACATATTATATTTTATTTTGGAGTATGCAAGATTATTATTTTTACAATCAACTAATTCATTTCACTTTCAACTTAAATATGTTGACTTGCCTTTTTTGTTTTAAATTTGACATGGAAGGTAATTATATATGTCAGCATGAAACTTATCTATGTGCACATGCATGGTCATGTTAACATTTATATAGCGTCAAAGTTTTATTTCTGTGGAGTGGCACTGGACTCATTTGAGGACATTTACAAAATTATTATGCATGTCAACAAACTGTTGACATTTGCAAAAGTTCCATGTCAACAATATTCCGTTTCTTGTCGTTTTTTTAAGTTACAAACTTAAGCTGCATGACACATACTGATGTTGCATGGGAAATAATATTGCATGTTGATATGTTTGTTTGTATGTTATTTAACGTCCCGCATGTTGATATGAATAAGCAACATGTTAAAACATAGTCATTTATTAAAGATTGCAGAAAAAGTTACATCTTGGCACTATGTTCATTTTAAGGTAATTCCGTGACAATTTTTGTTGGATTAAACAGGTTTTAAAGAAAATTATTTAGAAGCATGAACGATAATTTACAAATATCACATGTTCAAAGTCAAATATTGTACAAAAACTGTTATTATATACAACTAGAGCAAAGTTCATTGCAAAGCAACGAGTATGTCTTCCGTTGAATCTGTGGACAGTACTGGCCTCGGGTCAAGGTCATTACACATTCTTAGGTGAAAACCAAATATTAACTTTCAATGCTTCACCAGTAGAAAGCAATAATCAAATTTATAGTTTCTCTCTCAGTAACCATGAACTTGTATGACCTTGCACTAAGACCATAACAGTTTCCATGTGTGGGTTTCCGTCGACAATGAATTTTATACCTTTTTTATAAGAGTGACCTTGAACTTGCCTGAATGACCTTCGTTAAGGTTATGAAACATCCTCAGGTCACAAACAACCTTTATACCAAGTATAAGCTTCCAGTGATTCTAAATTTCAAAGTTAAACTCAGAGAAGAATTTCGAACTTTTCTGCTAGTGTCCCTGAACTTGCAAGAAAGACCTTAGATCAAGGTCATCACAAACTCTTGCAATATAAAAAATCTCTGTATCAAATCAGTGACACTGAACTTGCCGGAATGATCTTAATTTAAAGTCATCTCTCTAACCGGCAGATCATAAGCAATCTTTGTACCAAGTATGAGCTTCCAAAGTTAAAGCACAGATAGTTAATTTTACATCTTTTTGCCAGTAACCTAAACTTGCTGGAATGACTGTGTGTCAAGGTCAGGTCACACACTGGTTCATAAACAATCTCTGTATCAAGTTTGAGCTTCTCGTTCATTACAATGTCAAAGTTATAATAGCCCTTACAAGAATATCATATTTTTTCTGCCAGTATCTTGCACTAGCAGGAATGACCTTGGATCAAGGACGTGGCAAAGCCTATGGTTATTTAAAATCCCTCTATCATGTATGAGCTTCCAGTGATTTTCTGTTAAAAATACATAATCCCAGACAAATTTTTATACGTTTTTTGGTGACCTTAAACTTGCCAGAATGAAGGGTCAAGACCATGACACATCCTCGGATAATTAGCAACCTCTGTACCAAGCATGAGCTTTCAATTTCTCTATAACAACGTTATAGCTCGGGCAAACTTGCAGGGAGAGATCGACGGACGGACAGGCAAACA
The DNA here is from genome assembly GCF_033153115.1 of Saccostrea echinata. Lineage (NCBI taxonomy): Eukaryota > Metazoa > Mollusca > Bivalvia > Ostreida > Ostreidae > Saccostrea > Saccostrea echinata. Next base: position 16,956,030 of record NW_026889765.1, on the reverse strand, counting down.
ATGTGATTCCTAAAAATATCCCCCCCCCCCCGCCAACTTCATTGCAATCGATATAATTTCCCATGTTAAATTTTGATCACCCATTCCGGTCTCAACCTTTTAACTGGATGGAATCTATACTATGTCAGGAAAGCTTTCATATAAGTATCCTCACAATGGCCCAGTGGTTCTTGAGAATAATATTTTCAAATGATTTCCATCCACTTTTTTTACGTGCATTTCTTACTTATCTTACTTATCTTCTGCTGGTAGAGGATGTGGGTCTTCATTTGAACAGAACTTTACCAAAGAATATTCTGTGCTAAATTTGGTTGATATTGGCCCAGTGATCTTTGAAAAGATAAAAATTAGAAAAAATTACAAGTAGGTTTACAACGACAACGACGATATCGCCAACAGCAAGAACACCAAAAACGATTACAGACAATGAACATAAATATATATGTATAAAGAACTGAAAAGCTCGCTTAAGCCTTTGGCTTGAGAGATGAGATACTGATTAAAAACTGAAATTATTTTGTCATAGTCAGGGTTTTTTACGATCGACATTTCAATGGGCCTGCATTTTAAAAAATCAAACAAACAAACAAACAAAAAAGCTGAGAATTGCTAGCTAGGTCGTTGGAAAAATAGGCAGGAAATCAGGTCCCTGTGTATTTAGGAATGTATATGTATATTAAAAAGGTAGTGCCTCGGAATTCAACACCCACTTCTGTTTAGCCCCGCCTTCACTTATTTTATTTACTTTTTTCGGGGGGGGGGGGGTAATTATTTATTATTTAATAATTTAATAATTATTTATTTCTTTAATTATCATTTAATTCGGATATATTGACATTCAAGGGACCAACACATTTTTTTCATTAAGGGGGACTTACATTCTGATAAGAGAGATAACTTTCCAAGTAAATAAAAAAAAATACTCACATCACTCATAGTTTACTATATTAAATTTTAATTATTGAGACCTTGTAGTAGTCAATTCGATCAAACCTAACATATAAGATAAGCATTACTTTCTATTTTCTTTGCCTATACTTTTTTAACTGTTTTATTACATTAGATAAAAAAACCCATTTAAATCCACTTTTAAAAACCCTTAAAAATTGAATAAGTTCTATCCTTTTCAGGACCATTTTAAAAATGGTTTAATGTATCAAGTACCAAATCAAAATTTTTTATTAGTATTACATTTTTTAACTCTTCCTACTATATGTATTCTTTTCTTTCAACCGCATTTAAAATTGTGATATTCTGATTTAAGAAGCAGCGCTTTATTAAGTTTTCTAATATGAATTTAAAAGGTATGGCACTAAATATTATTTTAATATACACCTTATATTTTTTTTAATTTTACGTTGTGATACTAGATTATTACTCTTCCTATTCTCTGTGTTAAAATTTCTTCGTAGTATGATCTGACATATAAATCATTTTTGAAAAAAAAAGCAGCGCTTCATACCTCATACTATTTTTCATTTGAATCTTATGCTAAAGCTCTTGATGAAAATCAATGTTAGGAAGTTTAAAAACAAATGTGAAATTAAGAGCCGAGGGTCATTAGTCCTTTAGTGCAAATGAGCGAAATTGGCCAACGAAGACGTTTAAAAATCCTGGTCCCGATCTAAAACACGCTGGGATACCAAAACTAACCATTTTTAGGACACTTGTACAGTGAATGAAAAAGTTTGTTCATCTAGGTTAATCTGAAAAAAAATCCGACATTTTTTACCTCCTTCGGTATAACTTACTGTTCTTTCTTTCCGTTTTGGAGGAACGCATGGACAAAAAAAAACCCAGTGGTATGCTGATTGTACACGAACACCCCATTGCTAGTATGTACTCGATTAACTCAAAATCCTTTGTTATTTGGGATTTAGTTTTCACATTTTGATCACAGGCGGACAATTTTTAGTCATCTAAAGACAATGGTTTTCTAGAGTCAAACATTATGTTTGTATTTCTCTGTTTTTTTTTTCCTTCCTTGTGATTTACTAATTTGCTTAGTACACAAGCGTGTGTTCATATCGCTGTTTATACGCGCTATCAATGTGATCAGAGAGAACAAGATAATCCAACAATTTATTTCTTATTATGAAAACAATGAAAATATATAAGGTGAAAATATATTATCCACCCATACCTTAGTATCTACCTGTCTAATCGCGATGCCACCAACCGTAACAATGACTTACCAGTAGGAATTTAATATACTATCGTTATTAAAGCAACTCGTTACAACAAGCGTAAGATGAAGAGTAAGACAAAATTGTTTCATAATGTAAAATTCGAAATGATTTCAAATCTTATTTTTGATTTATCGCTGTGATTAAACAATGGATTTAAACACCAATGATTGTTTTATTTATGGTGGCGGGTCGCTGATCTCCGCGACGACGTTGAACGATGGTTGAGTTACATGTACATAATTGTAAACAAAAAGCTGACGGAGGAGAATGTAAAGTGCGTGCTGTAAGAAGGCGTAATTTATTATGCTTAAAAGTTTTTATGTACATTGTTTGTTTAACTTTGTTCATTTTGAAACTAAATAAAAAAGAAAGTTATCGCTAAATAATTTTTAAAAAAAAACAGAATAGAAACAGAATAAAAAGACTTATTTTTAGGAAAATATTAACGTTTACTGTAATCAGGTATCCTATAGCAAGTTTACTTCAGTCATACACACAACGAGTTCTCGTTCACTTGCCGAATGAAAACGGTTACCTGTTTACGGTTCCAGCTGTTACTCACATATTATGCAATACTGGAACAAAATAACATTTTCATAAAATCAATAAGATGTTTAAAACAATTATTTTTTCAGCAAAAGCAATATCGAAATATTTATCGTTTTTGAGTTATAAATCGAAAATTTCCAAGGCTCCTAGATCCCTAATTTTAGGGGCCAGCCCCTTTTTACTGAGATCGGATGAAAGATCTTGTAATTTTGCACATATTTTGTTCTATAGGTTTTAACAAATTACACAATTGTAATTTTGTTGAAATTTTTGATATACTTTTTTTTCGGACGATAGCGAGCGCCGACTTGTGGCATTTCCAATAAAAATGAAATACCTTATGCGTATCTAAAGACATGTACTACAGTCTACCATACCTGAATGTTTCATGTTTCTATCTAGTACTGCACATGAGAAAGTGCGGACAAACCAACTCTTCAAAAATCATAAAAACGACAATATCTCCGGACCGGAAGTGAAGTCATCAAAACAGAAAGAAAAACGCGTAAGGTTCAAGTAATGTTACATAAGTCCTGAATGTTTCATGGAAACCCATCAAGCTGTTTCCGAGAAATCGGTACAAAAAAAAAATAATAACACAAGTGAAAATGAAAGATCTTAATAATTAGAATTATCTTAACCATCAGAATCAGAACTTTCGTTGGAATCGGAAGACCTTAACAAGGAGATCAATTTGCGCAATTATTTTTTAAAGATAAACTAGTGAACAGTCATTGAAAAAGTCACATTCGGAATTCACTACGCGTACTGGGCGATGCTAAAATGGTAAAATGTTGCAGCACTTCAGTGATAATTTTCTTGCAATGTTCGCAATTAAAGTTCAAATTTTTGGGGTTCACATTACTGGAATTTGCAATCTCTGTATTACGCACCACTTTTGTCGTACCATCAGGACTCTCAGTTTCCGTCTTAATCATGATTGACGATATCACTGTCGTATCAGATGTATTGTCATTATTGTTAGTGTCCAGGTTGCTGATATCTTCTGTCAGTAGCGAGTTCTCGTATTCATAATTGCCATGGCCTGTTCCCCGTCCTCTATTCGAAAATCCCATTTAAGTGTCGTGCCGCAGAAGATCAACAATAGACTGGAAGTGTAGTCACGACAGGCCCATCACGCATAAGGTATTCCGATAGAGAGTGTTCTTTCTCAAGTATCCGTATATATATACGTATATGAATACGTATATTAGTATCCGTATCGAAGTATGACAGGCATACATGCCTAAGCTATTTCATGAAAGGAACACTTCTTTATAAATAGAGTTTAGACCTATAGGGCTGAGATGGTATCTCTTTATAAAATGCTTGTTGATTTCGTCAATGACCTTAGGCTACATACAATGTAAATGGAATGATTTTTTTTTCATTTTATTACAGTATGTAGCTATAGGAGAAACCTTTCCATAGACATTTTTTATGAAGCATTATTATATTGTCAACACATTTTAAGTTTATTATCTCAAAATGTTATTTGATTTGAATTTTTTCCCTTCCTTTTCATTGTAAATAATGGTAATGTCAAAATTTTAATTTTTTTCTTGATGTGTGTTTATTTTACCATGCATCTCCGTTGAAATAACAAAACGTGCCATTAATGTATACAAATTATAAGAATTAAATCCAAGGGAGTGTAGACACTGTTATGTTATCCTACTATTTGAAAAATTTAGATCTGAAATTTATTGACTTAGAACACGTATGTATTTCTAAATATATTAAGCTCAAATTATATAACTATAGTAAGCATACTTTCCAGCGCAATAACGCAAACAAGATCTAGTAGTTCTGACGGAATAACAGCAATGTAATACACTAAATTATTTAAATTCTAAGGAATATATATATATATATATATATATATATATATATATATATATATATATATATATATATATATATATATATATATATATATATATATATATATATATATATATATATTTATTTATTTATTTATTTATTTATATATATTCAATAGAAATCCATAGCATTTCATTGCTGGCGAGAATATTTGTATCGAGTAACACAAAGTGAATACTTCTTATCCTCGAAGAAAGTGTGCTATACTGAGGTATAGTTCCGCTTGACTGTGTTTTAGTTACGAGTTCATTCTCTTTAGTGTCTTTTATATTAAGAATGAACATGCATAAAAGATAACATTATTGGAAGAAAATACAAAAAACGAGCGGGTCTTCCGTCCAATTCTTGATAAGATGAGATAAGTTATTTGACTGAGATTTTCGTTCAAATATAATAAGTAAATAAGTAAGACGAACAATTTTACTTCAGTAATGTGTAACAAAATATTGGTCAGTAAAAAGTAATAGATGAAAGACTTTCTGCCCAATTTAGCCCTAATATATTTCTTGATATTATCTTGAAGATCTCATGATTTCGAACACTTTTTGATCAACAACTAATCAGTTGTTTCAGAGATATATGCAAAAGAAATGTTAGAGGGCCGGCACTTCAAGCCCAGATGAGGACATTTAGCAAAAATTGAAACACTGAATACTGTTAAGAACATTATTTAGAATGTCTTTTGTTCAATACAACTTACCAAAATATTCCTACTTTTCGAGATATACTACGTCAAAGATTAGGCAATCTGGCGCCTTATGACCCCTTATTGCGTAGTATATGATGCTAACAGTATGTTATAATGTTAAAGAGTTATTCAATGAAGACTTCGGCTCCTCTCGGCCGCCATTTTCAGGGACCAACCTCTTTTTCTTGATATCACCTTAAAGCTCTCATGATTTTAAACACTTTTGGTTAAAAATGTTAAGAAATTCTTTTTTCGTTTCCGATATATCTATAAAAGAAATTTTTAAGGACCGGTCCTTTGACTTCTTAATGGGAATGTTTAGCAAAAATTATTTAAAGGTTGCATATTGTTCAGAATATTTTTCGGACATTTTTAATTCATGATATCCTATCAAAATATTTTCTACCATCGAGATATAGAGTGCCAAAGATTTCGCATTATGGCCCATTGTGGCCCTTTATTATGTAACATACGATGTGTATATTTTTAAACAAGATAATGCATTTCTTTTTGTGAAAATAATTATGTAAATATATCACTGGGTCATGAAAACTACTCTCCCGACACAGAAAAAAATATTCCGAAGTTTCACATGAAACCTTTTCAAATTTTTACATTTTGTATATACGATCAAAGAATTGTCATCAATTAGTGTTAATCACACGATTCTAGCAGCACTTTCCAAGTACTATAGAATACAAGCTTTTGACACAACCAAGAATTATGCTTCAAAATATGCGGCGTAGTGTTGAACTTTTGCATCTTTGTTGTTAGAACGACAGAGGAAAGGCTGATCGGGATTTCAAAACACTTCCTGCATGTGTTCATCATGAGAAAACCTGATAAAAATAAATCAGCGTACCTGATTCTTTATCTTTAATTCCCTATGAATCACACATAACATTTACAGTATATGCTCTAAAATTCCCATTTCATATATTTGTTTACATGAATTCTCGTCAAATATTTGATCAATAGTATGACGTCATGGGTTTGGTATTTAACCCCCGTGTGAATACTTACCTATCTATACCACTCAAAAACAACAAAATTTAGTTTATATTATGTGTTTGAATGATAACATTCATTTCTTGGACTTTATAAATATATACAATGAAATCATCATCTCTAAAGTTCACGTCATTCAGCTTACTATGACATCTTATTGTATAGGCAAGTAGGATATCTCTGGGTGTAGCCTTAACATACCCACGCTGGGAGGGGGGACTGCATTGATGTCCTTGACATTTGAGCTTGAATGTTTATCAAAGTCAAAGGTCAAGGTCATTCCAAACCAGAGAAATCCGTTATATAGGTATATCAGTTATCCTAATGACCCTTTCCAAAAATATCACTCCAACAGCAATGTGGTATATTTCTCTAATATTCAAACCAGACCTCAGATCGACATGAAATTTCATACAAATGTAGTATAGACGTCAGAAAAACTTTCTTGAGAGTTTTATGTTGAGTCTTCTAAGTTTATAGGTCATAAACTTTAATAGCAAAAACCACAGATTCTGTTATGTCTGAAATTTAGGTAAAGAGGAACAAAGAAATGATCTAAGCCTTTTATGGGCTACATCTTTAGGTGTCGCTAATAGCATTTCATTCTTGATAAATTATGATATTTTAATACCAAGTATTCTCTCTGTCTTTCGCATGTGGAATTAATGTGATTTTTATTTAGAACTAATCAGCTCCAGAAAAATCTGTATATTAAAAGCTATTCTCCCATTTATTGTCCTGTTTCCCTTTTAAAAATGCATATTTGCAGTTTAATTTGTGCTAGATATATTTAATTTAACCCCCCCCCCCCCAAAAAAAAAAAACATGCTTATTTAAATGGCACAATTTTATTTCAAGCTATTGCAGTATATTCAGTCAGAAAAATTAAAATCCGAACCCGATCTTGTATTTTTTCTCTCCATATTTACAAACTGTCTTGCGTCTCTAACTAGTGTTTTCATGGCTATAAACTGCTTAAAATGCACTTCGCTTTCGAATATGCTGTTTTAACGAAGCCTTATCACCCCTACTTACAAAAATTCAGCATGCTCACAATATCGAGGAATATGGGTACAATCCACTAATACATTTTCCTTAGGCGACAGTGTTAACGTTTCCTCACGCAGAACGTCCCTCCTTATTTAAATAAACTGATTGCAAGTTTAGGGACTATTTGTTTTTGGACACTTCTTTAATCCCCTACCAATTTTAAAAATACATCCATTTATTTTATTCATAAACAATATGTTTACTAGGTAGATCTTTATCGGAATACTTAGCCTAGAGGTTAGCGCACCTGTTCTTTGATCTAAAGGATTTGCGTTCGAATCCTGCAGGCGGAATATTTTTTTGTGCATTTCTTTATAAACCTAGATGACAAGGAAACACTTAAAAGGGTTATAGGGCCTCTAATTTTTTATTGAACAATTAATCTCCTAGTTCTGAACATCTTTTGTTCAATATTGCTTTTCAAAATGTTTCCTCTTTACGAGATAGCGTCAAAGATTTAGCGTTGTGTCCCCATATGGCCCTTAATTACATAAACATATGACCAAAATTTTATAATTATAGTTGCAGATGATTAAGATGAAGATATCTGCTTCTGTAACTTATAACAAAATATTGATCGATTAAGAGTTAAAGATTTACGTCTTTTAGCCCTTTGAACCCTTATCTGAGGGGCCAGTTCCTTTTTTTCATATCACCTTAAAGCTCTCATGATTTTGAAGACTTTTGTTCAACAGCTATTCAGAAATTCTTTTTCATTTCGAAGATATTTGAAAAAGAAATATTTAGGAACTGGCCCTTCAACTCCTTAATGGTCCGGGACATTTAACAAAATAATAATAATAATAATAATAAATAAATGAATAAAATGTTGCATATTGTTCAGAACATTATTTTGAACATCTTTAGTTCAATTTTGCTTATCAAAATATTTCCCATTTTCGAGATACAAAGCATCAAAAATTTGCTTCAGTAATGTACAACAAAATATTGATTGTTAAAAAGTTATTGATTAAAGACTTTGCCCCTCTCGACCCTTATTTTAAGGATCCAGCCCCTTTTTATTGATATCACCTTAAAGGTCTTATGATTTTGAATACTTCTTGTTCAACAACTATTCAGAAATTTTTTTTTCGTTTCCGAGATATTTGCTAAAGAAATCTTTGGGGCTGGCCTTTCAACTCTTTAATGGGGATGTTTACCAAAATTTGAAGTTTGTAAATTGTTTAGCACCTTATTTTGAACATCTTTCAATATGGCTTGTTAGAATATTTCCCACTTTCATGATATAAAGCGTCAAATATTAAGCAGTATGCTGGTCCATTATGGCTCTTAATTATGTAACATTCAACGTAAATATCATAATATAAAGTTGTAGATTGTTAAAATAAACATTTTTGCTTCAGTAATGTATAACAAAATATTGATCAATAAAGATTTATTGATTAAAGACTTTGGGCCCCTCTGAGCCCCTAATTTGAGGGGTCTGCCTTTTTTTCTTGATATCAAATGTAAGGTCTTGGGATTTTGAAAAATTTTTGTTCAACAACTGTTCAAAAATTTTCATTTCGTTTTCAAGATATTTTAATAGAAATATTTAGAGGACAGCCCTTCAAATCCCAAACGTGGTCGTTTTGCAAAAAATGAAAGGTTGCATATTGTATTTCAGTTTCAGTGCTAAGTATCGAGGACGTTTCTGCTACCTGCATATTTTTTTACGGCAAGTGAAAATCAGCGGACGATAGAAGGGAGTCATTCATTCATTTTTTTAAGGACTTTAAGGTTTTAAGGTTTTTAAGGTTGCATCCGAAGGACACGCAACTTTCATTTCAAAGTGCCGAGCGCATGGCAAAGGAACAGTTGCTACACATTTTTTATCGACTTAGGTTATTCGCGGCCGATATTCGAACTCCCGACCGCCCGATCACGAAGCGAGCGCTCTACCGACTGAGCTACTGTGAACGGTCCCGACACAGGTAGAAAAAGTTAAAATAAATCAAGTGTAGTGTGAACCATGGCACCCCCTGAAATCCAAGAGCTAGTTGCGAACCTTGTGTTTTTTATATACAGAAATATGATATCTTAAATGCTAATTTCAGCAGATTTTGATTTTAATGAGTGTATTAAGACAGAAAAAGAAAAACAAACAAAAAAAAAACATACAAAATACACCATCCTGAAACCAAACGCCGATGATCCATCTACGTATTTATCCCAGTCGGTATGATTCACATATACGAGGGTCATTCAATAAGTAATGCAACATACAGTTCATCACAATAAATGTAGAAGTATTTTATTTTATTTTCTATCAGTTGAAAAGTTCTATTAAGGAACTCCTAATCACAGAAAACCCCATGCTTTTTTTTCTATTGTTGTCGCAAAGAAATTCACGTTTAAGGAAGCACAATCACTACACTCCGCTGAAAACTGTTTAAAAATGATCTCTGCCAAGAAGATGAAAATGGGGGCGTATGTGAAAACTTTGCTTCATTACATAAATAGCTGAATAAGCCATATTAAAGATATGATTTTGATAAATGTATGTGGAAAGACTAATCTTTCACGCTGTATAGTTCTCTGATGGATTCGGAAAAGTACAATTAAAAGATTGCAGGCAAAGTGGACAATCGAAATCTGCAGGGACACAAAAAATAAGGATGCTGTGAGCAACATGATACCTGAAAATGCCAAATTTCCATTGATAGACTTTGCTAAAACACAAAACATTTCATCTTCATAAAAGTTTAAAGAGTTCTGACAAACGAAATAAATCTAAAAATAATTCTATAAGATGGGTGCCTTGTTTCTTTCCAAAGCCTTATAGAAAACGCACGTTATATGTGCCAATGGTCTATTTAAAAATAAACATTTTTTTAAAAAAGATTTTAGAAACTTGTGATAGATGACGAATCATAAGTGTACTTTTTATAGCAGAAAATGAAGATCAAGAATAAAATATGGAATCAAAGAGAAAGCTGTCGTTCTATTATTTCAAAGAGAAGCAAGGGCTCGAAATATGTTTTATTAATTTTCTCTTTATTCAAGAGGTCCAGTAAAACACGTACATAAAGGAAGGACTATCAATGGTTACTTTTATGTTAAGATCTCACCCAGGAAAGTTGAGCAGATTTCCTGCAAAGCAAGCCCAAATACCCTGGAGTATTTTTTCTTCACCTGAAAACGCAGTCGAAAATAAGCATAGATAAAATAATTAGAATTTGAAGAAAAAGTTTACAGAACTCCTGCATCCCCCATATCAGCTAGATATCAGCCATTGTGAGATCTTTTTCTTCCAAAAACATATGAAAGCAATTAATCAAAGGAAGATTTTACAATTTTAGGTATATTATGAAAATTGATATTCATTAGTATCTTTAGGACATCTCTAAAGATGAGTATACTGATGTTTTCTGGTCATGGGTAAAAAGACTTCAGACATGTGTAAATGTCAACAGGGGATGCTTTTAGGGATTGAAAGTATTAAGAATCTGCTTTACGTGCTTTTCCTATTTTTAGATTGACATTTTGCGTTATTTTTTGAACGAGCCATGTATGTATTTAGAAAGTACGTCTTTGATTGTTCTGCTAAGTCTTTCAGTCACCCCTTCAGACTCTGGGTGGTATGCAGTCGTACGCGTTTTGTTGATTTTTAACAGCTTGTACAACTCTTGAAATACACTGTAAACAGCTTGCACACTTCTTGAAATACACTGTAAATTATTCTCGAACCAGTTGCCTTGATTTGAGTGCATCTTCTGTGGACAACCATATCGTTTGATCCATCTCTAAACATTGTGTCAGCTAGACTATAATATCTCTGAGCGGAAATATTTCTGTAAACTTTGTAGAGTAATCGGCAACTACTAAAAAGTACACAAATCCTTTTAGTGATTTCGTGAAAGGTCCAGCTATATCAGCTGCAATTCTTTCGAATCCTCGCCACTGAGATGTGTTTTTATATACGCTCTCTTTTCCCTTGACGGATTTTTCCGCTCTTCACATATGTCACAAGACGACACATATAGTCATTCACATATCTCCCTTGGTGTGGCCAGTAATATTGACTTTTCCTTATTTTGTCCAAGGTACGTCTCACACCGAAATGTCCGGCTGTCTGTGTATCGTGAAAGTTCATGGGTAAAGGTGGTATGTTATATTTCTGTGTGTGATAATTGATAATTCGCAGATGTAACACCTCACTAAGTTCTTTTTGATGAATTGATATAAAATCTTCAGTAAAAGCTCTGTTGGAAAAGCTTAAAAGCAAACATTTACTGTGTTGTTGTGTGCGATGATCTCATGTCAAGAGCCAACAATAGTAGTAATAACAAATACAGTAGAAATAATAGCAAAAAATCCAAGAATACAAAGCAAAAACGTAGCAGTCCATTAGAAAACTAAAACAAAACAAACCGCAGAAGGTTTTTGTCTGCATTCCTCCCAGATGTAAATTCAACAAAATCATCTGGTGAGCATGGCAGTATGTACAAACTCTCCGACTAATGCATCTGTATGTGCATAAGTAAGTGCTAGTCATCCAGATCATTCTACCGTAACAGATTCTATTCCAATTGCCCAATCTCTCCTTATACAATCTGAGGGTCAAACATACAGTTTACCGGGTCTGATTTATTCAGCTATGTGTGACCAAAATATCATGAATCAGCTGGTCCCTGTATTAGCCAATGCTATTGCACCAACCATAGAAAAGGCTGTTAAATCAGTTTTCCAACAACTGAATTTGACAATAACAAAACAGGCTGAGATCAAGGAACTAAAACAACAGCTAAAGGAGGCGGACGGGTTAAATAAGGATCATCAATAACAAATCTGGAAGTTGGAAACATCTGTGGACGAGTTCAAACAATATGTAGGAGTAACTCCCTCAGATTGCATAAATGTCCAGAGCCTATTGAACAACAACAAACTGGTTATCACGTGGACACCGATTCTATTGTGATCGATCGGTGCAAGGCTAAAATGAACATTGATCTGAAGGAGGAGGACATTTTCGGATCCCATCCTATAAATTTAAAAATTGGAAAGTGAAAAACAAAGTATATTTAGCGAAACGAAAACTGAAAGGCACGTCCCTTTTTGTGACAGAATATCTCACTAGTTACCGTCAGGGAATAGTCCATGAGCTTAGGTTCGTACTAGAAGAATGACGGAACCAATTTTGTAAAGGTCGAAAAGATGGGTCCAAAACACCTGATCCGTACCTTCAATGACATTGACCTTATTGCTTCAGGGCCAAGATCTGAGTATTAAAATGAGTTTATTTGTGTTGTTTTGTTTTGTTTTTAAGTAAATACAGATATGTTTATATGCTCTAAATGTATTGTGTTACAAGCATGTATTAAATGTATATATTCTTTTTAATTTGTAAATTGTAACTACATAACAGGTTATAAATTATCCCTCTTATTTTTTTCCTTCTAACTTTCTAAGGTATGCTGCAACTACATGTGGCAGTTATGTGTATTAATGTTTATAACTTTTTCAACAATTGACCTAGTAGCTGTCAACAGGCTTTTTGTTTTGCCTTGCGACTGGCGGCTGGTTAAAACAAGGCTCGACAATTCTCTTCATTTTCTTGACAATGGGTAATAAAGTTGAACGATATCGAGCCGCAATTGGACTAATTTATTGTTATTGTAGATGTACAACAAAACTACTGCTATTTTCTGTATAACAATTTAATAATTTTGTTTATTTTTTGATTGAGGGTCTTAAGTATATCTAAAAAACAACAAAAACAAAAAAAAACCTAAGTGCTAATTGTCAAAAGGCGCACAAGAAATTGAATTACATCTTAAAAATTATGCTCTTACTTATATAGTTATCAGAGCACGTAGAAACAAATCTCAAATTACCAATTCACACTGGAAAATTTTCATTTAAAAATAAGAAGTATTAAAAATACATTCGATAAGATTTTTGGCATTGTGTCAGATTTTGATTTTTCATGTTTTACAGAAACCCATCTTGATGCTAATATTTTAAACGAAGACATTTTTATTAACGAGTTCAATTCATTTTTTCGGAAAATAGAAATTCACATGGGGGCGGTGTTATTATAGATGCATCTGACTAGTTGCACATTAATAGACGCCCTGATCTTGAACCTATAAATATAGAATGTGTATATGGGTAGAAATTAGCGATCCTACCTGCAATTTTCTCCTCTGCTATGTATATCGTCCTCCTAACTCCGATAATTCATTTTGGAAAAAAAATCGAATGGTCCCTTGAAAAAGCTGTTTATATATCTGATAGAATTGTAGTCTAAGGTGACTTAAATGTAAACTTTTTTGAATCTCCCAATCGTTACCAATGAAATTCTCTTAAAAATACTCCTTTCAAAACACAAAACGATGCAACCAGAGTCACGCAAAAAACAAAATCTCTCATAGACCCAATTCTTGTTAGTGAATATTTACATAACGATGTATTGAATTCTGGGACAAAAGACGTAGAACACTCTTTCAATGACTACAAAGGTACATGCATTTATATATATTTCTTAAATCACATACAATACAAAACCATCATATGATCGCAAAATATGGCTTTACAAAATTGCGGATTTTGTGGTTAATGAATTAACTTATACGTATCACAGATTGAAATACTCTTATTAATGACGTCAAAGAAATAGATCAGGTGGAGAGAAATTTTACTACGAGATTTTTAAAAGCATGTAAAATAATGTAAAAGAGTAGCTATAAAGATAAACCTTGATTTGATTCCGCGCGCGAAAAACAATTCGTATACGAAACCGAGAGGTAAGTAAAACGCTTAAAAGAAAAATAAATATGATAAGTTAAAAAAAAACTACGTATCAATTAACAATAAAAAAAGTAGGGATGGCAAATTATCATAACAATATAGAGACCAGTCTTATCGACGCAAGTATCAAATCTGATCTGAAATACCACCGCTCCAGGATATTAGAGAAAATAGCGCATAAACATTACATACAACGATATTGACAAAGTTTAAGCTTTAAATAACCATTTAGTTTCGATTTTGTCATCGCACGATGACGAAGCTGCATTGTCAGCTTTTTCTTTTTGTGTAATAGTGTATTTAATAGTATTGAAATAGTTGAGCAAGACTTAATTGACATAATGTGTATTCCTTCTGTGAACAAGTCCTTAGGACCTGATTATACTAGCCACAAAATGTTAAAAGCTACCATATTCAGCGTCTCAATTCCTTTGTGTATTCTGTTTAATACATGTACATGTAGATCTTTAAGAGAATGTGCATTTCCTAAACAGTGGAGGTAGATAATGTACTTCCTTTATTTAAAGAAGCGACTCATGGACAACAACGCTCATCTGAGTAAATATGGTCCTGCTGTTCTTCCCAAGCAGATTTTTTCCTATTACATATTCCTATGTAAAACTTTAACTCTATTGTGACCCCACCCTACCCTCAGTGTCATGATTTTTATAGATTTAATCCAACCTTACTTCTCAAGGTCATAATTTGAACAAACTTGAATCTACACTACCTCAAAATATTTCCAAATCAATGTGACTAACCATGGCTTTGCTATTCTTAAGAAGATTTTTTCCTCATATATTCCTATGTAAAACTTTGATCCCCCATTGTGGCCCCACCCTATCCCCAGGGACCATGCTTTGAACAAACATGAATCTACACTACCCGAGAATGCTTACATATCAATATGACTCAAAATTTGAAGCCCTTCACCGGTATATGGTGACGTCTCTACATGAGTGAAAAATTCTCGAATGGGAAGTTAAACAACATACAATCAATCAATCCTATATTTTCCATGTAAAACTTTGATTCCCCATTATGACAACACCCTACCCCTGGGGGGGGGGGGGGGTGATTTGAACAAACGTGAATCTTTACAATCTGAGGATATTACCATATCTATATGACTAGTAATGTCTTTGATGTTCTTGGGAAGATATTTGAAGATTTTTCTTGAATATTCCTATATGAAACTTTGATCCCCCATTGTGGCCCAATCCTACCGTTCATTTAAACAAATCAAACCATGGAAGTGTGCAGCAATACATTCACCTATATTACCTATATCACCTTTGACAAATTCTATCAATGTTAATTAAATACTGTACCAATTTTGATGTACCAGATGCGCATTTCGACAAAGAATGTCTCTTCAGTGATATTCAAGCCGAAATGTTGGAAATTCAAAATTAAAATAGAATTTTGAAGAGCTGAAAAAATCTGCCAAAGACTGGAGCCAAATACCTCGAAGGATCGGGGCTGTGCATGAGGGAGATTGTCCTTAATTTTGAAATAGATTTCTTAATTTTACCACAGCAATGACATTTCTAAATATATATCCGTATATTCAAGATAGTACATAAGTATTTATCTACTGGGCTAGAGCCTCGGAGACTAACATTCCGCCAGCAGAGGCCTCGACACAGGGGTCATAATGTAAATCATATACGGAATCAATTTTGATGCACCATGCAGATGCGCATTTCGACAAATTATGTTTCTTCAGTGATGCTCAAGCGGAAATAATTATAATAAATTATATTGCAATAATTAATAACAATAAATCATATTGCACTATTTATGACCACTATAATAACACTGGTATTGAGACTGAGTATCTGGTAGTTAGTAGTCTAGTAATATCACAATGCATCAACAAAATCAACTGAGAAATGATTTGTAAGAAATGTGGAACAAAATCATGTTATATTCATAAACATCAAACCGATTACAGTTCAGATCATAAGCTATCTACAATTCATTTAAAAATTTGACATGATCAATCATAATTCAGTTAATATAGATAATAAAGCAGTGCAAACTAATGAATTCAGTCATTTCTTAATCAAACATTAAGAACATATGTAGAAACCACAGGTATATGATGTTTAGTACATTATTCCAATGATAACAGGTATTCACTATTACATTTGCAATCATAGTTAATATACATATTACAATACTTCATAAAAGGATCTAGTACTAAATTAAGCAAAAATTCAAACTTGAGGTGAATCAAACAAAATGTTGAACACATAATATTCAATGGTAGGGAGAGGAAATACAAAAAACCAAGTTGAATCGTGAATAGAAACATCCAATCTCATCAAATGCAATACACATCAGGAATAACCTACTTGTAAGATAAACCAAAAAAATATCAAATACTGGTACAAGTAATTAAATCAGAAACAATCTACTGAGTAAACAAAGTTCACGTTAAACAAGACTGTCTCTATCAGTCTTATAAAAATGGTTTGTGTAATAAGCACATTAAATCAATGTTGAGGGTTTCCACTTGATAGTATTTTGTGTTTAAATATTTAAAGATAACCAAGGCACCCATATTGCATTCTAAGCAGGTTCACCTTTGATTTGCACAAGAAATTCTTATTCTTTGTGTTTATTTGTTTGAGCAAGCACTCGCTTAACCTTTTGAATTTCATCCAAGTCTGAAGAAACAGAAGAATGAGCGTCTGCAAAAGAATCAACATGATCATTGTCATGAAAAAGTAGTGTTTTCTGACGGATTCTTGTTGGCCTCTGTAAAACCGGAAGAGGATCATCAGTGGTCGTCTCAGACGTCACCATGTCAGATGCATTGTTAGAGCCATGGCTGTCCGACAATGTTGGATTTGGGATATGATCTGTCTTTGTTGCAGTACTTTCATCTCCTTGAGACTTATTAGCTATAGAGGTGAAAACTTTGAAGAACGATAATGGTGTTGATTAACGGACATGTGCCATTTTCCGACTATCAGCATGAATAGGAGTTGAAAATACTTTTCCAGTGGGTTCATCTTTCAATGTTACCATATATGGAGAATCTACACTATGCACAAAATAGACTCCAACATACTTATTTTGTAGTTTCTGGGCGGCTCCAGTAGGTTCCCTTTGTAGAAAAACATAATCACCAACTGTCAAATTCAAGGGTCTGGTGAGTTCATTTGCATTTTATATTATTTGTGTTTTGTAATGTTCGGTGTTAGTGAGCACACACACTAAAGTCATCGTAAAACGGTATGCAAATTGTTGACATAGTTATGTTCAGTCTTTGGAAGGCCTTGAAGTGCTGAGGTAGGTATATGAGTTGAAAGTGGAAATGCAGGTCTGTCACCAAACAAAATTTCAAATGGTGAATATACAGTAGAGTTTACATAGATCTTCATAGCAAATGTAACGAAAGGTAGAACTTTTGTTCCGTTTGGAATTTAAAAATGGCGCCAGTTTGGCACAAATGTACCTAAACAGTGAGGCATACAGTACCAACCAGACCTAACCTGACAAAAAGCAGGCCCAGAGCAGTCCCGGGAACTGCTTTCTGGGACTGCTTTGGGACTGCTAAAGCAGTCCCACAGCGGTCCCAGAAAGCAGTACCAGCAGTCCCAGAAAGCAGTCCCAGGAGTCCCAGTGGGCGGGGTTAAATAATTTAATGGGCGGAGCTTACTCATAAATGAGATTAGCAATAAGCAATGTAACTATAAAAGGCAGTGGAAATGATGACGCATTTCTTTCTGAGCAGTAACAACAAATATTTACAATTCTTATGTGACAGTCATTTCTGAACTGTTAAGAAAATCACGTTACGTGTATAGAAACAAATAATAAATATTGAACGAAGAAGGCGTTCTAACCTACTAATAATATGATTATTTAAAAACAGTTATGTGGTATTTTAATTTTTCACCAAAATAAATTAATTCCTTTATTCTCTGTGATTGAGCTTGGTTTCCATATTTATTTATTTTTAAAGAACATTAAACTTGAATTACTTTTTTTCCATTAGAATTTACTTTAAGTAGATCTTATAATTACAGAGCAAGGCCGATTTCCATACTATACTCTGAATGCATTTTTCTTACTGGAAAGTACTGGGGCATTTGTAAAATTCTTTGTTAGATTTTCCTGAGTATTATATTTCAGTCATGATTATTTTCACTGACTTCCCAATTTCATTATCATTAGATTCTCTATGTAACAGAAAACAATAACACTCAGTTTTAAGTTTTTCATTATATAAACGTTCGAGTATACATCTGTAAATCACGCGAATGAAACCCTCAGATTATGTTTAAAATTAATCAATCCCGAAATAAATCTACACATTTATTGAAACAAAGATTTTTTGCAGTTCATAGATTGAAAATAATGTCATTGTTGACCAGCATATTCAGAGATGTGTAACACTGATACCATTCATTGATTTTCTGCTAATCATGCCCAAAGGCGATTGAAACCTCAGGTGTTGACAACACACAATTCACAATATTTTCAAATGTTTATTTTTTAAATAAATGTACTTTTTAATAACTTGTTTATAAATTAAAAACTAATTCATAAATAAATCCCACAATACTAAAGTTAAAGTTGTTTATATGACGGAAGGATGGTAGAATAATTTTATTTCATGGTCATTTAATGAATTATTACGTTTTATTTGAGGGCGGTAAAAATAGCATGGAATGCGCTTTTTAAGCATGGTTTTATATTTTTTAATTAAAAAAATCCAGTACAGTAGGTCCCTCTGAATATCTTGCTGTAATAACATTTTTGTTTTTTTTAAATAGTACTAATGCAAACTTTGCGTACATAAATTGATAACATTAATTAATTAAATAGGCTTAGATAATTTTTTTTTCAAACATCTGTATTAAAGTTTAGTTTGAGGGATAAAAATCATCTCCTGACTTCTCTTTTTAACTACTTTCATTTTTTTTAATTATTTCTAGACTACAGTTGTGTAAATTTAGAGCCCCTAAGACATATAGTAATCACATGTATATCTATCTCTACTTGTTAAAATTTGGTAAGAAATCCACGTTTTTTTATTTATTATCTTAAACACCTCTCTGCTGAAACAGAACAACAACAAGAAGCCTGCAAATTCAGAATACACAAGGGGCGGAGCTATCATGTCACTCAGAACCTTTCTCAAGCATGAATGAACAAAGCAGTCCCAGAAAGCAGTCCCGGGGAATGCTGGGACTGCTAGGTCTGCTTTCTAGAGCAGTCCCTTAGCGGTCCCAGAGAAATCTCACAGCGGTCCAAGAGCAGTCCCACAGCAGTCCCAAAACAGTCCCGAGGTGTCAGGTTGGGTGTGGTTAGTACTGTAAAGCTGGATGTGAATATCTGTTTGATTTGAAACAAATCACAAAGTGTCTGTGTTACTTTTGCTGTAAATTCCGTCCCCTGTCCGATATAAGTATATCACATGTTCCAAATGTAGTAAACAGCATAAAGAGTCATTCCGAGACAGTCCAGGCATCATCTGCAGCTAATGGGACTGTAAACAGAAACTTGCTGAACATGTCAACTGCAGTTAGAATGTAGATATGTCTAGAAAATAGAAGAGAGAATGGTCCATAACTATCTACCTGCCATACACTGAAGAGTTACTTTCCTGTATTTTAACTATAACTGTCAATTATCTCCCTTAGTCAATTCTCTCAAAAAGAAAAGGCTTTACAACTCTATAAATGGCATACAGTCCCCAAAGTTCCTCCCACTGAATCTCATTTGTAGTTATCTCCTTTGTTTAGTTCTCACCAGAGACCTGGATTTACATCTCTTAGTGATACACCCCTTCCCCCTCCCCCTCCACATTGAACTCTTGCATTCAATTATTTTCATTGTTAAGTACTCACCAGAGGGCAGGCTTTACATATCTCTAAATGATATATGACATACTTCTCACATTCCGTTATCTCCCATGTTAAATTCGTACAAATGGACAAGCTTTACATCTCTCCCAGTGACATCATCCTCCTTACTTAATAATCTCCCTTTTGACATACTCACTAGAGGGTAGACTTTACATCTTTTTCAGTGATACCCCCCCCCCATTGCTCTCACACTCCATAATCTCCTTTTTTGATAATCACCAGAGGACAGGCTTTACAACTCATTCAGCGTTACCGCCCACTTCTCTCACATTCAATAATCTTCCTTTTTAAAAAATCACCAGAGAGCAGGCTTTACATCTCTCTCGTTGACATACTCTCACATTCAATAGTCCCCTTTTTGAATACTCAAAAGAGAGCAGACTTCACATCTCTCTCGGTGACATATCCTTACATTCAATAATCTCCCTTTTTAATAATCACCAGAAAGCAGGCTTTACATCTCTCTCAGTGATACCCCCACTGCTCTCACATTTTATGATCTCCCACTTTTACTACTCTCCAGAGAGCAGGTCTTTCAACTCTTTCGGTGACATATTCTCACATTCAATCATCTCCCTTGTTTAGAACTCAGTAGGGGCAGGGATTACATCTCTCTAAAAACATACCTCTGACATTCAGTTATTTCTTTTGTTTAATATTCACATGAGGGCAGGCTTTACATCTTTCTCGGTTACATACTGTCTCTTCATTTCCTCCCAGTCGTTTCTCACATTCACAGGATTTACATACTTCACCTGTCAAAGTTTCACTCCCCTAATGTAGGCACAAAAATATTGGAAAGTACACTAAAAATTGAAAATACAGTTTAATCTACTGACACTGGATAAAAAAAATAGCATGCACTTCAAAAAGTCTCAATTTGCAATTGTATGCAGTTATTTGATTATACACCTCAAAATATAAAGTTTGTGTGATGAAATCACATGTGATCAATGAAACTTGACATTATGATTTTTTTTTTTACAATGTTTGATGATACCATACTAATATGTAGCATATAACTAATCTTACAGATTTCTTTTCTTATGCAAAAGTCATAGTAGATCTCTGGTTAAGTGATAATTTTAAGGCTCCAAGAAAATAACTCCAAACTGTCTAAAGTTTTACCATGTAGGAAAGGTTTGAGCCATTAGAATGTATGTACCAGCAGACTGCAGGTCCATGGTCTAACGACACGGCTCACTGGAATCAAAACGAGTCAATGTCAACCCATAATCGTAGTGGAGTAAAGTATGCATGTTAAAACACAGCTGTATTATAAATACATGTAAATTACAGTGTACAGAGATTCACCATTTGAAAGAGCCAT
Organism: Saccostrea echinata; assembly: GCF_033153115.1. Lineage (NCBI taxonomy): Eukaryota > Metazoa > Mollusca > Bivalvia > Ostreida > Ostreidae > Saccostrea > Saccostrea echinata. Next base: position 16,934,691 of record NW_026889765.1, on the reverse strand, counting down.
ATTTAAAATTCTATTTGTAGTACTTACTACATGCGTGTCTTGTTTAAGTACAGTAGTGTTTACCATGTGACAACTGGTATTTTAATGTGGTACCCACTACATGCATATGAATAACTTGCAAACTGTAGCACGTCTTATATGTGTAATTAGAACAAGTTATTTTAGTACTTACTAAATGTGTAATTAGTACAATTACTGTTATTACTTACCAAATTGGAACAATTACTGTTAATATATGTACTTACCACATGCGTACATGTACCTGGTGCAACTACTGTTAGTACTGACCACATTTGTAACTGGTACAATTACTGTTGATACTAACCACATGTGTAACTTGTACAATTACTACTAGTACGTACCACATGTGTAACTGGTACTATAACGGTTAGTACTGACCAGATGTGTAACTGGTACAATTACTGTTAGCACTGACCACATGTGTAACTGATACAATTACTATTAGCACTGACCAAATGTAACTGATACAATTACTGTGAGTACTTACCACATATGTAACTGGTACGATTACATGTAGTATCTAATGGCACAGTAACTTTTCCCTAAAATATCATTTAAAGGGTCCTAAAGAGCAGTTAATTAATTGAATTTTTCAAAATTATGAGAGTTGTGATTTAAAATAATGATGTTGCATAATAATAATACTTACCACTTGACATGTCGGTTTAACTGCGGTTGGACACATTGCTGGGCACTCTATAACGAAAAGCATCATACAGCATTAAATATTGTAGCTTTCGATGCATAATACTGAAAAAATGAATTTCACTTAAGGTGTAATATCCCTCTGGTAAGAAAGATAACTTTCCAAGGAAATTTTTCCAAGAAATTCAATGAGTGTAATAATGAGAACCATTATATAGTCAACTCATTCAATTCTGAATTAAGTTACAAAAAATTATTTATATTTTCTATTGCTTATATTTTTATTAATTACTTTTAATAGTTTAACTGAAACATTCATACTCAGTTCCTTTAAACTGTTGAGATTGAAATATTTCTATCTCTTAACATATAACCTTTTACCTGGTAATTGTAACATTAATTTTAGATGCAGACTAACCAGCTAGACTTTCTACAATAAATTGATTTTTTTTCACTAAAAATATTTCGAAGAACGCTAACTCCTGTAGATGGAAAGATAACTCTTGTAGATGGATGAATTTTTATTTTAAATGTAATATTCTGATTTAAAAAGCAACGCTTTGTTATATTTTCTAATCTGAATTAGATAGGTATGATAGTAGATATTATTTTCATATATACCTCATATTTTTAATTTTAGGATGAGATAAAAATATTGATCTTTCTATTCACCATATCGAATTTTCTTTACATCATGATAAGACATAATATTCATTTCTGAAAAAAAGTAAGCAACACTTCATGCTTCAAACTAATTTCCATTTGAATCTAATGCTATTGTTGTTGATGAAAATCAATGTTGGGAATTAAAAAAAAAAATTGTGAAATTTGGAGCAGAGGGATAATTTACCTTAATATGAATAAATAAATTTATATTTAAATATTCTGACAGACAATTAAAAACCATTTTTTTTAAATTAGCAAATCTCCCTTCTAAAATATCCCTTTAAGACCATATCTGTGTTCATGTTTTATACTTGTCAAATATCATACCATTATTTTTAATGATTTAAAAAAAAATCTTAAAATACTTGATTTTAATTTCATGACTAACTTATACAAGGACTAATTTGCTGTGTAGCAGAAAAAAATTGACCATCCCATCCCAACTTCTAATAAATCCCAATTGAATATCAAGGTCCGTGGTACATACCACACTGGAATGTTGGACAGCATTCCCCCGGGTTGATATTCTTCATTAGCTGAGGAGGGGTGCAAGTCAGGGGGTGGATCGTACAGGTTTCAGGCTTACAAACCAACTCATACTTATCACAACACCTGTCAGCGGTCTTCACGATTCGGGCCACCTCCCCGGGCATCATAGGAGGTTTGACCAGAGCTTGGCAGTGGACAGAATCACGAGCTATGGACAAAATTAGAATATGTTGTTAATCTAAACAATAAAAACTGAAGAACATTCTGCAAGGAGTAGGAAATGACATAGATCCACTTTAGTTAGGCCTATACATGTTTAAGATTTCCTCACATTTCACGTAACACTATAAAAATATGCTACAAGGTCAGGTTTGTTGTGATTTTTTATATATGTAAGCATATATTTTTTCCAGACTTGAAATAGACTTTACTCACAGGGCTGAGGGGCTGGCGTTGTGACAGGGGACACAACTGAGGTATTGTTAGCTGAAAAGGGGAAAAATCACTCATTCATTACAAAAGACATCATATTCATTCCTCACTGCTTAACAATGCTCAGTATTTTTTAAAGGGCTATTCCAGCAAAAGAATTCCATGAGAATGGATAGTAGCAGTTCTGTGGAATAAATGTAATAATAGTAATCTACATTTCTCACCAATACATAATGGAAGCAAAATAAGGACTATACCACATAATCATTTATATACTAATACCCACTCACAGACAATCCTCACAAAATCAGTTATTTACTAATAACTTCAGTTTTTATTCAGATCTGCATTAACATTTTCTCAGATTTTTAAAAAGCAGAGTATATCTTTTGTTCTTGGTGGGATTATTGATCAATCTTAGTAAAATGTCACAAGTTCAACAAAATCTCCAGGGGCCCGTTTTACAAAAGAACTTACGACTAAGACCAAAATTTAATTCTGTTAGTAACTTTTTAATTTACATTAAATAGAAAATGGTTTTAATCTTTTTAAAAGGTATGTAGAAAAATACTTTTACTCTAGCAATAATTTAAACAGAATTATTAAATTTGCAAAGTTTTGCAATCAACTCAAGTTTTTGGTCTTAGTCGTAAGTTCTTTTGTAAAACGGGCACCAGAAATATTAACTATTCATTTTGCTTGCGTGGGCACCTTTCTCTCTGATAAGGGTAAAATACGTTCACTGAAATTCAGTCATCTGCCTATTTCACAACATTATTTGCTGGAACTGATTCTATGAAACTTTGAACTTTCCGAAATAGTTTTGACTTCTTATGAAAGAAAACAAACAAAACCACAGTCTTCATAAATTTATTAATATGCTACAAAAATTAATAACAATTTATTACCCTTAATAACCATTGACAAATCTTAATTGAGCCAGTAAACAGTCACCGATTCATCAAAATTTTCCTGCATCACCAACCATACAAAAAAACAGCTGCCTTCCAAGTCCTATGATATTTTGCAGGAATAGCTTTTACTTTACATCACTTGTAACAAATTTTAAAAAAGAATACAATTTATAACAAGTCTAACACCTTCCAGGTGAAAATCAATTTGATCAAAAGAATTATGTCTAATATATTTTTGTGAAAATGTTTTATGTACCACATGCGCAGATGTATCTGATCTTGTAATCTCTGCATGGAATGGAAATTTGTCCGAGTCGCCACACACGAGTCCCCTGTCGGGGGTACAGGTCAGGATCTCGCCCGAGGACTCAGCAGGGGCATCCATTGAGACAGAGTAACATTCAACTTTTGTTATAGAGCCACTAATACAGAAATTGTTGGTTTTGGAAAATTGGGCGGCAGAGGGCTCATGATCCCCATGAATTCCTGGGTCCTTAGGGTGGTGCGTGTTGATCCAGCCTGACCAGCGAGAGTGGCAAGCTGAAATAAATTTTATGTCATAGTAAAGTATACACGTCTATCTACATACCATATTACTGTAATTTGGTTGGGAGACCCCCCCTACCCCTTTAAGTGACTTTTATTCTGCAAAAAACTGTTTTCTCAACTAAACAGTAATGTTTTTGATAAAAGAATTTTTAGAATTGATATTTAGCCCCATAAATGAGCACATACCACATGTTATACAAACACAGACCTACATAACATGATACTAGTGTATATAATATTAGGATATTGTTGAAGTCCTTTTTCTTGCTTCACAATTATTTAATTAAGCGATAAAAAAAGGACTTCTTATGTTTGATTACTAATGTCATTTTGACATTGTTTAAATCATTTGTATATAATGTAAATGTATCTAGTCATCTAACTTTGCCTAAGTACATTTTAGGGAAATTTAATGTTTATAATAATTTTCTTTTTTTAAAAAAAAATCTTTAACATCATAGTACATCCTGTTAAAATGTAACACATAATAAGAAGAATAAAAAAAACCATGTAGTCTTTCATCAGAGCCGTACTGTTTTCACTGTGTCCTTAAAGGTCAAGTATAATATTTTTTTGAAAATCCAAACTTATTCATGATTATCAGCCTTTGGAACAATATGAATAACATTATATAGTCTGTTTAATTTTTTGCCACCAATTACATCACTTATCGTCGTTTAAATTTACCTGTGTGACAAGTGGATCGCTTATTGTAAATCGCTTCTCTCCCTTGTTGCGTGACGTCATAAGAGACAACGAAAAATAGAAAGTACAAACTTTATATTGCCGGGTTTGGAACATTATTGTTGGCGAGATGTTGCCGTGTGCGCTTTTAACTGTACCAATAAATGGGGACAAGACATGAGTATATATTTATTTTCTAAGGACCCGAAATTGAAGAAAATATGGACATTAAATTTAAAAAGAGATGGTGTTGAACCCAATCAACATGCGACGCTATCTGAGCGACATTTTACATGACCAGTTTACAGGTTTTTTTAAAAAAAACATAAAACGGCTCACAAATTTCTTGGTTTTATTTCAAATTGTAACTTTCGCGTTATAACGCGAAACTTTCGCGTTATAACGCCAAACTTTCCCTGTAAAACAGAGACATTTGCATAAGTCTACAGTTTGTTTTACTTTTTAATGATCTAGTTTTTTCATTACAGTGAAAAACGAAAGACTCTTTTGAACTTGGATTATCACGAGCTGAAATTTTATGTTTTCTCGCCATTGAATGTGTCTTTCCTCTTTCTAAATCTTTTTTGCCGTCACATTTTGTCTTTCTCAATGCTGTTCAATACAAGTGTTGAAGCGTATGGTAGAGGAGCGAAATACAAGTCTAATTTTAATTAGATTGAACACTCTGTATAGAATTTGAAATAAAAGATCTCAGAAAATTGAAGCATTGAGGTAAATTTGTATATTTCACGGAACGATTGTGTCACATCACATGAGTAATCTAATGTGAAAATTGGATGACAAATATTCGTATCAAATATTTCATCTCCGATAGACTCACTGTAGAAATACAACATTGTATTTTAAGGTTGCACCACTTGGTCATACCATTACTTACGAAAATTTTCACAATTTATTCAAAGAAAGCAACGAGTGGAGATCTTCCAGAGAAAAAAAAATTAGTCTACAGAATTTCTTTGATTAAACAAGTGATAAACAAAAAAATCTTTAAAGGAATATTCATTTAATTAATTAGTAGGGTTTTGAGATTAAATGCAAAATCAACACTAATCTATCCATTTCTCGCATCAATTCTCTTTTACATCTTCTGAAGAAATGTCATTTATAAATTCATAGAAGTCCCCCTCTGCGTTCATGTTTTTATCTGTCAGTCAAGATCACAGGTTCCTGAGTAACATGACTATATATGTATAATTTCGCGTTATAACGCGAAAGTTACGCGTTAAAGCGCGAAAGTTACGCGTTTATTCGCGAAAGTTTTGCGTTACTTCGCGAAAGGTACTCGTTTATTCGCGAAAGTTTCGCGTTATAACGAGAAAGTTACGTATTATAACGCGAAAATTACGCGTTTATTCGCGAAAGTTTCGCGTTATATCGCGAAAGTTACGCGTTTATTCGCGAAAGTTACGCGTTATAACGAGAAAGTTACGCCTTTACTCGTGAAAGTTTCGCGTTCTAACGCGAAAAATATATTTTTTTTTACTTAGTACGAAAATGAGCTCAATGGACTTTCGTAAAGAACAATTATAAATCAATAAATGACTTGGCAATGGTTTAATAAAGGGTTTCAAATTTTATTATAGAGTCATGATAATTTAAATTCAAGTAAAAACAGTAACAATATTTGTTGAATGGGAATGTTGGTTTTTTTTTTCGGATCTCTCTCCCTCTCTCCTTACTTATTTGTTGTTTTTTTTTCGGGGGGGGGGGGGGGGCGTTGATGTGAACGCACTTGCGTATTTGCATATCTAGGCAGCTACACATGTAGGCGCCTGAAGCCTTCAGGACGAAACAGAATCGGTCGAAGAAGAATAATCATTTTCATGTACTTTCCTTGATTGGCTCAAACATGTAGAACCTATTCTTAAATGAAAGATCTACCTCTGGTATATAAACATCTTCATTCCCTAAAATTTGCCATTTTTTAAGATAATCGAGAGCACTATATTATATTTATACTACTTATACTATATTTATATTATTACTACTATCAGTTTCTGATGTCGATTGTCTCTTATGACGTCACAAAAAGGGGGAGTAACTCTATTGATAAACGTTATTTTTAGAGATTTTTAAACAGGTAAATTAAGAAAACAATGAGGTTTAAAATTTTACGAATATTGTGATTCCCTCTTTTTAACTATCATTTACAACATATATCATTTACAAGTGTTTCTATTTCCTATGAATTTGACCTTTAAGAAAAGAGTTTAATTTCTGTCACTTACTTTGAGGTTTGGTGTGTGTCTGATGGCCGTCGTGGAAAGGAGTTGACTGGTTGACTGGCACCACATGAGAGCCGGGAACTGGTGACAGTGTGGGGATAGAGGGAGGTGTGAAATGAGGTTGTACCACTAAAAATCAAAATGTAACATAATATTTAATAACAGTTTTTGGAAGTCTCTGTACATTATCTATTTTAAATTGCACTACATGATTATTGATGTTTTAATAAAGTTATTGTATGAATTGTATTGTATGAATGACATACAGCATCCAACTTCATCGTTGTCGCAATCGATGACACCATCACACTAGAAGGTTGCCGGGATACATTGTCCATTTCTTCATCTGAATTGGTTGGCATCACATGACTTGCATGGACAGCTAAAGCTAGTCATGTTGACTACTTTTGTTTCACTCTGTACATGAATGAAACACTTCATTGCAACAGTGGCTGTCAGCTATCATCCGCAACTGTACTCGGCAATGCTGGTACCGGACATCCATGACTGTACCTGCTCACTAATATCAAAAACGGAATGTCAGAGCAAGACTTTCCGGATTGTTCAACGTATTAAACTGTATGTTGTTAATTAAGTATGAATTGTTTTTTTTAATGAAACATACGAAATGTGTTAATAATTAATCTACTTTATGGAAGGCTGTAATCGCCAAAACGGTAACGATAACTAGCTTAGTGAATATATCGCGGAAAATATATTTGTAAGCTTGACTATGCCTAAATCCATTGCATAGATCGCTATTATCTCTAAAAAGTAACATTTACTACAGCGTACATTTTGTATATCTATGACTGTATACCTGTGCCTGATATACAACATCTGCGACTGTACCTGTGCCGTACATACACACTACCACTGACTCAACCCGCGCTTGATTAACTTAACCCGCGCTTGATTAATAACATCCACAACAAAAAATTCTGTGGATTTTCTCCGATTTAGATTTAGACTGAATTCAATCAAAGCGCAATTAACGCTAATCTTTATATTGCCCATGACAGTGATACCGAGACAAACGATGTCAGCAGTGATTAGGGAAGGATCCAAAACTTTTACAGATTTAAATTTAAAGCTTTATGTTCAGAGTACAATATGAGCCAGGTCTTAATTTTTTTTTTTTTTTTGGGGGGGGGGGGGGGGGCTGGGGGCATGATTTCAATATCCTACATGCTCAATAGCAATGATGAATTTAAAATGAAACATGCTAGTATAATTATAGAAAATATACGAGTAAACAATAAACAAAGTAAAATAAAAAAGGAAATTAAAATAATTGGAATTAATTTGTAATCTTTAATTTTATGTTAGAAAGTATAAGTACGTCACAATATTATTAATTTCACCCATTTCATTGATCACGCAAGAGGTGTCAATGAAAAGCACAGGTTTTTTCCCATAAATATATGGCTTACGATATATACGGGTGGAATGGGCTGATCCACCCGTTTTCAATGTGTTATATATAAACATCTCAAGTGCACCCCAGGAAGTAGCATCCTATGCCCTGAAAAAGAATAGTTCCTGACAAAAAAAAATTATTTATTTACAAAGTACATAAAATTTACTAGGCACAGGTATCAAAGTTGTAAAAATAGGCTGGAAGACCCCCCCCCCCCCCCCAAAAAAAAAAAAAAAAAATTCTCAAAAGAAATAAAAATTAATTTCATATGCATGAAACAATTAACATCTTGACTGGTCGATAACCGTGGTGTGATACCTGGAATATGTAGGGCATGGTATTAAATAATTGCTCATATTAAAGGAAATTAATCCTATAATTATCGATAACATCCGAAGAGAATATTTGTATAAGTAAATATTTTTATTAGATCCTACTCTCTAAGATTCTGCTGTACTGTCCAGACAACTCTAGAAATTTTACACCATGACTGTACCGGTGCCTGATTGACAACATCCACGACTGTACCTGTCCAGTACACACACTTTATTCTACATCCATGACTGTACCAGTGCTTATAAACAACATCCATGACTGTACCCATGCCTTATAAACAACATCCCTGACTGTACCTGTGCCTTATAAACAACATTCCTGATTGTACCTGTGCCTTATAAACAACATCCATGACTGTACCTGTGCCTTATAAACAACATCCATGACTGTACCTGTCCAGTACACACACTTTATTCTACATCCCTGACTGTACCTGTGTCTTATAAACAACATCCAAAAATGTACCTGTCCAGTACACATACTTTATTCTACATCCATGACTGTACCTGTGCCTTATAAACAACATCCACGACTGTACCTGTCCAGTACACACACTTTATTCTACATCCCTGACTGTACATGTGCCTTATAAACAACTTCCGCGACTGTACCTGTGCATATATACATACTTTATTCTACATCCATGACTGTACCTGTGCCTTAAAAACAACATTCACGACTGTACCTGTCCAGTACACACACTTTATTCTACTTCCATGACTGCAACTTTGCGTTATTAACAACATCGAAGAAAAGTAACTCAAGGCTCTACTAAAAGTTTGTTCTTTTGTCGTTTGTGACCCGAACCCCCACCCGCAATGCAACCCCCACCCCGTCAAAAAAATTGAATCATATATGCCTGCAAGAAAGCTTGGGATTTAGTCTTTTTTTTAAGAGGAAATACTCCTTCTTTCGATATACTCCATCCTCGCCTTCACAACTTCTGCCAAGTTTTATCATTATTGTAGAAGAGTTTATAGGTAATGGATTAATTATTTTAAAACCAGTGTCAAAAAGTTAACTGCTCATTTAAAACTCTTCTCATAAAGAGGGGGAAGGGTTAGACAATTTTATAAATTGAAATCGGGTTTTAAACATAACAAGTGATCCAGATTTTCAAATACTCATGGAAATGGATAAATAACCATCAAATCTCTCCGTATGTTTAACTTATGTAAAAGTCAACTGACATATTAGATTCATTGGCAATAAAATGACTATTTTTGCTGCTTTTAGTATGTAAATATATGTTCTACACCCTCATACCCCCCCCCCCTCCCAACAACCCACTCCCCTGAAACAAGAAACAATTGGTATAAATTTGAATTTCTGAAATAACAATTCATAATACTTTAAAAGGAATTGTCGTTTCAGTGAAGGGGGGGGGGGGTAAAAATATTTTCCGTTGATTTCTATAGAAATGAAGTTTTACCAAAATTATAGACTTATCTCTCTTTGTTTTCCCAAGTAAGTTATGTTTTTTGATAAAATTCACATAAATATTCGGTATATGAATATGAAAAAATCATTCCAATATGTCAACTTTCTAAATTAACTCTGCGATAGGTGGCAGAATTTTACTATCATTCTTGCTATCATATGGTTTATTCAAGCATGCGTATTAGAGCTATTGAGACAAGCTTTCTGCATTAACAATACTAGTCCACTACCGGCAAGTGTAATCTGGTTCCCATTAAAAATTGAAAATGCTGTAATTCTGTCAAAAAATCATTGAAGCGGAACATAATGCAAACTTGATCTGTGACTCATCAAGATACACTCATATACCAAAAATCAACTCAATATCTGCAAACGTTTGGGAGAAAAGTGTGGAAAACACTTAAAAATTAAAAAGATTGTAATTCCCTCAAAAATCAATGAAGCAGAACGAAATAAAAAACTTGATCTGTAAATCATCAACACACACTAACATACCAAAATCAGCTTAATATTTGCAAGCGTTTAGAAAAAAGTGCGGAAAACCAAGTGGGACAGAGTGACAGACAGACGGACAGTTTGACAGACAGACGGACGGACAGACTCAGAGGAAACCTATCGTCCCCTCCGGTTTCAATTTATTTTATTAGTCCCCTACCGGTGAAGCCGGAGGGGACTATAGGTTTCCTCTGAGTCTGTCCGTCCGCCTGTCGGTCTGTCTGTCTGTCTGTCTGTCCCACTTGGCTTTCCGAACTTTTTTTCTAAACGCTTGCAGATATTGATGAGCTGATTTTTGGCATGTGAGTGTATCTTGATGAGTTACAGATCAATTTTGCATTTCTTTCCGCTTCAGTGCTTTTTGACGGAATTACGACCTTTTCATTTTTTCGGGGTTTTCCCCATTTTTTTCTAAACGTTTGCAGATATTGAGCTGATTTTTGGTATGTGACTTTACCTTGATGAGTTATAGATGAAGTTTGCATTTCGTTCCGCTTCATTGATTTTTGACGGAATTATGGCATTTTCAATTTTTAACGGGAACCAGATTACACTTGCCGGTAGGGGACTAGTATTGCTAATGCAATACTCTCATAATGCTTGTTCTTATTGAAAGGGCAGATTACTCTATTTGCATAAATGTACCACAAAATTAGAACTCTTTAGTGTGCAGTGTATAGAGGGCTCTTAAGCACATGAAAAAAAGTCCAACTTTTTCCTCATTTTCCCCTCCTGTTTATGTCATGTTTCATCATTGGGTTATTATACCCCCGCTCCGAAGGAAAGGGGGGTATACTGTTTTTACCCTTGTGTGTCTGTCTGTCTGTCCGTCTGTCTGTGTGTCAGTCTGTCTGCCTGTCCGTAACAAAATTTTCGTCACAGTTTTCTCAGCAACTACTCATCGCAGATGCTTGAAATTTTAGCACACTCTTTGTTTAGGCATGCCATATTGTGGGATTCATTTTTGTACGAATCTGATGTCAACTTCTTGTTCATTCTTGTCTCTGTCCATAACTGAACTTGTGTACATTCACGTCAAAGCGGGGGTATTACTAGTGAGCATTGGCTCACAATCTTCTTGTTTTTTTAATTCTTTTGAATGCCATTTAAACATTGAATTGTGAAGTGTAGATACATGTAGTATTACATGTACTGCAATAATTATTTTTGATAGGTCTTTCTTTGTTAACACGATAAAATGCACTATTCCATCCTAAAATGTTTTCAACTATGAAAACATTTTTACACCTTCTTCTGTGCCAACCCCAAAGTTGCGGGGTATTATTATCATAGTTTACAACTGATTATACGTCAAACGTATACGACAAATGTTTATTAAAATTAATTAAAATTAATAATAGTAATTGGCTTTATGTTGACTTATAGCTTTGAGTTTTCCACCTGTACACTGATGATTAATTGTGTCTCGAACTTGATTCTAATTGATTTTCATGGTCAAATTTTAGGAGTCAAGTACACACTTAAAGATCAAAATTTGTGAGTGAAAGAAAATTGTTTAAATATTGTTGTTTTTTATGGTAGGATGGTCCAAATACAGTATACAATACGTACCTCTTAAACCCTGAGAAGTTTATTGTGTGTAAATCTTGATTATAAGGCATAGGTACAGTCATAGATGTAGTGTGTGTCATACGCAGGTAGTTCTGGGTGTTGTTTATAAGGCACAGGTATATTCATGGATGTAGAATAAAGTGTGTGTACTGCACAGGTACAGTCATGGATGTTGTTTATAAGGCACATGTACAGTCATGGCTGTATAGTAAGATGTGTGTACTGGACAGGTACAGTCGTGGATGTTGTTTATAAGGCACAGGTACAGTCAGGGATGTAGAATAAAGTGTGTGTACTGGACAGGTACAGTCGTGGATGTTGTTTATAAGGCACAGGTACAGTCATGGATGTAGAATCAAGTATGTATATATGTACAGGTACAGTCGTGGATGTTGTTTATAAGGCACAGGTACCGTGAGGGATGTAGAGTAAGATGTGTGTACTGGACAGATACAGTCGTGGATGTTGTTTATAAGGCACAGGTACAGTCATGGATGTAGAATAAAGTGTGTGTACTGGACAGGTACAGTCGTGGATGTTGTTTATAAGACACAGGTACAGTCAGGGATGTAGAATCAAGTATGTATATATGCACAAGTACAGTCGTGGATGTTGTTTATAAGGCACAGGTACTGTCAGGGATGTAGAGTAAGATGTGTGTACTGGACAGATACAGTCATTGATGTTGTTTATAAGGCACAAGTACAGTTATGGATGTAGAATAAAGTGTGTGTACTGGACAGATACAGTCGTGGATGTTGTTAATAAGGCACAGGTACAGTTATGGATGTAGAATAAAGTGTGTGTACTGGACAGGTACAGTCGTGGATGTTGTTTATAAGGCACAGGTACAGTCAGGGATGTAGAATAAAGTGTGTGTACTGGACAGGTACAGTCGTGGATGTTGTTTATAAGGCACAGGTACAGTCATGTATGTAGAATCAAGTATGTATATATGTACAGGTACAGTCGTGGATGTTGTTTATAAGGCACAGGTACAGTTATGGATGTAGAATAAAGTGTGTGTACTGGACAGGTACAGTCGTGGATGTTGTTTATAAGGCACAGGTACAGTCAGGGATGTAGAATAAAGTGTGTATACTGCACAGGTGCAGTCGTGGATGTTGTTTATAAGGCACAGGTACAGTCAGGGATGTAGAGTTAGATGTGTATACTGCACAGGTACAGTCGTGGATGTTGTTTATAAGGCACAGGTACAGTCATGGATCTAGAATAAAGTGTGTGTACTGGACAGGTACAGTCATGGATGTTGTTTATAAGCACAGGCACAGTCATGGATGTAGAATAAAGTGTGTGTACTGGACAGATACAGTCGTGGATGTTGTTTATAAGACACAGGTACAGTCGGGGATGTAGAACAAAGTATGTATATATGCACAGGTACAGTCGTGGATGTTGTTTATAAGGCACAGGTACAGTCATGGATGTAGAATAAAGTGTGTGTACTGGACAGGTACAGTCATGGATGTTGTTTATACGCACAGGCACAGTCATGGATGTAGAATAAAGTGTGTGTACTGGACAGGTACAGTCGTGGATGTTGTTTATAAGGCACAGGTACAGTCAGGGATGTAGAATAAAGTGTGTATACTGCACAGGTGCAGTCGTGGATGTTGTTTATACGGCACAGGTACAGTCAGGGATGTAGAGTAAGATGTGTATACTGCACAGGTACAGTCATTGATGTTGTTTATAAGGCACAGGTACAGTCAGGGATGTAGAATAAAGTGTGTGTACTGGACAGATACAGTCGTGGATGTTGTTTATAAGGCACAGGTACAGTCATGGATCTAGAATAAAGTGTGTGTACTGGACAGGTACAGTCATGGATGTTGTTTATAAGCACAGGCACAGTCATGGATGTAGAATAAAGTGTGTGTACTGGACAGGTACAGTCGTGGATGTTGTCAATCAGACACCGGTACAGTCATGGTGTAAAATTTCTAGAGTTGTCAGGACAGGTACAGTTGTGGATGTTGCATCCCAAGAAATTCCTTACGATTTTCTTTGAGCTGAACACAATAAAGGTGCTATTAACGCTATTCACCGATATTCCCTATAGATTGATTCCAGAAAATTGATTGCAGAATCTTAGAGAGGCGGATCTAATAAGAATATTTACTTATACAAATATTTTCTTCGGATGTTATCAATAATTATAGCATTAATTTCCTTTAATATGAGCAATTATTTTAATACCATACCCTGCATATTTCAGGTATCACGCCACGGTTATCGACCAGTCAAGATGTTAATTGTTCCATGCATATAAAATTAATTTTTATTTCTTTTGAGAATTTTTTTTTTCTTTTTGTGTGTGTGTGTGTGTGGGGGGGGGGGGGGGGGTCTTCCAGCCTATTTTTACAACTTTGATACCTGTGCCTAGTAAATTTTATGTACTTTGTAAATAAATATTTTTTTTGTCAGGAACTATTCTTTTTCAGGGCATAGGAGGCTACATCCTGGGGTGCACTTGAGATGTTTATATATAACACATTGAAAACGGGTGGATCAGCCCATTCCACCCGTATATATCGTAAGACATACAAATGTATATTTATGGGAAAAAAACCTGTGCTTTTCATTGACACCACTTGCGTGATCAATGAAATGGGTGAAATTAATAATATTGTGACGTACTTATACTTTCTAACATAAAATTAAAGATTACAAATTAATTCCAATATGTATTTTAATTTCCTTTTTTATTTTACTTTGTTTATTGTTTACTCGTATATTTTCTATAATTATACTAGGATATTTCATTTTAAATTCATCATTTTTATTGAGCACGTAGGATATTGAAATCATGCCCCCAGCCCCCCCCCCCCCCCCCCGAAAAAAAAATTAAAGACCTGGCTCATATTGTACTTTGAACATAAAGCTTTAAATTCAAATCTGTAAAAGTTTTGGATCCTTCCCTAATCACTGCTGACATCGTTTGTCTCGGTATCACTGTCATGGGTAATATAAAGATTAGCGTTAATTGCGCTTTGATTGAATTCAGTCTAAATTTAAATCGGAGAAAATCCACAGAATTTTTTGTCGTGGATGTTATTAATCAAGCGCGGGTTGATTCAGTGGTAGTGTGTATGTACGGCACAGGTACAGTCGCAGATGGTGAATACCAGGCACAGGTATACAGTCATAGATATACAAAATTTAGGCATAGTCAAGTTTACATATATTTTCCGCGATATATTCACTAAGCCAGTTATCGTTACCGTTTTGGCGATTACAGCCTTCCATAAAGTAGATTTATTTAAAATCAGAAATTTTCTTTCCTCCATATTAACACATTTCGTATTTTTCATTAAAAAACAATCCATACTTAATTAAAAACATATAGTTTAATATGTTGAACAATCCGGAAAATCTTGCTCTGACATTCCGTTTTTGATATTAGTGAGCAGGTACAGTCATGGATGTCCGGTACCAGCACTGCCGAGTACAGTTGCGGATGTTAGCTGACAGACCCCACTCCTTCATTGATAAAGACTGCAACTTGCATTACTCGTACATCTTTCAAAGTTCCTCAATACAGTACAACTCAGTAATAAGGAAGCATTGGTTATATAGATATATTTATAAATCCAGTAGAAGACTTTGCACTTTGTTCCTTATACAGATATAAAAAATCTTAGATATTAGTAAAAAATATTCAAAGTCCCAGTGACTCATCTTATAACCAAGATTTACTGAATTGCAAACTGAACAAAGAAACAAAGATTACAGAATCATAGTTCACATATTAACGTTGGAAAAAAAAATCGAGAGTATATTTTATATGTCCTCTGTAAATCAATGAAATTTTTAACAATTTTCTAAGCCACACACTTACAGCAGAACAAGGTGGGCAGCTCTTAGGAACACATCTTAGTTCACCATTGTAGCACTGACAAGTCGCACACATATCTGTTGTAACAATGTCTGATTTCTACAATGACAAAAACATTTAAGTAAAATCAAATTGGCCTGTGTTCATCTATTGAAATTAGAGTCCCAAGGGCCTAAACGGTCACCTGAGTAAAATGCATTTTCTTTATCTAATCAATAGAGCCACACTCGAGCCTTACTTATGGGCAACAAACTTCACAATTTCTGAAAAGGCACCTTTGCTCATCGTAACCATGCACTTAGTTTATTTGCTAAATACAAAGAACAGAGAAGAAGATTTTCAAAGAATCAATACATTTTTACTCAATAATCAAATGAGCCCCATCCTAACACCAAAATAACCCAGGGGCCATTGAAATTCTCAATTTTGGAAGAGGAACCCTTGCTATCATAAATATGCACTTATTTTGGTTGCTTAAAACCCAGGAGAAGAACATTTTCAATGAAATAATGCATTATTACTGTATACTCAATAGAGCCACCAATCCCTGATCCTGGGGTCACAAATTTCACATTTTAGAGGCACCCTTGATTATCATATTCATGCACTTAATTTATGTGCTAAATATTCATGCACTTAATTTATGTGCTAAATATTCATGCACTTAATTTATGTGCTAAATATGCAAGAGGATAGAAGAAGATTTTAAAAGAATTTATGCACTTTGACTGTATGATCATTAAAGCTCACCCTAACTCCAGAATTCCTGACCCTGGGACCATGAATTTCACAATTCTGGTAGAGGGCTTAATGCTCATTAAAATAGGCCAACAGTTTGACTGCTTGATGGCTCAGTGGTTCAAGAGAATAAGCTGAAAATATTTTTAAAAAGTTTACGACAGACGAATGACGGATAGAAAACTACGCACGACTACAGACAAAAACAGATAGCAATAGGTCACCTGAGTGGCGCAGGTAACCTGAAAAGATGTATTTAATTTTGAGCTAAATCTATCTGGTTTCCTCTATCCCCCTCCATAATATGTACCCCATTTGATTTAGAGGTCTCTTTGAATACACATAAACACCTGTGGACCTACCATGATGATCTTGTTATTGTATTGACATGTACAGTCAGCCCTCTTCACACATCTCATTCCACCACAGTAGAGACCAGCAGAACAGTTTGGACATTGGGAGGTGTCTAGCCCCTCAAAGCATGGAACCACATGAGGGTTCAAAACGGGTGCCACTGTTTTATGTAGGTTTGTGTTGGGCATCGGAACTGTACAGAAAAATAAAATGAAATTATAATTTTGGCAAATGATAATTTTAATTTTAAGTAAGTCACTGATCCTTTCATATTTTATTTTGCAAGGTAGAAAAACACCCACGGTTTTGTCTATAAGAAAAATGCCTTTTTATAATAGTTACATACCACACTGGACTCTGTTTCAAACAATCGAGTCGGACCCTGTAGTCCAAACAGCCTGTGGGGTCAAACTGGTCCATATTGTTACAGGTCAGACCCTCCCACAGGTTACAGCTGACAACCTGTCCCGTCTGGTCATAGGCCATGCCCCCTACAGTCTGACACTGAATCTTGAGTGGATTCTGACAGTTGTGTGATAGCTCTTTCACCTTGTCAATTGGTTCTCTGTTACTTGTAGATCAGTTCAGTTTTTTGAATAATGAAACAAAACAGCAATTATTATATTTCCTATTCATATACATTTACATGTGTGTATCACCAAAATGATGAAAGTTTTTAGTCAGATAAAACTGTCCCAATGAGTGAAACAATATGTAAAAAAAAAAAAAGAATAAGACTTACTTATAGTAGAATTGACTGCAGGTTTGAGGGTCAATGTAGCGGTCGTGGGCTTTTGGGTGGGTGGTGTAATAGAATATGTCTACATTTCTTCTAAAATTTGACCCTTGAAAGAACTTTTAAAAACCTTTTAAATAGTACAATATTTAAGATATTTTTCTCTTTGAAACCATATGGAATTATATATATATGATTTCTAAATACTGTACAACACACTGTAACAAACTGACAGGAATGAATGAGCTGATGAACTTTGTGTAGAGTAACATAAGTCGAAGAATCGGGACGACCCTGGATGGTGATACCCGTTAATTAAGCCTGCTGAAGGAAGTCAATCTGTAGATATTCAGACTTTGTGTCCGTAGCTGGCATCCAGAATCCATAAGTGTTCAATCGGGCTTTCTCTGGGCTGCTATTAGCATCACGGAAACTAGAGGCCGTGATAATTTCATTACGAATTTGTTTGCTCTCCAACTGAGGCTTTACAGACTGTGGAGATATTGGTTGGTGTATTCTGAGGTAGTGGTCTGGGACTGGGGGGGGGGGGGGGTCTAACATTTTTACTTGGTGTTTAAACAGCAGCTGAAATGAATATGATGTCACATTCAGTTTGATGCAATGTTCAGTGTAAATTAGATTAAAATCCCTTATAAAAGCTCATCTTCTGTAGAGTAACAATTTTTTTTCTGTGATAAAAGTTACACCCTACCATGTTTTCTTTAACATTGGAATTATGAAGAATGGAGTGGCAATGCTAATGGTTTTAAAATCTAATTTTGTAGTTACATGTCAAACAGGAGTATGTATTTTGTTTGTATATATTGGGAATATGAATTTTACAAGAAAAAGGGATATTTATGACAATAGCAATGCACTGGATGCCACAGTGAAACACTTTCCAGTTTCCTTTTCACTGGGAAGTCGGAAGGTGTGCACAAGTACTTACGACATTCACAGTTCTACCGAATCTTGTGGTCGAAATATGGTATAGAGGGAAGTTATCAGCATTCCTACAAGAAAGTCCGCTGTCAGTCAGTAACTAAATTTTATTTATGGTATGGTTATAGACATTTAAAAAACATGCGCTTCAAAGCTCTTTCACAGACTGGTAACATAGAAACACATTTAGCACAAATAAAATGTACATATACTTATAAGTCAAACACACTGAACTTACACGTAAACAGAAGCACATATAAAAAACAAGAATGGAACATAACACACATAAAAGAAAAAGTAAAAGACTCATTAGAAAACACACACACACACATGAAATATGTAAATATCCGAGAAAGTCGACTTAATATAAGATTTTATCACAAAAGAAAATGAGCGGCTACAGTCCATGCGATCAAAATTGGAGGATTGCAGATGATTTATATGAAAATTAAAGCAACAACTTTCACCTACATTTTTCTCCAAAACATAACCAAAGGAAAATTAGGACCACTACCATATAGTCATTTATTTACTAATATTCGTAGGCAGCCGCTTACAAAATAAGGTATTTACTAGTTACTTGCATTTTATTCACATTTACAACTTTTTCTCAAGATTTTTCAAAAAGCAGATTATATTCTTTTTTCTTAATAGAATTAATTATCTATCTTGGTAAATATCACAACCTGAACAAGAACGTTATCTGCTCATTTTATGGCATAATTTATAAGACTTGATTGTATGAAATTTAGAAACTTTTTGAAATAATTTTGCCTTTTTATGAAAGGAAACAAAGAAAACCACAGTCTTTATTAATATATTAAATTAACAACAATGTATTGTATGTATTGTAACCATTTACAAATCTTAATGTTATGGTATTTTGCAGGAATAGTCCTTACTATACATCACTCATTACTAATTAAAAAAAAATAAAATAAGTCCACCAATTTACAACTGAAAATTGATTTGATCAATAGAATCATGTTTATTTTTTATTTACTTTTTTTTGGAAATGTTTAAAATATGAACCACATGCACAGAAGAATCTGATCTTGTATGGAATGGGAACTTGTTCGAGTCATTACACAGGAGCCCCCTATCTGGAGCACAGGTCAGGATCTCGCCCGAGGACTCAGCGGGGACATCCATTGAGACAGAGTAACATTCAACCTTGATTTGTTGTAGAGCCACTAGTACAGAAATTGTTGGCTTTTGAGTTTAATACTGTACCTTTTGTTCACAAGATTTCCTACTCCTAAAAGTGAATTTATTATTTATAAAATGTTCCCAAGATCGCCTAATTAACCATACATTCTCGACTAAACAGTAATGCTTTTTAAGTATGATTTGCTGAACAAATCTATACAGTTGGCTCCAGAAATGAATAATATTCTAAGAATTATACAAACGTAGACCTGTACTATGCATACGAGGTTTGTTTATAAAATTCCCTGACTTTTGAAATGATTTATTTTACTTAACGTCAGATTGTATCCAAATTTGGTATGTTTTGATTATAGACTGCTAAAATGGATTGCGGAAAATGTTGAAATTTTGTAATTCACAAACGCCTGAAGTAATATCTCTATAATATGGTACAGAAACATCATACACATTCAAGTGAAGAATTAATAGTTTCATATTCCAAAGTATGACTTATTATTTTGTTTACTTGAAAAGAAACCAATTTTAAAAGACAGTAGTTCTATTTAAAAAAGAAAGAAAGGGTCGTACATGTAGAAAGTCACGAAGCAGCACTAACGGCACGATTTGGTGCTGTACTCGGAAATCCCCAGAATAAACTCTAAAAAGGCTTGAGGAAGCAGGAAATTCATGTAAATGGCACAGGCTGTATTCAAATGGTAGGGACGCTCTATCAGACGCGGACGTTCTAAACAAAATAATATTACGTAAAAATCAAGAGTTAGTAACGTCACGGAAGGAGAAAGGCGCTTCACGGCTGCCGCTATTGTGAAAGCTCAGTTATGCGGTAAAAAAGAAAAAAAACGCTAAGTGTTATAGACACTTTTTTATGACTGGGTATTGGTTGAAACCGTTTAAAATGTATAGGGAGAATATTTTGGGAACTCAGGACTCTGTTTTTAATCTTACAATGTTGTAATGTGTGCGGTTCCGTGGTTACAAAACATTTTGATTTTTGAATTAAGTACCATAATTTTCATTTTATCACATGGATTGACACTTCACATATTAACAAAATAAATATTTAACATATGATAATGTTCCAGTTTAATTTTCTTGGTAATAGTACAACGGGAATTGACATGGTCAGCTAATTGTTTGAATAACTCTCTTATATGACACTTAAGCAAACAATTTTAGGATATTGTAGAACTTTTTCATGCTTTTCATTTCAGGAATCAGCAATATTTAACAATGTAGTAAAAAAGGAATTATGTTTTATTACTAATATAATAATCATTTTTAAAAAATTTATTTTTATTCATGTAGTACAAATGTATGAAGTCATCTAAATTTCTCTAAATTAAAAGTTCATACATGTAATATGATATTAAGGGGATATTAAAATCTATTAAGATATATTTTCTGATCCCATTATATCAATGTACTTCTCGTTAAAACATACATGTAACACAAAATTAGAAAAAAAGAATTATTTTCTCACCAGACTCAAATTGTTTCCACTGTATCCTTGAGACAAAAATGTCATTTAATTTCCGTCATACTTGTATATACAAATAATATAACTCTATGCATCACGATTGATGTATACCCGATAACATTAATTTATAAGTGATTTATTAATTTAAAAAAAATAACTAAAATGAAAGACAATCTTTACATATTCTTGAAATATTTCACCAGTAGCCAGTATATTCTGGAAATAATTGATTTGATGCAATTCTCTATACAAAACATAAACAGCCTCAAAATGACCAATTTCAAGGGTTATTTTCCTTAAGAAAATAGTGTCCACAGCTGTCGCCACTTTAATTTTCGGATATGTTGTGTAAACATATTTGAAAAATCACATATCTCAAAACCTTTGTGGGCGATGCCTGTGGATAGTATTATCTGAAAGAAATCGTTGTCTTCTGCAACCTTTTTAAGAAAATACGGGAAAATGCACATGTTTATGACGTCACAGTGAGCATTTAGAAGGTCATGTGAGAAAAATGATTTGTATGACCTTTCTGCAAGAAATTCCAATGATTCAAAAAGCATGAGTTTTAAATTTTTACACCAGTTAAACCGTTCCTTGTTCATCATCGTATTGACTGAAAAAACAGCAACAATTGTTTTATTATATGATTCAATGATTAAATGATATAAACTCATTTAGCACTTCATGCCATCTTACTTGTTTACATTTGCTGAAGCCCTAGCCAAATGTAATGAGAGAATTAGTTGCTATATATGAAAAAAGAAATTATGTCTATTGTAAAGGAACCATGCTATATATTACTGGATTAATTTGAATCGAAATGAATTGACCCTATATCTGTTGATACATGTACATGTGTATCGATGTGCAATAACTGTCCGAAAGTGCCAATGAATCTAATTGTTGTTATAATGACCTTGTTAATAAATAGAGCCTATCATTGGGTCGTATTTTGGCTGACATGTTTCATACCAGTTGTTAGGCCTTTGCTTTTATATTATGCTGAATTTGACTACGGAATGTTCCATCTACCTGATCTAAACATAGAGTTCAGAGCGGGCGTGACCTGTCGACCTGGTGGGACCACAATAGACAACAGAAGTTTTACGTAGGAATATATATGGCCTTTTGCCGTGAATAGACAAATTTTCCATTGATAACAGTTATTTCCCTTTGGCGTGAAAAAGTCAATTTTCTCACTATATCCTTTGTAACTTGCCTGTAATTATTTTAAATTAAAATTATTTAAATGTCTTTTGACAATTTTTTACATATCTTTATTGGCAAAGTATGGGTCGATCAACAAAAAGAACATAATAGACATACACACATAGATTTTATTTATCGGAGACTACCACGTAAATTTGGTAATGTTATAGAGAGAAAACATCACCTTATGTTGTTTGACCTTAAATTACAGAGGGGAAATAACTCATGTAAATGAGAATTATGTTATAAGATCTTTCTATTCTGGACACTGAAGGAGGTGACATCACAACAAAATTACTGTACTATATTAAGATATTTTGCATAGCAATGATTAAGTTCAACAGCTATACATGTATATCAGAGATGTACATACTGCTCATTTTTGCATGAATTATCAAATATCAAATCTAAGCAGTATGTACATCTCTGATATACATGTATGCACAATTGATCTGCATAATAACAATTTCCTATCTTGAAAACTGTAGGAGAAGATATCTTGACAAATGGATTCCCCTATATACAGCATTTTGTTAAAAAATGACTAAGTTCAACAGCTGGTATTTTTGGCATAAATTACTGAGAATTGGAAATTAAAAATTATGTGCACATCTCTGATATGTGTGCAACTGATCTGCAAAATCAAAAAAAAAGTTCCCATCTTGAAAACTGTAGGAAGAATTGGACGGAAAAAGCAGGGTTGGATGGAAAATACCAGTGGTGGTAAAAACTGGTATTTCCCATCCCGGTAAATACTACAAATTTCACCTAAACTGGGAAATACTTGAAAATCATTCATTCAATATCATAAAAAAAATTCTGAAATAAATTAAACATAAAAACAGAAGATGAATGAAATTGAATATGTCTCATACTGCAATTCACCGTTCAAGGTAGCTTAGTCGGTAGAACACTCGCTCCGTGATCGAGAGGTCGTGAGTTCGAATCTCGGCCGCGACTGACCTATCGAAAAAAATGGGTTGCAACTGTTCCTTCGCCATGCGCTCGGCACTTTGAAGTGAAAGTTGCGGGTCCTTCGGATGAGACCTTAAAAACCGAGGCCCGTTGTCACGACAGGCGTTGGCACGATAAATACTCATTTCTCAATGATCCTGAGTGTCGAGTAAAGGTCAAAATTTGAAGCCCTTCACCAGTATATGGTGACGTCTATATATTAGTTAAAAATTCGCAAATGGGACGTTAAACAGTATACAATCAATCAATCAATCATACTGCAATTTAACATATTCAGAGTGAGTCTCGACTCCAGGTCCCATATTCATGTTAATGTTTCCTTGGCTGTATTTTAAGTACAAAAGTCAAGTTTTCTAATCAACCTTTCTTTTCAGTTTTGTAAAATTATTCAGTTTATTAATTATAAATCCAAGAACAAAATAAATTTGTTTTAATTCCTCTATTAGCACTGTGGATATGTCAATAAATCATGTTGTTTAAACAAATCGCTCTTGTCAGTTTTGTGCTCCAGCTTTGAGATATAATTACCTTGAGAAGAACTGTAAGACCTCCTGTTAAGTTTGACATTTACACCATATTATACATTTAACAATTTTCTTAGATCCTTCTTAAGTTACACAAAAAACCCAAATAGGATCTTTGGGTTCATTTCATGGACATTTATAAACGACGTCTGACTCAATTAAGCATAAAAAAGCCACACTCATGAACAATATACGAGGGTACTGTGTTATGATTATGTAAAATGAATTACTGGAAAAACAATTAAAATTTTAAATCAGGGACAGTGATAATAGGTAGATATCTTAGTCAGTTATGTGTACTACATCAAATATGCTTAAAATTATTAAATATTTAGCTATATCATAAAAGTATATATTATATTAATATATGTGGTATGGCAGATTTATTAAAAATCATTTTTCTCTTGAGATCATGCTTATCCATTATTTACTATATGTGTATGCCATATTTACTCATGTTTTTGATTTGACACGTGAATTCTACTCATGTAACTTAATTGGCCAGCAAATCTGTACCCCTATGTAAATTTTGTTTAATCGGTGTTCCTTCTATAAATTCTGAGCCATTCCTATCAGTACTGAAAATTTAACTCTTGCAAATTTTCCTGCTGCCTATTGTCCCCACTTGAAAGGTAAATTTTTGTCTATTATTTTTTTTTATGGAATATATTTGAAGTAAAAGTAACAAGCTTAAGTATTTTTCATATTTCTGAAAAAGCGTTCCTAAACTATGAAAACGCTACTTTTATGCCGAGTAAAGTTAAAATTTCTTATTTTTGAAGTGAATTAAGATATTTTTGAGTCACAAAAATTATGTTATTTGTATCAATTATTTTCAAAGTCTATGTGGAAAATGATTTTGTATATATTTCAGATCTGCTACTGCATTTTCTTTTAATGAAATAATAAAACCCGCGTCCTAACTCCGCATGGTTATATCAGCTATATTTCTTACATCCCAGTATTCCCGTGGATATACCAGTAATTCACGGGAATTACCAGTAATTCCCGGGAATTACCAGTATTTCCCGGGAATTATCAGTATTTCCCCTTGTCCTGGAAAATATGAGTATTTCCTACTTTTATACCAACCCTACGAAAAATGGATACCCTTTGGCAGCCGCCCGTCTGCCAGTTTATCAAATTAAAAGCATATTTTTGGTTTGGTAAGTACTAGTTAACTCGTCCAACCACGTAAGTTAAGCATTTAATCTTTTTGACCTCACGGTTTTAAAGATCAACGAAATCTACAAGGAAGAAAAGAAAAGAATGAAATTAAGAAAGCTCCATTATTTTTATTTCTTTGCATTTCTTTATATTTTCACTTCCTCCTCGATCCTTGAAAAATATTAAAATTACGCCAAATCTTTGGTGTTTTACTTAATACACAACTTGCCTGTTTTCAAGGAAAAAAGACGAATTTTACAGATGAGACTTTTATTTAAGAGCCAAAAATGAAATCTTGCATCACACTAGGTATAATTCATATCCTGTCATATCACGTGACTTTTGCACAGTTATTGTTTTGAGGGTCACAAAAGGGTAGTTGAAATATTAATTCATAATTTATTTAAAAAAGAAACTGAATTGATCTTAATTATATATGGTTATCGATATTGCTATACTGCATCTATTAAAACTGTGGATGCAGTTGTGGAAACTAATGTACAACACAAATTATATACATGCACCCTTTTGATCGAACAAGATTTAAACTGATATAAAATCAACTTCCTTCGTAAGTCGGGAAAGTTGCTTGATAATTCTTTTCGAGATGAAGGGTTCGCGATGAAGAGGTTTGTATGATTAATTTATAATAGTGTTCAGAAAGAAACTTAAACTAAATAAATTTAAATTATTTATCTAGATAAATAGTTATATAAATAAATTTAAAGTAATTAATTTTGAAATGCAAGGATATTATATATTTTTTGATCAGACATGGAAAATAAACTTGTTTTACGCTCCATTCGAGAATTTTCCACTCATATAGAGACGTTATTTCATGTTAGAAAAAAAATTGAAAATTCAATAGCATTTTTTCCGTCTTAGTGACTCTCGCAAAAAATCAGTATCCGTGTATGTCGTCTTTGGCTTCGTTTTATTTTAAACGATGACATATTGAGTAAAGTGGAGAAAAATTATATAAATTAAATTAATGAATTGTTAATTAAACGAAAAGGAAACTACTAGTATGAATTCAAAATGGAAAGAGAAAGAAGTTGAATCAATAATGTTTAAATAACCATGAACTCCTAAATATATGTATAAATGTTTACAGCAGATTTTCAAAATTAGAATTACTAGTAATTTAATGTTGCAATGATATTCTTAGAAGAAAAAATAATTCTAGAATGAAATGTATTTCATATTTTGTTAACAAACATTAAACGTCCTCCTGAAATAAAAATCTAGAAGAAATGAGTATAATAAATCGGATAAGAACTTTTCTATACCCTACACACACTTAAAATAGATTAAGAGATAAGAACGCTTGGAACTTGTTTCGTCTACAGTTTCCCTTGCAGACAAAAAAAACTTCACTGCAAAATAAAAATCTGAAATAAATTTCTGACTTAAGAATTTATCTTTCGATTTAAGGAAACAGACAAGCTATAATTCAAAATAGAATAAAAGTAAACAAATTCAGCCAAGTTTTTAATTATGTTTCCAATTTTCAAAGTAATTTTCTGTTTTCTATGTAAAACAATTGCATGATTTATAAATCTTACCTTCGAACTAAAAAAATAATAAAATGACAAATATTTACAAATGTCTTTTTATTCCGTTTCTGAATTTTCATGCAACACTAAGTCTTGAACTAGTGTCTATTAAATTATTGCAGAAATAAATTGAACTTATACTAATTCTCAGTAATTTCCATTTTCTTTCAAAAGATAAAAAGATGGCGTCCTCGACTTTACGTCAAGGACAACATTACCTGGAATGCGATATTTGTAAAAGTCCTGTCCAATTCACATGCAAAAGATGTGCTGTCAAGTTATGCAGCACATGTGTAGGACCACATTTGCTATTAAAATCAGTAAATGGTCATGAAGTTACAAAATATAGCGAACAAAACAAATCCGAGGACGAAGAATGCCTGACACATCCCCTGCAACAGTTTAGTGCTTTCTGCAGAACGTGTGACATTCCTGTCTGTGTCTTATGCGTTTCCATCAAGCACAAGACACATAATATTTGTGAAATATCCGAGAAAGTTGACTTATTATCCGATTTCATCACGACAGAAAATGAACGGCTACAGTCAATGCGATCAGAATTGGAAACAATCCTCGATCACATAAGTAAAAGATCTGCAGCACTTATACATGTATACAAAGAGATAAAAAACAAAATTTCATCCCATGCCAAGCAGTGGCATCAGGAAATTGATAAAACAGAGAACGCACTGCACAAAGACCTAGATGAATTGCAGGAAAAACACGCTGAAATATTATTGAAGCAGAAAAAAGAATTTGAAAAAGTACTAAAGAAATTGAAAAACCTAAAACAAAGAGTCTTCATCTTGACAAAATCTAAAGACGTCTCTGGTTTAATGGAACTTAAGCTTGAACTTGAAAATCAAAAGATGCCAACCTTCATAGAAGAAACCCGGCCGGCATTCTTCCAACCTTTCAAGTTTGACGAAAGTTATACAACATCGTATTTCGGGTACGTGGAGACAATAGAATCACACAAACTTCCTATCAATGATCTGACACAACAAGACCAAATCTCTTCATCACGACAAGCTTTAGATGTACCTATAGTTCTGTCCGCCTTTGTTACAGAGTTTTCAGCTGACGAGGAAACCAACCGGTTGTATGACATGGTTTCCCTCAGTGATGACAAAGTTTGGATAGGAGGGGCAGGTGAGGAGCTCAAGTTGTTTGATCTCCAGGGACGTCTCCACGACACTGTCACCATTGCAGATGCCAGTATGTACCTGACACTTCATGATGGAGATCTTGTGTATACCGATCCAATTGACGAGACCGTGAAGAAAGTAATAAACGGTGAAATAGAAACGTTATTCTTTATCGGTGAGTGGAGTCCTCGCGGTATCACCTGCACTGCGGCACGCGACTTCCTGGTGTGTCTTCGATCGGCAGATGAAACAGAGTCCAAGGTTGTAAGATACAGCAGTTCCGGTGACGTGCTGCAGGAAATCCAGTATGACTCCGAGTACCAGCCTCTGTTTGGAAAAACACATTACGTGGTGGAAAATGGCAACAGCGACATTTGTGTAGCTGACTGGGATAAAGATGCCATCACAGTCGTTGACAAGTTTGGAATATTCAGGTTCTCCTACACAGGGAACAAAGCATCCCAAGAGGAATTCAAACCTGGCTCCCTTACCACAGACAGCATGCATCACATCATCATTATGGACGATAAAAACAAGATTCACATGTTGGACAGAGACGGTCGATTCCTGAGTTACATCATTCCTGATCAGGGGATAAAGAGACCACGAGCTGTGTGCATCGTTAGGGAGGGGGAGTTAATGGTGGGGGAGTGTATAACAGGAGTGGTCAAGAGAATCAAGTACTTACACGAAGGAGGAAATTTGAAGACAAGATATCTACTACACGTGTGATATGAGTTCCATTTTCCAATAACCAGAACCTTAATTACAAAATTTGAACAAATATCGAAGTAGCAGTTATCCAGACATTCCTATTTCTAAGTTCCTTTTTTAATTATATTTTTTTATTATCATTATTTGTATATTTCTAGTGTTATCTTCATTTTGTGGAGGGGCGCTTGCTTCGTAATCGGGAGCCCTGGGTTCGATTCTGGTTCGCTGCGCCTCTTCAAATCTAAGATGTAAACATAGGGAGTGACTGTTCTTTCTCCAAGTGCCCGGCATCAGAAGTTAAAGTCACGGTTCCTCCGTATTAAACTTTAAAAACCGAGGTCCCGTGACACGGTAGGCGTTGGCAAGATAAAGAACCCTCACTGCTCAATGGCCATGAGTGCCGAGTATAGATCTAAAACTGAAGCTCTTCGCCGACATACGGTGACGTCTCTATATGAGTGAAAAATCCTCGAATGGGACGTTAACAACACACAACAAATCAAATTTCATTTTGTTTCAAGTATTTGTGTTGTACTGAAGAATGCTACCTTAACATAGTTTTGATATTAAATTCGAAAAAATTAAGATGAGAATTTTTATCTGTACAGAACTCATTTTCAAAGGTTTTAAACTTTTTTGGGATAAAGTAAATAACTTATAGTCTCTTTTGGTCAAGTTACTGTGTAGAAAAGAATAGCATCTCTTTGTAAAAAAAACTTTCTTTGAGAACCTGCTGTCTTTTTTGCAGGAAGTAACTGAAGCATTATATATTATATGCATGTTTATAAAGTTCTACAAAAGGATTGCCTTACTGTAAAATACATTGATGCCAATCATTATACAAGATACAGGATTTATTAGTTCTATTTGGGACCCTAGAGGAGCAAAAAAGATTTACAAACATCCAAATGATAGAACAAACCTGATCTTAAATAAAATGAGCAGTGCTTAAGGGGGCCAGCTGGGGTTTTCATTGAGCAATACTTCGCGCAGCATAGTAAAATAAAGAGTATTTACTCTTTTAAAGCAACTGTTTTTAAATAATTTATAAAAATTAACATATTTAGGAAATCTAAGGTTTAAAAATCTAATTACGTTTTTAAATAACTGATTTTTTAAACGATTTTTCAAATGATGTGTAGATAGACGTCGTAATAGTGTGTTTTTGACGTTATGAATAACCGAAGTTCTTTAAGCGGGCTTATTAATTGTGTCATAATATAAAAGGTATAAGATGGATGCTCTTGAAATTTTAAACATAGGAAATTGAGAATCTCTTAATCATTTTTATTAATTTTTATGTGAATCTGGTATCTGTCATGTTTTCTTGTACTCCATGAAAACAGGAAAATATCATGAATTTTAGCATTTTGAGATGCCCCCTCTGGAAACCAGAAACCAGAAGAATTTTGTGTTTCTTGCATAAAATGTTCAATGTAATATTACCCATCAAATGATATAATTTGAGCAAAAAGTCTATAGTAGCATTTGTATAATTTGCTCCGAAGTGCGAAAAATGGTATTTTCCTATATAATCCTATAGTAAATGTACCTGTATTTTGAGATGGTCCCTAAAAATTAACCAGACTGTAGATGTTCACTAAACTTGGCATATATACTGAACTCAATGTAAGATACATATAGTATAAAAATAAAGAGTTTCTCTGTAGTAGTTTTCACACAATAAAACCCCAATTGGCTCCCTTAATTGTATTATCATTGATAAATGCATCTACAAGAGATATACTGAATATACATATTGTATATGTTATAATAATATACAGTCAAGTAACCGGAAAGATGCATAAACGCATATCAAAGAACAGAATAGATGATATATTGCCATACATATATATACATCCGAAATTGTATTTAAATTTTTTAGTTAAGGTAGATTATCAAGGAATCTAGCAAGTGATCTTAGAATTCAAGTGTCTTCATTAGTCATGAGCCAGTGAAATTAATTATCATATGACAGAGACTGAAAATCTTTAAATTTATTATTACAAATATTTATGAATTTAAGTCTTTCTACGTGTACACTAAAATGAGGACATACAAGGAGAAAATAAATTTCATCCTGTATCTCCTTGTGATCACAAAGGAAACAAATTTGTTCATCTTTTGGTATTTTTTGATACCGTCCAATTTCAATTTTAAGCCTGTGAGCTAATATTCGTAACCTTGTTATGACTGATCTATGTTGATCGTATGTTAAAATATCTAGATAGGGTTCAAAACAAAATTTAGTCTTTACGCAGGTGAAGGTAGATAATCTACCATCTTTATCTCTTAAATTTTGAAATTGATAGAAAAAAAATCATAACTCTGAACCGTACAGGATAATAGGTTTAATAGTGTGGTCAAATACATTTAAAGCAGTTTTAACTGATGGATTAAATATGAGAAAGTCTGTTTGAAGTTTGAAATAGGCTTTTTTGGCTTTGTTACAACAATCTTTTTTAGCGCTAGTTAGTGTTCCAGATGCATTAACTGTCAGACCCAAATACTTGTACTGTTTAACACAATAGATATTAATATTGTTGTTATTCGGATGGAAAGGGATTTTGATGTGTTTGCCGGATGAATTGAAGACTAGAATTTTTGTTTTCTGTGTATTAACTTTGAGACGAGACGCCAGTCCTTGCAGTATGTATTTAGTATATTGAGTTTTTCTTGCAGACCTTCAGCAGTGGGGGAAAGAAGTATCATGTCATCAGCATACATGAGACAATGAATAGATGTAGATGAATCATTGTTTAATTTTACTAAACTTTCAGAATTTGATAGATAATTTGGTAGGTCATTAAGGTAAATCTTAAATAAGTTTGGACTCATGTTATCGCCTTGTCTAACCCCATTGTATGTGTGAAAGTGACCAACTAATTTGTTACCCAGTTTAATAGACGAATGGCTTTTAGAATATATTTCCTTAACAACTGAGTAAAAAGTGCCGATACCTGCTTTTAATAGATTAAGTTTCAAACCAGCATGATTTATACTATCAAAGGCCTTATGAAAGTCTACAAAGCAAGCATATAGCTTCCCTAGTCTTGATTTGCAATATTTTTTCAATAATTGTTTTCAAAATAAAAACATGAACTGAAGTTCTTGCTTGTTTTGTAAATCCTATTTAACATGGATTGATTTTTTTTTATTGCATTGTAAATATTTATCTAGTCTTGAGAATATAATTCAAAAGTTTGTCAATTGAGCTGGTAATTACTATTTCTCTATAATTGTCGGGATCGTTAGTGTTGTTAGATTTGTAAACTGGAGTGATGTATCTTCACACTATGAAGAAGGATAACAACCAAGATATAAGCAAGCATTAAGGAAGAGTCTATAACATAACCCAGTCACGGTTTCCGGGAAAATAAATTCCGATTTGGTTAAAGTTTTATATAATTTTAGTATACCGAACCCGATCTACTATTATCGATAATCAGGTCAGTAGGAGTTGGACTCTTACGATTTACCCAAGTAACAAAATGGACGAAGAAATAAGGTAAGGGAACATAGAAATACTAATTTTTTGATAATAAATACAAACAGAGAGTCTTTTTAATGTATTCTGTATGCAATCTTTCACAAACTCCATTCATTCATCATTTAATGTTTACATCTCAATCTATCAATAGCCAAGCTGAAAATTTGACCGGCGACAATGACAAATACTTTATAGAATAACGATAATTGTTTAAATGACTTTATACAACTGCATATCAGTTAAAAATATTAGTCATATCTATTCAAAATTGTGTCTTGTTCATCAATATGTACACAATAACTGAGTCACTGTACAATTTAACACACTCATATTACAATATCATTGCCTTATATAACCCAGTCTTACAACAGATATAACAAAGTTACTACACAGCATAATTCAGACAGTATAAACAATATCCTAGTCGCTTTACAGGGGCTAACAAATCCCCTTGCCCAACACTGGGGGACTAGTGAATTTTAGGGATAGGAAAGTGAATTTTTATTAACCACTTGAGCGAGGGTTAGAAACTTTTTCATGAAAAAAAATTAGTCCCCGAACAACATAACCCAGTCACAGAACAACATAACAAAGTCACAAAGAAACATAACCCAGTCACACAACAACATAACCTGGTCACAGAGAAACATAACCCAGTCAAAGAGAAACATAACCAAGTCACAGAGAAACATAACTCAGTCACAGAACAACATAACCCAGTCACTGAACAACATAACCCAGTCACAGAGAAACATAACCCAGTCACAGAACAACATAACCCAGTCACAGAGAAACATAACCCAGTCACAGAACAACATAACCCAGTCACAGAGAAACATAACCAAGTCACTGAACAACATAACCCAGTCACAGAGAAACATAGCTGAGTCACAAAACAACATAACCCAGTCACAGAGAAACAGAACCCAGTCCCAGAGAAAGATAACCAAGCCACAGAACAACATAACCCAGTCACAGAGAAACATAACCCAGTCACTGAACAGCATAACCCAGTCACAGAGAAACATAATCCAGTCACAGAACAACATAACCCAGTCACAGAAAAACATAACCCAGTCACAGAACAACATAACCCAGTCACAGAACAACATAACAAAGTCACAGAACAACATCACCCAGTCACAGAGAAACAGAACCCAGTCACAAAACAACATAACCCAGTCACAGAGAAACATAACCTAGTCACTGAACAACATAACCCAGTCAAAGAGAAACATAACCCAGTCGCTGAACAGCATAACCCAGTCACAGAACAACATAACCCAGTCAAAGAGAAACATAACCCAGTCACTGAACAGCATAACCCAGTCACAAAGAAACATAACCCAGTCACAGAACAACATAACCCAGTCACAGAGAAACATAACCCAGTCACTGAACAGCATAACCCAGTCACAAAGAAACATAACCGAGTCACAGAACAACATAACCCAGTCACAGGGAAACATAACCCAGTCACAGAACAACATAACCCAGTCACAGAGAAACATAACCAAGTCACTGAGAAACATGACCCAGTCACAGAGAAACATAACCCAGTCACAGAACAACATAACCCAGTCACAGAGAAACATTACCCAGTCACAGTACAACATAACCCAGTCACAGAAAAATATAACCAAGTCACTGAACAACATATCCCAGTCATAAAGAAACATAACCCAGTCACAGAACAACATAATCCAGTCACAGAACAAAATAACCCAGTCACAGAGAAACATAACCCAGTCACAGAACAACATAACCCAGTCACAGAGAAACATAACCCAGTTACAGAGAAACATAGCTGAGTTCACTGAACAACATAACCCAGTCACAGAGAAACAGAACCCAGTCACAAAAAACAACATAACCTAGTCACATAGAAACATAACCCAGTCACTGAACAACATAACCCAGTCACAGAGAAACATAACCCAGTCACTGAACAGCATAACCCAGTCACAAAGAAAGATAACCTTGTCACAGAACAACATAACCCAGTCATAACCTAGTCACAGAACAACATAACCCAGTCACAGAGAAACATAACCTAGTCCTTGAACAACATAACCTAGTCACAGAGAAACATAACCTAGTCCCTGAACAACATAACCCAGTCACAGAGAAACATAACCCAGTCAAAGAGAAACATAACCCAGTCACAGAACAACATAACCCAGTCACAGAGAAACATAACCAAGTCACTGAGAAACATGACCCAGTCACAGAGAAACATAACCCAGTCACTGAACAACATAACCCAGTCACAGAGAAACATAACCCAGTCACAGAACAACATAACCCAGTCACAGAGAAACACAAAATATCAAACTTATCATTGTGAGTGGGTGTGGGCGGGTGTAATACGTTCCTAAGACTTTTCTTGTTTAACAGTTTGCTAAAGATTTCAAAGCAAAACTGATAAAAATTTTGGAATTAGTAGAGGTGACGAAAATTAATGATGGACATTGAGAGCAACCTTAAATTAAGTTTAAATTGTACCCACTGTTGCCAGTGAGATTACATAACATGATGGTTTGATTCAGTGAGATATATCAGTTAAATTGCTGATATTTTTACCCACTGGGAATTCATATTTTTGTTTTTCCACTGGGAATTCAAATTTTTTTTTTTTAATCACAGGCATTTTAAATTGAATTTTTCATTGATGGTTGATATAAGTAGTTTTGTTTTCTCTAAATTCATCAGAGTTATTTAAACTTGCTTTACAGGAGTTATGAACCACACTGTAGACATCTATCATGGATTGAGCAGAGATGATTTAACCAATCATAATTTGATGGAAAACTGTTTAAAGAGGTAGCATACATTCATACATGTACCAGTAACCTTTGGAGATAAGGGTAATTTATGATGCTTGTCTTGCAGATTCTACATGTATTTTTTTTTTGTATTAGAGTTTAATGAAAGACAATTTTATAACAGAGATTTTTGTAATATTAATGAGAGACAATTTTACCATAGCCTTTGAATTAGCCAAATTGTCATAAAGACTAGTAGACAAATTCATAAATGTTGTACTTCTTGGACCTGTAAATGTCATTAACATTCAAATGAATATATATGCATAAGACCCATTTTTGTATGCCTCTACTATAGTGAAACTAATTAATGCATGGATTTCATGAAATAGACACTGTATCTCTAAGCAAATTCCACTTTCACTTTTTAGCAGTCAGATAGGCTAAAGTATAACACTCAGCATCCTTCAGTCTACTTGATGGTTTTTTTAGGGGTCTCCAGTGAAGACTCTCCACAGTTCTTAAGGATTTTGAGTTTGGAAGACTCCAAAAATGGAAAGCTGATGGCAGCACTGGGAAATAAGTATATTAGGCCATCTTTAAAAAAAATGTTTGTTTGCTCTCTCCCAACCAACTGACTAAAAATGGCCTGACTTAATTTTTTTAACCTCCAGGAAACTTTTTTTACTATTAATTTCGAAGTTTTCTCACTTATAACATATATAAAGAACTATCTGAACCTCATATTCACAAGCATTTTTTGAATTAAAAAATATTTCCCCTACATGCCTACCCATTTTTTTATCCCGAGTCAGGAGACAGCAAGCAAACATTTTTGGATCACCTGAGCTAAAAGCTTAAGTGAGCTTTTCTGATAACATTTTGTCTGGCATTTGTCTGTCTATCTGTAAACTTTTTACATTTTGACTTCTTCTCAATAACCACTTGGCCAATTTTAACAAAACTTGCCACAAAGCATCTTTTGGTAAAGGGAATTCAAATTTATTCAAATGAAGGGCCATGCCCTCTTTCAAGGGGAGATAATTAAGAATTAGTCAAAATTTGATGTCATCTTTTGAAAATCTTATTCTCAAGAACCATTTGCCCAGAAAAGTTGAAACTTACGTGAAACCTTTATTACATAGTGTTTATTTAGATTTGTCCAAATCGTGACCTGTTTGGGGTAGGGGATGGGGGCAAAATGGGGGATTGAAGCTTTACATAGGAATATATTGAAAAAAAAATCTTTAAAAATATTATCAAGAAAAACAAAGACATGATTAGTCATATAAGTATGGAAACATCCTCAGGTAGTGTAGATTCAAGTTTGTTCAAAACATGACCCCTTCAGGTAGGGTAGGGCCACAGTAGGGGATCTAAGTTTTACATAGGGATGTATAGGAAAAATCTTTGAAAATCTTCTTCTCAAGAACAACAAAGCCAGGATTGGTCATATTAATATGGAAGCATCCTCAGGTAGTGTAATTTCAAGTTTGTTCAAAATTCCCCCCACCCCCAGGGTAAAGTGGGGCCACAATGGGGGATCAAAGTTTTACATGGAAATATAAAGGGGTAGCATCCTCAGGTAGTGTAGAATCAAGTTTTTTTTTCAAATCATGACCCTTGGGGGTAGGATGGGGCCATAATGGTTTATCTAAGTTTTACATAGGAAGTATCTTCAAAAATCTTTGGACCAGTCATGATAGCCTAGTGGTAGACATTTGCTTCATGATCGGGAGGATGGGTTCAATTCTCTTTCATTGCACTGTGTCAAACCTAAGATGTAAACATAAGACATGACTGTTCCTTTGCCAAGCACCTGGCACTAGAAGTGAAAGTCACCAGTCTTTTGGATGAGACCTTAAAAACCGAGGTCCCATGTCACAGTAGGTGTTGGCACGATAAAGAATTCTCACTGCTCAATAGTCCTGAATGCCGAGTATAGGTCTAAATTTGAAGCCCTTCACCGGTATATGGTGACATCTTACTATGAGTGAAAAATTCTCAAATGAGGTGTAAAACAACATACAATCAATCAAAAATCTTTGAAAACAGCTAAGTCATGATTGGTCATATTTATATGGAAGCATCCTCAGGTAGTGTAGATTCAAGTATGTTCAAATCATGACCCTAGGGGGTAGGGTGGGACCACAGTGGGTGATGAAAGTTTTACATAGGAATACATAGGAAAAATCTGAAGAAGAACAGCAAAGCCATGATTAGTCATATTTATATGAAAGCATCCTCAGGTAGTGTAGATTCAAATTTTTTCAACCCCCCAGACTACTTTTATATTTAAGCTTTTCTGCTTTTTCCTAGCCAAAGTGCTCAGGGGAGCAATGTGGCCCACGGGCTTCTTGTTATTGAATAATTTGCAATGGTTACACTAACATTTTTTTAATAAAATGGGGAAAAAAAGGAATTTTATGATTTTCTTAACTCTCTTAACTTTTTTTTACCATATGATATTTCATTGATCATCTGAATAATTTTACTCTCTTTCAGGACAGGACAGACGTTTGATGATGGGGTCTGATATTCCAAGGAGATGTTGCTTGTAGAAGCTAGGATCATTGCTTCCATTGTCCATAACACACAGAAAGAGGTTTATGTGATCAGGTTATGGTTCTCAGCGACTCAGACACTTTCCAGACCTTGTGCAAAGTTGTAACTATCTTATTTGTGCAATATACATAATTTTCATGTAAACCAAGGACATTGCCATATCCTTTTAGGAGATTGGAGACAGCCCTTCAGTGAGGGATGGACTTTATTAATATAAATGATGTGATACTCTAACTTACTAATTGTATTATAAAAGATGTGCACTCTAAGTATCAATAGCTTTTACCATTTCGGCTCTGAGACCTATGAAATGATTATGGTTCATAATCATAATATAATTATAATCATAATCATATGATTATGATTATGGTGATAATGATCATGTGAGTTTTCACCATCTTGGCTCCGAGTAGCTGCAGAACTGTAGCTCTCCGGAAAAAAAAATGACAGACCAGAGAGCTGCAGTGCCATCCGTAGAAAAAACTGTATATTTATTGCGCACAAAAAGTTGCGCTCGGTTCTGGATTTATTTCTCCAAATTCTTAACCTCAACTTCACAAAAGCTTGATTTCAAAACAAATCCTTAGACCTCTCTCAACTACTCTTGTAGTTGACATCTTTACAAAGCGCATTTGGCTGAAATGTCTAGCCACCCAAAATGGCAGTATTTACAGGCGAAATTTTGGATGGTCTCAATTTCAGGCAAAGGAGGGCTATTAACAATGGTTATAGGAAATGTTTTGATGTGGGAATAGTGACAAAATGAGTTAGGAACACACGGTCAGTAATATTTTGAGATTGCAGTTTAAAAATACAGAGAAATAAATCGAGAAACAGCACACTTTTCTGTGCGCAATAAATATACACTTTTTTTCAGTGGGTGGCACTGTAGCTCTCTGGTCGTCCATCCCAGTTTTTTCAGACCAGCGTGCTACAGACCTGCAGCTAGGCTCCGAGACCTCAAGCCAATGTACCATTGTTTTACTCAAATGTTTTTGTTGTGATTTTTTTTATAATAAATCTTTATAAACTTTTAAGTCTTCTTAGTCCAAACACATTCTGCTAGATGATGTCTAAGCATGCATGTGATTTAGCTTTAGTTAGATAAACTCAGCTAATTGTGG
The DNA here is from genome assembly GCF_033153115.1 of Saccostrea echinata. NCBI lineage: Eukaryota > Metazoa > Mollusca > Bivalvia > Ostreida > Ostreidae > Saccostrea > Saccostrea echinata. Next base: position 16,896,266 of record NW_026889765.1, on the reverse strand, counting down.
GTACACTCAATTCACATCCACACTAGGTTAGTATTATCATTCTAATTTGAAAAACAATGAAAACAATGGAAGAATTCGGTAAAATTTGATGGAAATTAGAGGGGGTAAATTAATTAGGGGCAGTTTTGGTATTGACTGCCATTAAGAGATATCACCTAATTGAACATTGAATTGGTGATATCACTTATTTGATTTGAATTGGTTATATCACCTATTCCAATACATGATATCACCTATTTGAATTTCATTGGTGATTTCACCTATTTGAATAGGTGATATCACCTTTTTGATTTGAAATGGTCCTATTCAAATAGGTGATATCATCTATTTGAATAAGTGAAATCACTTATTTGCATAAGTGCTATCATCTATGCAATTTGAATGACTGATATCACCAATTCTAATAGGTGATATCATCTTTTCAAATAAATTACCTTTTCAATTTGAATGGGTGAAATTCTTATTCAAAAAGGTGATATCACCTACTTGAAATTAGGTGAATTTGAAGAGTTTATGTTATCTATTAAATAAATCATCTATTAGAATAAATGATATCATCTATTAAAATAAATAATGTCACCTATTCAATTTGAGTGAGTGATATCACCTATTCAAATAGGTGATTTTACTAAATGGTCATAAATATCAAAATGGCACCTTATAGCAAGTTTGAATAAATCTTTCTTTTATGAAATGAATTTAAAATTTATTTCATAATCATGATGGGCATAACTTTCTGGATATAATGTGGTCTTATTATTGTGATATAAATGGATTCCGGTAAGTTGATCTAGACTAACTTAACTTAGTGTGAAACAACTATGAATGACATATTAATGTGTTGAGAATGTTTGTTGAGAATGTCATCTTTGAAAAAAAGGGCACAGTTCCAAAAAGGTAAGCATTACATACTTTATGTCAAACAAATTATATACTGACATTTCTTTCATTCAGTTTTATTTTTTCCCTATTGTTTTAGTCTATCTGTATTAAAAAAATCTGCACATTGACTGGGTAAAAATATTATGTTATTTGAATCCATAATTAATGTTAATTGACTGAATTCACTTTACCAATGTTATTATGTATATTTTGATGAATGACTGGGTGATATGGTCTGCATTATGTTGTTAGGTTGTTAGTTGATTACGTCCAAAGATTATAAACTGAGAACAAACTTAAAATCAAAATTTCAAACAAATTTAACTTTTGAAATGATTCAGATAATGAAGCAAAATTTACACTATTATATACAAAACTGGAGGATTTTAAGCAAATATGTTAAATAAAAATCAAGATATTTAAAATTAAATTTTTGACTTAATTCTGTCCTCAGTTTATGGTCTTTGTTTTTCAGTGACAATATTCTGTTTCTAATTGACTGGGTTATGTTGTTCTGTGACTAGGTTATGTTTCTCTGTGACTGGGTTATGTTGTTCTGTAACTGGGTTATGTTTCTCTGTGACTGGGTTATGTTGTTCAGGGACTAGGTTATGTTTTCTGTGACTGGGTTATGTTGTTCAGGGACTAGGTTATGTTTCTCTGTGACTAGGTTATGTTTCTCTGTGATTAGGTTATGTTGTTCAGTGACTGGGTTATGTTTCTCTGTGACTGGGTTATGTTGTTCTGTGACTGAGTTATGTTTCTCTGTGACTGGGTTATGTTTCTCTGTGACTGGGTTAGGTTGTTCTGTGACTGAGTTATGTTTCTCTGTAACTGGGTTAGGTTGTTCTGTGACTGAGTTATGGTTCTCTATGACTGGGTTATGTTGTTCTGTGACGGGGTTATGTTGTTCTGTGACTGGGTTATGTTTCTCTGTGACTGGGTTATGTTTTGTTTAGGGACTAAATAATGTTTCTCTGTGACTGGGATATGTTTCTCTGTGACTGGGTTATGTTTCTCTGTGACTAGGTTATGTTTCTCTGTGACTGGGTTAGATTGTTCTGTGATGGGGTTATGTTGTTCTGTGACTGGGTTATGTTTCTCTGTGACTGGGTTATGTTGTTCAGGGACTAAATAATGTTTCTCTGTGACTGGGATATGTTTCTCTGTGACTGGGTTATGTTTCTCTGTGACTAGGTTATGTTTCTCTGTGACTGGGTTAGATTGTTCTGTGACTGATTTATGTTGTTCAGGGGCTGAATTATGTTTCTCTGTGACTGGATTATCTTTATTCAGTGACTGGGATATGTTGTTCTGTTAGTGGGTTATGTTTCTCTGTGACTGGGTTATATTGTTCAGGGACTAGGTTATGTTTCTCTGTGACTGGGATATATTTGTTCTGTGACTGGGTTATGTTGTTCATTGACTGGGTTATGTTGTTCAGTGACTAGGTTATGTTTCTCTGTGACTGGGTTATGTTGTTCAGTGACTGGGTTATGTTTCTCTGTGACTGGGTTATGTTGTTCTGTGACGGGTTTATGTTGTTCAGGGACTAAATTATGTTTCTCTGTGACTGGGTTATGTTTCTCTGTGACTGGATTTATGTTTCTCTGTGACTGGGTTATGTTGTTCAGGGACTAGGTTATGTTTCTCTGTGACTGGGCTATGTTTCTCTGTGACTGGGTTATGTTGTTCAAGGACTAGGTTATGTTTCTCTTTGACTTGGTTATGTTGTTCTGTGACTGGGTTATGTTGTTCTGTGACTAGGTTATGTTTCTCTGTGACTGGGTATGTTTCTCAGTGACTGGGTTATGTTGTTCTGTGATTGGGTTATGTTGTTCTGTGACTGGGTTATGTTGATCAGGGAATAGATTATGTTTCCCTGTGTCTGGATTATGTTGTTCAGGCACTAGGATATGTTTCTCTGTGGCTGGGTTATGTTGTACAGGGACTAGGTTATGTTTCTCTGTGACTAGGTTATGTTGTTCAAGGACTAGGTTATGTTTCTCTGTGACTGGGTTATGTTTCTCTGTGACTGGGTTATGTTGTTCAGTGACTGGGTTATGTTTCTCTGTGACTGGGTTATGTTGTTCAGTGACTGGGTTATGTTTCTCTGTGACTGGGTTAGAACGTTGTTTAATTGGTTATGTTTCTCTGTGACTGGGTTATGTTGTTCTGTGACTGAATTTTGTTGTTCTGTGATTGGATTGTGTTGTTCAGAGACTAGTTTATGCCATCATTATCAGGTAATGTTCAGTGACCCGTTTACTGTTTTCAACAAGTGTCAAATAAAAACATTACTTCTTGTAAACCTGCAGGCCAAGTGTTGTTTAGATTTTCTCATCTGTTCAATAAAATATTTATATGCTTCTTATATGGGCGGGATATTTTATACCCCAATGCCCTACGGATCTGCCAAAGGATGATTAACAACCAAATAAGATTATAAAATGAAATCTATTTCGTACAATATACAAACTAGGACATTTTTTTCATTAATTACGCCTATTATCATTACTGGGCTATAAAACGTAATCTGCTGATTTATATTTAGGTTATAAGTACTAAATATAACAATCGATATGAAAGCCGACCATTTGCCTGAATATTCCATCTCCAATTATAGTTTTATTGTTCGTGCTAGATCAGTAGATGCCACACATAATCATAACGATAATGTTTACAAATGTATTTTGCATCGGGATCGAACATGTTTTATATTAGAAAAAGCCATACCGGAAATAATTTTCCCGGAATCCGTGACTGGGTTATGTTATAGACTCTACCAATCTGGAATTAAAGATTTTCAGTAAGACTGGTATCGGAACATCTGTCCATGTTTAAGCATTTCATTAGAGATACTATCCGGCCCGGCTGTCTTACCATTTTTTAGTTTGCTGATTGCTTTATTTATTTCATTTAAGGTAGAGACGGATAGCAATCACGTGATAGATAGAATCCGCATATTAGCACGTGCTGTTTTTCCGGATTCCGCAACGCCGCCAAATAATAGTCTTCATTTACACATTATTGTCTATGCTACAAGATGGCCGACGAAGCAGTCGAGAAAATTTCCTCGTTTAAAAGACAAAGTTTCCATACATATTTAATCTTGACGGTCCTCGAAATTGAAGCACCTTAATAAGAATCGAAATGAAAATGAGACTGAAACCGACCATGAACATAATTTTGGTGAAACTACTCCACGTGGGTGCCGGTGTAACCGTGATTTCTGTCGCTAGTGCTCAGGGTTGCTCTTGATAGAATATATAGGGAAAAGAGCGACTCAAATAACTGGCCTCTGCGCATGCCTGGGGATTTTAGTCGCTTCAAATCAAAGCGGTGCTCTACTGGTTTTAAATCCACGGTAATAGTATCCACAGTCTTAGCTTTTTAATCCTAAAAGTATGCAAAAAAATTATATATGTTATTTAAAACTTAATATTGAATTTTCTTCGTATAGGATTATTAAATGATGTTTTAGATTTTTAAAATCTATTTATTTTCTAAAAGGAAATAAACGACTTCAAATTTAATTAAAAATTTTGTAAATTGAATACATATTTTAAAAAAAAGAAGGGGGAAAAATATGCTACGGTTAACAATCTCTCAGTCATTTGTTTCAACAGGTGTGAACCATGCCCAGGGCGTTATCTTAGACAGGTGTCAACAATTACCTCTATGTTAATAACTCACAAACACAGCTCCCCGTGGTCAATTTTTACCAAAGGTGTGAAGTGTGTTTTGATAACCACTTCATTATATACACTTGTATTTTGTCTTCAATGAACCATAAATACCTGTATTTCACCAGAATGTAAAGTGATAATTCTTATCTCATTCCGACCTTTTTTTTATTTAACAGATAAATTAAATAACGGGAAAATAATTCTGAACAAATAAATAATGACGACATAATAATTTTAAATACGTTCAGAGTGGTTGGCCACTTGTCCGGCGAAATAATAAAAAAAAAGAGAGAGAAAAAAAAATGGATGTGGTTTTAATTTTACGTAGCTGATATAAATATTGAGTTTAATAAATCTGAATATGAAGAATTGAAGAAACATTATCTTAAACAAATCAAGAGCGTCGGTGATTCAAGTCGCTCTTCAAAATTACGGTTTCATGTTCAATTGTTTTATACGAACCAACTAGTATGCCTTCTGTTAGAACATTAAATAGTAAAACGGGATGCAGTTTTGATTTAAAGTAAATTATCTGAGTGTAGTTCAATATTTCTAAGGAAAAAATCGGAAAACGTTATTTTAAATTTATTTAGTTAATCGGTCGCTCTTCAAAAGGGTTTTTCATAACCTACCAGAACTATATTTCCATCTCTAACAACTTAAAAATTGGATGCAGTTATGACAGAGAGTATATGATAAAAGGTTAGTTTAATAATTCTTGAGAAAAAATTCGAATAATAATTATTATGAATAAATTATGAGCATCGGTGATTTCTGTCGCTCGTCAGAATTCCATCAGAAGCTACTAGTTCACGGTCTGTACCAACTTAAGGAAATTAAAATAGATGCAGGTTTAGCTTCAGAAAGAAAATCAAATTGTAGTTTAATAATTCTGCATGAAAAAATTTGGGGAAAATAATTATTCTGAATTAGTCATGAGCATCGGTGATTTGAGTCGCTCTTCAAAATGGCGATTTTAGAATTTATCAGAACTAACATATTTATCGCCTGTAAAACCAGTAAAAAGTGGAATTTGATGCCGGTTTCATTAGAAATAGATAATGTAAGTGTAGTTTAATATTTCTACATGAAAATATTAGGGAAAATAACTTTTTTGAATTAGTTATGAGCATCAGTGATTTGAGTCGCTCTTCAAAATGGCGATTTCAGAATTTATCAAGACTGACTTATTTAACATCTGTAAAACAATTAAAAAGTACAATTTGATGCCGGATTGATTTGAAATAGATAATGTAAGTGTAGTTTAATAATTCTACATGAAAATATTAGGGAAAATAATTATTTTGAATTAGTTATGAGCATCGGTGATTTGAGTCGCTCTTCAAAATGGCGATTTCAGAATTTATCAGAACTAACATATCTATAGCCTGTAAAACCAGAAAAAAGTGGAATTTGATGCCGGTTTCATTTGAAATAGATAATCTAAGTGTAGTTTAATATTTCTACATGAAAATATTAGGGAAAATAGTAATTTTGAATTAGTTATGAGCATCAGTGATTTGAGTCGCTCTTCAATATGGCGATTTCAGAATTTATCAAGACTGACTTATTTAACATCTGTAAAACAATTAAAAAGTACAATTTGATGCCGGATTGATTTGAAATAGATAATGTAAGTGTAGTTTTATAATTCTACATGAAAATATTAGGGAAAATAATTATTTTGAATTAGTTATGAGCATCGGTGATTTGAGTCGCTCTTCAAAATGGCGATTTCAGAATTTATCAGAACTAACATATTTATCGCCTGTAAAACCAGAAAAAAATGGAATTTGATGCCGGTTTCATTAGAAATAGATAATGTAAGTGTAGTTTGATATTTCTACATGAAAATATTAGGGAAAATAACTATTTTGAATTAGTTATGAGCATCAGTGATTTGAGTCGCTCTTCAATATGGCGATTTCAGAATTTATCAAGACTGACTTATTTAACATCTGTAAAACAATTAAAAAGTACAATTTGATGCCGGATTGATTTGAAATAGATAATGTAAGTGTAGTTTAATAATTCTACATGAAAATAGTAGGGAAAATAATTATTCTGAATTAGTTAAGAGCATCGGTGATTTGAGTCGCTCTTCAAAATGGCGATTTTAGAATTTATCAGAACTAACATATTTATAGCCTGTAAAACCAGAAAAAAGTGGAATTTGATGCCGGTTTCATTAGAAATAGATAATGTAAGTGTAGTTTAATATTTCTACATGAAAATATTAGGGAAAATAACTTTTTTGAATTAGTTATGAGCATCAGTGATTTGAGTCGCTCTTCAAAATGGCGATTTCAGAATTTATCAAGACTGACTTATTTAACATCTGTAAAACAATTAAAAAGTACAATTTGATGCCGGATTGATTTGAAATAGATAATGTAAGTGTAGTTTAATAATTCTACATGAAAATAGTAGGGAAAATAATTATTTTGAATTAGTTATGAGCATCGGTGATTTGAGTCGCTCTTCAAAATGGCGATTTCAGAATTTATCAGAACTAACATATTTATCGCCTGTAAAACCAGAAAAAAGTGGAATTTGATGCCGGTTTCATTTGAAATAGATAATCTAAGTGTAGTTTAATATTTCTACATGAAAATATTAGGGAAAATAGTAATTTTGAATTAGTTATGAGCATCAGTGATTTGAGTCGCTCTTCAATATGGCGATTTCAGAATTTATCAAGACTGACTTATTTAACATCTGTAAAACAATTAAAAAGTACAATTTGATGCCGGATTGATTTGAAATAGATAATCTAAGTGTAGTTTTATAATTCTACATGAAAATAGTAGGGAAAATAATTATTCTGAATTAGTTATGAGCATCGGTGATTTGAGTCGCTCTTCAAAATGGCGATTTCAGAATTTATCAGAACTAACATATTTATAGCCTGTAAAAACAGAAAAAAGTGGAATTTGATGCCGGTTTCATTTGAAATAGATAATGTAAGTGTAGTTTAATATTTCTACATGAAAATATTAGGGAAAATAATTATTTTGAATTAGTTATGAGCATCAGTGATTTGAGTCGCTCTTCAATATGGCGATTTCAGAATTTATCAAGACTGACTTATTTAACATCTGTAAAACAATTAAAAAGTACAATTTGATGCCGGTTTCATTTGAAATAGATAATGTAAGTGTAGTTTAATATTTCTACATGAAAATATTAGGGAAAATAGTAATTTTGAATTAGTTATGAGCATCAGTGATTTGAGTCGCTCTTCAATATGGCGATTTCAGAATTTATCAAGACTGACTTATTTAACATCTGTAAAACAATTAAAAAGTACAATTTGATGCCGGATTGATTTGAAATAGATAATCTAAGTGTAGTTTTATAATTCTACATGAAAATATTAGGGAAAATAATTATTCTGAATTAGTTAAGAGCATCGGTGATTTGAGTCGCTCTTCAAAATGGCGATTTCAGAATTTATCAGAACTAACATATTTATAGCCTGTAAAACCAGAAAAAAATGGAATTTGATGCCGGTTTCATTAGAAATAGATAATGTAAGTGTCGTTTAATAATTCTACATGAAAATAGTAGGGAAAATAATTATTTTGAATTAGTAATGAGCATCATTGATTTGAGTCGCTCTTCAATATGGCGATTTCAGAATTTATCAAGACTGACTTATTAAACATCTGTAAAACAATTAAAAAGTACAATTTGATGCCGGATTGATTTGAAATAGATAATGTAAGTGTAGTTTTATAATTCTACATGAAAATATTAGGGAAAATAATTATTCTGAATTAGTTAAGAGCATCGGTGATTTGAGTCGCTCTTCAAAATGGCGATTTCAGAATTTATCAGAACTAACATATTTATAGCCTGTAAAACCAGAAAAAAGTGGAATTTGATGCCGGTTTCATTAGAAATAGATAATGTAAGTGTAGTTTAATATTTCTACATGAAAATATTAGGGAAAATAATTATTTTGCATTAGTTATGAGCATCGGTGATTTGAGTCGCTCTTCAAAATGGCGATTTCAGAATTTATCAGAACTAACATATTTATCGCCTGTAAAACCAGTAAAAAGTGAAATTTGATGCCGGTTTCATTTGAAATAGATAATGTAAGTGTCGTTTAATAATTCTACATGAAAATATTAGGGAAAATAATTATTTTGAATTAGTTATGAGCATCAGTGATTTGAGTCGCTCTTCAATATGGCGATTTCAGAATTTATCAAGACTGACTTATTTAACATCTGTAAAACAATTAAAAAGTACAATTTGATGCCGGATTGATTTGAAATAGATAATCTAAGTGTAGTTTTATAATTCTACATGAAAATATTAGGGAAAATAATTATTCTGAATTAGTTAAAAGCATCGGTGATTTGAGTCGCTCTTCAAAATGGCGATTTCAGAATTTATCAGAACTAACATATTTATAGCCTGTAAAACCAGAAAAAAAATGGAATTTGATGCCGGTTTCATTAGAAATAGATAATGTAAGTGTAGTTTAATATTTCTACATGAAAATATTAGGGAAAATAGTAATTTTGAATTAGTTATGAGCATCAGTGATTTGAGTCGCTCTTCAAAATGGCGATTTCAGAATTTATCAGAACTAACATATTTATCGCCTGTAAAACCAGTAAAAAGTGAAATTTGATGCCGGTTTCATTTGAAATAGATAATGTAAGTGTCGTTTAATAATTCTACATGAAAATATTAGGGAAAATAATTATTTTGAATTAGTTATGAGCATCAGTGATTTGAGTCGCTCTTCAATATGGCGATTTCAGAATTTATCAAGACTGACTTATTTAACATCTGTAAAACAATTAAAAAGTACAATTTGATGCCGGATTGATTTGAAATAGATAATCTAAGTGTAGTTTTATAATTCTACATGAAAATATTAGGGAAAATAATTATTCTGAATTAGTTAAGAGCATCGGTGATTTGAGTCGCTCTTCAAAATGGCGATTTCAGAATTTATCAGAACTAACATATTTATAGCCTGTAAAACCAGAAAAAAATGGAATTTGATGCCGGTTTCATTAGAAATAGATAATGTAAGTGTAGTTTAATATTTCTACATGAAAATATTAGGGAAAATAACTATTTTGAATTAGTTATGAGCATCAGTGATTTGAGTCGCTCTTCAATATGGCGATTTCAGAATTTATCAAGACTGACTTATTTAACATCTGTAAAACAATTAAAAAGTACAATTTGATGCCGGTTTCATTTGAAATAGATAATCTAAGTGTAGTTTAATAATTCTACATGAAAATATTAGGGAAAATAGTAATTTTGAATTAGTTATGAGCATCAGTGATTTGAGTCGCTCTTCAAAATGGCGATTTCAGAATTTATCAAGACTGACTTATTTAACATCTGTAAAACAATTAAAAAGTACAATTTGATGCCGGATTGATTTGAAATAGATAATCTAAGTGTAGTTTTATAATTCTACATGAAAATATTAGGGAAAATAATTATTTTGAATTAGTTATGAGCATCAGTGATTTGAGTCGCTCTTCAATATGGCGATTTCAGAATTTATCAAGACTGACTTATTTAACATCTGTAAAACAATTAAAAAGTACAATTTGATGCCGGATTGATTTGAAATAGATAATCTAAGTGTAGTTTTATAATTCTACATGAAAATATTAGGGAAAATAATTATTCTGAATTAGTTAAGAGCATCGGTGATTTGAGTCGCTCTTCAAAATGGCGATTTCAGAATTTATCAGAACTAACATATTTATAGCCTGTAAAACCAGAAAAAAATGGAATTTGATGCCGGTTTCATTAGAAATAGATAATGTAAGTGTAGTTTAATATTTCTACATGAAAATATTAGGGAAAATAACTATTTTGAATTAGTTATGAGCATCAGTGATTTGAGTCGCTCTTCAATATGGCGATTTCAGAATTTATCAAGACTGACTTATTTAACATCTGTAAAACAATTAAAAAGTACAATTTGATGCCGGTTTCATTTGAAATAGATAATCTAAGTGTAGTTTAATATTTCTACATGAAAATATTTGGGGAAAATAGTAATTTTGAATTAGTTATGAGCATCAGTGATTTGAATCGCTCTTCAAAATGGCGATTTCAGAATTTATCAGAATTAACATATCTGTGTCTGACGTGGTTTTGAATATAGACATTAACTGATTAAAGGCCATGACCCTGCAGATGTTAATTGGTATGATGGAAGAAGTAAAAATTTTGCAGAACAAATGTTTTGTTTGCAGTGTCCGTTTCAGATACATCAGGTGAATATTACGACTATGGTGCATGTTTGTTTAACAGTTAAACGTACATGTCTGGTACAATCACTAGATTTAGCTACGTAGTTTGAATTACCTACATAGGTTTATTTACCTAACTAAAGTAGTTTTATTTAGCTACAAAGTCAAACTTATTTTATGACCAGACTCTTACTTCTTGAATGAAATAACAAGACCAGACATTTCTGGTGAACATAATAAAGGCCGGATTGGTAATTATTTAGCACAATGTGAAGTAATCATACTTTTCTGTGCCTAAACGCACACCATGTTGTGTATAATTACTCAAACAATAGAAATGCATATTTTGCTTAAAGCGTTAAAACACAGAAATGTGTAAACTTTCTCTGCTTTGGATCACTTTTTAAATATTAATCCCTTGTATAAGTAATAGTGGACATTTACTTGCAGTTCTAGATCTTTTGTCTTTTTGAAATAAAAAGCAAATTTGTAAAAAGTTGCATTGAAATAGCTAAATAAAGTTACAGTAGCCATCTGTAGGTAATTCAACCTATGCAGATAAATGTACTGATTGTACTGGACCTGTTTAATACTTAACATTGTATATTATTTAAGTACATGTATTTTACATGTTAACTTATGAACCATATACATAGATGATAAATTACAGTTTAAATGGTGCTGTATTCAAAAGATTTTTAAATAAATGCAAGTTTATGTAATAAATATGCACATGTAATAAATTATGTATGTATTTGTTGTATGCTCAAAAGGGCCCTGATTATAAACAGATATCATAAATACTAAAAGAAATATTAAATACTACAGGTGAAGCAAAGTATGGACTAGGCTAAGGCAGTGTATTTAGCATTCTCTGCGGAAATAATGTGGCCATTCAAATCAAGTGTCAGCTGGAAAGAGGAATATCAAGGGTGCTTTTGACATTAACTTCAAAGTAGCCATTGGTTTGTATTTAAAGCTTAATTTGTTTCCTTTCTTATTTTGTCCTTTCAATTTACACTTGCACATGTATCAGGTAAAATCCAGGAATTTTTCCAATAAGGGGGGGGGGGGGAGGGAGGAGGTGTTTTATATTATTATAAATTTATTAAATTTCAAATTTTTAGTCCTTATATTCTTAAGTTACACACCATAATGTACAAACTATTGTATACATGTAGAAGCATTTTCTCAAGTCAATAATTTTTCAAAGTTCATATACATATTTCAGGAAAATTCAAGACAGATCTGCTACATTAACTGTACATGTGTGACAGGAAAAGAGGAAAATGTATGGCTGGACCGAGATTCTAACCTGGGACCCCTGCATCACTAGTCAGGTGCTCTATTGACTTAAATACATGTACCGGTAAATGCTTGTGTATAGACATACCAAAAAAACCACATTGTAAATTGAATTAAAAACTGAATACATGTAACCAAAAATTATAAAATGTAAAGATGTCTTCTAACTTGAATGAGATTGTTTCAACTGTAACACCAAAGAATTGGTATGATAATCTGAAGAAGTCAGTATTGTTAAAAAACTTATGAGACATGATTTTTAACAATACATGTACATACTGACCTCTTCACATTATCATACCTAAATTTACAAAAAATTAAATTTACAAATTAAATCAGAATTGTTAATAAATTCTACAATATCTTTTAAATAGATCAAGCTATCTACTTTAATTTTTATTGTCTTTTCTTCATGTTACAGATCTTATGGACATACATGATCCTTGGCTATATAATCAAGTGTCATATGCAGTGTTACAAAAGAATATTGGAAATATGTCAATAAGGTAAATAGGACAAGACTGGATTTAAAACCAAGGAATAAGAATGATGTAAAAAATGTATTTTAATTCCACATATAATAGTTACTGTATGTGTACATAAATTTGTGTATTTCAAATTTAGCGCAATTACTGGGTGTGGAATTTTTGGCAAATTTATGAATTCGAGCTATGTATGTCCCTGCTGTATATTGTATTTATAAATGATTTCTTAGCAGTATTCTTGAGTTAGGGCATCGTTGTCTGCGCCAAAGCTGCTAAATATGAAGCCCGCTTTTTTAAGTACACATACAGCATGTTGCTAGTTGCTGTATGTATTGTTTTACATTGAAGATGTTTCATTGACAGGTACATGTAGTGTTTTTTTTCCACAAAAACTTTATCCTTTGGCCTTAACTCTTAAACAATTATTGCTGGGTCTTTGTATTTCACATGTTTATTTCTTTTTTTAACCCCATGATCTTGGCCATAGAGTGTGACCTACATTGAGAAACTAGAATATTTAATCTTTATCTATATATACCAATTTTTTTAAAGGAGATGGGCGAACATAGCGTGCAGAAAGCCTATAGCTTCAGAAATATAAAAATCATGTTCAGTTTGTGAATTTAATATTTAGAGTAAAGTTCTTATTATTGAAGTTTATGAAATTGCGATAAACAAAACTTTTCTGAGGAAAATTTTCTCGCATAATTTATTCTTTTATTAAAAAAATTAATGTGGTATTCGTGGGGTTCGTACCCTAGCAATAAAAATCCTGAGTATCATTTTCTTTCGAGACTAGCACGCTAACCACTAGACTACACAAGTCCTGATGAACAGTGGCATTTAAGTCATGTTTGTGATATGACCCTTGACTTAATGGACTTCAAGTATTTCTCGAAAAGATGCGAATTTTATGTCATAAAAGTATATTTTTAAGGTATAGTGGGTCATTGCTCCATATTTTTGGTAACCAAAAAATGTATATTTTTATGCAAACTTTGAGGATTAACTTTCAAAAAGGTGGAGCGAAGACCCACTCATATCGAAAAATAGTGTTATAGTATGAGAAAATGACTCTTTTTGTCCGCTTTAGTGTGTGTGTTCACAGGCAAATAATTTCAATCTTTGAGGGATTTTTGCAAATTGTAGAGATTTTACATAAAGTATATTTTGATGTTAGACGAAATATCAAGGAAAATTTTGATATAATTGAAATTTAATTTTTCATCTTGATGTTTGTCACACTATAGGCTTATCGCTCGTCATGTTCACCCATCTCCTTTAGACACTTCATTAATCCAAAAAATTTCCATGGGAGCAAAGTGTCCAGATTAATGAGGCCAACTATATATATATATATATATATATATATATATATATATATATATATATATATATATATATATATATATATATATATATATATATATATATATATATATATATATATATATGCATTTGATTGAAAGATTCATGACAATTTGATGAATACATATATATAAAATGTATTGCTACAGTATAATCTGACAGAAATATCTTATATTCATAATATAGACATTATATAGTCACACCATGTTTGTAGTGTAAGAAAGAAGTAATACATGTATTTTAGTTCTTTAAATATTAAAATAATTTGCATTGTTCATTTCAGGAAAAGAACTAGCAGAAGGATACAGTAAAGAGAAACAGACATATCCCACCCATTAGATATGTGCTTCAATATTTTTTTGAATCAGTTTAACCTAAAGTGTTTAGCTTGTTAATAATATTACAATGGTATGTTCTAAATTTTTGTTTTTGTAGTTTGTTATAAATTTTATACGCTCTATAATACTAATTCTTAACATAAATGTTTCCAGGGTTGTGGCCAAATAAAGTTCCCTTCCTTACTAGTTTTGAACGCATATGTGTTAACTCATTATCAAACCATTTTTTTTATGTTTAGCAGGACTTTTATTAATTTTTCATGTTTTATTTTTAGGCAAATTTGGTTTTTACAAGGGAATCTTTTAAAAGTTGGTTGTTATCATCAAATATATAGTCAGCTGCACTTCCTGATCTAACATTAAAATATCCACAAAGTATTATATTTCCTAAATCTTCAAAATGAATAATATCTTTCTGTACAAGCTCCAGAATATTAATATTAATTTTTGGGGAGTTGTATACAGTACATATTTATAAATCTTTATCAAAATTAAAAAAAAAAAGTTTTCTCTAATTTGATCCACTGGTATCACTACATGTATTTTTAACTATAGAGAGGTGATTTTAACCTCCTGCTTAATTAATATTGATATTCCTCCATCGTATCTGCCAATATTAGTAGGACTTCTACAGATTGTATGACAGTAAAAATCATCATGTATAACAATTGTATCTGGACCAATGTGTGTTTCCACAAGAAATACTTAATCTTTATCTATATGTCATTCTTCATAGAAAAAAACCTCATCATCTATTTTGTTCATACCTTTTGATATTTAAATCCTCCAATATTCCAAAAAGTATATTTAACATTTGTCTACCAACTACCAAATTTTCAAACCCAAATCAAGAGAAAAGGTACAACATCCTTCAATACATATAAAACAATAAATATTCTAGCAACATTATGTGAGAAAAAAAGGGAATTGCAAATAAACATGACGGTCATGAGTAAAGGTGCACCGATAAGTGGAGGTGGTGCAGTATTCATATGTAGAATTCATATACAGGAGTAAAACAAATAGCATTGTTTATTTATATTTCATCCGTGTAACTGAAGGTAACACCTAAAAGATATTTAATTTTTTTTAGTAATATAGTTAAAGCCATAGATGGCAGGTTGGTAAGATCTCCTTTCCCATGCCCCAGATGGTGCGCACTGATAGTTACGTGACCTCCGTGACCTCCGATGGCAGGTGTACATCTTTGGTGAAGCACGGCGAAAGTCACGGTCTTTGTCTTTTCCCGTCTGAATTGGAGACTCTCTCTCTCTTTCTTATGCTAGAAGGGTTGATCTTTTTATGTTGAAGGCCAAAATGACAACATCATCATGTGTCAGATGAACATTTTCTCTTTCTAGGACTTTGGCAAGCCTAATGGACATCTTTATGTTATCACTAATATACATAAATGAGTCATTTTTGTATTTTTATTTAGAAGGGCATTGATCAGAACACTATTTGCACTGTGTAATTCGTCATCTTTATGAGGAGTACATAGCGACAGAACCATTCCGGCTGACCATTTTTAAGAGATGGTGTCTCAAATCCAGGACTTCTTGTCTTTACATCATTAGTGAGATGATGAAGAACAACAAAATCTGGTGCTGCATCCTCGCATCTTAAATGTTATCCCCGGTTTCTTCCAATTGTGTATGCAAGTTGAATGATGAACTAAGAATGTCTGGATTAATCTTCTTAGTGTTAGAAGTCCACACTAACAGGACTTTGAGTTTAGGGTTTTTTTCTTATTAATTAGGAGAAGTTTGATTTCCCTCATGAAGCTCATATGGTGAAGAGTGATTTTCTTCAATTTTCTTCTCTCCTACCTGTGTAAGCTTCTCATTGTTGGATTCCAAACTGGAAATATGCATTTTCAAACCAAGAATCTTAAAAAGTGCCTCATTTTTTTTTCTTTAAGGTGTTTGTTTTCGTTTTTTATGTTGAGTAACTCCTCATTTTTGCTTTTCAGTTTTTCCACTAATATAGAGCTTTCTGATTTGTTTGCTTCTAACATGTTAAGAAGTTGATGTTTACATGTATTATGCATAAGGCCATATATTTTCATTAAACATACAATAACGTAACGTACTTGAACTTACTAAACAGATATATAAACAAAACGTTGTTTGTGATAGTTGTTCATTAGTAGCAGCAAAAGTTGAAATTAATACAATTCCTGTAGAGTGATAATGAAATCATTTATAAGGTCTTGTATTCAAAGGGAGTTAAGCATGATCTTTAGATGAATGAAATTTCATGGAGAGAAAAAGAAAAAAATTAAACAAATGTTCAATATTAATTTTTCTTTTTTTAACATTTTCTAGCAATTCCACCCCCATCCCCTTTCTAAAACAAAAATATTCAAATCTTGTGCACACTTGAGAGTTTAATATACACAAAGTCGTCATGTTGCAGATATTATTTCAGAAATAAAATATGTCGGAAAGGACACTTGGAATGCATTGTGTGTCATATTATATGACTATAGTATAAATTGCACAGTAAGTGCACTGAGGATCACGAAAGGGTACATGTAATATAAAGTTAATGAATAAATCAATATTGATAGAAATTTACACAGGAATAATTTAAGTTATATTTGTTTATGAATGTTGATAATAAGGCATCTATTGGATTGTGATTGCATTTGTGGAAAACTTATATGCACACAACAAATGTATGCATGCACCCTTTTGTTCGACCAAAAGTTAAAGTGATATATTACCAGCTTCCGCTGTTGGCCGGGTAAGCTGTGTGTTACATGTTCAAGATGGAATATTGATTGTGTGGAGGTTTGTAATAAATATATATTTTTTAACTTTATAATTAACTTATGTAACTTTAAAAAGTAAAAGAATTATTATTCAAAATTTAGTGACGTTTAATGTCGTTTAATTTCAGTTTATGTTAAAAAATCGCTATTAATTTACAGTAGTATAATTACGTTTCCCTATGTGACGTAATGGTATCCTTATCGAACATCAAATTCATTTGACGTGTCCAAAAAAAGACTAGGTCAACAACTGAAAACACTGAGAAAAAATCGAACAAAATGAGAATTTTAACAGAACTTCAAAAAATCCTATTAGACCTGACATAGGGTAAGAGTAAACTGGAGAAAACGCTTAATTATCAAATCAATGATTGAACAAATATAAGAAACTAGGATTTATTCAGAATGAATAAGCAAAAAATGCTGTAGACAAAGGCATAGACGTACGTTTACATAATACATGGAGCTGATCTTCACAAAATGACTGAATAAGTACTTAATATATATATATATATATATATATATATATATATATATATATATATATATATATATATATATATATATATATATATATATATATATATATATATATATATATATATACTGGTCAATTATGGTCAATATAAGTACTGGTCAATTTTCCTTATGCCAGAAAGCCTCCGTGCAATCTCTGCGTTTTGAATTTATCTCTTAGTTATGAAAGGAAAATTGCAAAGGAAGAAAAGGATAATTGCATGATTTTTAATCTTTAACTTTAAACTAAAAATTAATACACTGAAAAATTATTTTTTGGAAATATATTTATAATTCTGAAAACCACAATATTGATTAGAATTAATCTAAGGAACTGATTTTCTATGGTACATTAACTTGCTTCTAAATTGTTGAATACATAGTTTGGACTTGTACTCATATTTTAATTTTTTTCCTCATTTTCTTTCAAAGATAAAAATATGGCATTTTCAAATTTAAGACAAGGACAACATTATATGGAATGCGATACTTGTAAAAATCCTGTCAACACTTTACTTGCAAAAGATGTGTCGTTACACTATGCAGGGCATTTGTAGGACCCCATTTGCTAATCAAATCAGAAAATGATCATGATATTGCAAAATATAATGAACAAAAACCAAAGGAAGGGAAATGTCTGACCCACCCTCAGCAACAGTGTAGTGCCTTTTGCAAGACATGTGACATTCCTATTTGTGTCTTATGTGTATCGATCAAACACAAGACACATGATATTAGTGAATTATCCGAGGAAGTTGACAAATTATCAGATTTTATCACGAAAGAAAATGAGCGGCTTCAGTCAATGCGATCAAAACTAAAAAAATCCTCGATCATATAAGTAAAAGATTGGCAACACATCCATATGTCTACAAACAACAAAAGATACAATTTCTTCCCATACTAGAAAGTGGCATCAGGAGATTGATAAAGCAGAGAAGGCACTGCATAAAGATCTTGGTGAATTGCAAGAAAAGCATGCAGGGGTATTATTAAAGAAGAAAATGGAATTTGAAGAAATACTAAAAAACTTGAAAAATCTAAAACAAAGATTCTTCAGCTTGGCGAAATCTAAAGATGTCTCTGGTTTAGTGGAACTTAAGCTTGAACTTGAAAATCAACAGGTGCCAACCTTTGTAGAAGAATTACGCCCCGCATTATTCCAAACTTTCAAATTTAATGAAAGTTATACAACATCGTACTTCGGTTACAGAGAGACACTAGAATCCCACAAACTGTCTATTGAAGATCCAACACAAGACCAGATCTCTTCGTCACGACCAGCTCTAGATATACCTACAGTTCTGTCCACCTTTGATACAGAGTTTCCAGCTGACAAAGAAAACAACAACGAGCTGTATGACATGGTTCCCTTAAATGACAGAGTGTGGACAGGAGGATACAGTATGGAGCTTAAACTGTTTGATCTCTAGGGAGGACTACAAGACACTGTCACCTTCACGTCTTGTGGTTTTTACCTGACCCTTCATGATGGACACATGGTGTACACTGATAGAAAGGACAAGATCGTGAAGAAGATTATAAACGGTAAAGTAGATACGTTGTTCAGTACCAGGGAATGGAATCCTTACGGTATTACCTGTACTTAGGCACTGGATTTCCTGATCTCTCTCTGTACAACAGATGAAACAGAGTCCAAGGTCGTGAAGTACAGCAATTCTGGTGACGTGCTGCAGGAAATTCAGTACGACTCCCTGTACCAGCCTTTGTTTGAGAATGCAGTTTACGTGGTGGAGAATGGTAACAGCGACATTTGTGTAGCTGACTGGGATAAAAAAGCCGTCACAGTCGTTGACAAGTTTGGAATACTCAGGTTCTCCAACACAGGGAAGAAATCATCAAAGGAGGAATTCAAACCTACCTCTCTTACCACAGACAGCATGCATCACATCATCATCACTGACTTCCTCCACGACAAGATTCACATGCTGGACAGGGACGGTCGATTCCTGTGGTACATCATTCCTGATCAGGCGATACAGGCACCATGAGCTGTGTGTGTCTTTAAGGAGGGGGAGTTAATGATGGGGGAGTGTTTAACGAGAAAGATCAAGAGAATAAAGTACTTACAATAATGAGGAAATTTTATGATAATATGTCTATTTCAAGTCGATAGGTTTTCTATATTTCAATACTAGTACCTTAATTAATTGAAAATAATTTCTTGTACCAACAAATATTGACGTAGCAGTTATCCAGACATTTTAATTTCGTTTCATGGATATCTCAAAATTTTCTACATTTCTTTTAATTACTAGTGTTCGAACTCATTGAAGATAGCTATATAAACAATATATTTATTGATTTCGAACGAAAAAAAAAATGATTTTTTGTAATCTATATAGAGCGGTTAAATTTAAATCAATTATATCCGAAGATTTTAAATTTTTAGAGTGATTATTGTGTACATACGATGACAGTGATTTCAGTTATTTTTGTGAATAAAAGTTTTGTAATTCTTTAAAATTCCTTATTCGAGTGTGTTCAAACTTGCGTGTTAACTTGAAATTTCGTTTCATAGTTGAAACGTGTAGAAAGGCTGCATAATATCTTTTTTATATCCCTTTCTTAATACATGTAGTTAGAGTACCTGTTTTCTTTTTTGCACGCAATAAGTAAAGCATTATAATTATATGTGATATATATATATATATATATATATATATATATATATATATATATATATATATATATATATATGTCTTCCTATTTCATCAGGACAAACAGAAATTTCACCCTGTATATAATTTCCCCTGTTTATGAAGTAGCAAAAAAGACAAAACAACAGATTATATTGCGAAATTTTTTTTACTCAAATAGAGGTAAAAATTTTAAAATTAAAAAGCACGTAAAATACATACATGTAAAATACAAAAAATTATAATATATGATTACATAATGAACTATTACTAAAAAGACAAAAAACATGTAAAACACCTTAAAAGGTAACAAATACATAATCACCATAATACGAAAATACAAAGTAAGCTTGGCCTTGTAAGGGGTCAACAGCCCACCAGGAAAGAGAACTCTTTCCTACGAAAGAGAACTCTTTCCTACTCCACCGAGGCCAAGCATTGGCTAAATAAACACAAAGATATGAAATATTAAACATAAAACAAAGGAGACCAAAATCACAACCTAGGGACTTGATACCCGTATATACAATACATATCCTAATCTGAAAACATGTGCAAGTGAAAAAAGGGAGTCAATCTAAATGTATATAAGCCGGCCCAAGCAGACATTTACTAACATATATAATCACCTGTGACATAATGTACTTTAAGGATAAGAAATATTTTAAATTCAAGTCCAAAAACATCTCTACATTTCAGTACAGGTGTACTCTATAAATAAAATTATAATCAGTGAAAATACACATGCGATACCGGCCCCAGCAAGTATTGTTGACATAAAAGCAAAGCAATTCAGAAATGCACATGTACCCTTTGATACCTGATGACACATTAACCTGGAAACTGAAAAGGCTGTCTGCGAAAAACTTCATATGCAAGGTACCGGCCCAAGCAGGTACCTTTGAGAAAAAGTTCTTGCAGAATATTGTTCTATTTGCCTTTTGGAGATTATTAATGTATCACATATAGATTGGAGTCTTTCATAGATGGACCAATTGAGCTATGAACATGTGAATATGAAATGCATTGGACTTCCAGCGACCTACTTCTCTTATTCTAGAATCAAACCACCCTCTCTCTGCTGCTGCTGTGGCAGCCCCAATGCGGAAGCTGTGGCCTTTGTATTTGGAACTATCCAAGTGACAGAAATCGATACATTTGTGTAATATCTTATCAAAACATGATCTAGCAACTGGATGTCCAGTGGTAAAGCAAAACAAAGGTCCTGGTAATTTGGGTCTAAGTTAAGAACCTTATTAGACTTTTAATGGCTGATTCAGAGGTACCAGTATTCTCATCCGTAAACCCAATGACTTTTGCCCCTTCTTTAATATTATGTTTGAATTTCCTAAGCTTACTTCTACTTCTTTAGCCTTACCCTGAACATATGTCAGACTTACATCGATCAGTTGCAAAATATGTTCTTGAGGTATATCTTTCACAGCAACCAATTCGCCAATTCTAGCAAAGGCTGAAAAGGCAAAAAAGGAACATTGCTTTAAACAGGCACTGTTCATAACATGAATTCGAAATGACTGGCAATGCCAGCAACATTTTATTCAATATGGGTACTGTAATGGGCAACCCTGTGTCAATTGTTTGTGAAAGTCTGTAAGTACCTGTTATAGGTTTGTCAACAAGAAAAGTTCGAGTATTGTCTGGTAAAGACAACATTTTGTGTACATGACCCAAAGCTGATAAATAAGTTGAAATGGTAATTGGTGAAAATGACTTCTTAAACAAATATGCAACAAACAATGATATGGTTGAAACCGATAAAGGAAGACTACTAACTTGTCCCAATACTAAAGCTTCATTATCTGTAAAAAACAAGATGGAATGATTTTTCCACAAGTGACCCTACATATATATGTATTGCCAGAAAAATCGGATAAAGCTCCAGAGTCATAAAATTTAATTTTTGCCACTCTGAAGGAGACGCACCGTGTAACCACCTTTCTTTGTATATGCCTGCATACCCCAAAGACTGAGCCGCGTCAGTATAGAGTTCTAGGGTGTAGCTTGACAAGAATGTTTCATTTAAGAATATACACTTTCCATTAAAATTGGACAAAAAATGAAGCCACATTTTCATATCTTCCTTAGCCTCTTTTGTCAGCAAAATATGTGTCTGAGAATTAGAGACATGCATCGTCATAATGATCATGCGCCGTAAAAATCTGCAAGAGGGACCCTTATATCCTCACATAAGCTGATAAATGCTTTAAACTTCGATATCGCCATATTTTTTTAACTCTCTAATATCAAAAACTCATCTAATATATGCACCATCCCAGAAATACCCAACTTATTCCTAGCTATCAATTCTAAAGCCGTACTAAATTCTTCAAATATTTTGCAACTAAGAAATCAGGATTGCCTTATTAATACCCGCATATTGAACTGCAGCAGATTCATCTAAACCCTGCATTGATTGAATTAAGTTTTTGTTTTTTTATCAAGTTATCAGGGTATGATAAATGGTGTATCAAACGCCAAGACCCTTCTGATTTCTTAGGGACAAGACCCAGGGGAGAAATTCGAACGTTATGGAAGGGATTTGTTTTAAAGGGTCCCTCAACCCTGTTACATTCTAATTCTTTTTTAATTTTATCTTCAATTACTTTTGGATTTCCTAAGGCAGATTTTAGATTTGGACAAGAAATGTGTTCCTGGGGGCCCTGATATTCCAGTGAAAAACCATTTCGAAAGCCATTTAATAAATATTGTTTCTTGTTTTCATCATTACCTTCTAAATAAGACTCTAACAGATCAGCATTAATGGGTGTGGGCATATTATTTTGAATTTTTGGAAAAGGAGGCTTGTTGTTCTGTTGGCCGAGAGGGTTTCTTATTTCCCCCCGAGTTCGTTATGTTTCCCTGTGTTCCCTTTTGCTTCAGCCCCATACTTGTAACACTGGGACATGGGGTGGTTTCCCCTACAATTGTAGCAGGCATGGAGGTAGCCACACATTCCATTGTATTTGATTGGTCAATGATATAAGACTGTACGGTTTCACTTTCTACTGATATAGTTGATTGTGTTGTTTCCAACTGGCTGGATACATCCATCTTCTTTCGTTTGGATGGCTGCCTAGTGGACATCTATAATGGTAACACCTGCTTTGTCAATAACATCTCATCAGAAGACTTGAGTTTTTTTGTTTTTGTTTTTTTTTTGTTTTTTTTTGTTTTTTTTTTTTTTGTTTTTTTTTGAATGCAAAAAAATGCCTTCATGGCATATGTGTGAATTCATGACAAATTGAAACAGTCTAATACATGACTACTTATCATGATAAATTGAAAAACAGTCAAATACATGACTGATCAATTTACAATACAGACAATTATTGAATTAAGTAAGGAATATGAAAACAGTCAAATACATGACTGATCCATTTACAATACAGACAATTATTGAATTCAGTAAGAAATATGAAAACAGTCAAATACATAACTGAAATCCTGAACCAGGGCTTGAATGCAGACAAATACATGTCTGATAAATTTTCAATGCAGACAAATACATGTCTGATAAATTTTCAATACAAATACATGTCTGATAAATTTTAAATGCAGACAAATACATGTCTGATAATTCTCAAGCAGAAAAATACATGTCTGATAAATTTTCAATGCAGACAAATACATGTCTGATAAATTTTCAATGTAGACAAATACATGTCTGATAAATTTTCAATGCAGACAAATACATGTCTGATAAATTTTCACGCAGACAAATACAATGTCTGATAAATTCCCAATGTAGTCAAATACATGTCTGATAAATTTCCAATGTAGACAAATACATGACTGATAAATTTTCAATGTAGACAAATACATGTCTGATCAATTTCCAATGTAGACAAATACATGTCTGATAAATTTCCAATGTTATAGTAGACAAATACATGTCTGATAAATTTTCAATGCAGACAAATACATGTCTGATAAATTTCCAATGTAGACAAATACATGACTGATAAATTTTCAATGCAGACAAATACATGTCTGATAAATTTTCAATGTAGACAAATACATGTCTGATAAATTTTCAATGCAGACAAATATATGTCTGATAAATTTTTAATGTAGACAAATACATGTCTGATAATTTTCATGCAGACAAATACATGACTGATAATTTTCACACAGACAAATACAATGTCTGATAAATTCCCAATGTAGTCAAATATATGTCTGATAAATTTCCAATGTAGTCAAATACATGTCTGATAAATTCCCAATGTAGACAAATACATGACTGATAAATTTTCAATGTAGACAAATACATGTCTGATCAATTTCCAATGTAGACAAATACATGTCTGATAAATTTCCAATGTTACAGTAGACAAATACATGTCTGATAAATTTTCAATGCAGACAAATACATGTCTGATAAATTTCCAATGTAGACAAATACATGTCTGATAAATTTTCAATGCAGACAAATACATGTCTGATAAATTTTCAATGCAGACAAATACATGTCTGATAAATTTCCAATGTAGACAAATACATGTCTGATAAATTTTCAATGCAGACAAATACATGTCTGATAAATTTTCAATGCAAACAAATACATGTCTGATAAATTTTCATTGTAGACAAATACATGTCGGATAAATTTTCAATGCAAACAAATACATGTCTGATAAATTTCCAATGTAGAAAAATACATTTCTGACTTCCAAGCAGTCAAAAACATGGTGTATATTGAAGTATAATAATAAACAGTCAAATACATGACTGATAATTAAGGAATAATAACACTAGAATGCATGACTATTGCTTTTTTAAGTTAAAATCATAATCAATTAATTATGATTTTAAACAATTCACAAAGATGAACTCTACAAATAAGTATTACCTTGGATGCTGAAACTATCACTGCAGTAGCTAACCCTAATAACATGCAATTCGTTCAAACTATGAAATCTAAAGCATGCATGATAGCCAGTCTGATTCTTCTGTAAATTTTTTATGTCCAACTGGAGAGAGATGCACACCATCACTACCAAGAACATGCAAAGGACTGTTCATTAAGCGAAGATGTCGCCAAAACATTATCTTTTTATTGTTTATATCTTCCAGCAACACTGGCAGCATGGTGTTGATTATCTTTCGTTTTTCCTCATACATTTGTGGTGAAATATTTCTAGGCCGAAGTCTTATAAAAAGCTCACAAACAACACCGACCTGTGCACAGTCAATCTTTCCCAGCGTTTCCATTACTTCTGAAAGTTTCTGGTTTCGCAGATAAACTACAAATGTCATTTCCACCGGTCTGTAGTATGATCACAACTGGTTTGAAGGATTGCATGCAATTCTGTATATCCTGGTTCTGAAGCAAACTATCTACACGTCCCTCACTTATTCCATGGCATCGGATTTCACACTGGGCAAGGTTAAAATCGGCCGCTAATATATCACTTCGTCCTAAAAGTCTTTCCAGTCGTGAAATAAAACTATGTCCTATAATTCAAACTTTCGTGCGTTTGTCCATATCTGTAACTCGTC
The DNA here is from genome assembly GCF_033153115.1 of Saccostrea echinata. Lineage (NCBI taxonomy): Eukaryota > Metazoa > Mollusca > Bivalvia > Ostreida > Ostreidae > Saccostrea > Saccostrea echinata. The sequence continues at coordinate 16,870,476 of NW_026889765.1, read as the reverse complement.
TCTGCGAGCGGCGCGGCGCTGCTCCACTTTGTTGATAACGTAATATGCCTATGGCTGGAGAATGGTAGTAGAGAATACGTACGGTTTTATATATATATATATATATATATATATATATATATATATATATATATATATATATATATATATATATATATATATATATATATATAATGTATCTAGTGAAACAGATAACAACAAAGTCTTGCTCAGTTTTTTTTTCCTCAAATATCAGTTCCTCGAATGCTATCAAGATGTTATAACAAAGCAAAAACAAAGAGAACTATCATGGCGTCGCCCATGCGAACGTTTTCATAGTTCTAGTTATCCGTCAAATTTTCATTCATCACATGCCAAAAACATTACCTTCCTGGATTAATCCGTGTCTGGAATTATTTTTTAACTACTGGTACACTCAGAAATTTAATGAAAAGTCGATAAACTGTACAATATTAATAAACCATGGAGAGCTTTAAATTTACAGTGTTTACATCAGGGACGCTAAGAATGTAACAAGATACCTAAATAGAATTGACCAATCAAACAAAAATCAGAGAAACATCTAATGCATTGGTGCTTCCCAAGGGTTACACGATAAATGAGGTTACATAAAAGAAATATCACGAATAGAATAAAATGAAAATGATTCACTCGTCTACATAAAAACAGTTATTAAAATAACTTTTATATATATATGTATATATATATATATATATATATATATATATATATATATATATATATATATATATATATATATATATATATATATATATATATATATATATATATATATATATATATATATATATATATATATATATATGAGTGTATATCAATTTTCACTTGAAATAAAATTATCGCATATACATGTACTTGCCCAATAAAAGATACCAGTAATGAGCAATTATCAGACACTTAAGATTGATTCTGGTTATGTCATTAAATCATCATTAAATGGGTGAATGGGGGCTATTGTTTAAACATCTTCATTTCCGAAACCTACATTTTTTTGCACAATATCCATGGCGAAGCACAACTTTATACACTTGTATGAGATGGGAATTTTAGCTTCTCTACCTAACATTCCTCCAAATGGCCTTTTGTTAGAAAAAAATCTTCATTTTCGGAATCTTATTTGTACAGATGAGGAAAACTTATCGATGTAGGTTTGATGCAGGGATATGTGAGAAAATATATATTTCATCTATATCATCTACAAAAGCATATACAAACGAGCTGCATTAAGCAAAAATCTTGTGCTAACAATTGTTCAGATTAATGCAGCGTCAGAATTGTAGAAATGTTCTTTTTATAATTGGTTTATATGTAAATTATATTCCCATAAATTTTGTCCGAAAGGTAAATCTAAGGGTCCGAAGCTGTATCGGATTAACTAGGCTCCACTACAGAATACAGAAGTCTGGAACAGTTATATGTGAGAAGCTAAACAATGACAGAGTATCAAGTAGGTCCATTACAGACACATGCTGTTATCTACAAACGCTTTCTTCTCAAAATTCACTCTTCTCATAGTTTTGATCTGATTTCAGAGAAAACTTGGTGCTCAAGCATTCTACAACATGATATATAATAATTCTGTGCAAGAGATTCGATGTCAGAGAAGGGTTCAGGGTGTCATATGGTAACTTAAATCAAATTTTCAGTGATTTTTCCATAGACTTTAATGCAATCTTCAATGATTAATTACTGCTTAGGTAATACATGTACAATTTTTTGAAAATATCTCTTGTAAAATCCTTATAGATCTACTCTAAAATGCTTTGAAATAATATCAGTGTATTCTATGCACGTATGATATTTAAGGTTAGAAAATAAAGTCTTAATATGGGTCGGATACCTTAATGCTAATCCCCCACTTGAATTAGTCTGATATCATAAAAAAAATAATGGTACACTACATCAATAAACATTTTTTATTCTTCTACATATTTTGAGTATTTATTTGTAATTTAAATTGATCTCACAGAATGCTACTTTTTCCTAGTTATGATCTGGACTCAAAAAATCAATTATGGCTGATGCCTAATAACATACATGTAATTCTGTAAGTGTACAACTCAGAAAAGAAAAGTCGCAAGTCCAAGTTGACTGACTTAAGTTCAAATCTTAACAGCAACAGTCTCATCACGGACTTCTGGTCTGTGAAATTGACAATTTAAGGAAGCTCTAAACACTGCACACTAAAGAGTTCTACTCATAGGGTAGTTTTATGCTGTTAAAGTGATCTGGCCTTATATGGAATATAGAAAAATCGGTTATTTACAGTTAATAACACAATATTAAAATATACTTAGCATTATATTAAACCAAGAATAAGTAATGGAATACAGAATATCCACTAATTTTCCCCATGTAAGTAAACAACAGTGATTTCTGCTCACAAATAGTCCATTGTCTTTGAACATTTTTCCTGCAGAAATAAGGCAGGTACCTTATGTTGAAAATGAACTAAATGGGCTCATTATGCACACCTTTATATGATTAAAAGTTTTATAAGATGAAAAGACTCTGATGGAGTAGACAAAAAGGTTTCATAAGGTGAACCCTATTTGTCATGAGAAGGTTTATCTGCCATTTGCTAAACTCACAAAACTTTCATAATTTTGATTTTTTTCTGACAGGTAGCTTGCAAACTTTCTAATGGAGCTAAATGATTGGAGATTACTTCATGCACTGTTGATAGCAATGATATCTGTATTTGTTTTTAGACTAAAGCAACATATCAATGATTCCAATCCTTTATTCCAAAATACATGCCACTCAGGCTGAGTATCTAAACTATCCATCCTTTGTGTCTGTAATATTCCTTATTTCCTTTGTAATTTGTAACATGAGTTTTGATTGGTGAACATCCTCTATCTAACACCCTCTAAGTCGGGGTCGAAGATACATTTTAGCACATAGTAAATCTTATCAATAGTTTGATACACCATTAATTGGACCTGGGTATTGAATTTATTTCTCTACCTTGGAAATAAATTCCATTCACAGGTGTACAGGTAATTACCCCAGGTTGTATTCCATATACCCCTCTATCTCAAGGTGTATTGAATATAACCATGGGTACATTAATCCCTGTACATCCTTTTTTTGAACCTAGATAATTAATATTATCTAAATAATAATTAAAAATTGTAACAGTTGCATTCATATATATATAACATGAGATTGAAGATGAACAACAACAAAATAGCATAAAAATATATATACAACTTAGGATGAGAAGTTAAAAATATATATTCATAAAAAAACATGTCTTTGTATAAAATATGTTCATTAAACTAAATACTGGTCATAAACGGGGGCGAATGAGATTTAATTGTAATCTTCCAATCAGGTTCCACTGGTACAAGCTCTACATCCGCACACTTCAGGAACAGTCGTAAGAACGGCACTCCTTGTAACAGTTCGTATAGGCTGGCAACAATACACTTATTTGTGAAGCCCTTCATAACATTTGTATAGGTAGCCTGGGACTCACAATGACCCGAGCATTGCATGAGATCGGCTACTGGTTGTTCGTTTCTACATGTCACAGTTCCTTCTGTGAGCGTGAAATAGCCTATTGTCAATACTGGATTTCCAAACTGTAGAGTGGGTTGGCAAGTTAAACAGCTATTGTTGGAGCCAACAAGGCTGGAACTTGTGGCTGAAAAAAAAAAACAATAAAATTCAGTATAATCAAGTTTTGCTAAGGTAATCTTAGCTTTAAAGTCTATTAGTTTTGTCCATAAAAAATGTTATTCAAAATATTCTATTTTTTTTATGTACACTGTATTTCCCTGAATAAAGATAATAAAATGTGTTTATGGTTTACAAGGAAATTCCAGAGTTACAGTAATTCAAACTTATACGTGTTAATATACATATAGGACAGCATCCTGACTGGTCATACACTGTTGTATTCTGAAAACAAATTAATGACATTAAAATTAAATTTTTAATATGACTTGCTTTTGCAGTTACAACATGCAAATATTGAACGTACTAAAAAATCATATAAACATTTTAACCTGAGAAACACTGAACACCAAATGTTTTAAATTTGAATTTGTTCCAAACAGGAAGTTAACTTACCCCTTTGCAAGCTGGGAGATTGGCAATGTGATATTGTATTTGTGTTTCCTTTATAAGGAAGCCAGATGAACTTGCTGAACAAGTCTTTGTATAGCATTTTATTGCATTTGGTATTTTCTCTCCATCCTAGGGTAATAAAGAAATCACATGAACAATATTTCTTATTCGTTCCTGTGAACAAAATTTATCATTTAATGTTTAGAATCTGTTATTCTGCAATAATTATACAAAATTGTTAAACAAGAAAGGTTAGAGTACTCCGTACTGTACGAAATTGTTCTAACAGTCATCAAAGATTAATTCCACATAATTTTGCCACATAAATTTGTTTAAAAGTAATCAAGAAACTTTCAAAAGTTAAATTTTTCACCTAAATGTTGACTTGGAAAATGCGCACCAATAATTGATTGAGCATGCCAAGTATTTTTACTGTATATTTGAATATGCACAGTAAAATGACATTAATTCAATCTGATGAAGATAAAATATTAACAATCACTCATTATTCATTCCTCTGATTGTGTCAGCAGTATTTACCCTGTAAACATGTCCATCCACCACACACCCTGTCTCTTTACATGTACCACAGCAGATGTTAGGGTCACTGTTGTCTAAAGTTGTGCCCTGTGTACAAACAAATCACAACTTAAATATTTGAAAGAAATTGAATGCATGAGGCTTTTAAAAAATTGAGACAAACTGAGCTATGCAAATTATCCTCTTTTTTGGAAATATTTTTCACAAAATTTATATTTCCTTTTTGTAAATGTTAGGGTCACTGTTGACTAAAGTTGTGCCCTGTGTACAAACAAATCACCACTTAAATATTTGAAAGAAGTTGAATGCATGAGGCTTTTAAAAAATTGAGACAAACTGAGCTATGCAAATAATCCCCTTTTTTGGAAATATTTTTCACAAAATTTATATTTCCCTTTTGTAAATGTTATTGTCTCTGTTGTCTAAAGTTGTGCCCTGTGTTCAAACAAATCACCACTTAAATATTTGAAAGAAGTTGAATGCATGAGGCTTTTAAAAAATTGAAACAAACTTAGCTATGCAAATTATCCTCTTTTTTGGAAATATTTCTCACAAAATTTATATCTCCCTCTTGTTCATCTTGGGGGTGATTTTTGTGTTGTTTAACAATCTCTCCCAATTATCTTCCTTTGGTCAATAGTCTCAAAATGAAAGGCTTTACAACTCTATAGATGACATACGGTCTCTAAAATCCCTCCCACTGAATTTCACATTCAGTAATCTCCCTTGTTTAGTACTCACCAGAGGTCAGGCCTTACATCTCTCCCAGTCATACTCTCCTCCCCGACCCCTTTTACTGAACTCTCACATTCAATTATCTCCTTAGTTTAATACTCACCAGAGGGCAAGCTTTACATCTCTCTCGGTGACATAGTCTCGACATTTCCTCCCAGTCTTTCTCACATTAACAGGATTTACATACTCCATCTGTCCAGGTTTCATTCACATGATGTAGGCACAAAAATATTAGTCAGTACCCTAGAAATAGGATATACAACTTCTTCCATTAAAAATGGAGGAAAAAAATTTACACGTACTTCAAAAAGTTTGAATTCGTATGTTTGATTATACACAATTATATAATTATTCATCTAATAAAATGGAATTTTGTGAAAAAAAAATCACATGTGATTAATGCAACTTGACAATATTGAAAACTTTTTCAAGATTTGATGTTAGCATAATAGGTAGCATATACCTAACCTTACATATTTTTTTCGTTTTTATGTTAAATCACAGAAGATTCCTTTTAAAAGGATTATTTTAAGGATCTAAGAAAATACTTTCAAACTGTCTTAAGTTTCACCTTGTAGGAAAGGCTTGAACCATTAGAGTGTTTGTACCAACAGACTACTGGTCCATAGTCTAACGGGACACGGCTCACTAGAAACACAATGAGTCATGATCAACCCATAATCATAGTGGAGTAAAGTATACATTAAAACAGTAAATGTATTATAACTACAGTGTATATGTAAATTACAGTGTATAGAGATATTGGATAGCAGCTACATCATTTGAAAGAGCCATATTTAAAATACTATTTGTTGTACTTACTACATGTGTGTCTGGTAAAAATACAGTAATGTTTACCATATGAAAACTGGTATTTTAATGTGGTGCACACTACATGCATATATGTAAATAACAAACTGTAGCACTTATTATATGTGTAATTAGTACAATTTCTTTTAGTACTTACCAAATGTGTAATAAGTACAATTTCTTTTAGTATTACCAAATGTGTAATTGGTACAATTACTGTTATTACTTACCAAATGTGTAATATTGGGACAATTACTGTTAGTACATGTACTTACCACATGCATAACAGGTACAATTACTATTAGTACTTACCACATTTGTATCTGGTACAATTACTGTTGGTACTAAACACATGAGTAACTGGTACAATTACTGTTAGTACCTACCACGTGTAACTGGTACTATTACTGTAAGTATTCACCACATGCATAACTGGTACAATTACTATTAGTAATTACCACATATGTAACTGGTACAATTACTGTTGGTACTAACTACATGTGTAACTTGTACAATTACTGCTAGTACTTACAACATATGTAACTGGTACTATTACTGTTAGTACTGACCACATGTGTAACTGGTAAATTACTAGTAGCACTAACCACATGTTATTGGTACAGTTACTGTTAATACATACCAAATGTATAACTGGTACAATTACAAGTAATAACTACTGGCACTGCATCTTTTCCCTAAAAATATCATTTAAAGGATCCTTAAGAGCAGTTAATTGGGTTTTTTTCTAAATTATGAGAGTTGTGATTTAAAATAATAATGTTACATAATAATACTTACGTCTTGACATGTTGGTTTAACTGCAGTTGGACACACTGCTGGGCACTCTATAACGAGAAGCATTCATACAGCATTAAATATTTTAACCTCCAATATATTATACTGAAAAATTTGAATTTCACTTAATATGAATAAATGAATTTATATCTAAATATTCTGACAGACAATTTAGAACCATTTTTTTTAAATTAGCAAATCTCCCTACTAAAATATCCGTTTATGATCATATCTGTGTTCATATTTTATTCTAGTCAAATATCATGCCATTATTTTAATGATTAAAAAAAATCTTAAAATACTTGATTTTAACTTGACTAACTTATACAAGGACTAATTTGCTGTGCAGCAAAAGAAAAAAAATGATCATCCCATCCCAACTCCTATAAGTCCCAATTGAATTTTAGGTACATACCACGCTGGAATGTTGGACAGCATTCCCCTGGGTTGATATTCTTCATAAGCTGAGGAGGGGTACAAGTTAGGGGGTGGATCGAACAGGTTTCTGGTTTACAAACCAACTCAGACTTATCACAGCACCCATCGGAAGTCTTCACAATACGAGCCACCTCCCCTGGCATCATGGGAGGTTTGACCAGAGCTTGGCAGTGGACAGAATCACAAGCTATGGACAAAATTAGAATATATTGCTGATCAGAACACTAAAAACTGAAGAACATTCTGCAAGGAGTAGGAAATGACATAGATCCACTTTAATTAAGCCTATACATGTTTAAGATTGCCTAACATTTCACGTAACACTATAAAAATAGGCTACATGGTCAGGTTCGTTGTGACATTTTATATATGTAAGCATATATTTTTTTTCCACATTTGAAATAGAATTTACTCACAGGGCTGAGGGGCTGGTGTTGTGACAGGGGAAACGACTGAGGTATTGTTAGCTGAAAGGGGGAAATTATTCATTCATTACAAAGGACATTATATAGCGTTCATTTCTCACTGTTTAACAATTTAATGCACAGTATTTTTATAAAGGTCTATTCCAGCAAAATAATTCCATGGGAATAGAGAGTTGGAGAGCAGTTCTCTGGAATTAATGTAACAATTGTAATCTACATTTTTCACCAATACATAATGGAAGCAAAAATAGGACTACTACCACATAATCATTTATTTATATTACTAATACCCACTCAAATGACTCACAAAGTCAGTCATTTACTAATAACTTCAGTTTCTCTTCAGATCTCCATAAAAACTCTTTCTCAGATTTTTCAAAAGCAGAGTATACCTTTTGTTCTTGGTAGGATTATCTATCAATCTTAGTAAAATGTCACAAGTTCAACAAAACTCCAGAAATATTAACTATTCTTTTTGCTTGTGTGGACATCTTTACTGCAAGTCTTTCTCTCTGATAAGTGTAAAATATGTTCACTGAAATTAAGTCTTCTGCCCATTTCACAACTTAATTTGTTGGAACTGATTCTATGAAACTGTGAACTTTCCGAAATAATTTTGACTTCTTATGAAAGAAAACAAACAAAACCACAGTCTTCATAACTTTATTAATATCCGCATCACATGTCTTGCACGAACAGCTACAGCTAGTCATGTTGACTACTTTTGTTTCACCCTGTACATGAAAGAAACACGTAATTGACAAAGACTGCAACTTGCATTACATGTTTCAAAGTTCCTTGATACAGTACAACTCAGTTATAAGGAAGCATTGGTTATATAGATACATTTATAAATCCAGCAGAAGACTTCGCACTTTGTTCCTTATACAGATATAAAGAATCTTAGATATTAGTAAGGAAAATTCAAAGTCCCAGTGACTCATCTTATAAACAAAATTTACTGAATTGCAAAATGAACAAAGAAACAAAGATTAGAGAATAACAGTTCACATATTCATGTAGGGAAAAAGAGAGTATATTTTATATGTACTATATAAATCAATGACCTATTAAGACCTTTTCTGAGACACACACGTACAGCAGAACAAGGTGGGCAGCTCTTAGGAACACATCTTAGTTCACCACTGTAGCACTGACAAGTCTCACACATATCTGTTGTGACAATGTCCGATTTCTACAACGACAAAAAAATTTAAGTAAAATCAAATTGGCCTGTGTTCATCTAATGAAATTAGAGGCCCAAGGGCCTTAACGGTCACCTGAGTAAAATGCATTTTCATTATATAATCAATAGAGTCCCACCCTCGAGCCCCTTACCCATGGGCAACAAATTTCACAATTTTTGAAAAGGCGCCTTTGCTCATCATAACCATGCACTTACTTTATCTGCTAAATACAAAGAAGCAAAGAAGATTTTCAAAGAATCAATACATTTTTACTATATAATCAATAGAGCCCCCATCCTAACACCAGAACTCCTAGCCCAGTGGCCATTGAAATTCACAAATTTTGGAAGAGGATCCCTTGCTATCATAACTATGCACTTACTTTGTTTGCTTAATACCCAGGAGAAGAAGATTTTCAAAAACTATGCAAGACGACGGACAAAAACAGATAGCAATAGGTCACCTGAGTGGTTCAGGTGACCTGAAAAAGATCTATTTAATTTTGAGTTAAATCTATCTGGTTTCCTCTATCCCCCTCTATAAAATCTACCCCATTTGATTTAGAGGTCTCTTTGAATACACATTAACAGTAGTGGACCTACCATGATAATCTTGTTATTGTATTGACATGTACAGTCGGCTTTCTTCACACATCTCATTCCATCACAGTAGAGACCAGCAGAACAGTTCGGACATTGGGAGGTGTCTAGTCCCTCAAAGCATGAAACCACATGAGGGTTCAAAACGGGTGCCACTGTTTTATATAGGTTTGTGTTGGGCATTGGAACTGTAGAGAGAAATATTTTAAAATGACAATATATTTTGGCAACCTTTCACATTTTTCAAGATAAACGACAGTAAAATTCTGAACTATACACGACCTACTAAACACTTATTTCGCAATAAAACAATGATTATGTTGGGGTTTGTTTATATCAATACAAATGAATTCAATTTTAATTAATCATTAAGTCACTGCTCCTTTCATCTTTTTTTTTGGCACGGTAGAAAAACACCCACATTTTTACCTGTAAGAAAAATGCCTTTTTATAATAGTTACATACCACACTCTGAAGTCTGTTTTAAACAACCGAGTCGGACTCTGTAGTCCAAACAGCCTGTGGGGTCAAACTGGTCCATGTTGTTACAAGTCAGACCCTCCCACAGGTTACAGCTGACGATATGTCCCCTCTGGTCATAGGCCACATGCCCCCTACGGTCTGGCACTGAATCTGGAGTGGATTCTAACAATTGTGTGACAGCTCTTTCACCTTGTCAATTGGTTCCTTGTCACCTGTAGACCCAGGTGTGTTGTGACCCACATAAACCCAGGTATCATACTGGACACAAGATTGTCCTGTAAAATTTGGATAACTTAATAAATAATTTCTTTAAAACCAAGTTGAAATTATATCTTAGTTTAGCTTTTTTCTTTGGAATGGAAATTCACTTTTAATGATTCTCAATAGTTCAGTTTGTTGAATAATGAAATAAAGCAGTAATTTTTATATTTCCTATTCCATGTACATGTATCACCAAAATGATAAAAGTTCTTTGGCCGGATAAAATAATACACGTATGTCCTAATGAAAGAAACAAGATGTAAAATAAGATTATAACTTACTTATGGTAAAAGTGACTCTAGGTTTGAGGGCCTGTGTCAATGCAGTCGTAGGCTTAGGAGTGGGTAGCGGGGTGGTTGCTAAAAATGGAAATATTTGTTAAATCTACTTGTTTAATAATTTTTTTTTAAAAAACCCAGATTTTCATATCTTTTTTGGAACTAGACATACTGGGATAGGTCACGGGACAGCCGAAAACTTCAACCCTCAGCGCTATTTTTCCTTGCCATGTCTGTGGAAGGATTCGTAAGAATCTGGCATGAAGAGGACTGGTAAAGTAATACGTCACTGGTGTGGAGGAATCAATGTTTGCACTGAAAATTTTCAAAATAAAATACAATTCTTATAAAGTTTAATCTTTGAAAGAACTTTTTATCTACGTAGAAATAGACACCAAAAAATTGTGATATTGGCAATGCTAGTGATTTCCAGTAGGATTATAAAGTGAATAGCATCCTCTGGTATCTTGCACAAATGCCTGGTAAGGTACCATAATTTTTTGTGAGAGAAGTTAATAAAGTAGCAATACTTCAATGACAAATTCTTCGAAAAAATTATATATTATTGAGGAATATGTCATATGTCCTTAAATGTAGGCAACTACTAGTAAGGCATAAAATCAGGATTTATTTAAAAATTTCTTTAACTTCTCTGCCCCTGCCTCTCTGTACGTATTCCAGTTATTTCCGTCCGTGGAGAACTGAACTTTGTATGAGGTAACATAAGTCGTAGCATCAGGACGGCCCTGGGTGGTGACACCAGTTAAGTATGCCTGCTGTAGGAAGTCAATCTGTAGGTATTCCGACTTTGTGTCTGTAGCTGGCATCCAGAATCCGTTAGTGTTCAGACAAGTTTTCTCTGGGCTGCTATTGGCATCACGGAAACTCGAGGCAGTGATCATTTCATTACGAATTTCTTTGCTCTCCATTCCCATTGAGGCTTTACAGACTGTTGGAATATTGGATGGTGTATTCTTTGTGGTCAGGGACTGGTTGGGACTTGGGTGGCTCTTCCATTTTTACCTGGTATTGGTCCACCAGCTGAAATGAATATGATGTCACATTCAATTTGATGACATATTGTTAACCTAGATTAGGATCTCATAAAAGCTAAACCGCTTTACAGCAACACATTTTTTTCTATAATGAAAGTTACACCCTAGCACGTTTTCTTAAACATTGGAATGATGAGACCTGGAATGGAGTATGGCAATGCTACTGGTTTCAAAATCTGATTTTGTAGCTACTAGTCAAACAGGAGTTTGCATTTTGATTGGATAAAGTGGGGACATAAATTTTGCAAGAAATGGGATATTTATGACAACAGCATGCAAAAGTGAAACACTTTCCAGTTTCCTTTTCACTATGAAGTAGGAAGATGTTCACAAGTACTTACGGTACTGACAGTGGTACCGAATCTTGTAGTCAGAACATGGTACGGGGAAGTTGTCGGCATTCCTGCACACAAGTCCGCTTTCAGGGTAACACGTCAACATCTCGCCTGAGCTGTAGGACGGGATGTCACCGTCAGAGGTAACACACTCAATCTTGTCAATGCTTCCACCTTAAAAATTCAATGGGGGGTTAAAAACTATCAAACATTGTACATTTTTTTTTTTAAAAAAATGGTTTTAGTGTGGAAATTTTTAACCCACTTCCTCGCAGTCATGCTTTTTAATGCATATACCGTTGCCCCGCAATCACACATTTTAACGCATATACCTTAACCCCGCAGTCACGCACTTTAACGCACATTTCGTTTTTGACGTTTTCTGCTCTGATAACGCGTAAATTTTCGATAGCATGATAATGAATGATTAGATAATAAATTTTTTGTAATTCTATTCTAAAATATTTCAAAAATAAGAATATTTTTCCTCATTTAATATGTCCGAGTCGTTCGATTTATTTTACGAAACTTCGGGTGCGCGACATTCTTTTGACACTAAATAAGCTCACCATTTGAACCACTGGGTTGGTGATGTAGAAGTCTCCAAATCTTGTTTGAGATGGGACCCTTGATCTAGAATTCATCAAATTATTCGACAAATGAAAAGTTTTTTTATATAACTGTTTGATAAAAGCGTGTGCAGAAATTGACAGAAGGAACAGATAAAAATACGAAAGAAGAAGTTAATTCATACTAGTACAGCTGAAGAGAAAAGAGGTTTTGTTCATAGAATAAAGCCTTGTTCTAATTTACATGTGATCTTTTTTCTTGTTCGATTTAAATTCGAATTCGTAAAAAATACAACCTTATTTTTTTTTTCGCCTTACACAGCATTCAAACAGAATACTCATATACAAAATAAAGGCTAAAAAAAGGAACGACAATATCACGATGAAAAATGAAGTAAAATGTTCATGTTTAGGTCAATTCAACTTTAGATGATTTCATTTTCAAGTCAACGTTTCCAATATTCGTAAAAAAAAAGTGTTGCACTTATGTCTTGATTTCCAACAATATAAGTATATTTAGATAAAACAAGGTATCCGGGAAAATTTGATGGAAGTACATTGGATACTTGTTTGATATTTTTAAAAACAGGACTGGACGAAAAAACGGATACAAAATAAAAGACATGTGATGTCTTATTATTAGTTTTATCAGTGGGTATAGAGTCCCTTAGGAATATTCCTTGATTCGCATTGAGTACATTTATATTGTCAGTACATTAAATACATATTCACTTATCAGCCGCTTTCGCATGTAGTTTAAGAAAATATAAACATACACTGTAGGTCCATGTATGTCTACACTGCATACACTAGAAATAATAAGTTTAAGAAAAACTTCAGGCGAAGTAAACTTTCCAGAAGAGGACGACGATGTGGTCCGATGTGATTCTTCCACCAGCTATATGTTTACCCAGAAAAGACATTTGACATCCGTCTTGTGGATGGGCAGTTAACTCGTGACTTATTTACTACCTCGATCTGCACTACCCTTAGATAAATGAATGAGGAACAATGCATTTAGGCGCTTAAAACTCCATTCCTTGCCCGAAATGGGGGGGGGGGGGGTACACATCTTCGATCAACAGCTATATAAATTATTTCCTACATTTCATCTCCGGAATTATGTTCAGCATTTTTTTTTCTTCGACCAACAGCTTGTTTAATATAAGGACTGATTAGAAATTATTCACTACATTTCATCTCCGGAATTATGCTCAGCATTTCCGATATTTTTTTACGTTTCCAGATTTTTTTTTTTTGGGGGGGGGGGGACTTAATATGCATCTTATGTCTACCAAGTTTATGTATACTCGATCGGTCTAAAAAGTCAACTACACTTGAATTATATTATGTCAGTGATTGCACCTAATTTATGTCCGAGACATATGATACTGATCTCAAAATTAACACTGGTTTCTTTGAAAACAAAGCAAAACTTTTACCCTATTTTGATGTAAATGATTTATTGTTTAAAGATTTTGATTTTCAATAAAGAAAGTCTTCAGACTCAGTTCTATTAAATGAAATGTACTCTTCCATAAAATTCGGAAAATAAAACTATAAATGTCAGTAAACTATAAAATGTCGCAAAATAAAAAATAGATTTTTTTTTAATACGGAATTTAACAAAATGCAGCCAAATTATATTGAGACAATCTGTTTATTCTCCTTTCTGATCTACATGTTCATTTTTTTCGGTCAGAATCGTATAACTTTTACAAACACAATCAATTAAAGATTTTTTCTGCCATTAATTTGTATATTTTAATTAAATGATGATCATAGGGATAACGGCGCAGTCACGAAAGCGGATATTGAAAAATCTGTATATCCACTACGCATCAACTCCTGATAGATCCTGAGTAATTGATTAATTTTATTGTATACCATGTTTCTTAATTTGACTTTATTTCCTGTTTAAAGTTTGATTAAATTTGATATAAATACGCTTTTCTCTTATAGAAGTGAACAGGCTTTCGCCTACATCCACTCCGCATGTTCATAAAATTCATCATGTCATAAAATCTGATAAATCGGAAAAATTGTGGAAATACTTTCTATATTTCTCAATAAATACGGCTACAATTAATGCATTTACATAGAAACCCTCTAAAGAGTACTGCCTGATACACGTCTTATTATGGGGGGGGGGGGGGGGGGTGCTTAGATTCATAAAATGCTGCAGAGAATGAACGTCTCTTTTCTTTTATTCAAACATTCATTCTGGTAGATTTCCTTGTCAGCATTACTTAATGTATTAGTATATGCATTTGTTCAAAATTAAGTGTATCTACGTATCTCGTATATATCTGCAAAACGCATCAATTTGTAAACATTTACAAATATTGTATACTTTAAAAACTTCATGTTTAACTGTGACGATTTAACGTGTAATTTACATGTAGGGAGAGGGCGTAATAAGTTTTCAGAACTTGTGCCCAATCCTTTGTAATTATAAATTACAATAAAATATGTACTGCCTGATTTGCTCCACAAATAATCGGAATACTTCGGACACCATTGGGAAAAATATCGAGTACTGACCCCTACGTCCAACATGCAAGTTCTTAGACTCACTTGTAAACTATTTTATTGTTACATGTAAAAAAAAAAAGTGTTTTAAATCCATTCTAAAGAAAAGAAATAATGCATTTCGATGTGTTTTGTATAAATTCGCCTTTAGCAAAAAAAAAAAATCTTTCATGGGTTTTTAAACGTGCTGATTCTTTTTAGTAGTCAACATGTACCTTTAGGTGTAAAGATACTGCCATCTTCGCTAGGCAAGGGTTTCCCATCCGCTTCACACCTCCACCTCCACAACTAGTCAGAATAGATTTCGGACTGGAAACCCGTAGCTAGCGAGGATGAGATAATGCTGTTTAACACCTGACAGACATCTATTATGATAAATTTCTATTAACTGAGTGACTGTTTAATGATTACTCATAAACCCGCATATTAATGCCGAGTCGACAGTATTTTATCCGTGTATCGGCCAAAATAATAATAAGAAGATGTTGAATTGAAATGTCTCCCTTTGACAATTTGCTATTGTTCAATAGAAAATTCAGCGATATTCGAACAATATCTTTTGTAAAAAATTATTTCATATAAATTAAAACAAATATGCTGAAAGCTACAACTTCTTATTTGTGCTAAAAATCTGTAAAATACATGTACATACAACATTTTCACAAAAACCTATTAGACATTCGTTTGTTCAAATTAATGTTCACCTGTATGGTGCTGGATATGTTTTAAATTGTATGGGTTTTTTTTAAAATTTGTAATAAGTGATGTATAGTGAGTGTTATTCCTGCAAAATACCATAGGGCATGTTTGGCAGCTGTTTTTTTTTTTTTTTTTTTTCAGCATGGTTGGTGATGCAGAAAAATTTTGATGCATCAGTGACTGTTAATTGGCTCAATTGAGATTTGTAAATGGTTATTAAGGGTAAATAATTGTTAATTTTTGTAGCATATTAATAAAGATATGAAGACTGTGGATTTGTTTGTTTTCATTCATCCAAAGTCCAAATTATTTTGGAAACTTCACAGTTTCATAAAATCATTCCCATCAAATAATGTTGTGAAATGGGCAGATGACTTAATTTCAGTGAACATATTTTACCCTTAGCAGAGAGAAAGATGCCCACACAAGCAAAAAGAATAGTGAATATTTCTAGAGTTTTAGTTGAACTTGTGACATTTTACTAAGATTGATCGATAATCCTACCAAGAACAAGAACTCTGCTTTTTAAAAATCTGAGAAAATGTTTATGCAGATCTGGATAAAAACTGAAGTTATTAGTAAATAACTGATTTTGTGAGTCATTGCTTATGAGTGGGTATTAGTAAATAAACGATTATGTGGTAGTAGTCTTCTGTTTGCTTCCATTATGTATTATTGAAAAATGTAGATATCAATTGTTACATCAATTCCAAAGAATTGCTCGCCAACTCTCAATTCCCAGGGAATTCATTTGCTGGAATAGCCCTTTAAAATGATATGCATTGTTAAACAGTGAGAAATGAACACAATATAATGATTGAGTGGTTTCCCCCTTTTCAGCTAACAATACCTCAGTTGTTTCCTATGTCACAACGCCATCTCCTCAGCCCTCTGAGTAAAGTCTATTTAAAATCTGGAAAATTATATGCTTACTTATATAAAATATCAAACGAATCTGACCATGTATCAAACTTAAAAAGTGGAATGTGAGGCAATCTTAAACATGTATAGGCCGAATTGTGGCTCCATGTCATTTTCCTACTTGCTGTATGCTCTTCAGTTTTTAGTGTTCAGATTAGCAACATAATCTAATTTTGTCCGTAGATTCTGATTCTGTCCACTACCAAGCTCTCGTCAAACCTCTCATGATGCCCGGGGAGGTGTCTCGTATTGTGTAGACCGATGACGGGTTCTGTGATAAATACGAGTTGGTTTGTAAACCAGAAACCTGTACGATCCACCCCCTGACTTGTACCCCTCCTCAGCTAATGAAGAATATCAACCCAGGGAAATGCTGTCCAACATTCATGTGTGGTATGTACCTCTGACCTTTTGAAATTCAGTTGGGACTTAGAGGAGTTGGGATTGGATGGTCTTTTTTTTTTTTTTTTTTTTTTTTTTGCTACACAGCAAATTATTCCTTGTATTAGTTAGTCATGAAATTAAAATCAAATATTTTAGGATTTTTTTTAGTCATTTTAAATTATGGCATGACATTTGACTAGTATAAAATATGAATACAGATTGGGTCAGAGAGAGTTATTTTTATTAGTAGAGTGATTTACTAATTTTGGCAAATGGTTCTTAGTTGTCTGTCAGAATATTTAAATATAGATTTATTGATTCATTCAATTGAAATTCAAATTTTCAGTAATATACATTGGAGGTTAAAATATTTAATGCTGTATGAATGCTTCTCGTTACAGAGTGCCCAGCAGTGTGTCAAACCGCAGTTAAACTGACATGTCAGGCGGTAAGTATTATTATTATGTAACGTCATTATTTTAAATCACAACTCTCATAATTTAGAAAAATTCAATTAATTGACTTAAGATCTTAAGGATCTTTTAAATGATATTTTTAGGGAAAAGTTGCAGTGCCAGTAGATACTACTTGCAATTGTACCAGTTATGCATGTGGTAAGTACTAAGAGTAATTGTACCAGTTACACAAGTGGTAAGTACTAAGAGTGATTGTACCAGTTTACATGTGGTCAGTACTAACAGTAATAGTACCAGTTACACATATGGTAAGTACTAGCAGTAATCGTACAAGTTACTCATATGGTTAGTACCAACAGTAATTTTACCAGTTTTAAATATGGTCAGTACTAACAGTCATTGAACCAGTTACATATGTGATAAGTAATAATAGTAATTGTACCAGTTATGCATGTGGTAAGTAAATGTTCCAACAGTAATTGTTCCAATTACACATTTGTTAAGTAATAACAGTAAGAGAGAGAGAGAGAGAAAACACAAATACATTCGCTTTTACAAGGATACTCACTTCCGTCCCAACCAGGGGTTGAACTCTCGACCTATGGAATCTGTCTCCCAGCAGTACAGGAACAGTGCGCTAGACCGCTCCGCCATCTAGGCACGTCAAAAAACTTGATATGAAAGTATAAGACTTTTCCGTAAGAATAAATAAACCTGGTAATCGGATTAAGGACAGTGTAATTAAGCTACAAGGATGTATATGAAATATATGAAGATAACGAACAGTATTCAGGCTCAAAAGTCCATCAATCAATACAAAATAGGAGCAGAGCAAACACGGACCTCCAAACATCAGAGGTGGGATCAGGTGCCATGGAGGAGTGAGCATCCTCTGCCGACCGGTCACAACCGGCCGTGTGCTCCTTGTCATGATCGGGAAATAACGGAAAAATCCGTCGAGAATTCAGTTTGTAAATAATGGCCTAAAAATTTGTATGAAAACGTCAGTCAGCATTTGACTCAATGATAAAATGTATTTGCTGACAAGGTCATTGTATCGACCATAGAACTTACGAAATGATGACTTTAAATGAGACAGCTGATATTCTTGTTTCATCAACTTGTTTGTCAAAAATTTACCTCGTTTTAGAAATTGTACATACGTAGAGCATGCTGTTGCGTATCGAATCAACTGAGAGATATATACCCCGTATGCAGGTGATGAAGGTATATTGCTGCATAAGTAAGGGAATTTGACGATTGAAAAGTTAAAGTCATCACGTTTCTTATCATAAAGCTTGGTTGTTAGATTACCATTAACGTCTTTTTCAAGTAAAATATCCAAATATGAAACAGATGTGTCAGACTCTTTGGTATCTTTTATCTCAAGCTCACCGGGATATATCGTATCGACAAAAGAATGGAAATAGGCATTGTTAATTGACAAAACGTCGTCGATATATCTGAATGTCGAGTTGAAAGCCACAACAAGTGTTTTCATCTTTTCACGTACAAGATTTTGGACAAATTCTGCTTCATATAAATACAAAAAAGGTCTGCTAATAACGGGGCGCAATTGGTACCCATGGGAATTCCAATAGATTGTTGGGAGACCTGGTCTCCAAAAACCACATGGATATTGTCAATCAGAAACTCAAGCATCTTTTTAATTTCAACATCAGAGTACTTGTGTGTACAATCAGAATGTTTTTTAACAAAATAATTTTGTAAATGACCAATGACAAGGTAAGTAAATTTACGAGTTCCATTTTTATTGAAAAAGCAGCTGTCAATGATATCAAAAAGCTTGGACTTTAATTTATCGTGGGGAATGGTTGTGTATAAAGTTGAAAAGTCGTAAGTTTTTAAGCTGTTGATTTTGGTAAAATCTTGTGATTTCAAATTTTCCAAAAGTTCATTGGAATTTTTAAGTATCCACATCTGATTTACACCACTTCTCGAATATATTGTTGCACAGTACTCTTGAAGTTTCTCCTTCACTACTGTTAATATCTTAGTGAGGAGTAAAGAAAGAGGCTTGGTTGAACATTTACTGGAACCCGCCATGTGTCTTTGTTTGCAAGGATTTTTATGAAGTTTCGGAATCCAATATAAATATGGTAAGTCAAATTCATTTTGGTTGTTTGGAATATTAAAAATGTTCAAAACTGACATATGATTTTGAAGAATTTCTTCCTTAGAAAGGGAACTATGAGTATAAGTTGGATTACCACTTGTAGAATTAAATCCAAGTTCCTCTAAAATACATTTAATATAATGAGCCTTACAAACAAAGACAATGTTGTTACCTGCTTTGTCAGCAGGGACCAGTACGTACTGATCATGTAATCTATCTAATTCTTTTTTCACTTCTGGATTATTGAATACAGAAGGATAGATGGTTCTCATATTGCCCCTTAATCTTTTTATGCGCGATTTTAACGTACATCTGATACATTTAATCCATTCTGACAAAGTGTCAAGGTCTTCTTTTTCATGTCTGGCCCATCGCCTGGCGTAGTCCTCTACAGAATCCATAATATTTATGAAATTCCGACGCCAATTGAAGGATCGGGGTTCCCTATATCTAGGACCTTTGAAAATTGGTGATCTAAGGTCCTCATTATTAACTATATTTACGTCACCAGTAATAACGTGTCTATTTACGTCACCAGTAATAACGTGTCCAGCAGGACTATAGTTATAGGGTGAAGAAGAACATGAACACGATGGAGGATTATGTTTCAGATATTCGATATCCAGGCCCTGTAAAGTTTTCTTGTAATTGAAAAGTTTGGAAGCAATAGTCGATGTATATTTGTAGGAAATACAAGGTGTAGTCTTTAACTTGAAATATGGTGGAATACAAGACTGGACCCTTTTGTGATTAAGAATATTACTTATATTAACCGCGTCAATTCCTTTGTTGGCATATTGAAGTTTAAGGAAAAAACGGATTGTTTTAGCTGCATTTTCCTCAGTAAATCGTGGGGGTTCTATATATCTATCTTGGGAGTCGATACAGGAACAGCAACGGGACATTGCCAAAAATTATCTTAACATTATATTTTTGCACAATACTAGGGCGTTGAACTGAAGTTTATTAAATTATATGTTTCAATTACAATTTATTTCATAAATTTCCAGGATTTTGTCAAAATTTATTGTATAGCTTGTTTACTTAAATCTAACTTGTTTGTTCCATATGAAAATGAGTATTATGCATTGAACATATATGTATTTACTGTTTTCAGTTAAGAAGTACATGTCTTTACTTAAATTTTCAATACTTTTAACATGTATTTACTGACTGTGTTTTATTGCATATTTCTCAATTTTTTCCCCAATTTTGACTTTTGAGTTTGACCAACTTTTTAAAAACTTTAACCTTGGCCATAACTTTTGAACAGTTGGTGCTACGGCTTTCATATTTCATGTGTATTTCTTGTGAAAGACCCTTCTTTGGGCACCATATTTTTGATCTCTTGACCTTGGATTTTGATTTTCATTTCAGAAATTTTATCCTTTGCCATGAGCTGCCATACGGGGTCATAAGTGTTTCACAAACACGTCATGTAGATTTTATATTTGGAATAGAATAAATGTATACAATAATGTCTGTTACCACTGCATTCGTAGCCATTTCTATCACCATAGAATCATGTTTAATTTTGTATTCCCCTAAGGATCGATCTGGAATTTCTTCAACAAAGTGCTAGAGATGGAATAAAATTGAAATGACTCTGCCATCACAGTTATTTTACAGTAAGACATAATCTTTTTTAAGGAACTATATTCACATAAAATATTATACAATTATTGCTATTTTTGAGGTCAATACGGAGATTTAGCCACCTGAGGAGTACAATATTAACCGAGCCAGAAGGGCGAGGTGAATATTATACTTCCAGGTGGCTAAATCATCGAATTGACTGAAAAAAAAACAGCAACAATTGTTTTATTATATGATTCAATGATTAAATGATACAAACTCATTAAGCCGTTCATGCCATTTTGTTTACAAATGCTGAAGTCATAACCAAATGCAATGAGAGAAGCAGAGTTAAATAAACATTACCAGTCGTTTAATTTGGAATTTTTAAAATCAACTTTAGTTCCTATGAAAAAAAAAAAAGAAATAGCCAGGTTTTTTATAGGATCGATTTTGAAAAAAAGGGGGGTGGTGTTATCAGAGAAAACTGACAGCTGAAAAAAAATCTTTCATTAGCCCCCACGAAATAAGAATTCTCTTAACTTCAAATTTTGTTTTGGGGTTTGGAGGGGGTTAGGGTGGGTGATTAAGGTCCATAAGTAGGGTACTAGCCTTTCAATGAATATTTTTAGTCTAGATTAAAAGAAAAATTTACATTAAAAAAGTGTTGGGGGCCCTTGCACCCCCAACCACCCCACCCAAAATTATTTATTTCCTTTTCCTGTGCTGACCTGACTGGAAGTCGGTAGCAAGTGAAATAGCTTTCCAAAACTATTTGTATCAATTTGGAATTTCCCAATCTTTTTTTAGACCAATGTAGAGAAAATAAATCCTTATATTCACCTCGAAGGTCACGTGCAGGTGAATATAACCTAATATTTTTTCTACATAGCTGGATCTTAGCCAATCAGAGAGATAGGAATTATTCAATCATATAATAAATGTTTTAGTTATTACATGCAAAAAGACAAGAAGTACTCTAACTACGTGTGTTAAGAAAGTAATATTAAGAAAATCACAAAAAGATATGCTGCCTTTCTACACGTTTCAACCAAAAAACAAAATTTCAAGATACTCTTTTATTCACAAACACGCAAATTTGAACACACGAGAATAAGGGATTTTAAAGTATTACAAAACTTTTATTCACAAAGGTTACTGAAATTTCTGTCATTGAATGTACACAACAATCACTCTAAAATTCTAAAATCTTTGGACATAAGTTAATTGATTTGAATTTAACTGCTCTGTATAGGGTACAAACATTTTTTTTTCGTTCGAACTCAATGAATATATTGTTTATTTAGCTATCTTCAGTGAGTTCGAACATAATAAAGTAATTAAAAGAAATGTAGATAAGGTTGAAATATCCAAAAACGAAAGCAGAATGTCTTGATAACTTCTACGTCGATATTTTTTTGTAAAAGAAATCATTTTCAATTAATTAAGGTATTAGTAATGGAATATAGAACTCGCATCACTTTTGAAGGAGATATTTTGTCTTCAAACATCCTCCTTATTGTAAGTACTTAATTCTCTTGATAATTCCCGTTAAACACTCCCCCACCATTAACTCTCCCTCCTTAACGACACAAACGGCCCGTGGTCTCCGTATCCCCTGATCAGGTATGATGTACCTCAGGAATCGACCGTCCCTGTCCAGCAGGTGAATCTTGTCACCGTTAAACTCAGTGATGATGATGTGATGCATGCTGTCTGTTGTAAGGGAGCTAGGTTTGAAATTCTCCTTGGAAGCTTTGTTCCCTGTATAGGAGAACCTGAATATTCCAAACTTATCAACGACTGTGACGGCTTTTTTATCCCAGTCAGCTACACAAATATCGCCGTTACCATTCTCCACCACGTAATTTGTTTTTCCAAACAGAGGCTGGAAAAGGGAGTCATACTGGATTTCCTGCAGCACGTCACCGGAACTGGTGTACCTTACGACCTTGGACTTTGTTTGATCTGACGATCGGAGACAGACCAGGAAGTCCCCTGCCGCAGTACAGGTGATACCGAAAGGTTCCCACTCCCCGGTACGGAACAACGTATCTACATGACCGTTTATAATCTGCTTCACGGTCTTGTCACTTTGTTCTGGATACACCACGTATCCATCATGAAGGGCCAGGTACATAGCTGTGCACGTGATGGTGATAGTATCATGGAGACGTCCCTGGAGATCAAATAACTTGAGCTCTTCACTGTTCCCTCCTGCCCAAACTCTGTCATCACCCAGTGGAACCATGTCAAACAGCCGGCTGTTGTATTCTTTGTCAGTGGGGAACTCTGTATCAAATGCGGACAGAACTGTAGGTACATCTAAAGCTTGTCGTGATGATGATATTTGATCTTGTTGTGTTAGATCGTCAATAGACAGTTTGTACGATTCTAGTGTCTCTATGTAACCGAAGTACGATGTTGTATAACTTTCATTAAACTTGCATGGTTGGAAAAATGCCGGCTGTGTTTCTTCTATAAAGGTGGGCACCTGTTGATTTTCAAGTTCAAGCTTAAGTTCCATTAATCCAGAGACATCTTTGGATTTTGCCAAGGCCAATACTGTTTGTTTTAGGTTTTTCAGTTTCTTTAGCATTTCTCCCAATTCTTTTTTCTGCTTCAATAAAATCCCTGCATGCTTTTCTTTCAATTCATCTAGGTCTTTGTGTAATGCTTTCTCTGTTTTATCAATCTCTTGATGCCATTCTCTAGCATGGGCTGAAATGTTATCTTTTGCCTGTTTGTAGACTTGTGGAAGTGCTGTCGATCTTTTACTTATATGATCGATAATTTTCTCCAATTCTGATCGCATTGACTGCAGCTGCTCATTTTCTTTCGTGATAAAATCTGATAATGCATTGACTTTCTCGGATAATTCGCAAATGTCATGTGTTTTGTGTTTGATTGATGCACATAAGACACAGATAGGAATATCGCATGTTTTGCAGAAAGCACTAAACGGTTGCTTGGAGTGGGTCAGGCATTCTCCAACGTCAGGTTTCTTTTGTTCGATAAAATTTGTAACTTCATGTCCATTTTCTGAATTGATATGCATGTGGGGTAATACACATGCGCTGCATAATTTAACGGCACATCTTTTGCACGTAAAGTTGACAGGACTTTTACAAATATCACATTCTAGGTAATGTTGTCCTTGTCTTAAATTTGAGGAAGCCATCTTATCTTTAAAACGAAATGGGGAAAAATATAAATTATGAATGTAAGTCCATTTTTTAAAACAATGTTTTAATAGAAATGAGGTCATGTACCATATATTAAATCAGGATATCATCTAAACTCCTACGTGTAAGATTATCACTTTTCAAAAAAGAAGACTAGTTCTGCTTCTGTTTCAGTTTTAAGAGGAAAATTCTAACAATTATTGTTATTTACATATAAAAAATAACTTTGCAGCTTATTCATTTTCAAGTTAAAATTAAGTATTAAACATTATGCAATAATTCTAATCTGTTTGAAATTTTCATATCTTAAATTAGAAATTAATATCCAACGCAAATTTTGCACGGAGGGTTTTGGCATGATAAAAATTGTAATTTAAAAAAAAATCTTTTTAAGTATATTTTTTTAGGCATTTTCCCCACTGCGTTCTGAAGTTATCTAGTGCATATTCACTGATTTGACATGAGTGTTGTCGTCAATTTACATTCAACCTATGTCAAAACTCACAGAATTATCTGAAGTTCTGTCAATTCTAATTTTGTGACCTAGTTTTGCTTAAACATCACATATAAAATATGTATGGCTAGGTCGCTCTTATTTCTTAGAGAAAAAAATATTTGTACTCAAGTTATACGATTTGTAAGCAAAAGCTTAAATTAAATTACACAAAACTTAAAATGTTAAATTGATAACTTATTAAAGTTACATTAAATTTTTATTACAAACCTCTTCACGATCAATCCTCCATTATGTACAGGTAACAGCTTACCTGGCTACCAAGTGCGCTGATCATATATCACTTAAATTTGGGTGCATGCATATATATGTGATGTGTTGCATGAAAGTTTCCACAACTGCATCCACAAATCAATAAATGCATTATATTAACATTAATAATCTAATATAATTTACATAATTTATATATCAAAAATTATCAACATTAATTAATTCTTTAATTTATGTTACATGTACCCTTTCGGAGCCTTCTGTACACTATTTTGCAAGATAAAGTAATATGATATGACACAAAATGCAGTGCTAGCCTGAAACTGTGTCTACCTTCCTTTCATAAACAGGCAAGTTGTACATGTAAATTAAGCACTAAAGCATATACAAGACTTAAAATGAAAATGAAGATAATGAACGAATTTTTTTAAAATTCTTCTCTTTTTATCCTCACGACAATTTAATTGGTATATGTAAAGCATATCCTCAAAATGATTTAATGTTTAATTCTCTTTGACTGCACAAGTGTTATGATTTTTATCACAATATATTGTATTAATTTCAACTTTTTCTGCAACTCATAAAGTAATATCACACATACATGTAACATATTATATATGAAAAAATAAAATAAAGAGATGATGAAATGAAAATGAAGACAATGAAAAGGTGTGTTCGCATTTTACAGAGGGCCATTCCAAAAACACCTTCGCTAGCAGTTTTGATTTAGTAGGCTATATAGAATTTATAATAATGGAGATAAAGTTTCGTTGTATACGTCATACAGTGGTGATCTAGATCTATTCGATCCGCACTTACAAAACCACCAGTGTTTTGATTTATATGAGAAGATAGATGACCCTTCTCAGTAAATTCATTTAAAGGAAAGTATTTCACAGACATAGCCACAAGAAACACACTTACAACCCCAAAGTAAATTATTATATTAATTTTCTAAACTAGGGGGACATAACAATATATTTTCAGTTGGGGAACATGCAAATATTGTCAGCAGATGTTCAATACTGAGAGCCACAAGCATGACGAAATTATTTTTCATAGTGTGCTACATGTATATAGTACCAAAATTATTGGGAATTGTAATTGCTTGATATCACTTATCTGAAATGGTGATATCACCTATTTGATTTGAATAGGTAAGATAACTAACTCAAATAAATGGAAACAACTTTTAAAAATCAAATCAAAGGTGATATCACTGATTCAAATAGGTCATAATTCAATAAGTGATATCACAAATTCAAAAGCTTAATAGATGATATCACTTATTCAAATAGGTGATATCATATATTTGAATAGGTGATATCACTTAATGACTATATATGTACCAATATCTTCGAATAGGTGACATCATCAATTCAAAAGCTGAATAGTTGATATAACCAACTCGAATAGATGTTATTACAAATTGAATGGGTAATATCTCATTTTCAAATAGGTGATATCATTTAATGGCAGAAAATACTAAAACGGATCCTCATACTTCGTGAAGGTCGCAAGTCCTTTGATTTGACTTTCTTTAGACAGTAAATGTATTCAAAACTACTACAGCTATGTTTTTAACTTTTAAATCTGTTTTAACAGCTTCAACAACCCAACCGGTACAGCTGATCTTTATGATTGCACCACCAGACCAGCTCAGACCGTTCAGACTGTTGCCATAGATAGCATGACACCCTCAATAACTCCTCCCCCTCAGTGTCAGACGAGGTGGTCCTCATGAATAAACAAAGATAATCCAACATCTGATGGAATGGAGTACGAACACTGGACAGCTGTTCATAAGCTGCAGTTCTGTCCTGGTCTACACTGCATCAACCTTGCGAATTTTCCATATTTTTTTGTGCTAAGAACTTGAGATTTATCATCTTAATATACAGTTAAACTTTCATATCTCGAACACAATTATCTGGAATACTGTGGGTACTTTGGATTTCGAAATCACTTATTCCTTAAGTATTTTACCCTTGAAGCCTCGGATATCTCGAAGTTTCTTCTTGGTTGATTTGAGTTCGAGATAAGGAGGTTTGACTGTATGTACTTGTCCTTGTATTTGGCACTGTCAACTGTTTGTGATATTGTGTTTCCTCATCAAGTTTCTTTGGTTGATAATGTCAAAGTAACAGAGAGGAATTAAATATTTTGAAAACTTCAGTGAAGCTTACCAGGGAAAATCATGCAATTAATGAAGTAAAAGGAGAGACAATCTTAAA
The DNA here is from genome assembly GCF_033153115.1 of Saccostrea echinata. Taxonomy (NCBI): domain Eukaryota; kingdom Metazoa; phylum Mollusca; class Bivalvia; order Ostreida; family Ostreidae; genus Saccostrea; species Saccostrea echinata. The sequence continues at coordinate 16,843,061 of NW_026889765.1, read as the reverse complement.
CCATTTGTACTTTAAAAGAAAATTATACAAGCCATTTTATAGTCTTTAACTCTTTGCCATTTGCGCTGTCTGTGACGTAATAGTAGCATTACATTTGTTACTCTTTTCCCCGCAACGCACTTGCGATTACGTGCCGAAAAGACATGGTTTTGAAGACGGTGTATGTAACAAAGGTTTGCCGTATATATCCCCGTATATTCATGCAACCACCCGTAAGTTGAATTCAAGTATTTCTTATGGTGATTTAGTCCTGTTTATTTTGTTTAAATAATTCTTTTATGTTGACTGTTACAAACTTAATATATTATCATAGCTTGTACTTTAATATAAAATTTAAATATAAAACATTGTTAAAAATATTTGTTTGATTTTCCAGACAGGATTTCATTTTTTTTTTTTTTGCTCGTATTAAAGTAAGAAACAAGGACACTCGTCACCCCCCCCCCCCCCTTTTTATTCGGTTACATGCATAGTCATTTTATCGAAACTTGCAGAATCTTCCAATTATAAATAAAAATAGAAGTGAGATCTAGAAGAGAAGGATTATCACTCGTGAAGATTTTTATAACAGTTACATGTACCACTTGTGCAGAAGTATACTGTAATCTCCGTATGGAATGGGGAAATTGTCCGAGTCGTCACAAACGAATCTCCTGTCGAGGGTACAGGACAAGATCTCGCTCGAGAACTAATCAGGGGCATCCACTGAAACAGAGTAACATTCAACCTTTGTAGTAGAGCCACTAGTATAGAAATTGTTGGTTTTGGAGAATTCGGCTGCAGAGGGTTCATGGTCCCCATGGATTCATGGGTCCCCAGGGTGGTGCGTTTTCATCCAGCCTGACCAGAGAGAGTGGCAAGCTGAAATCAGTTTTATTTCACAGTAAAGTATACACGTCTTTCTACATACCATATTACTGTACCTTTGTTTGTGAGACTCCCCTACCCCTTTAAGTGAATTTTATTCTGAAAAAAAATGTCTTCTCAACTAAACAGTAATGTTTTTGGATTAAGAATTTCTAAAAATTGATAGTTAGTCCCATAAATGAGCGCATATTACGTTATACAAACACAGACCTACAAAACATGATGCTAGTGCATATAATATAAAGATATTGTTGAAGTCTTTTTTTTCATGTCACAAATATTTCACTAAGCGATAAAATAAGATTTCTGTCATTTTGACATTGTTTAGACTTACATGTAAATAATGTAAATGTATCTAGTCAACTAGCTTTGCCTAAGTACATATTAGGGAAATTCAATGTCTAAGTCGATAAAAAAATAGGTAGCAACTGTTCCTTCGCCAAGCGCAAGGCACTCTGACTTGCAAGTTGCTTGTACTTAGGATAAGACCTTAAAAACTTAGGCTTGGTGTAACGGCAGGTGTTGGCACGATAAAGATCCCTCAACTTACTATACAGACATAGATATGTCAGGTGTGATTGTTGTTCATTAGTGGCAGCAAAAGTTGAAATTAACTCAATTCCTATAGAGTGATGATGAAATCATAAACTCGTGCAGTCAAAAGGAGTTAATCATGATCTTTAGAGGAATGAAATTTCCTTGGAGAGGAATAGAAAAGAATTTAAACAAATATTCAATATTTTCATTTCTTTACATTTTCTAGTATATCTCCATTTCCCCCCTTTCTTCAAAAATATTCAAATCTTTTGCACGCTTGAGTGTTTAATATACACAAAGTTGTCATGTTGCAGATATTCTTTACGAAATAAAATATGTCAGAAAGGACACTTGGAATGCATTTCTTGTCGTATCATATGACTATATATTGCACAATAAGTGTACTGAGGACTACGAAAGGGTAGATGTAATATAAAGTTAATGACTTAATCAATGTTGATAGAATTTTATTTAGAAAAAAACTAAGTTATATCAGTTTATTAATATTGATATAATGCATCTATTGAATTGTTGTTGCAGTTGTGGAAACTAACATGGCACACAACAAATATAGGCATGCACCCTTTTGTTCGAGCAAAAGTTAGCGATATATGATCAGCTTCACTTGTTGGCCGGGTAAACTTTCTGTTCAAGATGGAAAATTCATTGTGAGCAGGTTTGTAATAAATATTTAATAACTAATGTAACTTTAAAAAGTTAAAAATTCAATATTTAAGTTTAGTATTTAAATTTCACTTTTAATTTACAAATCGCTTTACAGTCCTACAAATATTTTTTTTTCTCTCCGAAGTAAGGGTTACCAAGTTGAACATTGTTTTATATGATATATCTAAACAAAAACTAGGCCACAAAATAAAAATCTTGATAGAACTTCAAATAATTCTGTTAGACATGACAGTAGTAAACAGTAAATTGGAGAAAACACTTTTGTCAAATCAATAAATGGGCAGGTAGAAAACTAGGCATTAAAACGGAGAAATAAACATTTGCATAAACATTTACATAATACACAGTGGTGATTTCTATGTCACAATGATATTCCTAAAATTAAGAAAAAAATTTTTTTTTAAATATATATTAAGTACATGTCAATTTTCCTTATGACAATACGCCTCCGTGCAATCTCTGCGTTAGGAATTAATCTCTGAGTTAAGAAAGTAAAATTGAAAACGAGAAAAACAGGATAATTACATGATGTTTCATCCTTAACATTAAATGAAAATTAACAAGCTGCAAAATTATTTCTTTTATTTCTTTATTCGTCCTTCTGAAAACCACAATATTTGTAAGAAGTTTTTTCTTTGAAATTAAATTAAAAACCAAAAAATCAAGTGTTATTTTAAGGAACTGATTTGTTCTGGTACATAACCTTGTCTCTAAATTATTGAGTACAGTGTACATAGTTTTGACTAAAACTCATATTTTCAGGGTTTTTTTTTCTCATTTTCTTTTAAAGATAAAAAAAAATGGCGTCCTCAAATTTAAGTCAAGGACAACACTACCTGGAATGCGATACTTGTAAAAGTCCTGTCAACTTCACGTGCAAAAGATGTGCCGTTAATTTATGCAGCACATGTGTAGGGCCCCATTTGTTATTAAAATCAGTAAATGGTCATGATGTTACAAAATACAGCGAACAAAATAAATCCGAGGGTGAAGAATGCCTGACCCACCCACATCAACAGTTCAGCGCCTTCTGCAAGACATGTGACATTCCTATTTGTGTCTTATGTGCATCAATCAGGCACAAGACACATGAAATATGTGAATTATCCGAGAAAGTCGACTTAATATCAGATTTTATCACAAACGAAAATGAGCGGCTACAGTCCATGCGATCAAAATTGGAGAAAATTCTCGATCACATAAGTAAAAGATTTACAGCACTTCCACAAGCCTATAAACAGACCAAAGATAACATTTCATCCCATGCCAAAGAATGACATCGAGAGATTGATAAAGCAGAGATAACACTGCACAATGACCTCAATAAATTGCAGGAAAAGCATGCAGGAGAATTATTGAAGCAGAAAAAAGAGTTTGAAGAAATAGTGAAGAAATTGAAAAACCTAAAACAAAGAGTCTTCAGCTTGGCGAAATCCAGAGACGTTTCTGATTTAATGGAACTTAAGCTTGAACTTGAAAATCAACAGATGCCAACCTTTATAGAAGAAACCCGGCCGGCATTTTTCCAACCTTTTAAGTTTAACGAAAGTTATACAACATCGTATTTCGGTTACGTAGAAACACTAGAATCGCACAAACTACCTTTCGATGATCTGACACAACAAGTCCCAATCTCTTCATCACGACAAGCTTTAGATGTACCTACAGTTCTTTCCGCCTTTGATACAGAGTTCCCAGCTGACATAGAAAACAACAACCGGCTGTATGACATGGTTCCCCTCGGTGATGACAGAGTGTGGGCAGGAGGAGATAGTAGAGAGCTCAAGCTGTTTGATCTCCAGGGACGTCTCCACGACACTGCCACTATCACAGATACCAGCATGTACCTGACTCTTCATGATGGACATGTGGTGTACACCGATACAAATGACGAGACCGTGAAGAAAGTAATAAACGGTAAAGTAGAAACGTTATTCCCTACTGGTGAATGGAGTCCTCGCGGAATCACCTGTACTGCAGCACGCGACTTCCTGGTCTGTCTCCTGTCGACAGATAAAACAGAGTCCAAGGTCGTAAGGTATAGCTGTTCCGGTGACGTGCTGCAGGAAATCCAATACGACTCCCAGTACCAGCCTCTGTTTGGAAAAACAAATTACGTGGTGGAGAATGGTAACGGCGACGTTTGTGTAGCTGACTGGGATAAAAAAGCCGTCACAGTTGTTGATAAGTTTGGAATATTCAGGTTCTCTTACACAGGGAACAAAGCATCCAAGAAGGAATTCGATGCTAGCTCCCTTACCACAGACAGCATGCATCACATCATCATCACTGACTTTGAAGGAGACAAGATTCACATGCTGGACAGGGACGGCCGATTCCTGAGATACATCAATCTTGATCAGAAGATACGGAGACCACGCGCCGTGTGTATCGTTAGGGAAGGGGAGTTAATGGTGGGGGAGTGTAATACAGCAATGATCAAGAGAATAAAGTACTTACAATAAGGAAGAAGTTTGATGACAATATACATCTACTACACTTGTGATACGAGTTCTATATTCCAATACTAATACCTTAATTAACTGAAAATAATTTCTTTTACAAACAAATATCGACGTAGCAGTTATCCAGACATTCTTATTTCTAATTGTGTGTGTGTGTGTGTGTTTGTGAGAGGGTGTGTGTGTGTGTGTTTTAAATATTTCGACTTTATATATATATATATATATATATATATATATATATATATATATATATATATATATATATATATATATATATATATATATATATATATATATATATTTCTTTTAATTTCTTATGTTCGAAATCGCTGAAGATAACGGCTACATAAACAATATATTTATTTCGTTCCAACGAAAAAAACCAATAATTTTTTTTCGTAATCTATATAGAACAGTAAAATTCAATTCAGTTAACTTATTTCCAAAAATTTTAGAATTTTAGAATGAACGTTGTGTTCAGTCATTGACAGAGATTTCATTTTCCTTTGGGAATAAAAGTTTTGTTATAATTTAAAATCCATCATTCTCGTTTGTTTAAGTTTGCGTGTTTGTGATTAATAGATTATCCTGAGATTTCGTTTTGTGTTGTGGTTAAAACATGTAGAAAGGTAGCATATCTTTTTGTGATTTTTTTTATATTACTTTCTTAATACATGTAATTAGAGTACCTGTTATTCACGGAGTTTTTACAAAATTAATGGGACAGATTGTGATCATGCGTACATGTAACACAAACTTCATATATGAATTGACTGATATATGATTCCAAGTATTATTACTAACATTGTATTAAATACCTAAGTCTTAAATTCAAACTATGTCTTTAAAAGTGCTGTTCTGAATAAATCAAACATTACTGAAAAAAAATAACTGTAAATTTTGTTTGAAAATTTCCATTCCAAGACAGGCCTCCCCTTTCCTTTTTACCACATGTGTCTGAGCTGTAAATACCACACTACTGTACGGGGATTTTATTTCTGAGACTGAGAATGGTATCTGAACACCTCCCTTTCACACACTACATACACATATACACCAGTATTTAAGAATTTGTTACTTTTGGTCTTCTGCTTTTCAATTATTTTTTCTGCCCCTCCATTTGAGAAGTGATGTAACCTGATAGATCATTTCAGTTAAACGAAAAGTGAGTTGTTTGCGATAAAGTAAAAAAAGGTTGATACTCTGCAAAATACATTAATTAAAGCTGAGTTACAATGAGTGCTTGTAACTATACATAATGCTGCAATATTCATGCTTTAACGTAATGAAGCGAATGTATACAGTCATTGTAGTAAAGATAACAGGAAATTTATATTTATAATTGAACATGAAGACATAGGTTTACTTCAATGTAAGAAATAATAATAAAAAATCTTAATAAGATCAAATATAGGATAGATAACTACCAGTCATTGTTCCCAATTCGATCTTGATTTGTGGCTTCCGAAGGACTAGCTGCCGTAGCTTCCTCGTCTGTACTCGCTTCAGGCTCAAAAAGATAAGGTTGTGTACCCAAATTGGTCATCTTATCGATCATTTCCTCAAAACTTGATGAACCACAGTCTCTATCGCTGTTTTCGTCGCTATAATCGCTATAAACACTATCTGTATTCGCCGCCATCGTCCTCTTTGTGACGTCACACAAACTGAGCCTCGTTTTCGGGTGTTTCTATTTTCTCTTGATTGGATTTCCGGTACAGGTAAAAATAGACATTTTACAAGCGGAATAACTCTGTAACTACTGCATGGATTTCGATGCGGTTTTTTATGGCGTTCGTAACAAACAGAAATTATTGCAGTGGCCTTTGCATATACCCTTTAAAGTTTTGTCGGGGATAAATTACAAATCAACCTTTTGGTATGTTCTAGAATCATGTCAACGTCTGCTTACGATGAAAATTAATTTTGAACAATTGTTTCATTCTCCAGAACGATATACTATAAAGACACGTGTAGAACCCCCCCCCCCCCCCATACGAGAGCCTTACAAATGTACTGATCACTAAAGAATAAAATATTTATAATGAATTAAATAATCCCCTTCGGTGGCTGTTATGGGACCTGTACATGGTTATAAATTTTTTTTTGTGCCCACGAATTAATTAAAAAAATAATACTATGTCTTATACCAGCCACCAATTCTTGAAACAGGTGTTTTGTGCGTGACTTAGAGTAACACTCAGCTTCTCCGTCTCGTTCACACAAAATCAAATACAGAATAATTCATAATAGATGGCATGTTCTATATGATGGTTTTATTCCCACCCAGTACCAGTAAATTAATGCAAAACGCAAAAGCATGCGCTGATCTAGAGTGTGTGTGGGGGGAGGAGGGGTCGGGGGGTCCGGACCCCCGATGGAATTTGCAGAGGTATTAAAAGTATATACTGAAGCAGACAAAAAATGACTTTGGACCCCCCTAGAAAACGTGGACCCCACCATCACCACCACGAAATAGGTGTTTTTCACGTTTAGGAACTGGATTTTACGGGGGTTTTGTTTTTGTTTTTGTTTCTGTTTTTTTATTTTTGTTTTGTTTTGATTTTCTTTCTTTTTTTCCTTTTTTTTTTTTTCTTTTTTTCTTTTTTTTTTTTTTTTGCTTGTCAAGAATTTTCTGGGTTGGAATCTTTTTTGTCCCCCCCCCCCCTGGAAAAAATTCCTGGATCCATGCTTGAAAAGAATATGGTTATCATGTTTTGACAACCAATTAATAAAATGTTGTAAATCTCCTGAATACAACAGCTATTTTCACAAGACAACAAAGGACAGGGCTCAATAAGGCTAGCTGTTTTAGGCTCATTATGAATTTTAAATTAATTTATTTAGTAATGTCTAGTTATGTTTCCTCTGTTATATTTATTTGCAAAACCAACGTATATTTGTCACATGACCAAGGGGTATCTAAAGGGTCCCTCTAAAAGCGTTTAAGAGGGTTATGACTATTTATTACATGTAGTAGACAATTCATTGTGAAAAACCAAAGAAAGATTAACAGTATATCACCAGGGAACATAGAACAGGGCTGAAGTAACACAAAAGGCTAATTGAAAAATAAAATATTGTTTTGGAAAAGAAAATTTCTGTAATTGTAGCCATAAAAATTCGATGGAAATGGTGTACGCTTTCTTGTTCGATATATTTGCTATTTATAATAACATAAAAAGATATGAAAAATAATCAGTCATGAAAACAAAAGCTTTTAATTTTAAGAAATATCATATATTGTGACGTATCATTAAAATAACAACGTTGCTTGCAAGTCCTACATACGTTTACAAGTTTAGAAAAAAGACCTCTACGCAAGTAAGCACACCGATTTCTAAGTATTTGATTTAGATAGACACCTAAAAAGTGTAAAAATCTCTTAAATTCTTTTGCATGGCTAATGGGATTTTTGGAATAAAAATTCATTGTGCATTTAGAATTGATTCTGAAAGTGTATACTATGCACTAATAATAAACAGGCAGTTATACATTATTTACATGTATATCATGCATAAGGATTTATAGGTATAAAAATAGCAATTCCCATACACTTGTGTAATATTATATTTTATTTATAGAAATTCGATGGAAGATGTGTCTATTCTCAAACTTCATTTTATATACATTTTTATATTCTAATGATTTATCATTTGAATCCATGTCTGTGCCCATTTTCGTGAGGAACGTATCTTCGAAATGTTTTTGAAACCGCAGGTACCAAATTGTGTACATCAAACAATAGTTCTTGATAATACTTTGCACTGTCAATAATAACCAGTGATTGGGGGTAAATGATAAGTGTCATTGATAGATACTAGTATCTACAGATATCTCATGAAGATATGATTGATTATGATTGAATTCTTGCTCTCAACAGACCAGCATTATATTAGTTTACATTTAGAGATTCTGTTTGTTTTATTTGGAGGTAACTTTTTTTCTACCTTTACTTTGTGTGGCTATTTACATATCGATCTCAAAAAAAGGAGAGAGTGTCAGAATGTCTTCATTTAAGTAGTTACTACTGTGTCCCAGGGATGACCATTCAGAAAATCTCCCCTGACATCTGAGGAGTCCTCCAGTCGCAGATTACAGGTCTTTGCAACAGTAAAGATACGTGTTGAATTGCACATTTATCTTCAATATCCAAGTGTAAAATGTACAGAAAATATTTCTTTCTCGCAATTCACCACAAAGGAGATATAAACGGATAAACAGGTTATGGTAGGGACTTTCAGCATTTCTTTTTTCAAAACTATACAACTGACTCAATCATTGATAATACCACTGGTCATATGAGCAATAAATTTTAGACTGATCGAGGTACAAACTACATCATCAACAGCATCTTGTAAAATTCAAATTCACATTAAGTTTAAAAGAGCCGGGTACTGATGGCATTTGGTTTTAGAAATGGAAAAAAAACATACGTTAAATGTGTGAGGCAGCAACATACCCAAAGCAAGAAACTGACTTAGATTTTCATTAAACAATTATTTTGTTTACTGTGAAACAATAAGTCTGAGCTTGATCTTTACATATTGCAACAACCGTCTCTAATGTCAAAGTTGTGGTTTTCCTCACAGACCGACACAGGCATATTATAATAAATAGGATAAATTTTTCTTTCATGACATCATAATTATGCTTATATAACAAAAAGTCCGTGAGCCAATGCTCACCAATAATAATACCCCCGCTCTGATAGGCTCTCATGGATCCCACTATATGACATGCCTAAAAGACTGTGCTAAAATTTCAAGCATCTGCAATGAGTATTTGTCGAGAAAACTGCAACAGAAATTTGGTACAGACAGACGCACAGATAAACAGGAAGTGGACATTGGATGCATACAAAAATGAATCCCACCATATGACATGCCTAAATAAAGAGTGTGCTAAAAGCATAAAGAATCTATTATTAGTAGTTGCCGAGAAAACTGCGATGAAAATTTGTTACAGACAGACACACAGCTAGACAGACTGACAGACAGACAGATACACAAGGGTAAAACAGTTTACCCCCCTCTCCTTCGAAGCGGGGGTATAATTAATCTGTTTGATTAATTGGACCATGTCATGAATATGTATCGATCACTTTAAATATTTGAATGAATTAACCACAACTCAACAAATTGCAAAATTAGCAAAGTCATTTGTATCTTAGTGCGTGTTCCATTGCGAACCACAACCATATTCCTGTACAATGTTCCTGTACATATACGTAATCAATTATCAAAATATGGTTTTGGTTCTCAATGCAACACGTACTAGGAAGTTAAACAACACAACCCTCCAAAATTTCCTATATACTCAAAGTTAAAGTGGTTGAAGGTACCATACTTTCATCGTTTATTCCAATATTATCCGAATTTTATTCTCACAAAAAATATACAGCACAAAATTAGACATGTTGAAAATAATGAAAATAAGTTTAAACTTGAAGACAATCCAATTTCATTTTTCGCAAAAAACATGGACCAAAAAAACAGCCTTATAGAAACCTCTTCTTTAATTATTGCACTATTTTTATATTTTTTTTCTAGGACGCAAATGGAAATTAAATTAACTTAATGATCAAATAGATATTTTAGTGCATTGTGCAAAATTCGCGTATTTTGATGGTTCTCTAATGGTTTTTTGGTTATTTTTTCGAACAAGAAAAGACTCCAACTTTTTTTTGCTCAAAAATCCAGATGAAATAGAGAAAGATATAACCAACATACTTTCACAAAATGGATTTGAACCATTATGAATAATAAAATTATAATCTATAACTTTTTTGATTAATTTAGATGCATTTATTATTAATACAAGTTGTCAAGATTTTGCTGAACTTGCACCTTTGTCCTGGCAAGAAAGAAGGAGCAAATGACTACCAATGTTTCAGATGTTTTAATGGTATTTTAAAACCATGTAATAAGGCCAAGGTTCTTTGAATTTATTTTGTAATAGAAATAAAAGATATCTTTTAATATATCTATACACACAACCAATTCAAAGTAACGCATTATCCTACTATCGAGGGAAATCCCACTCTGTAACACCAATATATTGCGGTATTTCAAAACGTCTCAAAATGAACCTACACAGACAGGTCATTTGAGTTAAAAAAAATGCGCTACTAGATTTTTTTATCTATGTTTGCCACACTGATGTGTATGAGTTGCAAATCAAGAATGAGATTTATTGGAATAAAGTCAAAACCCAATTTTATTCCACAAGGTTTTAAAACAGGGAAACTTTACGTGATTTGTATGACTGGCGATGTCCACTCTCTCGTCGGTGACTTTTGGTCCCCATCTGATTCTGCGTAGGTAGACAGATGTCAAATATGACCCCAGCCGACAAAGTCAAAGATGTGATTCTGTAGCAAAAGGAAATAAAAAGAAACTATAAGGACGTACAGTGAACGGAGAATTTCATTCTCTCTGACGAGGAAAAAATCTTGTGAAATCAATGATTCATTTGATACATAACTTTTGTAAAAAATTTTAGTTCTCTGAAAGAGATAATCCACAATGAATTGGACATTAAGTTAGTGTGTTCCTAGTACGTGGAGACGCCCCTTTTCTGGATGATTCAGACCAACATTATGACTGTGTCCACAGAATCTCTAAGACTGTACCTGGTTATGCTTTAAATTAACTCATCATTAAAATGGATGTATCAGGATACTGCCCTATTTTTTGTCATTCTGGAAAATAACGTTTTTGTGTAAAATCCACGGTGAAGCTCTAGGTTTATGGGGTTCTGTTTCCCTGACACATGATGACACAGAATCTCTAAGATTTATTCCGGTTATGTCCTTAAATCATCATTAAATGGGTGAATAAGGGATGTTATCTAAACTTTTTAATTCCCCGAAAACTACATATTTTTGTGAAATTTTGATTTGCTACTGTAACGTTCCTCCAAAGGGCCTTTTGTTTGGAAAACTCTTTAATTTCGGACTCTTATTTGTACAGATGACGAAATCTTATCGATGTAGCTAGGTTTTATGCAGAGGTATGTGAAAAGATACATATTTCATCTCTATTTTTTACAAAAAAAACCTACTATATCATGTATATAGCAGCGTTAATCTGGAAGCTTGTGCTTATTACAATTGTCCAGATTAGTGCAGTGTCAGGAATTTTTTTATTATTGGTTAATATAAATGTAAATTATAATAATGTAAATAAATAATGTAAATTATAAATTATATATACTAAAAATATATTCCCACAAACTGTGTCCGAAAGGTGAATATAAGCGTCCAAATTACTGATTATCGGATTAACTAGGCTCCACTGCACATCATTTCATGAAGGCTCAGAGTGCATACAGAATTTTAGAACAGTTATATATAAGAAGTTAAACAACGACAGAGTATCAAGCAAGCCCATTACAGACACTTGTTATTCTAGTCAAACGTTTTCTTCTCAAAATGCCACACTTCTCAAAGTTTTGATCTGATTTCAAGAAAACTTGGTGCACTAGCAGTCCAAAACATGATACATAATAATTCTCTATAAGAGCTTTCGATGTCAGGGAAAGGTACGAGGTGTCATATCGTAACTTAAAACGAATAATCAGTGATTTTTCTTCAAAAATGCAAATATCCCACTGGGGGATGCATAATTTCTTCTTCTTCTACATATTTTATATGGATCTCACAAAATGCTACTTTTCCTAGTTTATGATCTGGACGCAATAAATCAATTACGGCAATGCTTAATTATATAATTCTGTAAGCAATGATATCTGAATTTCTGTTTATTAGACTAATGCAGCATACCACTGATTTCAATCCCGTATTGTACAAATAGATGTAGCTAGATGTCTAAATTTTCCATGCTCTGTATCTGTAATACTCCTTATTTCTTATGTAACTTGTAACACGAGTTTGATTAGTGAACACGCCAGGTGTTTATCTTACACCCTCTGAAGTCAGGGTCAAAGATGAATTGTAGCATGTGGTAAATTTTATCAATTGTTTGATACACCATTGATTGGACCTGGATATTGTATTTATTTGGTTTGGTTTATTTGGAAATTAGTTCTTTATCCAGGTTCAATCACGGTCGCACAGGTAATTACCCCAGTTTGTATTCCACACACCTTTCAGCATCTAGGTGTATGGAATATAATCCCTTGTACCCAAATCCCTGTACATCCTTTTTATCCCTATATAATTAATTATCTAAATAATAATTAAAAATTGTAACAGTTGCATTTATTTATATAACATGAGATTGAAGATGAACAACAACAAAATAGCACAAAAATATATATACAACCTAGGATGAGAAGTTAAAAATATATATTCATAAAAAAAACATGTCTTTGTATAAAATATGGTCTTTAAACTAAATACTGGTCAAAAACGGGGGGTAAATGAGATTTAATTGTAATCGTCCAATCAGGTTCCACTGGTACAAGCTCTACATCCGCACACTTCAGGAACAGTGTACGATTTGGTTCGTGTGGTTTTGTCAGAACACGTGAGAACGGCAGTCCTTGTAACAGTTCGTATGGGCTGGCAACAATTACACTTATTTGTGAATCCCTTCATAACGTTTGTATAGGTAGCCTGGGACTCACAATGACCCGAGCACTGCATGAGATCGGCTACAGGTTGCTCGTTTCTACATGTCACAGTTCCTTCTGTGAGAGTGAAATAGCCTACTGTCAATACTGGGTTTCCAAACTGTAGAGTGGGTTGGCAGGTTGAACAGCTATTGCTGGAACCTACAAGGTTGGAACTTGTAGCTGAAAGAAAAGAAAACAAACAATAAAATTCACTATAATCAAGTTTTGCTAAGTTAATCTTAGGTTTAAAGTCTATTAGTTTTGTCCATAAAAATGTTATTCAAAATATTCTTTTTTCTTCATGTACAGTGCATTTTCCTGACTAAAGACAATAAAAATGTTAATGGTTTACAAGGAAATTCAAGAGTTACAGTAATTCAAACTTACGTGTTAGTATACACATAGGACAGCACCCTGACTGGTCATACTCTGTTGTATTCTGAAAAAAGTTTATTATATTAAAACTCAAATTCCACTATAACTTTCGTTTGCAGTTACACACATGCACAAATTGAACATGCTACATATTTATTTAAATAAAAATTTTTACCAGAGAACCTAAACACTGCTAAGGGATATGTTTTATATTTGTTCCAAACAGGAAGTTAACTTACCCCTTTGCATGCTGGGAGATTGTCTGTGTGACATTGTATTTGTGTTTCTTTTATCAGGAAGCCATATGAACTTGCTGAACAGGTCTTTGTGTAGCATTTCATTGCATTTGGTATTGCCTCTCCATCCTAGGGTAATAGAGAAATCACATGAACATTTCTTTAGATTCGTAGCTGTGAACAGCTGGCTTCATGTTGTAGCAGCTTTAGCACGGACAACAATGCACTAATTCGTGAATAACGTAAATAAATCATTTTTGAATACGATACATAGCACAGACATTTATATCGCTGATTCATGATTGAGTCATCCTCTCAATACCCAGAGAGTGTACTAAATTTCGAATACGTCAATTTATGTATATGTACAGTATTTAGAATTTTGCAGTTATACAAACTGTTGTACAAGAAAGATTAGAGTACTAAGTAGCCATCAAAGGTGAATTCCACAAAATTTTGCCACATTAATTTGTCTTCAAGATATCAAGAATTTTTCAGAATTAAAATCTTTCACCAAATGTTGACAAGGCAAATGTACATCTTGATTGAGGATGACAGGTATTTTTATTACTGTATATATGAAATATGCACTGAAATATGCACAGTAAAATGGTATTCGTTATATACTAACAATCACTCATAAATTATTACTTTGATTTTGTCAGCAGTACTTACCCTGTAAACATTTCCATCCACCACACACCCTGTCTCTTTACACGTACCACAGCAGCTGTTAGGGTCACTATTGTCTAAAGTTGTGCCCTGTGAATACAAAAATATTCACTTAGATAATTGAAACCAAGTTCAATGACTGAAGCTTTGAATAGAAACAAATAGTTTCTCCTCTTTTTTTGAAAATAAATCAACAACATTTACAACTCCCTCTTGTAAAACTTGATAGTTGTGATTTTCCTCCAATTTAACTCACTCTCAATTATCTCCCTTCATAAATACTCTCAGAAAAAAAGTCTACACAACTCTCTAAGTGACACACTGTTGCCACAGTTCCTCCCATGAATGTTCATATGCAGTTATCGCCCTTGTTTTATAATTCTCAAAGGGCAGGCTTTACATCTCTTCCAGTAATATAGCCTCATATTCAATTATCTCCCTTGTTTAGTACTCACCAGAGGGTATTAAAGCTTCTCAACTCTCCCAGTGTCCTCCCAACCCCCCACCCTAACACACACACTAAACTCTAACACATTCAATTATCCCTCTTGTTTAGTACATGTATTCACAAGAAGACAGTCTCCCTTGTTTAATACTCACCAGAGGGCAGTCCTTACATCTCTCTAAATGACATACCTCTCACATTCAATTATCTCCCTTATTTAGTATTCACCAGAAGCAGGATTTACATCTCTCCTCACATTCAGTTATCTCCCTTGTTTCATACTCACCAGAGGGCAGGCTTTACATCTCTCTCTGTGACATACTGTCTCGACATTTCCTCCCAGTCGTTTCTCACATTCACAGGATTTACATGCTCCATCTGTCCAGGTTTCATTCACCTAATATAGACACAAAATTATTAGTCAGTACTCTAGAAATAGGATATACAGCTTCTTCTATTAAAAATAGAGAAAAAAAATTTCCATGTTCTTCAAAAAGCTTGAATTTGTAAGTTTGAATGTGTTCAATTACATAATTATTCATCTAAAAATATGAAATATGTAATAAAAAATATTGCGATTAATGAAATTAGACAACATTGAAAACTTTTTATTATTAAAGGTTTGATGTTAGCCTTATAGGTAGCATTATATACCTAATCTTACAGTATTTTTTGTTTCTATGCAAAATCATAGAAGATTCCTGTTAAAAGGATGATTTTAAGGCTCCAAGAAAATACTTTCAAACTGTCTGAAGTTTTACCTTGTAGGAAAGGCTTGAACCATTAGAGTGTTTGTACCAACAGACTGCAGGTCCATAGTCTAATGGGACACGACTCACTGGAATCATAACGAGTAATGGTCAACCCATAATCGTAGAGGAGTAAAGTATACATGTTAAACACAGCTATATTATAACTACATGTATATTACAGTGTACAGAGATAGCAGCTACATCATTTGAAAGAGCCATATTTAAAATTCTTTTTGTAGTACTTACTACATTTTTGTCTGGTATAAATACAGTAGTATATACCATGTGAAAACTGGTATTTTAATGAGGTGGCCACTACATGCATATATACTGAAACGCAAAAGAAACGCAACATCCTATTTTAGGGGGAAATATTATATAAAGGATATAATTTTGTATCTAAAAAGTAAAGACATCTTCAACTTTGTAAATATCGGTAATTTATCGGTTGAATGATTTTTAAACCATTACCGGAAGTTAAGTTTGAGTCCGCTTAACAGAAATAAAAAATTGCATGTTTAACAAAATATTTGGCAATAATATGGGGTTTTAAGAACTTGTATCTGTTCAACATAAGTAATGAAACAATGTTACGAAAAATAAATTCTTCTTTCTTTTCCGTAAGTGATGCCAAGGCTTCCTAAAAATGACTTAAGTACCCATTTCCATTGTTCTAGCTGGAAAATCTCAAAATAAAGGTGATGGAGAGTTGCAGACGCAAAAAACCAATACATCACGCCTCAACAGGCTCTTACATATCATTAGCATGAATGACAGTCCTTGGACCGGAAGTCCAAGGGTACTACACTGCGCCTGGCTAGAGAAAATTCGACCTCATCATCTGAAAAACAGGCAAAGAATATCTCTTTTGCTCAGATCTCGAGATTGATGAACCTATTGCATCGTAGAAATCAAGCTGCAACTGTTGTAAATGGCAGTCTTGCACGCTGTAATTGGATGGCCGGGATGGGGAATGTTTTAACATTCATGTGTAACTTTCTAAAGTTAAAAGATTATAATTCAACATTTTTATCAAATCTCTGATGTTTATAAATCGATTTTTACCTTACTGTATTCATTTTTGAAAATCATTAGTTAAAAAATTCAAATATTTGAAGTTTACTGCTTGTTGCGTTTCAGTATATGTAACTTGCAAACTGCAGCACTTATTATATGTGTAATTAGTACAATTTCTTTTAGTACTTACCAAATGTGTAATTGGTACAATTACTGTTATTACTTACCAAATATGTAATTGGAACAATTACTGTTAGTACATGTACTTACCACATGCAAAACTGGTGCAATTACTATTAGTACTTACCACATATGTAATAGTACAATTACTGTTGGTACTAACCATATATGTAACTTGTACAATTACTGTTAGTACTTACCACATGTGTAACTGGTACAATTACTTTTAGTACTTACCACATGTGTAACTGGTACAATTACTGTTAGAACTTACCACATGTGTAACTGGTACAATTACAAGTAGTATCGACTGGCACTGCAACTTTTCCCTAAAAATATCATTTAAAGGATCCTTAAGAGCAGTTAATTAATTGAATTTTATCTAAATTATGAGAGTTGTTATTTAAAGTTATGTTACATAATAATAATACTTACCGCCTGACATGTCGGTTTAACTGCGGTGGGACACACTGCTGGGCACTCTATAACGAGAAGCATTCATACAGCATTAAATATTTTAACCTCCAATGTATAATACTGAAAATTTGAATTTCACTTATTATGAATAAATAAATTTATATTTAAATATTCTGACAGACAATTAAAAAACATTTTTTAAATTAGCACATCTCCCTACTAAAATATCACTTTAAGACCATATCCGTGTTCATATTTCATACTAGTCAAATATCATGCCATTATTTTTAATGATTAAAATTTTTTTAAAATACTTATACAAGGACTAATTTGCTGTGTAGCAAAAACCATTGACCATCCGCTCCCAACCCCTATAAGTCTTAATTGAATTTCAAATGTCAGAGGTACATACCACACTGGAATGTTGGACAGCATTCCCCTGGGTTGATATTCTTCATCAGCTGAGGAGGGGTACAAGTCAGGGGGTGAATCGTACAGGTTTCTGGTTTACAAACCAACTCATACTTATCACAGCACCCATCGGAAGTCTTCACAATACGAGCCACTTCTCCGGGCATCATGGGAGGTTTGACCAGAGCTTGGCAGTGGACAGAATCACAAGCTACGGACAAAATTAGAATATGTTGCTAATCTGAACACTAAAAACTGAAGAACATTCTGCAAGAAGTAGGAAATGACACAGATCCACAATTAAACCTATACATGTTTAAGCTTGCCTCATTTTTCTAATAACACTAACAAATATGCTACATGGTCAGGTTTGTTGTGATTTCTTATATATGTAAGTATATTTTTTTTTTTCAGATTTTAAATAGACTTTACTCACAGGGCTGAGGGACTGGTGTTGTGACTGGGGAAACAACTGAGGTATTGTTAGCTGAAAAGGGGAAATCACTTATTCATTACAATGGACATTAAATTGTGTTCATTTCTCACTGTTTAACAATGTACAGTATTTTTTAAAGGGCTATTCCAGCAAAAGAATTCCATGGGAATGGAGAGCTGGAGAGCATTTCTCTGGAATTAATGTAAAATAGTAATCTACATTTTTCACCAATACATAATTGAAACAAAAATAGGACTACTACCAGATAATCATTTATATACTAATACCCACTCATAGACAATCACTCACAAAATCAGTTATTTACTAATAACTTCAGCTTTTATTCAGATCTTCATAAACATCTTCTCAGATTTTTCAAAAGCAGAGTATATCTCTTGTTCTTGGTAGGATTATTGATCACTCTTAGTAAAATGTCACAAGTTCAACAAAATCTCCAGAAACATATTAATAATTCTTTTCACTTGTGGGGGCATCTTTACTGCAAATCTTTCTCTCTGATAAGGGTAAAATATGTTCACTGAAATTAAGTCATCTGCCCATTTCACGTGTGCATTAATTGCTGGAACTGATTCTATGAAACTGTGAACTTTCTGAATTAATTTTGACTTCTTATGAAAGAAAACAAACAAAACCACAGTCTTCATAACTTTATTAATATGCTACAAAAATTAACAACAATTTATTACCCTTAATAACCATTTACAAATCTTAATTGAGCCAGTTAACAGTCACTGATGCATCAAAATTTTCCTGCATCACCAACCATATAAAAAAAAAAAACAGCTGCCTTCCAAGCCCTATGATATTTTGCAGGAATAGCCCTTACTATACATCACTTATTACAAATTTTAAAAAAAAACATACAATTTATAACAAGTCCAACACCTTACACGTGAAAATCAATTTGATCAAAAGAATGTCTAATATATTTTTGTGAAAATGTTTTATGTACCACATGCGCAGAAGTATCTGATCTTGTAATCGCCACACGGGATGGGGAAATTGTCCGAGTCGTCACACACGAGTCCCCTTTCGGGGGTACAGGTCAGGATCTCGCCCGAGGACTCAGCAGGGGCATCCATTGAGACAGAGTAACATTCAACCTTTGTTATAGAGCCACTAGTACAGAAATTGTTGGTTTTGGAAAATTCAGCGGCAGAGGGCTCATGATCCCCATGGCTTCCTGGGTCCCCAGGGTGGTGCGTGTTCATCCAGCCTGACCAGCGAGAGTGGCAAGCTGAAATAAATTTTATTTCACAGTAAAGTATACACGTCTTTCTACATACCATATTACTGTACCTTTGTTTCTAAGAATCCCCAACCCCTTTATTTGAATTTCATTCTGCAAAAAAATGTTTTCTCAACTAAACAGTAACATTTTTGGATTCAGAATTTCTAAATATTAATATTTGGCCTCATAAATAAACAAATACTACATGATACACAACTTAGACCTACATTACATACTAGTGCATATAGTTTGAGGATATTGTGGAAGTCTTTTTCTTGCTTTTCTGTTCAGGAATCACAGATATTTAACTAAGCAATAAAAAAAGACTTCTTACGTTTGATTACTGTCATTGTTGACATTGTCTATATTTATATGTAAATAAGTTAACATAAATGTATCTAAGTCATCTAGCTTTGCCTAAGTACATATTAGGGAAATTTAATCTCGGTTAATATATTCCTTTTAGATTCTTTTGCATTATAGTACATCTTGTTAAAACATAACACAAAATTTGAAGGAAAAAAATTTAGTCTTTCATCTGAGCCATATTGTTTTCACTGTATCCTTAAGACAAGAATTTAATTTCCATCACTTACTTTGAGGTTTGGTGTGCGTCTGATGGCCATCATGAAATGGGGTTGACTGGTGGACTGGCACCACGTGAGAGCCGGGAACTGGTGACAGCGTGGGGATAGAAGGAGGTGTGAAATGAGGTTGTACCACTAAAAATCAAAATGTAACAAAATATCTAATAACAGTTTTTGGAAGTCTCTGTACATTATCTATTTTAAATTGTGCAACATTATTATTGAGATTTTTAAATAAAGTCATTGTATGAATGACATACAGCATCCAACTTCATCGTTGTCGCAATCGATGACACCATCACACTTGGAGGATGCTGGGATACATTGTCCGTTTCCACATCTGAATTGGTTGGCATCACATGACTTGCATGAACAGCTACAGCTAGTCATGTTGACTACTTTTGTTTCACCCTGTACATGAATGAAACACTTAATTGATAGACTGCAACTTGCATTACATGTTTCAAGTTCCTCAATGCAGTACAACTCAGTTATAAGGAAGCGTTGGTTATATAGATACATTTATAAATCCAGTAGAAGACTTTGCACTTCGTTTCTTATATAGATATCAAGAATCTTAGATAATAATAAGGAAAATTTAAAGTCCCAGTGACTCATCTTATAACCAAGATTTACTGACTTGCAAAGCAAAGATTACATAATCAGAGTTCACATATTCATGTAGGGAAAAATCTTATATGTCCTATATAAATATCTTATATGTCCTATATAAATGAATGACCTATTAACACCTTTTCTGAGCCATACACTTACAGCAGAACAAGGTGGGCAGCTCTTAGGAACACATCTTAGTTCACCACTGTAGCACTGACAAGTCTCACACATATCTGTTGTAACAATGTCCGATTTCTACAATGACAAAAACGTTTAAGTAAAATCAAATTGGCCTGTGTTCATCTAATGAAATTAGAGGCCCAAGGGCCTTAACAGTAACTTGAGTAAAATGCATTTTCATTATATAATCAAAAGAGGCCCCGTCCTCGAGCCCCTTACCCATGGGCAACAAATTTCACAATTTTTGAAAAGGTGCCTTATGGTCATCATAACCATGCACTTATTTTCTCTGTTAAATACAAGGAAGCAGAGAAGATTTTCAAAGAATCAATACATTTTCACTATATAATCAACAGAGCCCCATCCTAACACCAGAACCCCTAACCCAGGGGCAACTGAAATTCACAGTTTTGGAAGAGGCACCCTTGCTATCATAACTATGCACTTACTTTGTTTGCTTAATACCCACAAAAAGAAGATTTTGAATGAAATAATGCATTATCATTGTATAATCAATAGAGTCCCCAATCCCTGACTCTGGGGTCACAAATTTCACATTTTAGAGGCACCCTTGATCATCATATTCATCTACGGATATATATAGCTAGTTTATCTGCTAACTATGCAAGGGGAGAGAGTAATATTTTTAAAGAATTTATGCATTTTAACTGTATGATCATTAGAGCTCGCCTTATCTCCTGAATTCCTGATCCTGGGGCCATGAATTTCATAATTTTGGTAGAAGGCTCAAAGCTCATTAAAATTATGCCAACAGTTTGACTGTTTGATAGCTCAGTGGTTCAAGAGAAGAAGCTGAAAATGTTTGAAAGTTTACGACAGATGAATGACAGATGAAAAACAAAGCACGACAACGGACAAAAAACAGATAGCAATAGGTAACCTGAGTGGCTCAGGTGACCTGATAAAGATCTATTTAATTTTGAGCTAAATTTATTTGGCTTCCTCTATCCCCCTCTACAAAATCTACCCAATTTAATTTAGAGGTCTCTTTGAAAACACATAAACTGCTGTGGACCTACCATGATAATCTTGTTATTGTATTGACATGTACAGTCCGCTTTCTTCACACATCTCATTCCATCACAGTAGAGACCAGCAGAACAGTTCGGACATTGGGAGGTGTCAAGTCCCTCAAAGCATGGAACCACATGAGGGTTCAAAACGGGTGCCACTGTTTTGTGTAGGTTTGTGTTGGGCATTGGAACTGTACAGAGAAATAAAATGACAATATATTTTGGCAACTTTTAACATTTTTAAGATTATGATGATGTCTTTTGTTAATATCAATACAAATGAATTCAATTTTAAGTAAGTCACTGCTCCTTTTATATTTTTTTTTGCAAGGTAAAAAAACACCAGCGTTTTTACCTATAAGAAAAATGCCTTTTTATAATAGTTACATACCACACTCTGGAGTCTGTTTTAAACAACCGAGTCGGACCCTGTAGTCCAAACACCCTGTGGGGTCAAACTGGTCCATATTGTTACAGGTCAGACCCTCCCACAGGTTACAGCTGACAATCTGTCCCGTCTGGTCATAGGCCATGCCCCCTACGGTTTGACACTGAATCTTGAGTGGATTCTGACAGTTGTGTGACAGCTCTTTCACCTTGTCAATTGGTTCTCTGTCACCTGTAGATCCAGGTGTGTTGTGACCCACATTAACCCAGGTATCATACTGGACACAAGATTCTCCTGCAAAAATTGATGAAATTTGGATATCTTAATAAACTACTTTTTTTAAAACCAAGTTGAAATTATTTTAGTTTATATTTTTCTTTGGGAATGGAATTCCCTATTAATACATGTAATCCTCATTAGTTAAGTTTGTTGAATAATGAAATAAAGCAGTAATTATTATATTTCCTATTCCATGTGCCGGGGTACATGTATCACCAAAATGATAAAATTCTTTGGCCAGATAAAACACTTTGTCCTAATCAGTGAAACAAGATGTAGAATAAGAATAAGACTTACTTATGGTTGAAGTGACTCCAGGTTTTAGGGCTGGTGTCAATGCAGCAGTCGTAGGCTTAGGAGTGGGTAGTGGGGTGGTGGCTAAAAAATAGAAATATTTGTTAAATCTGCTATTTCTGTAATATTTTTTCAAAAAAGAAACAGATTTTCTTTTCTTTCCTGGAAATAGATATACCAGGATAGGATAAACAAATGTAAATATATGTTAAATCTGCCTGACAATGCAGCACACATAGGCTTAGGTGTTAAAACTAATTTAAAAAAAGACACAGTTTTTCTTATTTTTTTTTTGAGCTTGACATACTGGGATAGGTCACAGGACAGCCAATGACTTCCACTCTCAGTGCTATTTTTCCTTGCCATGTCTGTGGAAGGATTCTTAGGAATCTGGCGTGAAGAGGACTGGTGAAGTAATACGTCACTGGTGTAGAGGAATCAAAGTTTCCACTGAAAATCTTCAAAATAAAGTACAATTCATTGAAAATTTGATCCTTTGAAGAACTTTTTAAAGCCTTTTTAATTTGGACAGTATTCTTTAAAACCATATGGAATTATATATAAGATTTCTGGATACTGTACAACACATTGTAACAAAATGACAGGAATGACCAATTTTGATTTTTGAGAAACATATGTCATTCCATAAGTCATGTACATTTTAATACTGCGGGAATAAAAATCATTTTGCTGTAACCATGAATTCATAATAAGAGTGTTCGCTATAAATTTATTTGACTGTAGGAAAGGACCTGGTAAGGCGTAAAATCAAGATTTATTTTAAAACTTTCATCTCTATACCTTTTCTGCCCCTGTCTCTCTGTACATATTCCAGTTGATGCCGTCTGTGGAGAACTGAACTTTGTATGAGGTAACGTATGTAGGGGCATCAGGACGGCCCTGGGTGGTGATACCAGTTAAGTATGCCTGCTGTAGGAAGTCAATCTGTAGGTATTCAGACTTTGTGTCCATAGCCGGCATCCAGAATCCATTAGTGTTCAGTCGGGCTTTCTCTGGGCTGCTATTGGCATCACGGAAACTCGAGGCTGTGATCATTTCATTACGAATTTGTTTGCTCTCCATTCCCATTGAGGCTTTACAGACTGTCGGGATATTGGTGGGTGTATTCTTAGTGGTCTGGGACTGGTTTGGACTTGGGGTGGTTCTAAGATTTTTACCTGGTATTGGTCCAGCTGAAATGAATATGATGTCACATTCAATTAGATGACATATTGTAAATCTAGATTAGGATCCCTTATAAAATCTAATCTTCTATACAGCAACTTAATTCTTTTCTATAATAAAAGTTACACTCTTAAACAAGTTTTCTCTAACAGTGGAATTATGAGGCCTGGAATGGAGTATGACAATGCTAGTCTTTCTAAAATCTAATCTTTTAGTTACATGTCAAACAGAAGTTTGCATTTTGTTTGGATATAGTGGGGATATGAATTTTGCAAGAAATGGGATATTTATGACATCTGCAATTGTACTAGTGACACACTTTCCATGCGGTTTTCTTTTCACTAAGAAGTAGGAAGTTGTGAACAAGTACTTACAGCATTGACAGTGGTACCGAATCTTGTAGTCAGAACATGGTACAGGGAAGTTGTCAGCATTCCTGCACACAAGTCCGCTGTCAGGGTAACATGTCAACATCTCTCCTGAGCTGTAGGATGGGATGTCACCATCAGAGGTCACACACTCAATCTTGTCAATGCTTCCACCTTAAAAATTCAATGGGGGTTAAAAGCTATCAAACATTGTACAATTTTTTTTAATTGGTTTTGGTGTGGAAATCTTTAAAGACTATAAAATGTCTTGTATAACTTACTTTAATTTATAGTACAAATAGCTTAAGATTATCTCCCCTTTTACTTCATTAATTGCAATAATTTTCACTGGAAAGCTTTATTGAAGTTTTTGAAATATTTTTAAATTCTTCTCTGTTACCATGACATTAATCAAACAAGAGGCCCAAGGGCCTTAACGGTCACCTGAGTATAATACAACAATTTAGAAGTTAAATAAACTGACAGATGATGCATTGTTGCCCTAAAGCAAGAGAAGTAGGAAGATCAGGATCAACAAAATAATTAGTCTAGTATTCATTATCAACTCATAAATTAAGTTCTAATCTGTCCCCCACTTAACACTGTCACCATGCAGACTATTAACAAACTATTAGTGCTTCTGTAATATTTTTAAACCCATATTAAGACCTCTAGCATTGACCTCTCTTATGGTCTTTGAAGAACTTTTAATAAGATAAGTTACTTTTGTCTCATTTTTATTTATCTATTACTTACAAGTCTACCTGATTATTAAAACTAAGAAAGTACTTTTTGAATTATAGGATAAACATTCTTGCATAATTATCTTATTCTATTAACCTTTCAAATACATTATTTACAGTGTTTAATTATCAAAGGTGAATGGAAAAGGGGAATAACTTCTCTCAGTAGAATACAAGTTAATAGAGCCCTGCCCAGGACCAGAATGCTTAGACGAATGGTCCAGATGTTTAAAAATCTGGTAGAAATACACTTACCATATCATTTAAACTTTTACTCAGTTTGCTTCCGATATGCCCAGAAGCAGAGAAGAATTTCACAGGTACAATGCATTTTGAATTCACTACAGATTCAACAAAGCCTTACCCTAACACCAGAACCCAAGACCAAGGGTCAAGAAATTTACAAATTTGGAAGAGTTACCCTCCTCATCATAACTATGGACTTCGAAGAATTAACACTTTTCCACTATATTATCAAAAGCCCCCCCCCCCCCCCCCCATTATGCTAGAACCCCTGACCCTAGGACCACAAGATTTAAAAATTCTGTTCGAAGTTCCCATTTTCATCATAGCTAAGCAATTTATTTATCAGCTCAACACTAAGAAGCAGACAGGATTAACTAATGATTAATTAATAGAATTAGTGCTTTTTCACTATATAATCAATAGAGCCCCCCCCCCCCCTCCTCAAGAACCCCAAAAACTGAGGCCATATATTTAAAAATTTTGGAAGAGGCATCCTTGTCTATCATAATCATGCACTTAGTTTGTTTAAATAATCTCCAGTAGCAGAGAAGAAGATTTTCAAAGAATCAATGCATTTTCACTATATAATCAATAGACCCCCGCCCTAACACCAGAACCCCTGACTCTGGGGCCATGAAATTCACAATTTTTGAAAAGGCATCCTTATGCATCATAACCATGCACTTAGTTTGTTTAAATGATACCCAGGAGCAGAGAAGAAGATTTTCAAAGAATTAAAGCATTTTCACTATATAATCAATAGAGCCCTGCCCTAACACCAGAACCCCTGACCCAGGGGCCATGGCTTTCACATTTCTGGAAGAGGCCCACCTCCTCATCATAAATACGACTTAGTTTATCACCTTAATGCCCAGGAGCAGAGGAGAAGATTTTCAAAGAATTAATGCATTTTCACTATATAGTTGATAGAGCCCCGCCCTAACACCAGAACCTCTTGACCCTGGGGCCATGAAATACACAATTTTGGAATAGGTACTCTTGCTCATCATAACTATGTACTTAGTTAGTTTATTAAATATCCAGAAGCAGAGAAGAAGATTTTCAAAGAATTAATGCATTTTCACTATATAATCAATAGAGCCCCGCCCTAACACCAGAACCCCTGACCCTGGGGCCAAGAAATTCACAATTTTTGAAAAGGCACTTTTGCTCATCATAACTATGTACTTAGTTACTTTATTTAATATCCAGGAGCAAAGAACAAGATTTTCAAAGAAGTAATGCTTTTTCACTATATAATCAATAGAGCCCCACCCTAACACCAGAACCCCTGACCCTGGGGCCATGAATTTCACAATTTTGGAAGAGGCACTCTTGCTCATCATAACTATGTACTTAGTTCCTTTATTTAATACCCAGGAGCAGAGAAGAAGATTTTCAAAGAATTAATGCATTTTCACTATATAATCAATAGTGCCCCACCCTAACACCAGAACCCCTGACCCTGGGGCCATGAATTTCACAATTTTGGAAGAGGCACTCTTGCTCATCATAACTATGTACTTAGTAACTTTATTTAATACCCAGGAGCAGAGAAGAAGATTTTCAAAGAATTAATGCATTTTCACTATATAATCAATAGTGCCCCACCCTAACACCAGAACCCCTGACCCTGGGGCCATGAATTTCACAATTTTGGAAGAGGCACTCTTGCTCATCATAACTATGTACTTAGTAACTTTATTTAATACCCAGGAGCAGAGAAGAAGATTTTCAAAGAAATACTGCACTTTCACTATATGATCTATATAGCCCCACCCTGGGGCCAGAACCCCTGACCCTGGGGCCATGAATTTCACAATTTTGGTAGAGGGCTCAATGCTTATTACAATGATGCCAACAGTTTGACTGCTTGATGTCCAGGAGTAAAGAAGAAGATTTTTAAAGATTGCATTATTTTTGGTGGTTTTAGCCCCACCCCTCAGGCCCCGGGGGGGCAGGGACCATGAAATTCACAATTTTTGTTCCCCTTCACCCATAGATGCTATATACCAAATTTGGTTGAAATTGGTTGAACGGTTCTTGAGAAGAAGTTAAAAATGTTCAAAAGTTAATGCACGACGGACGACGCAGGATGAAAACAGATAGCAATAGGTCACCTGAGTGACTCAGGTGACCTAACAAAGAAACATGAAGAGGAAACACCCTATGACAAACAGTTGACAGTGCCTAATACTAGGACAAGTACCTACAGTCTAACTTCCTTATCTCGAACTCAAAGCAACCAAGAAGAAACTTTGAGATATCTGAGGATTTAAGGGTAAAATACATGTACTTAAGGAATAAGTGATTTGGACTTCCAAATTTCTTGGACTAATCCTTAATGTTTGAGATACGGAAGTTCAACTGTACAACAAGATATTAAAACTGAGGTTCTTAGCACAAAAAATATGCAAAATTCACAAGGGTGATGCAGTATATACAGACCAGGACAGAACTGCAGCTTCTGAACAGCTGTCCAGTGTTCATACTCCATTCCGTCGGATGTTGGATTATCCGTGTTTATCCATGAAGACCACCTCGTCTGACACTGAGGGGGAGGCGTTATTGAGGGTGTCATGGTATCTATTGCAACAGGAGGAGTGCTTCCACCACTTACATTGTCTATTAATACAAAATTATTTCATAAAATATCTGAATAATCAATGTTACATGCAATTTGATTTTTTAACATTAACACATATATTGTATTATATAGAGAGGTATTAATCATTTAAAATTTTTTCATCTCCAATCACAATTGATGAAATGGATAAATACAGAAATTTTCATGTCTTATTTCAAAATTTAAGAATACATGTAAATCATTTTTTTTATTGATAATCATAATCTTCCATTTAGACATAAAATCAATGAAGCAATACATGTACATTACCTTGACATTGGCAGTAGTATCTGATCTTGTAGTCTGTGCAGGTGACTGGAAAGTTATCGGCATTGTTACATGTTAGACCTGTGGCTGTGTCACATGTCAGAACCTCCCCAGAGCTGTACGACGGAATGTCTCCAGCCTCGGCGTAACATTCCACTCTGGTCATTCTTCCCCCAGGACAGCGGTCAGCCTTCTCTGCATCAGTCAGAGCCTCGTGGTCTCCATTTCCAGTCTCTGGTCGATCCCTGTTGATCCAGTCTGTAAAGCCTGATCTGCAGACCTTGTGTTGTGGTGGTGCCATGGTGGTGGTGGATACTGGATGACCACTGGAGTCAGTCTGAACTGGCCTTGTGGTGCCACCATGTAGGGCAGCTGTGCCAGTTGGCTGGGTTGTTGAAGCTGTTAATACAGAATATTTAAGTTAAAAACATACCTGTAGAAGTTTTGCACTATATTTACTATCTAACAAAAGTCAAATCAATTGTCATGGGACCAACTTGATGAAATACTAGTACATGTATATTCAAGTGAATTGAGAAGTGTCTTACAAATAATATCACTGAAACCTCCTTTACCTGGGCATTGACAGAAGAATCTGGCCTTGTAGTCTGAACAAGGAACAGGGAAGTTATCAGCATTATTACAGATTAACCCTCTGTCAGGAGAGCACTCAAGCACTTCTCCAGAACTGTAGCTTGGGATATCACCAGTGAAACATTCCACCTTTGTGATGTTACCACCAGAGCAGAGCTGGAGCTTCTCAGCGTCAGTCAACTTTTCATAGTCTCCGTTACCACTGGCTGGGTTGTTGTGGTTGATCCAAGATGACCACCCTCCAACACATGGAATGAGGGGTGGGGTTGGAGAGGTGGTGGACTGGACATTGTGTCCACTGTCTGGTTTGGTGGGAGCAATGTTGGTCGTCTTACTGTTGGCACCAGTGACAGGTGCTAAATAAACAAAAGATTTACAATGTTCTTTTCATCAAAAAGTTGTTAGCTCTGTTAAAATTGGTACCATGTTCTATAAGCACTGATTTTGTTCTCAAAAATTTAAAGTCTTTATGCAAGGAGGAAAAATGCATGAAAATAAATCCAGTGCATGTTTTCCATCTGTAAAATCAAATATAATTCCTAATAACCTCAGATTAAAATTAACAATGTACATTTAGTAATTTAAGACTTAGTTATAACAAAAAAAATGACAGAAAATTGTGCCATTTACCTGCACATTGACAGAAGAATCTGGCCTTGTAGTCAGAACAAGGAATAGGGAAGTTATCAGCATTATTACAGATTAACCCTCTATCAGGGGAACACTCTAGCACTTCTCCAGAACTGTAGCTTGGAATGTCACCAGTGGACACATAACATTCTACTTTTGTAATGTTACCACCAGAGCAGAGCTGGAGTTTCTCAGCATCAGTCAACTTTTCATGATCTCCTGTGCCGCTAGCAGGGTTGTTGTGGTTGATCCAAGATGACCAGCCTCCTACACATGGAATAGGGGGTGGAGTTGGGGAGGTGGTGGACTGAACATTGTGTCCATCTGGTTTTGTTGGGGCTATATTGGTGGTCTTACTGTTGGTGTCAGTAACAGGTGCTACAGAAAACGATAGAAATACAAATTACTATTTACAAGAAAGTTTATAGTTTGGAAATGTAGGTATCATGATCTATTAGCACAGAATTTGTTCACAAAATTTTGAAGTTAAATGTAGAAATCTAATTACTTAAATGCCTGAAAACAAGAAAACAATGCAGTTTCTGTGTTGGCATCTTTACCTTCAAATATTATTCACAAAACCCCCCGATTTAAATCAACAACATATTACTAGTAGTAAAAGGTATGAAACAAAGATGAGAGCAAACAATACAAATTACCTGCACATTGACAGAAAAATCTGGCTTTGTAGTCTGAGCAAGGAATAGGGAAGTTATCAGCATTGTTACATATAAGTCCTCTATCAGGGGAACACTCTAGCACTTCTCCAGAACTGTAGCTTGGAATGTCACCAGTGGACACATAACATTCCACTTTTGTGATGTTACCACCAGAGCAGAGCTGGAGTTTCTCGGCATCAGTCAACTTTTCATAGTCCCCTGTCCCGCTAGCTGGGTTGTTATGGTTGATCCAAGATGACCATCCGCCCACACAGGGTGGTGGTGGTGGTGTCGTAGTAGAGTGGCTGTCGTGGCCACCTGGTTTTGTTGGTAGAGCACTGGTCGACTTAGCATTGGCATCAGTTCCAGATGTGGTGGGTGCCGGTGTAGCTGAAACAAAATCCTGACAGTGAAGATTTTTTTCTTTGATTCATAGATCAAAATTATCAATTAAATGCTTTTTTTTAAACATAGGCACTGCAAAGCAGAGCATCCCCTCACAAAAAAGCCAGCAAACAACTTTGATCTCAGTATAATTTATTACTTCTATCACATACGAAATTTCCCACTCACTCAAACACTCAACATGGGCTTTACTATATCCCCTCCAATTTCTTTGTTCGGGGAAAAAAAAAAAAATTAAAGCTCAGTATTTAACTGCAGATGGTAGCACAGCTTACAAACCTGGACATCCACAGAAGAACCGTGCCTTGTAATCAGAGCACGCCAATGGATAATTGTCAGCATTGTTACATATAAGTCCCTGATCAGGGTAGCAGGTTAAGATCTCCCCAGAACTATAGCTAGGAATATCTCCAGCCACAGCATGGCACTCAACCTTAGTGATGTTCCCACCAGGACAGAACTGGGCCTTTTCTGAAGCAGTCATCTTTTCATAGTCTCCTAGAGCACCCTGTTTTAGTGGACTGTTATTATTGATCCAGGCTGACCATTTCTCTACACACTGAGGGGCAGGGGCATGGGTTGGAGTGGCAGAGGGGGTTGAGGTTGATCCATGGCCAGTTACCACTGTCATTGGTGATGCTGTATTACAAATTACCAATAGTGCAATTTTCAGTATTATAACATTCTTTAACAAATAACTGAGATATTTTGCTACTTAAGCAAGACCAAGTAACACTTAATCCAAAATATTTTCAATGATCAGTTACACATTTCCAATGATCAATTACACACACACACAATATTTCTGTATCATCATTCATATCCACTGTAAACAATACAACCAAAAATCCCTGTCTGATTGGACAAGAATTTTACCTTTGCATCCAATCAGCTGCCAGCGAAGGCCAATTCCACCCTGCCAGCGCTCAGGAACAATTCTGACGTATTTAGCAACAAAAGGATTCACTGTGTGTGTGGAGGTGGTTGCTGAGTCAAAGTTACCCGAGAAGACCTAGGAAGATAAGATTTAGTGAGACAAAATTTTACTCAAAACCCCAGTATGAGTACATACAATTAGAGTCATAAAACTTTAAGTTATCATGACCTGATTTTTGTTCAGCTATCTGTAAGAAAGTGAAGCTGTTCTAGTTTTTTTTTACCTTCCTTTGTCCTTCTTCCTGGTAGAAAGTAAAGTTTGTTCCATCCATGGAATACATCAGATAGTATGCGGTCACCCAATTCTGTTGACCATCAAGGCCACGAGTAGACACAGCGTAGATGATCTCAGGATTTGTGAAGCTGATCATCAGCCATTGGTTCTTGTCATTGGTAGCAGGGATCCACCCTCCAGTCATGGGGGCAGAGCTTGTGCTGTCGAGATGGGATCTCTGAGGGCCAGAGTCTGGGCGGAGACTGGAAGAGGCGGACAGCTGACTGTCATCCATATGGATGGGCAGTTGGGCTGAGTTTCCATCAGCACAAACTATAGAATGGTGAACAAAAAATATCTCAGTATTCACAGTACAACTTTTTCTTTCACATGATGTTTGTTATTAGAAGGTAATTGATATTTTGTAAAAGACATGAAAAGCTACAACTGAAGAAACTTTATAATTGTTATGTTATTATTCTGGGGAGTTATTTTAGGGAGTTATAAAATTTCTTCATACCCAGTGGTGCAGTGGGTTTGGGTGTGTTTGTTCCCACACTGATGGAGGTGGAAGGTACAGGGGTCTCATTAGAGCCTGGAGTCACTGCAGCTAGGATAAATAAAGCAAAGATTTATTATTCTATTTACATAAACCTAAAATACATACCCATATCAGAAAATCAATACCAATCCTTGTCCATATACAGTAAACACACTTAATAGTGACCACATTTATAATGAATTGGCATGTAGAGGGAATGGATATCCGTTCCCCTTTGTTTTAAAATATAATGTGAACTTAATGGATATAACCAATTACGTTTCTAACAAAGCAAAATTGTCCATCTGTGGCACTTCATTATAAGCATTTTTTATAGTACAAGACTTGAATGGATCATTATAAGTAATGTGAGACATAGATTTCTCTAGTTTGTTTTGAGACAAAAAGGTTAAGATTATATCACTACAAGTCTGGCTGTTTTGAAATGAAAATATTCACATGGAACACATGGTTGTGAATGTTATAAACACAAGTTGCATGCAAATACGAACTGGTTGACTAAATATTCTTAATTTAACACTTACTGCAGATGTCACAGTAGTATCTGATCTTGTAATCAGTGCAAGGCATGGGGAAGTTATCAGCATCATTACACTGCAGACCCACAGTGGTGTCACATGTCAAGATCTCCCCACTGGAATATGATGGAGCATCCATTCCCACACTGTAACACTCAACCTTCGTGACAGACCCACCTCGGCAGAACCCTGTCTTATCTGTGTATTCTTTGGGGGTGAGCTCCTTGTCCCCTGGGAATGTGCCTCCAGGGTGGTTGACATTGGACCAGTTGGACCAGTAAGTGGCACAAGTGGTGACCACTACTCCTGGTGTAGTGGTTGGAGTGGGTCCTGTTGTGGTGGGTAAGGTCTCCATTTCTGTGACTAGTATAGTGCTACCTTGGCTATCTGTCACTGGATGTCCGTATTTATCTGTTTTAGGGAAAAGAAGGGGGTTTCCAAACTTATCTGTTTTTGGTACTGCCGTTGGTTTGGCTTGGTTTCCTGGTGCAGGTACCATCACTGTAACCATCTCTGTATGTCCATTGACATCTGTCACAGGTCTGCCAAAAGCATCTGTTTTGGGTTCCAAAACTGGATTGCCTTGTTCATCCGTCTTGGGAACCAGCATTGGTGTGTTTGTGCCTTGTGGAATTGGTTCCAACACTGTAACCATTACTGTGTGTCCATTGACATCTGTAACTGGTTTGCCAAAAGCATCAGTTTTTGGTACCAGCAATGGGTTTCCAAATTCGTCAGTCTTTGGTCTAGCAGTAGGAGTGCCTTGTGGTTCAGTGACTGGTTCCAACACAGTAACCATGATAGTGTTCTTGTTTTGGTCTGTAACTGGCTGACCATAGATGTCTGTCTTTGGTACAAGGATTGGATTTCCATGTTCATCAGTCTTTGGAACAAGCATTGGTGTGCCCTGTCCATGTGGAATAGGTTCTAATATTGTCACCATCACAGTGTTTCCATTGGCATCTGTGACTGGTTTTCCAAAGGCATCTGTTTTTGGAACAAGTACTGGGTTACCAAACTTGTCAGTTTTTGGTGCTGCTGTTGGTACACCCTGTGGTTCAGTTACTGGCTCCAATACTGTCACCATAATTGGTTTACCATTGGCATCTGTTACTGGTATACCAAAAGCATCTGTCTTGGGCTCAAGCACTGGATTTCCAAACTTGTCTGTTTTTGGTACTGCCGTTGGTTTGGCTTGGTTTCCTGGTGCAGGTACCATCACTGTAACCATCTCTGTATGTCCATTGACATCTGTCACAGGTCTGCCAAAAGCATCTGTTTTGGGTTCAAGAACTGGATTTCCCTGTTCATCTGTTTTAGGAACCAGCATTGGTGTGTTTGTGCCTTGTGGAATTGGCTCCAACACTGTAACCATCACAGTGTTTCCATTGACATCTGTAACTGGCTGGCCAAAGGCATCAGTTTTTGGTACCAACAATGGGTTTCCAAATTCATCAGTCTTGGGTCTAGCAGTGGGTGTGCCTTGTGGTTCAGTGACTGGCTCCAACACTGTTACCATGATGGGTTTACCACTGGCATCTGTTACTGGTTTACCAAAAGCATCTGTCTTAGGTTCAAGCACTGGGTTTCCAAACTTGTCTGTCTTGGGTACTGCGGTTGGCTTGGACTGATTACCTGGTACTGGTACTAACACTGTAACCATCTCTGTGTGTCCATTTTTATCTGTCAATGGTTGACCATATGTGTCAGTTTTGGGTACCAACAATGGGTTTCCAAATCTATCAGTCTTTGGTACAAGCATTGGGGTACTTTGGCCCTCTGGGTTTGGTACAAGCACAGTGACCATTTCTGTATGTCCATTGATGTCAGTCACTGGTTTGCCATAAGTATCAGTTTTGGGTACAAGGACAGGGTTACCAAATCTATCAGTCTTTGGCACAAGCATTGGAGTACTTTGGCCCTCTGGGTTTGGTACAAGCACAGTGACCATTTCTGTATGTCCATTGATGTCAGTCACTGGTTTGCCATAAGTATCAGTTTTGGGTACCAAAATTGGTTTTCCAGATTCATCAGTCTTTGGCACCAACATAGGAGTGCTCTGTCCATTTGGATTGGGAACAAGCACTGTGACCATCTCTGTATGTCCATTGACATCTGTCATTGGTTTGCCATAAGTATCAGTTTTAGGCACTAATACTGGATTGCCAAACTTGTCTGTTTTTGGTACAGCGGTGGGCACACCCTGTGGTCCTTTTATGGGCTCCAAAACAGTGACCATTACAGTATTTCCATTCTTATCAGTAACAGGTTTACCATATGCATCTGTTTTTGGTACCAGAAGTGGGTTTCCAAACTTGTCAGTGATAGGGACAGCCGTTGGAGTGCCCTGTGTCTCCTTGACAGGTACCATGATAGTATGTCCATCCTTGTCTGTCACTGGCTTATGGTAAGAGTCTGTCAGTGGCTCAAACTTTGGTGTGGCAGCTGGTTCTGTTGTTGGACCACCACAATTTACACCTTTAGGTTCACATAACACCCTTATTTCATAATCATAACACTGTCCACCATGAGCTGTCTGCTTCGTGGCATCACATTTCAGTCCACCATGATTCACATCACAAATCACTCCACTCTGCCCAGACTCCATGACAGACAACCCAGTGATACTGTCACGACACTCTATGGCTGTGATCTCGTCTGTGTGGCAGAATCGCCATTCCTTCTCTAGTTCTGACAATAGTTCCACCTCACCATTGTTATCTGGAGCATGACCGTTCATCCATACCGTCCAACCACACACATCCACAGTCTTGGTGGTGCTACCTTCATAGTGGCCACCTGGTCGAGTGGGGCCAGTGGTGGTGACATTGCTACAGTCACAGTACACCCTTGTTTCATAGTCCATACACTTCTTATCTGTCTGTAGTGCATTCTTACACCTCAACCCACGAATTCTGTCACAGGACAGGGTCTCATTGGTCCTGTCGGAGGGAATGTGTCCCTCAGCAGTGCGGCATTCAATCTTGGTCATGATGTCATACCCACATGTCTTCTCTCGGATGGCTGCCATGGATTCAATGTCCCCTGCGAATGGCTTGTCAGGTTTCATGACAGATGGATTGTCCATGTTAATCCAGTCAGACCAACCACAAATGTTGGCCTTTGCTGAAGGTGGAGTGGTAGTTATTCTCGGACTTTGAGTACCTGAATCAAGAGATGCAAGTTAATGCCTTTTATTCAATTAATTCAAATCTCAAAAGTCTATTTCTTTTAAATGTTTAGAAATTAAATGAATTATTTTCTAGATTCTCTTTGCCTAGTATATCATATTGCAGAAAACAATAACGGAACCTAACTTTAGTACCAACTTTAAATCTAATTTAAGGCTCTTATACCATGGTACTTTGATTTTTGAAAAACAATGCATTGACTACTGTTGATAAATATTGAATAGTATTCAATAGCACTCTGTAACACTTATATACATGTGACACTCAGCAATTCTTCATCATAAAGTCATAATTATGATGTGACATCATGCTGTTTTTGTCATTTTAACTTCAATTGAGATAAATCAGTTCAAGTGTTCAGATGTGTTTTCATGTATCTGAACCATGAGTCACTAAATCATTTGTTACTTTTTAGGATTACCTTTTCATCTCCTATCAAATCCTCTACTTTAATTTCCACATACTTCGCAATGAAAGATACTTAATGATCTATAATCCAACTTTCAAAATTTTATGTTTATTTCACTTACTTGCACAAGGGCAGTAGAATCGGACTTCATAATCGCGACAATGACCATTATTCTCCCAGTTGAGACACTTAAATCCGGAGTTGATATCACAAGTGGTTCTCTGGCCTGCCTGCAAGCTGGCAACTTTTGTCTCGACATCTCGGCACTCAATCTGGACCGGTGAGGAACAGAACTGGTGAAGAGTGCGAATCTTTGAAATGGTTTCTAGATCTCCATCTCCACTTAAAGGTGTATCCATATTGATCCAGTAGGTCCATTCACAGTCAGGGTGTTTCACTGGGTTGGCTGAAATGATGACAAAAGAAGACGTATAATTGGAGTGGAGTTTGTTACAACTTTTTTTTTATATTTTGTATTAGATTTTGCACTTATCAGGTACATGTGTATAATTATATGGAGGAAGGATGCATAACAGATTTTCAGGTAACTTTAAATTTCATATCTAACAACATGTTAAAGGATCCTTACGTTGCATACATTTAAATGAATGGTAATGCAGCCTTAATCATGTGAACAGATAAGTTTGCTTACCTCAATTTTTATTTACCTTGTATGGGGCAGTGAATGGTGACAGAACCATAATCATGTGCTAGGTGAGTTTGAGTTTACATACTGTATATGCTATCTGAAGTTGGACTGGGAATGGTGACACAACCTTAATTGTGTACAAGTGAGTCAACATTTTCATATACCTGGAGTGGAACCAGGAGTACCTGATGTCGGACTGGGAATGGTAACACAGCTTTAATCACATGTAAAGACAAGGTCAATATATCAAGATTATGTTTATCTGGAGTGGAACCAGTAGTACCTGGTGTTGGACTGGGAACTGTGACACGACCTTAATCATGTGTACAGGTGAGTCAACATATCAAGATTTTTATTTACCTGGAGTGGAACCAGGAGTACCTGGTGTGGGATTGGTAATGGTGACTCGACCTTAATCATGTGTACAGGTTATTTTTCTTATTCCTATTTACCTGGTGTGGGATTGGTAATGGTGACATGACCTTAATCGTGTGTACAGGTCAGTTTTTTTTTATTCATTTTACCTGGTGTTGGACCAGGAGTGGTCTTACAGCTTTCATCATGTGTACAGGTAACTGTATTGTTGAAGCAGTGACAGGTGGAACATTCATCATAAGGGTTAGTCCAGGTCTCCATAGGCTGCAATATGTAAAAAAGTTTCAAACACATAATTTTCTACACAATACAGTAGATTCCTTATTTAACATGAATACTTAATATAGTGATATGCCTCTTAGATGACATATCACAAGGACATAATTCATGGGTGGACAGTTGATCAATGGATTTTATATGGATTTCAGTTTCAAAATTAAAAGCAAGTATTAAATTTATTTGCTGTTTCTCGTGAAATTATAAGGTAATTAATTCTTGCATGCAGTAAGGAATCTAAGTTTTCATATATAAATGCTGTAAAAACAAAAGCACCTTTTTTTTAATTATTTCTTTCCACTCCCTTTATACATTGAAAACAAGGTAAAAAATATTAAATAAACTGAGATTTCTGTGAGTAACTTACACTAGCAATGGTTCCATTCTGCATTCTACAAGGACACTGGGTCTGTGGGACACAGGTATTCTTGTCCTTCAACTTCTCGCCGGGTCGACAGGTCAGACCTGCTGGTTTACAGTAAGGCACACAAGAATCAGTTGTTTGACCTCCACAGGCCACGGACTGACGAGAGAGGACATCACACAGGTCACTACAGCGGTAGGGGCAGGCCTCATAAACCTCACCAGGGGCACAGATGGCTAAACAATGAAAATTTAGATGATAAACAATCGATAAATCTTATCCAAAAGAAAAGATTCGTATAAAATTTTTACTTCAGTTTGTAAATGTATTTCTGCTAAACTATAAAAGCATGGTGTTTATAGCAAAGTTGTTGATTTTTAGGAATCTTACTGAATTTCTGTAATCAGGTGATAAAAATAATATTTCCAAATCTCATTTGAAAGAAAAAAAAAAACAAACAAAACTATTTCCTAAATTATCCACTGGATCTGAAAAAAATATCTGTAATAGTTATTCTGAACTGCCTATAATGAAAAAAAAAATATTTTGCAGTTCAAACAATTGTAGAATTTTTAAATTTGAAGACTTACGAGTTGTTTGGTGTACAACGGCAGCTGTTGGGGAAGTCAGGAGGTCAGGATTACCTAGGAAACAAAGATCAAAGGTTAGACAGATCCTGCTTTAATAAATGTTCTCAAACTTATAACAAAATCAACCAAAAAATCAAAACTTGCTCATATTATACATTGATTTTTCTGTGTCAGAAATAATTTACTTTTAATTAGTTAATTTTTTAATTCCATTTAACATAAATTTTTCAAATTTTTAAAATATTTATGCAAAAAAAGTGCCTGCACTTACAATTGTCAGCCCAGCATAAGACTCTGACTTCATAGTCATAACATCGGCCCGAGAGCTGGTCTCGGTTGTAACAACGGAGACCATTTCTAGCATCACAAGTTACACTCTCCTGCCCTGCAATGGCTACTGGGGTCTTGCTGTCTGCCACACGACACTCAATCTGCCTGATCTCCTTACAGAGTCCATATTTAGACTTGAGGTCATAAATGGACTCGAAATCACCTGAGTTCAGAGAGGCCGAGGGACTGTTAGAGTTCAGCCAGGAAGACCAGCCGCATTGTTTGAAGGATGGAGTAATGGTGGGGGTGGAATCTGGTGGAACAGATCCTGGGAAATATTTGGAAAATAAAATAAAGTATGAAACTAAGGAAATTATCAATAAAATCTCTAGAAAATAAAACCTGAGAATGATTAAAAGTGAAACAAACTTTATAAATCTGCATATCCAAAATTACAACTGTCATATATTGATTTCTATTCAAATAATCCTTCATTCTTTATTCTATTTCCATTTTTTGAAATATCAAATCTTAACATAATACTTAGATAATATAGCTTACCCTCCTCGCATTGACAGAAGTATCTGATTTTGTAATCGGAGCAAGTCACTGGGAAGTTGTCAGCGTTAACACAAGAGAAGCCCTTCTGAAGGTTACATGTCATTACTTCACCGGAGCTATAGCTGGGAATTCCATCAGATGTCATACACTCAATCTTGGTGACATTTCCACCTTTACAGAAATCGCTGAGCTCTTCTGGAGTCATTTTTTCGAAATCACCTGTGCCAAGGTCAGGTTTGTCTCGGTTGAGATAGGGTGACCAGTGACTCATTGAGCATCTCTTCAAAACAGAGTGACCAAAAATGTCTGTCTCTGGTTTCAGTGTAGGTGTAGACTGAGATGCTGGCAAGGGCACCATCTGAGTATGTCCATGTTCATCTGTGTATGGTCTTCCATATTCATCAGTCCTAGGAACCATGATGGGTTTTCCAAATTGATCAGTCTCTGGAGCAGGAGTTGGTGTTCCCTGGTATCCTGGTAGAGGCACCATTTCAGTTCTTCCAAACTTATCTGTATATGGTCTTCCATACTCATCAGTTCTGGGCACTAATATTGGATTACCAAACTGATCAGTCATTGGTGAAGGAGTGGGCTTGTTTTGGGTGGCTGGTAGTGGTACCATGACAGTGTTGCCATGTTCATCTGTGTATGGCTGTCCGTACTCATCTGTTTTAGGAACAAGAATGGGATTTCCAAATTTATCAGTTTGTGGGGATGGTGTTGGTTTCTGTTGCTGCATTGGCAATGGTACCATAATGGTATGTCCCTGAGCATCTGTCATTGGTTTTCCATAGGAGTCTGTTTTTGGTACCATGATTGGGTTGCCATGCTCGTCTGTCTGAGGAGCCAGAGTTGGAACTCCTGCTGTCTGAGGTACTGGCACCATAATGGTATTTCCATGTGCATCAGTCATGGGTTTATTGTAGGAGTCAGTCTTTGGCTCAAAGAGAGCAGGTCCAGCTGTCATATCAGTGTGTACTTTTGGAGTTGGAAATTTTTGACTCTCTGGCAGTGGAACCATCATTGTATTGCCTTGTTCATCTGTCATAGGTTTACCATAGGAATCTGTCTTTGGTACCATCACTGGATTTCCAAATTTATCTGTCATTGGTGCTGGGGTGGGAGTTCCATGTACATCAGGGACTGGGACCATTACTGTGTTACCATGCTCATCAGTAAAAGGATGGCCATATTCATCTGTCTTAGGCACAAGAATTGGATTACCAAATTTGTCTGTTTTAGGAGCAGGAGTTGGAAGACCTTGTGTTGCTGGTTTAGGTACCATGATAGTATGACCATTCTCATCTGTCATAGGATGGCCATAGGAGTCTGTCTTTGGAACCAAGATGGGTTGTCCAAATTCATCTGTTTCAGGAGCTGGGGTTGGCTGAGTCTGACTGTATGGTTTTGGGACAAGTATAGTGTGACCTTGTTCATCTGTCATTGGTTTGCCATAGGAGTCAGTCTTTGGTACAAGCACAGGATTTCCAAACCGGTCTGTCTCTGGCACTGGCATTGGGGTATGCTGTTTCACAGGAGCTGGAACAGTTACCAAGATAGTGCTTCCATGTATATCAGTCATTGGTTTGCCATAGGAGTCAGTCTTTGGAACAAGGATTGGTCTTCCTTGAGCATCAGTAAGTGGTTCTAGAGTGGGTTGTCCCTGGTAATGTGGCTTAGGAACCATCTCTGTTTGACCATTCTTATCTGTGTATGGTCTGCCATATTCATCTGTCCTTGGCACAAGGATGGGGTTACCAAACTCATCTGTTTCTGGTACTGGTGTTTGCATCTCATGATGATAAGGAGGAGCAGGCACCATTATAGTATTTCCATGTTCATCAGTGAATGGCTTGCCATATTCATCTGTCTTTGGTACAAGGACTGGGTTTCCAAACTTGTCTGTCTGTGGCACAGGTGTAGGCACTCCTTGTGTCTCGGGCAAAGGAACCATGATTGTATGACCATTCACATCTGTCATAGGTTTTCCATAAGAATCAGTCTTTGGAACTAAGATTGGATTTCCATGTTCATCAGTTTGTGGTTTTGGTGTTGGCAGTCCCTGAGTTGCTGGCAGTGGCACCATGATGGTATTACCATTGGCATCTGTCATTGGTTTTCCATAAGAATCTGTCTTAGGCACAAAGATGGGATTTCCAAATTCATCAGTCTGTGGTGCTGGTGTTGGTGAACCCTGGTGATATGGTTTTGGCACCATCACTGTGTTTCCTTTAGCATCTGTGTATGGCTTGCCATATTCATCAGTCTTGGGAACAAGTATT
This sequence comes from Saccostrea echinata, assembly GCF_033153115.1. Classification (NCBI taxonomy): domain Eukaryota; kingdom Metazoa; phylum Mollusca; class Bivalvia; order Ostreida; family Ostreidae; genus Saccostrea; species Saccostrea echinata. The sequence goes on along the minus strand of NW_026889765.1, from coordinate 16,801,435 downwards.
GGGTTTCCAAATGCATCTGTTTCTGGTATAGGAGTTGGTTTGTCTTGTCCTGCTGGCACAGGAACCCACTGTGTATGTCCAAACTTGTCTGTATAAGGTTTGCCATATTCATCTGTCCTTGGCATGAGAACTGGATTGCCATATTTATCTGTCTTGGGGGCAGGAGTGGGCTGGCTTTGTTTTTCTGGCAGTGGCACCATCTGTGTATTTCCAAATTCATCAGTATATGGTCTTCCATATTCATCAGTTCTAGGTACAAGGATTGGGTTTCCAAAGGCATCTGTCTGTGGTTTTGGAGTAGGTATTCCTTGTGTTTCAGGAAGTGGCACCATCTGGGTCTTTCCAAACTCGTCTGTGTATGGTTTGCCATATTCATCTGTACGTGGAACCAGTATTGGGTTTCCAAATGCATCTGTTTGTGGTTTAGGTGTAGGTATACTCTGGGTTTCATAAAGGGGCACCATTTGGGTATGTCCTAATGCATCTGTGTATGGTTTTCCATATTCATCAGTTCTTGGCACCAGAATGGGGTTTCCAAACTTGTCTGTCTGAGGCTTTGGTGTAGGTTTGCTTTGTTTTTCAGGAAGTGGAACCATCTGAGTGTTTCCAAATTCATCAGTGTATGGTCTTCCGTACTCATCTGTTCTTGGAACCAAGATGGGATTTCCAAATTTATCTGTCTGTGGAATAACTATAGGAGTGTTCTGTTGACCAGGCAGTGGTACCATGATAGTGTGACCATGTTCATCAGTCATAGGTTTACCATAGGAGTCAGTCTTTGGAACCAAGATAGGATTGCCAAATTCATCTGTTTGTGGTGAAGGTGTTGGACTACCTTGAGTGGCTGGTTTGGGAACCAATATTGTGTGTCCCTGGGCATCAGTCATTGGTTTTCCATAAGAATCTGTCTTTGGCACAAGAACTGGGTTACCAAATCTATCTGTTTCTGGAATTGGTATGGGAGTACTCTGGCCATCTGGCAGAGGGATAAGAATGGTGCTTCCAAATTTATCTGTCATTGGTTTGTTATAAGAGTCTGTTTTATGAATAAAGATAGGATTTCCAAACCTATCTGTCTGAGGACTGGGGGTAGGTAAACCTTGTGTGGCAGGTAAAGGCACCATGATTGTATTACCATGCTCATCTGTCATTGGTTTACCATAAGAATCGGTCTTTGGTACCAAAATTGGATTTCCGTGTTCATCTGTTTGTGGTGCTGGAGTTGGCAGTCCTTGAGTGGCTGGAAGTGGCACCATAATGGTATTACCATGTTCATCAGTCATGGGTTTACCATAGGAATCAGTCTTTGGTACCATGATAGGATTTCCATGCTCATCTGTCTGTGGGGCAGGCGTTGGCAAACCTTGAGTATATGGCTGGGGAACCATTATTGTATTACCATGTTCATCTGTCATTGGTTTTCCATAGGAGTCGGTTTTGGGTACCAAAACAGGTCGACCTTGTTTGTCAGTTACTGGAGCAGGGGTTGGCCTACTTTGTCCCTCAGGCAGTGGTACCATCACTGTCTGTCCAAAAACATCTGTAAAGATTTTACCATATTCATCAGTCTTAGGTATCAGTATTGGTCTTCCAAACTCATCAGTTTGTGGTGATGGAGTTGGTTTGCCTTGTGTGTATGGTACAGGGATCAACACAGTGCTGCCATGTTCATCTGTGTAGGGTCTACCATATTCATCAGTCTTGGGCACCAGAACTGGATTTCCTTGTTTGTCTGTCTGTGGCACAGGCACAGGGGTCTGTTGTGTTCCTGGCAGTGGTACCATGATTGTATGACCCTGAGCATCTGTCATTGGCTTGCCATAAGAATCAGTCTTAGGTACCATGATTGGATTACCATGTTCATCAGTTTGTGGTGCCACAGTTGGGACATACTGCTCAGATGGCAGTGGCACCATAATGGTGTGACCCTGCTCATCTGTCATTGGTTTACCATATGAATCTGTCTTTGGTACCAGAATTGGATTACCATGTTCATCTGTGGCTGGTGCTGGTGTTGGAGAACTCTGCAAATAAGCCAATGGTACCATCACTGTATTTCCATGTTCATCAGTGTATGGTTTTCCATATTCATCTGTCTTAGGTACCAATATGGGTTTTCCAAATTTGTCTGTCTGTGGCGATGGAGTTGGCTGACCATGTGTGGCTGGTACTGGTACCATTACTGTGTTACCATGTTCATCAGTGTATGGTTTACCATATTCATCTGTCTTAGGCACTAGTATTGGGTTTCCATGTGCATCTGTCTGGGGGGCTGGTGTTGGACTCTGTTGTTTTCCTGGTAGAGGCACCATGATTGTATGACCCTGAGCATCTGTCATCGGCTTGCCATAAGAATCCGTCTTAGGTACCATGATTGGATTACCATGTTCATCAGTCTGTGGTGCTACAGTTGGAACATACTGCTCTGATGGCAATGGCACCATAATGGTGTGACCTTGCTCGTCTGTCATTGGTTTACCATATGAATCTGTTTTGGGTACGAAGATTGGATTACCATGTTCATCTGTGGCAGGTGCTGGCGTTGGAGAACTCTGTGTATATGGTACTGGCACCATCACTGTGTTACCATGCTCATCTGTATATGGTTTTCCATATTCATCTGTTTTGGGTACCAATATAGGTTTTCCAAATTTATCTGTCTCTGGTGCTGGTGTTGGTGTGCCTTGTACATAAGGAAGTGGCACCATTTGGGTGTTACCATGTTCATCAGTGTATGGTTTGCCATATTCATCAGTCCTAGGCACCAGTATGGGGTTCCCTTGAGCATCAGTCTGGGGAGATGGAGTTGGCTGACCATGTGTTGCTGGGACAGGTACCATCTCTGTGTTACCATGCTTATCTGTGTATGGTCTACCATATTCATCAGTTCTAGGAACCAGTATTGGATTACCAAACTTGTCAGTTTCTGGTGCAGGAGTTGGCAGACCATGAGTGGCTGGTAGAGGTACCATAATGGTTTTTCCATTTTCATCTGTCATTGGTTTACCATATGAATCTGTTTTCGGTACCATAATTGGATTACCATGTTCATCTGTAGCAGGTGCTGGCGTTGGAGAACTCTGTGTATATGGTACTGGCACCATCACTGTATTACCATGTTCATCAGTATACGGTTTTCCATATTCATCGGTTTTTGGTACCAATATAGGTTTTCCAAATTTATCTGTCTCTGGTGCTGGTGTTGGTGTGCCTTGTACATAAGGAAGTGGCACCATTTGGGTGTTACCATGTTCATCAGTGTATGGTTTGCCATATTCATCAGTCCTAGGCACCAGTATGGGGTTCCCTTGGGCATCAGTTTGGGGAGATGGAGTTGGCCGACTATGTGTTACTGGAACAGGTACCATCTCTGTGTTACCATGCTTATCTGTGTATGGTCGACCATACTCATCAGTTCTGGGAACCAGTATTGGATTACCAAACTTGTCAGTTTCTGGCGAAGGAGTTGGCAGACCATGAATGTCTGGTAAAGGTACCATAATGGTTTTTCCGTTTTCATCTGTCATTGGTTTACCATATGAGTCAGTCTTTGGAACCAAGATTGGGTTTCCATGTTCATCAGTTTGTGGTGCTGGAGTTGGTGTTCCCTGATACTCGGGCAATGGAACCATTATTGTGTGGCCCTGCTCATCTGTCATTGGTTTTCCATAACTGTCTGTCTTTGGCACCAATATTGGGTTTCCATTTTCATCTGTTTGAGGAGCTGGAGTGGGTGTGTTTTGATTAAACGGTATTGGAACCATTTCAGTTTCACCATATACATTTGTATAAGGTCTACCATATTCATCAGTCCTTGGGACCAGCACAGGTTTACCAAATTTGTCAGTCACTGGTACTGGTGTTGGTTTTTCCTGGGTTTGTGGCAAAGGAACCATCACTGTGTGTCCCTGAGCATCAGTGTATGGCTTGCCATATTCATCAGTCTTTGGCACCAAGATTGGATTTCCGTATTTATCTGTCTGAGGACTGGGGGTAGGCAAACCTTGTGTGGCAGGTAATGGCACCATGATTGTATTACCATGCTCATCTGTCATTGGTTTACCATAAGAGTCGGTCTTTGGTACCAAAATAGGATTTCCGTGTTCATCAGTTTGTGGTGCAGGTGTTGGCTGTCCTTGAGTGGCTGGAAGTGGCACCATGATGGTATTACCATGTTCATCTGTCATGGGTTTGCCATACGAGTCAGTTTTGGGGACAAGGATGGGGTTTCCTTGCTCATCTGTGACAGGTGCTGGTGTTGGGGTTACATGAATGTAACCTATGGGTATCATCTGGGTTCTACCATGCTCATCTGTATAGGGGTGGTGGTAGGCATCAGTCCTGGGAACCAAGATAGGATTTCCAAACTGGTCCGTCACTGGTACATACATACCATGGTATGCAGGTTTGGTTGCTGTAAAAAAAAATCAGAATGAATGTGAAAAACTGAGTACATACAGCTCTGAAATAGATTTTCAAATCCCTGTTTACGAGAAGTCACTTTCTCACACATAACAATATCACAAATTGCTTAATAAATTAATAAAAATTTTCTATCTTTATAGATACAGTGGCTGCAACGTTATTGTTGACAAACCAATCGTGAAGAATCGTTTGTGTAACATGCGTGATCGTTCGTGTAACGTGAGAGATCGTTCGTGTATCAGACTCAATCGTTTGCGGTTTTAATCATGAGTGATCGTGCATTAAGAAACATGCAAATTCCTTTTGTAAGTTTTTATCAGAATGTTATTTGTTAAACAAGCATTTTCTGGTCTGTTTCTTTTTTTAAATAAAATAAATGAAGTGCGATTTACATAATTGAACGAACCAATATCACTAGTAAATAAGCAATATAGTAAGCCGTACATTATTGTATTCTCTTCAATTATATAGTGTTACCTTTAATGGTAAACCGTATTTTAGATGTATTACGATTTTTTTCTTTGATGTTAATTATGTTTACTGCTAAATGTGGTCAAGATATTTTTTATATCAAAAAGTATAATTTTACAAGATAATAATTATAATAATAAGTCCCATTGCTTTATTTACATAATATTCAGTCGGCGAATGTGCACGACATGATTGTTGGGGTTACTTTTATCCGTGTTTATCTCTGAAACTTACTTTATTTCTATAATTTCTGCATATGATTTGTATAACAATTGTTAATTTTAGAAATTCACAATGGAAAGATGGATATATTTTAAATTCATTTTTATGTTTTTTTTAAAAATCTTATCCCCCTTACTGCATATCATAAAATCCAATAGAATCAAAACTCATGGCCCATCTATATCATCTGATAAAACGTGTAGCAATCGATCATGAAATACATTTTTACATATCGATCGAAAAGAAAAAAATCAATTTTCCTAAGTCAGAAATACATGTATATAAAAATAAATATATATTTGTAAATTAAAATTTATTATAACTAATAAGTCTTATTTAGTTTCAAAAATATCCATTTTAAAATATTTTTCTCATTTTCCAAACTCGATGAATAGTATCAATAATTATTTGATCAATAATAAATAAGTATTAAGCCTTATTTCATTTTCAAAATATTCACTCCTAAATATTTTTAACTATTTTGTGTGAAGAATCATGCACTTGCGTTAGCAATCATGAAAGATTGTGTAACGTGGAGAATCGTGTGCGTGAAGGATCGTTCATTAAACAGGATTAATCATGCATTAATCGTGCAGAATCGTTCGTGTAATGTGATCGTTCGTGTAAGTTGTCAACAATAAAGTTGCAGCCACTGTAATTGATAATAATTTATTAAGATCTGCTTGCTATAACAATATTGGTGCCACTACACCAAACACCAAATCCCCTAACCACACAATTTTTATCCGTAATTTTTATGTAAGATACGTACGCAAGCATGCTTGGTGACAAGTGTATCTGATCATGTAGTCCTGGCACTGTACGGGGAAGTTGTCGCTATTCAGACAAACTGAGCCGAGGTCCTTATCACAGATCATCTTGTCTCCCGTACTGTAGCTAGGAATCATACCATCCACTGCCACGCACTCCACCTTCTTAATGTAGCTGCCAAGCTCCGCAGGACAGAACCTTAATTATTTGAAAAATAATTACTATAGAAATTCATTTTTAAAAAGTTCAAAAATTACATTGATTTGCTATAAGCCTCTGTGATCCAGTTGGAAATGAGAGTAAAAGAGTAAAATATCGATTTCATAAAAGTTTCAAGCATTTGTATTTTTAGTAGGGATGTCAATTTTGTCAATAATTCATATTCGAATATTCAATGAAAATATTTGAATATATTCGAATATTCGATATAATAAATAAAATAAATAATATCTGGTTTATTTTAAATATGCATCATCCTACTCTCATGAAAGGTTTAGCGTAGTTATTCTTATATTGAAAGTAAAATTGTAAGAAGACTTTTGTAGGTTTACAATAAGGAATTTTATTTGATATTTGTCTATTTTTGAAATAACTAATTGATTTACATGTAAATGCAGACAAATATAATTTTAACAAATGATACATGTGTTTTTATAGTAGCTCCAACTGAGAAACCAGTCGCCTTACCAAAGGCTAGATAGTCAAATACTGTCTAGATTTCAATACGTGTTATTAATTACTGATAACAATTATCAGCCCTAAATATGGCTGAAATATTGCCGACTCGGCGTAAAACAACAATAATCAATCATAATAAAATATAATCTTTGAAACAATGTTTTTAAAATATAGACAAATATTTCGTTTTGTATCGTATTTAAAGCATTATTTAATTCTTTAACACCTTACTCAAAACAAAATAATTTAGTAGTTCTATAAGAAAAGAAAGTAGTGAAAGAAATCAGGCAAACGAAATTGATAGCTAGTAAATTAAACAGGGATAATTCCAACAATGTTTTAATCAAAATTTATTTATTACAGCACAGGAAATCTGAAAAACACCTAATATTCGAATCTTAAATTCATATTCGAATATTAACTTATCGAATGAATATTTGAATGTTCGAATATTCGTTGACATCCCTTATTTATAGTAGAAATAACAAACATATATAAGAATAAAAAATAATTTCTTTTCACTATTTGGCAATGAGGATCACAATGTTCACAATTTTATGAATCTTGACATTTATTAATTATGTTTCTGAAATATTTTTCTCCAGACATAAGCAAAGAGGCATTTTAACATTAATATGCTATAGTCATTTGCCTTACATCCCTGGCCAGAATTTCCCTAATCATTGTCCTACATACCTGGCAAGTTCTGCTCCAGTCATGGCCTCTTTGTCTCCATCTCCAATATAAGGCTTGTCTCTGTTGATCCAAGGGGACACCTTATCCTGCTCCACACACTTGGTGGTGGTGGGTAGAGTGCTGGTAGACTGGGTGGGGCTTGTTGTGGGGGTACTGGTGGTGGTAGAAGTGGTGCTAGTAGTTGTAGTGGTTTCTGAAGTTCAAACATTTAAATAAATCAGTTTGTCACTCAATGAACAAGTTATCCATTTCCAGAATATGGTCAGGTATATTATAGGAGGAAGAATTATTTGTTTCCACTATTACTATCAAGTATCCTCTTCTAAAATCATAGTTAAGATCAGTCTGTGGCTTTACTGCAAGAAATATAAAGAAAACATTTTTTTCAAAATAAATTAGAGACCTACCATTACAAATCACTTGACACTGGTAACGAATCCTGTAGTCTTTACACATATCTCCGAAGTTAATGCTATTATCACAGTTCAGTCCATCTCTGACGTCACAGGTTAGAATCTGATTGGTGTCAAACCATGGCTGCCCATCCACTGTCTCGCACTCTACACCGTTAATTATACCATTTGGACAGAAATTCTTTTTTTCTGAGGCAGTCATTTTTTCCACCTCCCCACCATTGCCTGGGCTCTGCTTGTTGATCCAGGATGACCAGAAAGTCTTGTTTTGACATTGTTCTTTCGTTGTTGATTTAGGGGTTACAGTTGATTGAGTGGACACGCCGGGGCTGGGAGTGGATCCACCAGGAGCAGGTGTAGTCACTGGCTGTGACACACCTGTAGTGGCTGAAAGAGAAGGTTTTTCTTAACTTTTGAAAATTTTTCACCAAAAATATGTGAAGGATTGTATTTCAAAAGTTAGAGTCTACACATGTAGCTTTTATAGATATTTGTTTCCTTAATATTTTTTTTCTCTAATTTTTTTTTTATTAATATACCAGGCATACAGAAAAATAGGAATAATTCTCACAAGTATTATCATCTTTTATGTTTTTTGCTTGAGACATTATGTTTGCAGATTTTTTTATTAATAGAAAGATTAAAAAAAATCAACTAGAATACATGGATTTACACTGAGCTTCCATTTACAGTAATTAATTACTACCTATTTTCTTACCTGGACATTCATCACAGAACACCCTGATCTCATAGTCCTGACACTGTGTACTCCTCTGCACCTTGTTAAAGCACAGAAGACCTTGTGTAACAAGATCACACTTAACATCCACATCACCCGCCTCATCCCACGACTTTTTGGTTCCTACGGCACGGCACTCGATGGCCTTCATGTCTGTCAAGTTACATGATCGCACAAGTGAATTCAGGTGCATTATGGTCTCATAATCGCCGGTAGCATCGGGGGTATTGGTGTTGACCCACGGTGTCCAGTACATGCAAGTGAGGGGGCCCTGACCAGCAGTTGTTGATGAGGAGGGAGGGACGGTGACAAGAGGTGAAGGAGTGAGCTGTTTACAGCCGACCAGTTCAAACCTCAGACCAATTGCCTCTCTCCACTTCAGAGGAACAATTCTAAGTGTGATATAAAAGAAAGTAAAGATCACATGCCCATTTAAAATGGAAAATAAGAAAAAAAAATCATACTTAGGTATTAAAGTAACTAGGTTTTTTGGTTTTTGGTTTTGTTTTTTTTCCCAGGAAAAAAACATCATATACTACATTGTTTATCTAATATTTATTATGCTTTCTCATCATCTTGATATTATTCTTAAATGTTCATTATTATTACATTTTCATTATTCTTCAGATACAAAATTGATTCATTCAATCTCACTGCATTATTTTTGCTGACAAGTTCGACTTAAGAAGCAAAAATCTTCTCTATCATTTGTCTACCCTTTTCGTGAAAGTCTTGGTATACAAAAATCACCTGATGAATCGTGCCACTATTTTCTGGTTAAAGACGTTGGTGACTAGATTATGGTTGTCCATGTTTCCATTGAAGGTCTGGGGCGTTTTGTCCCCTGGGCTGGAAGTTATGGGTTGGAATGATCGTCCGTCTGTGCTGTAGTACACCTGGTACTCAGTAACCCAGTAGGGGAGGTCAGAACGGCCCTGGGTTATCACACCATATACCTCTTCATTTGAAAGTAGGTCAACCTGAATCCATTGGCGATTATTGTTCACACTATGAAAAAAAAATTGACTTGAACTTAAATCTACTCAGATCTACATATACTTGCAAACAACATCTTAGACAAATTGCAAGTCTTGATCTCAAAGAAAAATTTTTAAATCATTTTATTAATAATACTAAATGAAAATTAAGTATAATTTTTTTTATAAAAATCAATTTTACAGTCAGTACTTAATACATGTATATTGAAAATATAAAAGAATCTGCAGAAATTATGCTGTAAAATTTGAGAGCATTTGACTCTTTTAAAATCTGACCTTGGTGTCCAGCCCCCGGTGAAGCTACCATCCCTGTGGCCATATAATCTGGCACGCTCTGGCCCATGGAAACCGTCCAACACGCTGGATGCTTTGAACTGAGCTTTAGAGACTATGAGTCCATTGGACAGACCCATCTTGACATCACAAACTAAAACATCAAAATGCAATACATTATAACATAGATGTACATGTATTTTTTTTTCATGTCAAAGTCCAATCAAAAATATATTTCTAGTAAATGAATTTGTCTTCTACAATTGAGAATTTTAAAGTGATACTGGATATATGGTTGAACTTTGACATAATAAATCCAATATTTGGCCCCAACCTTTGCTTCATTTTGTCTGCATTCAAACTCCACCTAGCACAAAACAATAGAATTTACTAGAGTACGATTATTTCACTACACACCTGGTGTAGCTGTTCCAGTGGGAGTAGGTTTCACAGGTGCTGTAGGATTACATCCCAGAATATTCAGCCTCATTGCTGCTCCAGCTGCAGAAGTGGATTGTGGGTAAATTCTGATGTACTGAGCCGTGATATTTCTGTTGAATAAGCTCCTCATTGGGGTATCCCCATCCTTGTTCCCAGAGAACACTTTAGGAATTCCTGCCCCAGGGATGTCAGAGTAGGGGGTGAAGGTCTTCCCATCAATGCTGGTGTAAATTGTGTAGGTCTTGACAAACTTTCTGTTGATCGTGTCTCCTTGGGTTTCTACCCCAGATATCAAAGACAATTTTCCAAGGTCAACCTGAATCCAAGGTGATGTGTCATTTGATCTGCAACAAAGAATACCAGTAAGTTACCAAATAAACCTTGTGGATAAGATCTGGAATATCAATGCAAGTCAAATACGTTGAAATTACATTACAAATCTGTTAACCATTCTACACTAACCTTGGTTGCCAAGAGAAGTCACCATAGAGACGACCTTGGTCTGGTGTGTTGGTTCCACTGTAGGAGGAGGCAGTCATCTGACTGTTCTTAATGACGTATCTATCATCCACTCCCATGTAGGACAGGCACACTGAAACAGGACATAAGACATACCTCTATATCTCGTAATACCACTGATTATAAATGTTCAAATGGGAATCAAAGTTATCTGAATGAATATTAAGCAAAACAAATATTTGATCATTTGACTCATTTACATCACTGCACATTTTTCACCAATTTGGTGAAAAATGACAAAGAAAAAAAATTATCTGGGAATTGAATTAAGATCATAGAAAAAAATTCCTTATTTTCAGAGCGTATCTGAAAATTAAGTTCTGCTGATCACCTCTTGGTACCCTGGTTGGAACACCTTGGGGAACAGGCACCAGTGGTATCATTGTTGTAGAGCCAAACCTGTCTGTGTACGGTCTACCATATTCATCTGTCTTAGGAACCAGGATTGGTTGTCCAAACTCATCAGTCATTGGTACCACAGTGGGAGCTCCGAAAGTACCTGGTTTGGGAACCATAACTGTGTTTCCATGTTCATCTGTGTAGGGCCTGCCATACTCATCAGTTTTTGGAATCAGAATGGGTTGTCCAAACTGGTCGGTTTCTGGTGCCGGAGTCGGTGTTCCCTGATAAGCTGGTTTTGGAACCATTTCTGTATTGCCATTCTCATCAGTGTATGTACTTCCATAACTATCTGTTCTTGGGACAAGGATTGGGTTTCCAAATTTATCAGTTTCTGGTGCTGGAGTGGGGAGACCATGTGTGGCTGGTTTAGGCACCCATTGTGTTCTGCCATACTCATCTGTATAAGGCTTTCCATATTCGTCAGTCCTAGGTATTAAAACAGGGTTACCAAATTTATCAGTCTCTGGTTCAGGTGTAGGTTTCTGTGGTGTGGCTGGTTTTGGAACCAGTACAGTTTTGCCCTGGCTGTCCGTATATGGTTTGCCATACTCATCAGTTCTTGGAATCAGGATAGGATTTCCAAATTCATCTGTTTCTGGAATAACCAATGGAGTGCTGCCATTTGCTGGCAATGGGACCAAAATTGTACTTCCTTCTGCATCTGTCATTGGTTTGCCATAAGAATCAGTTCTTGGGACCAAGATTGGATTACCATGTTCATCAGTGGCTGGTACTGGGGTTGGTGTAGCATGTGTTGCTGGTTTAGGTACCATTATGGTATTACCATGTTCATCTGTCATGGGCTGGCCATAAGAATCAGTCTTTGGCACCAGAATAGGATTACCAAATTTATCAGTTTCTGGTACAGGAGTGGGCTGTCCTTGTGTTGCAGGCAATGGCACCATGATAGTATTTCCATGCTCATCTGTCATAGGTTTGCCATAGGAGTCAGTCTTTGGAACCAAAATAGGACGGCCCTGTGCATCAGTCTGGGGTGCTGGTGTAGGACTTCCATGATTGGCAGGAACTGGTACCATAATTGTATTACCATGTTCATCCGTCATTGGTTTGCCATAGGAATCTGTCTTTGGTCTCAGGACAGGATTTCCAAATTTATCAGTCAAGGGTTCAGCTGTGGGCACCCCTTGTGTGGCAGGCAATGGCACCATGATGGTATTACCATGTTCATCTGTCATGGGTTTGCCATAGGAATCAGTCTTGGGCACCAGGATTGGGTTTCCATGTTCATCTGTTTGTGGAACTGGAGTGGGAGTTCCAGTTGGGGCTGGTTTGGGTACCATAATGGTGTTACCATGTTCATCTGTCATTGGCTTTCCATAAGAGTCTGTCTTTGGAACAAGAATTGGATTTCCCTGCTCATCAGTCAGAGGCACAGGAGTTGGTGTATTCTGGTTTTCTGGCACTGGAACCATTTCAGTATTTCCGTGTTCATCTGTGTATGGTTTTCCATATTCATCTGTCCTTGGCACCAGGATGGGGTTTCCAAAAGCATCAGTTTTAGGTTTGGGAGTAGGCTGACCTTGTGAATAAGGTATGGGTACCATTTCTGTGTGCCCAAACCTATCAGTGTATGGTTTTCCATATTCATCAGTCCTTGGCACTAACACTGGTATTCCAAATCTATCAGTGACTGGGTTTGGTATTGGTGTACTCTGGGGATAAGTTAGAGGGATCATCACTGTGTGTCCCTGTTTGTCTGTGAATGGTCTTCCATACTCATCTGTTTTGGGAACCAGTATTGGATTTCCAAACTTATCAGTTCTTGGTGAGGGAGTTGGCTTCTCTGTAGCCTCAGGCAGAGGAACCATGATAGTATTACCGAAATCATCTGTCATTGGTTTTCCATAGGTGTCAGTCTTTGGCACAAGGATTGGCATTCCAAATTCATCTGTCTGGGGTCGTGGTGTAGGTAAACCTTGGGTGTAGTAATCAGGCACCATGATGGTCTCCCCAAAGTCATCTGTCATAGGCTTTCCATAGGTGTCTGTTTTTGGGATCATGATGGGATTACCAAAATCATCTGTCTTTGGCACAGGAACAGGTGTTTTCTGCGTGACATAGAGAGGTACCATTGAGGTGTGCCCCTGAGCATCTGTAACAGGTCTTCCATAAGTGTCTGTTCTGGGTACTAACACAGGGTTTCCCTGCTTATCAGTCACTGGTTCTGGAGTGGGTTTTGCTGTAGAAGCAGGAAGTGGCACCATGATTGTATTACCATGCTCATCTGTCATTGGCTTTCCATAGGAGTCAGTCTTTGGTACCAGAATTGGGTTTCCAAACTCATCTGTTTGTGGTGATGGTGTTGGAGGTCCATGTGTATATGGTATAGGCACCATGATAGTGCTACCATGCTCATCCGTCATGGGTTTTCCATAAGAATCAGTCTTGGGTACCAGTATGGGCCGGCCTTGAGCATCAGTTACAGGCACCACAGTGGGTTTCTCTGCAGGTTCAGTCAAAGGCACCATGATAGTATGCCCATTTTCATCAGTCATGGGTACTCCATAGGAATCTGTCTTGGGAACCAAGATGGGATTTCCTTGAGCATCTGTTTTTGGGATAGCTTTGGGAGTGGCCTGGTCATAAGGTAGTGGAACCATCACTGTGTGTCCTTGTTCATCAGTTATTGGTTTTCCATAAGAATCAGTTTTGGGCACCATGATAGGGCGGCCCTGTTCATCTGTTGCTGGTGAAGGAGTTGGTTTGCCTTGGGTGTAAGGTTTAGGAACCATGATAGTATTGCCGTAAAAGTCTGTCATTGGACGTCCATACTCATCGGTCCTTGGGATCAGAATAGGATTACCAAACTCGTCTGTTTCTGGAACAATGGGGGATGGAGTTGTGGGTCCTGGATTCTGAGCAGGATTACAACCCAGGACACTGAACTGTAAGGAAACCTCTCCATTCACTGACTTAGGATAGATACGCACATACTGGGCAAGAACTTGTCTGTTGAAGAAGTTTGTGACGGCCGTGATTTTGTCATTGTTGCCAGTGAACATTTTAGGCTCTGGAATTCCTCCATCACTGTACGGAGAAAAGTTGGTTCCATCAATACTTGTTGACACTGTAAAGGTTTTGACCCAGTTATTGGTAATTCCATCTCCTCGAGTTATTACGCCAGTAATAAGTTTGGGTTCCAAGAAGTCTACTTGAATGTATGGTGTTTGATCTGTAGACCTACATGTACAAAAATAAAACGACTTCTAGACATGGTATAAATGAGTACTGGAATCACATAGCTTAAATAATATTCCTAAATATTAAGATTGAAGCCAAATCAATTTTCATTGCTAATCAATGCCCAAACAATATTAATGACAGTTTTAACGTTGACCAAAAGATAAATACTCACAGTGGTCTCCAGGAGAGATGGTCAGTATTGATGCGACCTTGTGTAGCAGCATATGTTGCATTTTTCTCTGATGATGCTGTCAGAAGTCTGTCTGGGATCCTTGTGGCCTCCTCGATTCCCATGGACTGACTACAGACTGTAAAATATTAGCCATTAGTAAAACAAAGGAACTAATTTCACTGATATGTGCAAGCAGAAATAAACACTAAATAGATTCTAAATACTTGGTCTATTTAGAGAAGAACATTTGATTTTGAAAAATGTTTTTTGATCATTATTTTTTTTTTTACTTTAATAGCTATTAAATTTAAATACTTCAGATAAAAAAGGATAAATATTAAGCAGACACTTCGCAAACATACACTTAAGTTCCCCCATTAACGTACTTGGTTCAATGGTTGACACAGGTTTGGGAGTGACTGTAGAGATCTTTGGTGCCCCTGTGGTTGTCTTTGAGGACTCGGGGGAGCAGCCCAGTAAATTAAACCTCAGCCCAGCTCCAGCTGGACTGGATTCTATGACAACGATCCGTATAAACCGAGCGTAGATCTGTGATGCAAACATGTTCTTCACCACTGAGTTCTGGTCCACATTTCCATTAAACATGGTTGCCTTGCCATCTGGTCCATTGACCAGAGAAAAGTCAAGTCCATCGGTACTGTAAGATACTGCGAAATTTGTGACCCATCTTTCCTCCCCTGGGCTTCCCTGGGTGAGGATTCCAGAGATATTCCGGGGGGAACCAAAATCAACCTGTATCCAGTTCTTCTGACCACCATCCCTAAAAATCAATGCATCAAAGGAATGAAAAGCATGCTGATAATTACAATAAAACTTGTCTAATCCGGACAGTCTTTTAAAATTCTTTACTTACTGTGGGACCCAGGCCCCAAGGTCATTAAAGAGACGACCAGAAGTGGCTCCAGAGAGGGAATCCCTTGAGGATGAGGCAATCAGCTGACTATCTGAGATCTTAGCACTGTTCTCAATTCCCATTGGGTCCAAGCACTCCCCTGAAAAAAAAGGTAAAATTTATCATCAACAGAATGTAAAATTTGTAAAGGCAAATCTGTACACAACTGTGAAAAAATACTTTCATCAACACTCACGTTTTGGTGTTGTTGAAGGGGTCATAGTGGACACAGATGGTGTTTCTGTAATGTTACAAAACAAATTGAAGGTGGCAACATGTATTAGGTTGTGCAACTTTGTTGTGTCACTTTGACATTCCATCTAATTAAAACTATAATCCATTAGAAAATGATTTTAATATTTCCGTTTGAGATTAATTTTAAACACTAGCAGGGCTCGACAATAACTTTTTTCCCTACTTGTCCATTCGGACAAGTGACCAAGACATTTACTTGTCCGAACTTCAACTTCACTTGTCCGAGCATTGTTCAGTACAAAGATACAGTACTGTTAACTTAAAAACTAAATTAAAGTCCATTACATGTGATTGATTAGTGATGTTATCTATAAATACAAAAAACACATAAAAACAAATTTTATCCAGACTTTCTATCCTAACAACAACATAAATGTTCACAAATGAAAATGTCAACATCAAACAGAATCTAAACTTCGTAACTCGACGTAATTTTCATGCCTTTGCAGTATTATGCAATTAGTGAACTTCAATCCCGATCGAGTGTGAACTCGATTACAGAGCAATTCATATCGGGATCAAAGTTCGTTTTTAATGTACTTCTTCCGTCTTTACCGATGAACTTTCAATAGTCGTTCTTTTTATTATTTGAAGACTTCTTTACATTAAAATGCACTTGTCCAATCGGACAAGTGCCAAGCAATATTTACTTGTCCGTATTTTTTTTTCACTGGTACCGGACAAGCGGACAAGCGTTAATGTCGAGCTTTGACTAGTATAAGTTTCCTTGGCATTAAATGTAAACATATTTATTTTTTCACTCAATGTATGAAAACCCATGCATTTATTTTCACTCAATGTATGAAAACCCATGCATTTAAACTAGAAAAAAAATCACAGAACAGAAGGACAAAATTTTCACGATTTTAAATAATTATCATTTCCCCCAATTTCAGCAAAAAAAATGTGTATTTCTTTATACTCCTTTAGCACCAGGCACTCACCAGTAGTTTTGGGACATTCTAGGACTTCAAATCGCATCGCTATTCGGTTGTGCCATTCTTGGGGAACAATGCGCAAGTATCGAGCTGTGACTTCCCGATCGAAAAATGCAGAAGCAACAGTGTCACTATCCTTGCTTCCTTGGAACACCTTAGGTGCCACTGCGAAACTCTGGTAATAAGGAGTCCATTTCTGACCATCGTTACTAAATTTAACAGTGAACTTTGTGACCCAGGACTGGGATTTTGGGTCTCCTTGGATACGAACACCTGTCATTGCTGTAGGCATGTGGAAGTTGACTTGGATGAATTCATGTTCATCATTGTACCTGAGGTGAAATTAAAACTTGTGTACATTATTGGTAGGAGAAAAAAACTTCTAAATTACTTAAAATTATTAATTTCCAGACCTTGACTTAATTAAGCAATTTGCATCAAACAATTTATTAGATTTATGAACATGATGCAAATCACTTTACAGAGTCCATACATAATACAAAAGAATTTACTGTAAAATGCTACAAAATTAGAATGTCGATCCTGTGATAGGATGAACTTCCTATCATAAGAGAATGCAAACACCATATTTGGTGATTAACAGTGCTATTATCTTCTTGTATTTTGATACAGTCAAATAAAACTGGTACTGATTACTTCTTTCAATAAGAGAAAATTCATCATTTATAAAAATAGTTGCAATATAATCTATTACAGCTATTAAAGTGGATAATACGTAATTAGTTTTCCAAGACACAGAGAATTTAAATGTAATACAGTGTGCTCCATTCTGAAGAAATACCAAAGAGATGATAGCTAAATGACATCTGTGAAAACAGATCTTAAGAATTTCAATCTACCTTGCCACCCAAGCTGTGGATTTACGAAGTCGTGCTTTGTCGGCGTCGTGGTCCACATCCAAGGAAGAGGAGGCCAGGAACTGGTCGGGGGTGAATTCTACCACGCCCACCTCATGGTCACAGTCTGTGTACACAGAACAATATCAATGTCAATGGATGCACAAAATTTTCTTCAGAATTTTGAACAGTGGGTTTACATTAACAGTTTAATGACTGATCATTTGATTATAAAATCAGAGCAGAATCATCCAATCAATTTACAGTTATTTATAAGACAACATATTAAATGTGATGTCTCATGAAATTGCATGAATAAAACCAATTTAAGCTCAGGCTATCTAATTCACTTGTTCAGACACTTACTGTCTTGGCCGTGTTTAAGTGGGGGTGTGGTTGGGCCGGGCTGTGTGGGACTTGGGGATACCGTCATGTTTACATCTACAATATAAATCAACTTTGTATAGTCATTTTTATTATGAAACTTCCCTGCATGACATTGTATACCCCCCCCCCCCAAAAAAAAATTTCTACAAGTTATTAATAAATGCAATGTCAATCATAGTTTGTTTGTAGGAATTTTATTAACACAGAGCTTCATAAAAGTCCTCATCACAACTATAGAGGAGTAACTCTAATTACAAATTGTTTTTCATGTTAATATGAACATGTCACTTGAAAAAAAATATATAATGCACTTGTCTGTATGAAAATAAGGCTCTGCAAAATCTGTATGAAAATAAGGCTCTGCCAAATATGCATGTTTTTCCAGTATGAAAATTCATAAACATACTATAATAAGACCAGGTCAGGGTTTTCTTAACAGTTTACCTGGGGTGGGCTTGCAGTTGCAGTAGAACTGTATCAGATAGTCATGACATTTGCCGCTGGGTTGATCAGCATTCAGACAAGTCAGACCATTCTTATCACAAGTGACCTTCTGTCCAAGATCGGCAGGGGACCGGCCACTTAATAACTGCAAAAAATAATGATTTACAATGTAATATCAATAAGAAATCATTTTGCGGTATTTGAATTCTTTAATGTTAGATTCCAGCTGTTCTAATTTGTTTTGTGTCCTACATATTTGTCTATTAATATGAAAGAATTTAAAAAATCTGGTTTTCGAAATAATATTACAACAAAGCCCTGACTTAAAGTTTTCTCTTTCCTACCTCTTTGCAACTGACAGCCACAATATCATCTTCATGACAGAACGAAAATTTGCTTCGGAGTTTGGCCAGAGTTTCCAGGTCCCCATCTCCCGTACTGGGGGAGTCCACATTCATAGGATAGGTCCAGCCTGGGTTACACACAATCTTTCCTGGTTCCGGGGAACCAGAGACTGGTGAAGCTGTGCTTGGAATGGCCTGGTTGTCTGGTTTTGGAACCAGGACTGGATTTCCATTCTTGTCAGTGACTGGATGCCCATACACATCAGTTTTTGGGACCATTATTGGATTATGGAAGGCATCAGTTTCTGGTTTTGGAGTTGGTTGAGTTGTATTGTCTGGAACTGGAACCATGAAAGTGTGGCCATCTTTATCAGTAACAGGTTGTCCAAAAGCATCAGTCTTGGGGCGCAAGACTGGGAAGCCAAAGGCATCGGTCTTAGGAATGAGTATTGGATTTCCAAAAATATCTGTTTGTGGAACAGGAGGTTGGGCACCTATAGATAAGAAAACATTGTGAGAGAATTTTTGAATTTCTCAACATAAAATAAGGCCACATAAAATTATTTTTTTTTTAATTGATTTCTCATCTCTTTGCCTGCTGCTCTCAAAGAGTCCAGCCATGTAGTTTTTTTTTTTTCTTAATATTGGTTGAAAATAGGATGATAATAAAATTTAATAACTTTTCATATAAGGATGATAGTTACCTAAAAATCAAATTTATGTGGCCTCATGATGCAAAAAATTCAAGAAAAATTAGTGAGGCAGCATATAAAACACATAGTTAAGTACTAATCTACGTGTTTGACAGATTGAGATATATAATAATACAACACTTACAAGCACAATAGAACTGCACTTGGTAATCCTCACAAGTGTCCCCTGGCTTTGGAGTGCACTTAAGTCCAGTAGTTGTACACATAACATTCTCTCCTTTACTCTTGTAATCCAATCCTGTGGCAGCGACCGAGCAGCGAACTGCAATGACCTCATTACAGGTGGCTGGGAATCCTGGGATGCTTCTCGGTACTTCCACATCAAGAGGGGAAGCTGCTGATGGATGTACATTGTTTATCCAGTCTGTCCAACCTTCCCCACAGAGAGATGAGACAGTGGGTTTAATTGTTGACTGGCACGCGTCTGTACAGTACACCCTGACCTCGTAATCCCGACAGCCCTCAGCAGAATTCTGGTATAGATCCTCGCAAACGAGACCCCGGTTGATGTCACATGTCACCCCTAGGTCTCCTGTTTTGTCAAACATCTGTCCTGTCTGGGCATCGCGGCATTCTATCTTTGATGGAAATTCACAGAAATCATAGTGAAGACGTAACTGGCTCAGAGTCTCACGTTCGTCAATGTCTCCTGGTGCCCTCTTGTGGCTGTTCATCCATTGTGACCATTCACATGAGGGAACAGGGGGGTGGGGTTCACCTGGTCTGGGTGCTGGTGTGGATCCCATGGGTGGATTTGGTGTTGTTTCTAAAAAACAAAAACAATAAAAACTGAAAATTTGTCAAATCATGAAAATAATTCACATCAAGTATCCACTATGTTCATCCACCACTATAATATCTATTTAGCCTATGTTTAAAGGGCTTATCTACAGGTATATCCAACAGTTCATCATCATCATTTTTTCTCTCTCTTGTTGCCTTAAAACAGTGTGCCAACTTTTCATTATGTCACTATACATGTATGTATGGTATGCTTTCTTTACACAAAGACCATATTATAATTCCCTCATACCTCCACAGTCACAGTAGACAGAAACCTCGTAATCCTCACAGAGCCCACTAGCCTGTTTCCTGTTCACACACAACAATCCCTTAGTAACATCACACACCACATCCACGTCACCAGCCACAGTGTACGGCACTTTGTCAAGAACAGACTGACATTTGATGGAGGTAGGGTGAGCACAGAAGCTGTATTTCTGCCTGAGTGCAGACAAGCTCTCAATATCTCCAGCACCATAAATCTCACTGGAGGCTCCTTCACCTTTTGGAGTATCCACATTCATCCACGGTGACCAGCCCTGCACACATTTGTATGGCTGAGGAGTCAGGGTGTTGTTTGAAACAGTGGGTTGACCAAATGCATCAGTGACAGTGGGCTTCTTTAGGGGAATTCCAAATTCGTCAGTTTTAGGTGACAGAATTGGATTTCCAAACCTGTCAGTAGGTGGCGCTGCTGTGGGGATATCCTGTGTCACGTACTCTGGTATCATTGTGGTGTGGCCAGAGGCATCTGTAACTGGATTGCCGTAAATATCTGTTTTTGGAACCAAGATTGGATTCTTGAATTCGTCTGTCTTCGGATACATAACAAAAGGTCTTCCAAATTCATCAGTTGGTGGTGAAGGAGTTGGTCTGGCCTGGGTGATATATGCCGGAACCAAAGAAACCGTCTCTCCAAAATCATCAGTGACTGGTTTGTGGAACTGGTCAGTCAGTGGCCGTAAAACAGGATTACCAAAGTCATCAGTGACAGGGATTTTTCCAGTGAAAAATTCTGTGGTGGACTTTGGAGTGGTGGGGGAGGTGGGTGCATGGGTGGATAAGCCTAAAAATAACAAGAGGTGGATCACTTCCTGACATTTAGATTAAAATTTTCAGCACAAGAAAAACAAAAAAACAAAACAAAAAACAAAACAAAACAAAAACTAAACTGAAATTGACAAATAACTGAAAAAAATCCCATAGTTAAAAAAAAGTCTGGTTTAAAGAAAACAAAAACTAAGTATTGTTTGCAATGAATGTTTTTCACAAGCATGGGTCTTTAGTGAAACTTGAGGATAGATATCTTATACATGTATGAAAACCGGTTAACCCATCCTGATCCACATGATGCTCCAAATTTTCATGTACAATAAAATAAAAAATATTACATTATAAAAAAAATTCCTGACAACATAATATCTCAAAGACTTCAAGGTACTTACTACAGTCACACATAAATCGAATCTCATAATCATTGCAGACTTCTGTGCTATTTTGGGCCCTACAATGTAGGCCTTTTCCGAGGTCACATGTCACCTTCTGTCCAGATTGGTGAGCAGCCTGCCCTGTCCCAATCACTCGGCACTCAATAGCTCTCTGTTGACTGTCAGCACAGTATGAGTACTGTATTCTCAGTTTCTCATTGATCTCTAAATCATCTGGGCTGGATCCAGTCGGGGTGTGAAAACTCATCCACTTTGTCCAGCCATCCTCACAGTGAGACTTTTTGAGATGAGGTGTATATCCGTCATGTCCAGCATGTTTCGAAAATGTTGGAATGCCTAGGGGAAATGGATGAAAATTGAAAAAATTTGCTAACATGAAAAAAAAAAGACATCAATCAGGGCTTTATATCAATTGCGATGTAGGTCCAGTAAAAGGACCCTGTCTTAATGAAAATTGAGTTTTTTTCCCCCAAAATAAGATACATTGTAAACATTCCAAAATGATATGCAATTTGAATTTTTTCAATGTTTTTCATAAAAAATCTTAAGTTTTGAATTTATAATGGTTAATAAAGATGTAAATAGAGGATAAGCCTACAATCTGACTTTATTCTATAGTACATAAAAATTATACATGTATGTCATAAATATTTCCAATTTTTGCCACATTTTCAATTAAAATTACCAATAGAAATTGTACAGGAATGGTCCCAAAAAGAGTCAATTAAGCCCTGCTAATATTTTACTTACGACTTTAATAAAAATAAGGCAGTCTCAATATGTAGAAAAAAATTGGAATTTTCTGAAATACATGTACAATGTATCAGGGAAATCTTTAATTTCTCTTTCTTGAGAAAACTTCAAATGACCAGCCTATTTTCTCTATTTCTTAACTATCTCCCTCTAAGATTAAGTATATGGTACTTAATTTGAATAAGCAAATACAATTATACACTGATACTTTGAGGCAAGTTTTGTTCGTAATTGGCCAGTTGGATCTGGAGTGGACTAAATTAAGAATTTATCAGGGATGACACAGAACAATAACAATTAGGTCAAGAAAGGCTAACAACAGATCAACTAAACATGCAGAACGAGGAAATCTTATCATGATTGTAGTAATAAATGTAACAAAATGCCTGCTATTACATGTAGCAGGAGGTGGAAAAATTTGAGACATAAGTACTACCTTGACTATATGCATTTGGGGCCACAGTGGTAGTGGTTGGGTAGGTCACTGGTGGAAATCGGGTCACTGGTGCAGTTGTACTCTGGCAAACACTGTTTCTCATTACATTACCATCAGGGCCACAGGTACTGTTAAGAAGTGAAGAATGCCATATAATTATTAGTAACAAAATTTTTCATCAGCAGTGAAATATCTAGAAATAAAAATGACACATCTACATTTGCTCAAAATTAATTTTGTGATATTTGTTCATATTTTTCTGCTTTTTTAAAAAAAGAAAAAATGTTTCATGTTGTTTTAGAGTGACAGATTTTACTGGTTGTTTATGACATGAAATTCCAAAAATCTTCAGCACAGATCTCAGCATTAGAGCTGCTATAATTCAAATACTTTTCGATTCAACTCTTTGTTCATTGTTACTGAAATGTGACATTACAAATTCTCTCCTATTAGACAACAGGGCTAAAGATAGCTTCAGCAAGCTAAGTATGCACCTACCAGACTTCACAATCCTGCCTGCACACAGCAGGGTCCTTGATCTGTTCATAAAGTCGGTACTGTCTACCATTGACGGTACAAGCTGGGGTGTTACAGAATGGCTCGGGGATACACTTCATAGGGGCAGAGTCCCGGTCATACACCATCCCTGGGGCACAGGGTTTGGTGTCACACCCCTCAATGCAGGTGTCTTCCTTACAACCCAGGTCCTTAGTAATCTGATCATAGGTCAGGTGGTTTTTACATGTCTTTTTGGGACAGGAAGAAATACAAGGGTTGTATGTTTCACATTCCTCACATTGGATAGCTAAAAAAACAAATATGGTACAATGTACATGGGTTATTTTGTTCATTCTGAATACTGAGAAGTAAATTTTTCCTCTTTTGTACATAGTTTAGGTCATCCACCCCAACCTCCTTGTTTTATATTGTGTACCATAATACATGTATTTATGTCCAAATTGAAAAAAAAAATGAAGACTTAGACCTGCTCTTTCTTGTCAAATACTTGAAAGAAACTGGGTTACTCATAATGATTTCATATGGGAACAAAAAATCTATGTCTTTCTTTGTCTTTAGCAATATAATTGAATATATCTAACAAGCATCAAAAGGAAATTCTGTGTAATGTATCTTTTCAGATTCTAATTTTTTCCTAATCTATCAAGTTCTTTTTTTATAAAGTTAACAAATAAAATAAGGACAATGTATTTATTCACCTCTAATAGCAAGTACTAGTACTATATATAGTACGTCAACTCACGACAGAGGGCGGGATTCCTCCACTTGATGGGAACGCCCTGGACAGCACACTCATGTGCGAAAGCCGCAATAGCAGTACACAAGCACTCACAGTCTCCTCCGGAGTCACAGGCACAGGCATCAAAAATACACCTATAACATAAATAGTTACATAATATAATAAACTGTTACTGACTTGAAATTAGGAAAAACTCACCCAAAAAGTATCATCATGGCATTGCATACTGGAAATGATATATATATACAATCAACATGCATGTACGGTGTACTTGAATAGAAATGAAAAATATTTATGTACTTGCTTAAATAATGAATTGATTGGAGCAAAGAAAACATTTAAGCGGCATTGGTTGTATTTCTAAAGTATTCATGGACATTCATGCATCTTCAATGCACTTGTCTAAATAGTAGGGATGTCAACGAATAGTCGACTATTCGACTGTCAGTCGAATGGACCGACGATCGAATAGTGAAACGACATTCGAATATTATAATTTTTAAAAAATGCAATAAAAGAGTGATAACGATATGCAATTCTCATTTCAAAATTGAGAAACCGTCTTTCCTCGGAGACAGTTGATAAGGTAATTTTCCTCTACAAAAAAAAACTTGATTTTCCATGTGCATATATAGAAAGTACAGTAATTATAAATGCTTCACTACCGCGAGAATTAATTATCTACCAGTTACTGCTTGTGTTGTTTTTGTAATAAATCAACCATCAATATATATCTTGCTTTCTTTGTAAAATAATTAATTGGACTTGATTTTATACGATGTACCAATTATCTTTTATTTTAAGATTGCTCAAATGCGAGGAACATGTGACATGTTTTTGACGATTCGATAATTATTAGAACAATTCGCTTGCATTTTAAATTGTTCATAATTAAGGACATTTTGATGGCCAGAACAATCAATAAATGAATAAACAGTAACTAACTGCTTAACAATTTAACAGCCACCCGGCGTTTGGATAGTGTGAGATTCCCCCCCCCCCCCTAATTTATTTCACAATAAGCTTTAAAAAATATCGACTAGCAAATTTTGAATGCTAACTAAAATAAAAACTAACTGCATGTACAGACCAATTTATGAATTCGATTGATGGGTCATGAAATCATGAATTTAGGAATATTAGATTTCTAAATTTATTTCATATAATCTTGCTATCCAACGTTACACGCTGCATTGATTTTTATGTTACTTCTTAAACAGATTAAGGGTTTTTGAGTTATAAATACGTCATGTACCAGTGAAGTTTGAAATAAAATTTTATTTTCAGAAAATGTTTCAAATATTCGACTATCGTTCGAATAATGCAATCGAATAATCGACTAAGAAAAATAAATATTTTGACATCCCTACTAAATAGGCATCAGGATCTGTCACATCTCGACAGATTTAACTTACCTAGACTGATAGGCCAGGTAGTCTGGCATCAAGCTGTGGCAGGGCTGGAAAATAGAACTGCTAATGATGCTACATTTACTCTTGGCCCATTGTTCTCTCTCTGGATTCTGTTTACAAGTATCTGTCACAGTCTTAGAGGGCACACAGAGGTCCGGGTTCACCTGCCAGCTGTCAGCAAAGGTCGTGACCTGTACTGCTGGGGGACCACCCTGTGGGGTTGTGAAGTCGTTTCCTTGGTCACCATCGAAATTACCACAGAGTCCTTCCACCTATGAACAAGAAACAATAAAAAAAACTTCTACACACAAAAGTCTTAAAATTAAGAGACTTTATTTTTCTTCTTAGACTAATCCTGTCTCTGTATTATTACCAGTATCAAAGCACTAACCAAGGTCTGATATCTAATTTAGAGTCAAAGAATTTGTTCATTTTTTGTTGTTGTGTTTTTTTTTAAATAAAGTTTTTAAATCCTAATACAAATCCTCCATTCCCAAAGACTTCTTTAATACAGAAAGAAAGATTTTATTTTTTGTACCTAGGACTAGGAGTTTCAAGAGGAAATATTTCAGAAATATTTACCTTAGCTGAAGGCTTTTTTTTTCTACAACAAAAATCTACTCACCTTCCCTCTATGCTGGGTGCCCAGTTTGAGGTACACACGGGTTCCCTTGTCCCAGGTGAGGGTGATTCCTGTGGGAGTTTTGATGACAAAGAAGCTCCCCGTGTCCTGGATAGAGAATGGGGTATTGGCATCTACTTGGGGGGACTTTCCTCGAATCAAGGTCAGTTGGAAGTAACTAGCAGTCCCTTATTAAGAAGAAAATTGTCTCTTTAAAATATTCTAGTTTTAACTGGGGCATTAAAAATTTTGTGGAAAATATTTGCTGTCTTGACATAACAGGTATGCTCAAATTTCTCAAACCGTGTGAGTTTTTTTTTTTCTTTATCTAAATAATTTTGCTTTGAGTGGCAAAAGAAATAGAGGCCATATCATTATAAATAGCCAATAAATTTATTTAATCAACAATGTTCAAAAATAAAAAAATAATAACATGTAATTGATACATTTAACAGTATTCAAAGTTTATGTCTTAATTTACAATAAATGCAGTTTAACAACACTAGAGACTTCATTGTACTTCCACAGAAAAATTACAGATTCTGAAATTAAAACATTTCAGTCAAAACATGTTTCATACACCTTCAGAAAAGTTTCCTCTACAAGAAACATTCACCTCTAAGCAGTTTTTGTCTTTTGAGAACACACAAATCTGAGGCCAAGATGATTTTCACTTTTAGAAACACTAATAATTTAAGATTTTTACCTGGTTCCCCAATGGTGAAGTGGATGGATTTGGTGCAAGCTACCCCGGTACTTCCACAAGGCATGTTTTCTGTGGAGATCACAAATTTGTTGGGGTTATCAGTGGTGGACTGGGCCAACACATAACTACAGGTTCCCTGGAACTCATAATGCTTGCCGTCAAATGTTGTATAATGACTATCACCGAAGGCACTACACACAGCTGGGCATTCCTTGTGTGTGCACACCCAGTTCTGACCATTGCAAGTGCTGTAATTCATAAATAAAATATAATTTAGCTTTAATTAATAAGCCTGCATGATCAAGAAACACTTTTCCAAATGCATTGTTAAATGTTCATGTACACAGTATACAATGTGTAAGAATTTTCTACCTCAACGTACCATATATACTCGCCTATAAGTCGGTCTGCCTATAAGTTGGTTGTATTTTTTGAGGTTATTTTGGAGGGATTTGCCATTGACCCGCTTATAAGTCGGTACAACTTTTTGCCAAAATCAGTTGACAATTTCAAATCAATGCTCTAATGTTTTAACTTGGTATGATTAATATTTTTAGAAATGACACCAACATTTAATTTTAAATCATTAAGAAAAATACATTATGCACACTTAAGATAAAAAAAGATATTAAAATTTGTAAATACTTGTACTTTAAGGACAATCTTAGAAAACATAAATGATATAATATATCCAGACTTTGTTCAACGATAATCATGGAAAATGCTTATAAAATACTACATTTCGCCATCCAAAAAAATATTAATCTTTTCATGACTTGCCTATAAGTCGGACATAGACTTTTGGAACAAAATTTAACTCCCAAAAAACCTACTTATAGGCGAGTATATACAGTATTAAAAAGAGAAACAAAAAATATTATTTTATCCATTTTTAAACAGCCATGATATCCACAACACTCACTTAAATTCATTGCGCAATTGTTAACTTGATTCAACAAATCCAACAAAAATTTAATGCAGAAATATTGCTAAGTTCTAATTTAAGACAAGCACCCCAACTAGGGTATATGAATGACCTGAATGAACATTGAATGTGTATAAGAATTCTGAAGGTAAAAATAAGTTATTTCCCATTCACTCCATTCTCACTCTTACCACTCATTACATCCTGGTAGTACTTTTCCCCCTCTTTATACGGCTGCCCACCCCCCATGATAACACTTACCATTCGTTACACTCCTGGTAGTATTTTTCCCCCTACTTATAGGGCTTCCCCCATGATAACACTTACCACTCGTTACACTCCTGGTAGTATTTTTCCCCCTACTTATACGGCTTCCACCCATGATAACACTTACCACTCGTTACACTTCTGGTAGTATTTTTCCCCCTACTTATACGGCTTCCCCCCATGATAACACTTACCACTCATTACACTCCTGGTAGTATTTTTCCCCCTACTTATACGGCTTCCCCCCCATGATAAAACTTACCACTCGTTACACTCCTGGTAGTATTTTTCCCCCTACTTATACGGCTTCCCCCCATGATAACACTTACCACTCGTTACACTCCTGGTAGTATTTTTCCCTCTTCTTTATACAGATCCCCCCCCCCCCTTGATAACACTTACCATTTGTTACATTCCTGGTAGTATTCCCTCCCTCTTTATACGGCTTCCCCCCGTGATAACACTTACCACTCGTTACACTCCTGGTAGTATTTTTCCCTCTTCTTTATACAGATCCCCCCCCCCCTTGATAACACTTACCATTCGTTACATTCCAGGTAGTACTTTTCCCCCTCTTTATACAGCTTTCCCCAATGATAACACTTACCATTCATTACATTCCTGGTAGTATTTTTCCCCCTCCTTATACGGCTTCCCCCCATGATAACAGGGACACTCCAGTCGTGGTACACAATCATTACCATCCCATACATATCCATCCTTACATATACACCCCGGGGTGCAGTCATCAGCAGCAGGGGGCAGGCAGGTGGGTGGTGCTCCAATGTTCTCACACGTGAGAGGACAGAGGGAGGTACAGTTGGTGTAGATTTCCGTCTCCTTACAAATATTTGGGATCTCTACTTTGGTTGTGTTGGTGATCGGGGTGCAGTTCCAGAGGGCATTTTCACAGGTACTGAAATACATAAGTTTATTTTCCATTTAGAAATTTTAGAAAGAAATTCAATCAGAGCAAAAAGCTTTATCTATTTAGTTTGCTTCTAGTTTATTGCATCCTTGGCTGATCACACCAACATGAATACAGAGTTTTAATGAATTTGGAAAAAATGCTATTTACCAAATTTGGTTTTCCATTTTGGTTTGCACTCCTGGTGCAAACTGCTTGCTGCCAAACTCACAAGGACACTGGCTGATGGGGATACACATTCCGTGGTCGTTCAGGGTCTGGTTCTCAGGACAGGAGCAGCCCTCAGCACAGCGGGTCAGGTCCTGGGTGCAGACTGGGTTGTTGGATATGATGTGGCAAGTTCGCACGCACTCATTTGGACAGTTTTTGTACTCCTGTCCACCCGTACATGGTAAACCTTTTAAAAAAGGGGGATAATGAAATATACATGTTTATAATTGTAACAAAAAAGGAAAAGAATATATGGTGCTGCACTGATCCAAAAGCAGAGCATGTAGAGATTAACATAATAAAATGTATGTATTTCATGCAATAATTTATAATTAGAAATTCTTAAACTTGGGTAGATGATTATTCAAATACAGTATACATGTATACTGCTATTTTCGACAAAAACTAAGTTTCAGTAGATTCAGTAGCAATCTGGACATAGATCCCCGTATGTGTTTGACAGAGAAAATTCTTGTAAATATTCTAACTTAACAAAACTGTTTTCACTTACGACACTCCGGTATACTGTTCCTCCAATGTAGGTTAACGCCCGAGGCAGCACAGTCCGCAGCGTACTGTGCCAGCATTGGACACAGACAGTCTTTTAGATTATCAGTACATGCACACATATCAAACATACAATTCTCATATAGAGGAGTATAGTCCACTAAAGCATGGCAGGCTAAAAAGATTAAATATAAAACAAAATTCTTAAAAAATTAATATTGAAACAAGATATTACTGCATGAGAAAAAGAGTATTTTGAAGGAGACTTGTAAATTAACTTTTAAAACTCTCCAAGTTGATTTTTGAAATTATGAACTTCAAAGTAAATGGTAGTAAAAACATTTTAATCTTTTTTTTAAAACCCTTACCCCTTCCAAGAAAGAGAAAAAAAGAATTTTAAACTAATCTCATTTCAAAGTATGCTCGATGATTTTTCATTTTAAAAAAAAATTAATTTCTCACATTTGAACACATCTCCTTTGAGGTAGGCACAGTATTTCACAGCCTGAGCTTTTCCTACTGCATTATCAACACAGGGATCTGTGGTTGCGTTCTCTGGTTCATCTCGACAGTTAGCCTGCAGTTTCCAGTGATTACCGAAAAGATTGGTGTTCGGTTCGATGTCACCGTGGGGCGTCAGATACTCGTTCTTCTGGTTGTGATCCCAAGTCCCACACATGCCCTTGGTGTTGTTGAAGAAGGTTGTTGGCATGGTGATGTATGCCCTTGTTCTTCCATCCCAGAGAATTTCAACTCCGTTTCCAAGGACAGCCTTACATAGACAATTAAAACGTTCAAAGATCATGCTCAAGTTTAATTCACAATTTTAAATGGCATTGTTTACTTCTGCAGTAGTGGATGAAAGTTAAATTACATAGGGGAAGGGGGATAATTTGCGTCAGTTTCAAATACAGTGAATGTCATATCATTTATTTTTTAAGGTAACCTTTGTAACTTTCAGATATCCATGCAGTTTTATTTTAGGTCAAATCTTAACAATTTGTTCATGTCCATATTTTTAGCTCTACTGGTCAGAGACCAGAAGAGCTTATGCGATAGTAAGGTGTCCGTCGTCCGTCCGTCTGTCTGTCTGTCTGTCTGTCCGTCTGTCTGTAAACAATTTTTCAAAACACTACTCCTCCTACAGTTTTGGTCCGATTTCAATATAACTTGGCACACAAGTAGACTACACTAAGATACATAATTTAGTGCATCGGTTTTTGATTTCCATGGACGGTGTTGCCATGGTTACTAAAAATAGAAATTTCTGTGAAATTCCTTTAAAACGCTACTCCTCCTACAGTTTTGGTCCGATTTCAATATAACTTGGCACACAAGTAGACTACACTAAGATACATAATTTAGTGCATCGGTTTTTGATTTCCATGGACGGTGTTGCCATGGTTACTAAAAATAGAAATTTCTGTGAAATTTCTTTAAAACGCTACTCCTGCTACAGTTTTAGTCTGCTTCTAATATAATTAGGCATACAAGAAGACTATACTAAGATACATAATTTATTGCATTGGTTTTTGAATTCGATGAACAGTGTTGCCATGGTTACTTAAAATAGAAATTTCTTTGAAATTCCTTTAAAACGTTACTCCTCCTACAAATTTGGTCTGATTTCAATCTAATTTAGCACACAGATAGAATACACTACGATACATAATATGTATTTCTGTTTTTTTTTATTTGGGTGAATGGTGTTGTCATGGTTACTAAAAATAGAAATTTCCGTGAAATACTTTCAAAACGCTACTACTCCTAGTTTTCATTTGATTTCAATATAACTTGTCACAAAAGTAGACTACATTAAGATACATAATTCTATTTATTGTTGCATGTTGCAATGTTTCAAATCCAAGTGCTACTTTTCTTTTGTTATACAAACAGACCAGTAGAGCTACAGTCTCATCAGAGACTTCTGGTTCTTTTTGTAATTATTTATTTCTTCAATTCTTTGAGGAAACAACTTGAATAATTCATTTGAGGCTCATACCTTCATAAACAATGATGACACCATGAAAATCTGAATTCCATTTTCCTTGTATGGCAACCGGGTAATATCATGTCCATCAATGGTCAACACATGATTGTGGTCCATAGTAACGAAATGATGGTTATAGTTGAAGCTGATGGATTTTGTACAAGATGCATGTCCGTGACCACAAGCAATGTTGTTAGCAATGATATCAAAATCGTTATCCTGGACCATATAGTAACTACAGATTCCCATGAAGTTGTAGCGGACCCCGTCAAATGTGAGGTAATGGGGATCGCCAGTGGCAGCACAGGTTCCAGCACAGCGTTTAGTAGTGCACTCCCATTTTCCAGATTTACATGTACTGAAATACAAACACACAGACATAAAACTATTGCAAAGGATCTTGTCATTAACTCCAGTATCAAACATTCTAGTATTACATTCATTTTTTAATAATTTGCTTACCAGTAATTAATTCATACCTTTTTTACTGGTTCATACAGTTACAATTAAAATTGAATAAGAGAAAGAAGGGTGTAATTTATCTGATCTGGTCTGAATAATATAATCCATGAAAAAAGAGGCCCATGGGCCTTGAAGGTCACTTGGGTAACACAAGTTTTCTCACTATATCCAAGCCTGCCCAACCTAACAATGAACTCTGGATTCAAATTACGTAAAAATAACAATTTAGTTAGGAACTATGTGCTCATTATCCATTGTATGAAGCTTGTCAGTGTCTCCTAAATGCTCAGGTATAAATAAGATTTTAAAGATACAATGTATGATGAATTTTCAATATATGATCTACTAAGCCCCACCCTGGGGCCTGAACTCTGGGTATGTATACTAATCCACCTGAATTAACCACTATCTTTGCTACTAGAATTAATCATCACTGACCATTTGTTGCAGTCTTTGGGTACCACAGAGCCTGCAGGTAGCATCTTGTCTCCGTGTAAACATGGGCACTGCTCTGGGTACACACACACACCCTTATCCAGAACCATCCCTGGGGGACAGAAACAGCCGTCAAAACATGTGGTCTCCTTACAGCCTGCCACATTAGACCCAGCACCACACTTCAGTTGGCAATTACCACATTCCTTGTGGATCAGATTGTTAGGACAGGATGGGGCAGCTGCAAGAAAAAATATTACGATAAACATAGATTGATGGAGTTTTTCCAGGATATATGGAATGGATTTACTAATAAGATACATGTACCTTATCATTAATGGGGGAAAAGAAAAAAAATTTTGCATGGATCCTCTAATATTAAGATTTCCTCTCTTAACTTCCTAATATCCTGATTTTAAATAAACTGGATCAATAAAAGAAAAGAAGACTTCCTATTGAATCCAATTCTTTTCCCATTAAAAATAACAAAGCCAACAACACAACTGTAAACAAAGAAGGTTCAGTTGAACTTCGGTATCTCGAATACCATGGATATATATCGAAGTGCTTTGGAAGTCCCAACTGCTTCTTCCTTAAGTATTTTACACTGGATATCTCAAATCCTCAGATATCAGTATTTTCACGGTCCCATGTAGTTTGAGATAACAAGGTTTGACTGAATTTATACAACTACTTACGACAAAGTTGATTTGTCCTCCAGTTCAGATCTCTAAGTGTTGGTGACGCATCCATACAGGCACGGGCATATGCCTCAAAATTCTTACATCCACATGTTGTAGAGTCTCCACCACTGCAGCAGTCCAGCTTACATGCCTCTATGTATGGGGTGGGGTCTACCTTCTAATAAAGTGAAAATAGAAAGTGAAAATGTACATTGATGGCAAAATTGAAAGTCAAAATGATCTTGTAGATTGAGAAAATAGTGCATGGTACATGCAGTACATATACTTCTCTGAAATGTAACTTGACTGCAATTCAAGCTTGCCAAAAATCTGGGGGGGAAATACTACTGAACTACAGGCCTTTACTTACTGAGTTACAGGCCTGGAAGCTGCCACTGGTTAAATGGCTACACACTGTCTGTGCTTGTGTGCTGCCTGCTGATGTGCATGTCTTCTGTGTGCTGTCAGGACAGGTGTCAGCTAAAGAAAAACAATCATTATTGGACAGAGCTATGTCAATATTACAGTCAATTCTAGTGACATTTTAGATACATGTATAAAAAACAATTAAGAAAATGGTACAGATTCTATGTATTTTTAGAGCAATTTAAAAGGATTTTAAATTCCAGTAAGTAAAGAAAAAAACTTCCAAGTTCTTGAATATTACAAATGAAATCAGATATTATTCCCCTTTCCCTTAATTGTTTAAGAGTATTTTGGGGGGAAAAAAGTTAAAATTATAAGGACACCTACCCACCATTTTTTTCCCAAAAACTTGCAAACTCTTTTTTTTTAAATTAACATTGTAATTTTTTAAAATTCATCAGAAGTTTGTAAGCGTTGCTGAAAGTTCAAAGAAATTTTGTAAACTACTTCCAACATGCTAAACACAAATCACCTCCTGCTGCAGTCTCCTTCCACGAGTTGCCGAATGTGGCGGTGTCTGCCTTAGTGACGGTGGCTCCCGAGGAGGTTTTGAAGTCATTTGTTCTATCCCCGTCATTAAGTCCACACAGACCACACATCTTACCCTTCAGAGCGGCATTAATGGAGACAAAGACAGATTCTCTCCCATCCCATCGCACCTACATGCAAAATATGGATATAGAGCAAAGGGTCATAGAATAAAGTTTTAGTCCTATGTAGAATGCAGGGAGGAGCACTTCTGGACACTACAATAGCCCTTTATAAAGAATAATTATTTATCAGTTAGCATATACATTTAACTACAGTCATAATATCAAAATAGCAATTATGATCCTAAACAAATACAGTGAAAAATTCTTTCCCGGCTACTGATTTCACAGAAATGGCCTTTTTACTGTACAATTGTAAGAAGGAATGATAGTTATTTTTTTCAGTGAGAGTTATCTCTCTTATCAGTCGGTCAATGAACCTTAATTACTGCACACAGTACCTTGAAGCCTAGAGCTGAGTGTGTCAGAATGGTGTAGTGTCCGACTTTTATAATTTCCGCTCGTTCTTTACTCGCAGGGACGGTAAGTTCAGTTCCATCCCAAAGTACTTTTTCTCCAGAAGCCTCTGCTTTAAATTGCACTTTTGTTGAGCCAAAATAAATATCTACATTCCTGAAAAAAAAAATGTTAATTTAATCAAATATATTATTTTGGTAGACTATTAGGTGTTTTTTTTTTTTTTGTTTTTTGGCAGACAAACTGGTTTGCATGTTTCCACCCCACCTCCCCCCCTTATTCATACATGTATATTTCTTTCCTTATTCTCATATTTGGCAATATATTTATTTTATGTTCCTTTGTCTGATTGATTGGGTTATAGTTAAGTATTACCATATATTCAATGTACAGTCAGACATACTTATAGAGAAGTTCAAGGAGCAAACAGTTTTGCTTCATTATGAACACAATTCGTTATACACATTAAGTTCACAATATGTTTTAAAACCACAGGGACTGAAAATTAATTTGCTGTAGGCATGATTTTGTTCCAAGCATGTTTGCTATAAGTGTATTTTATTCTACAAATTGTACAAATTCTGATAACTTATCTATGTTTAGAGAGCCTTTATATCCAATCATCCACACTTAAAGAAAAATATCATTTTAATAAAAAAAAAATCAACAGAAGAAAAAAACAAACATCATGACATTCTTTCAAGTTTTTACCTATGACAGGGAGCATTTGGTGTACAGCTGCGATCATTGATTACGTTAACATGAAATGAGTTTCCGCTGCAGTCTTTGGCGAGCACATATTCACATTGGCCTTGATACGAGAAAACATTGCCATCAAACGTCCTGTAGTGATCCTGTCCCCAGGCTACGCACATGGCATCTCGCACAAAAGCTGGTGTTGGCTGTGTGGGTGGACTAACTGCAATACAACAGAAAATCTGGCATGGGGGGAGGGGGGCAAAGAATTTTCTAAAATAAAACACTGATTATCAATTTTCTTTAAAAAAATATTTCTTTTTGTTTTTGTTTTTTTTTAATGTCTCTTTCAAAGATAATTACCTGTGGATTGTCCAGCTATAAAAAAAAATAATGAGACTAATTTATTTAAAAATACATAACCAAAATTAAATTTATTTGTTTGTGCTTCAGTAATACTGATAAGATATAATACAATTGCTGGTTTATATTTAATATTGAAATTAACATTACATACTGTTAATAATGATATGCAAATTTACCGGTAAGTACCGGTAGTGATTTTCACTTACCTGGGATACATTTAGGAAAAGTAGGACTTGGGCTCCATGTGCCGTCTCGACAGACATATTCTGTGGGAGGGGTGTACTCAAATTTATAACCCCCCTGACAGGAAATTGAACACTGCATTGTGGTGGCCGTGCTCTGACACTGGACCTGTCCATTGCTT
Source organism: Saccostrea echinata (assembly GCF_033153115.1). Taxonomy (NCBI): domain Eukaryota; kingdom Metazoa; phylum Mollusca; class Bivalvia; order Ostreida; family Ostreidae; genus Saccostrea; species Saccostrea echinata. The sequence continues at coordinate 16,765,476 of NW_026889765.1, read as the reverse complement.
GGGTTGGCAGGCTCGATACATTTCCTATCCGCTGCAATGTTAGCAACAAATTTTAACAATGTAGTGACCTTTTAATTTTCAAAGATTCAATGTTCTGTTCACTCAAAGTTTTGCTTACATGCTGATGATTTTCCTAAAGGAATTCAATTTATAATTAAAACGCATTTACATGTATATAATTTAAGCAAAATTTGACATAAATGCAGTTTCAATCAGCTGATAATTTTAAAAAGGAATGATTATAGACTTTCATCTAACTGAGAGTTAGTGATGGGAAATCGGAAAAAAAATCAGAATCGATTATTGGTAATAATCGGCTAGGCATAATACGTTCTATTTCCATTAGCGAACTCTTCAAAATTAGAGGCACGTTTGGACATCTGACTGGGACAGCATGGCGTTGCGGATAATACAAAACATGCCAATCTCAATCCAATTTTAAATGTTAAATGTATTTGTCATTCCAATTAAAGAATAGAAGAACTAAAAGACAAATGTAAGAGAGCGAGAACCCTAAATTTATCATCCATTAATAAAAAAAAAATACGACATTTCCGAGGCATGTTTATTGTATTTAGATGTACCATACGATAAATAGATACATACGATCAATAATAGATATAAACTGATATCGTTGTCATTCCTACTCTTGATGTATATAAGTCCACAACAATAAAATATTTCATTTGCATTTTCTTAGGATTTGTCCATCGACATTCAACATATTGTTTACATGTTTATGTTGCGTTTGTCCCAGAAATCCCGCGAGATTTGTACATTTTCCAACTTTTTCACAAAAGAGCGCACTAAGAAGTATAACTCTTCCATAGTGGAAATAGAACGTATTGATTAATAATCGATTATAATCAAATTTTTTAATCAAATGAAATAAATATATAAAAAAAGTTATAACTTATCAAGATATCAGTTTAGACTTTTACAAAAAATCATTTAATTAAATATAATATTCAAAATTGTTTATCATTTTTTCTTTTAATAAAGTGGAAAATAATATTTCTTTACTTTAAAAAAATTCTAGACTATATTGAATGGGAATTTATTTTATTTTTTTTACAAAAATCTCATTAAATATATTGAATGGGAATATTACGGATATTAGTCCCACCTCGCATTACATGTATTTATTTCTTGGAATTACATGTTTTAAAAGTAGTTATCCAGAAATTGGACTTGTATTCCTGATTATAATTATGTTTACACGTTACAGATCGTCTGTACTAAAAATGTTTTCCTATGTATAGTACAACCTCGTAATAGTGTTCGTTTTCTGTTATTAGCCCGACCCTATAATCAATCATGGTGGTAAATATCAACAAGGCATGGATACCTTCAATATTTTAAACATTCATCACTACTTACCGTAACAACTCTCTGCACTTGGATTTGGTAATAAAAATAAAGTCATACAATATTATTTTTTGTCAGCGATGTCAGCGACATTTATTTTGTAATCGATTTGTAGCATCGAAGAGCTCCTAACGACCGACAATCGATTGTCGGTGACAATTGGCCCATCACTACTGAGAGTTATCTCTCTTTCCAGATGGTCAATGAGCTTTAATTTATAATGAAAGCATGAATGTTGCCACATATACCAATGGTATCAATAAATTATCTCAATGTTCACCTATTTTTATTTAAGAGTTGATTGAATTTATCTTTTTAATCTAAGGAAACTTACGACTTTCACAGAAAGTTCCCCTCCACCCAGGAGCACATGAGCAGATGTTGGGCTGAACACACGTCCCTCCATTCTGGCAAGCTGGGCTACAGGTGGCTGTAAGTGTTGAAAACAAATAGAATCAGTTTCAGATACTTATGAATGATTATGCAAAGACTTAATTAAAGTTTATTAACAATTGCCAGTTTTTTGTTTTTTTTTAGTTATTGGTCAAAGTAACCATAATATAACAGCATTTGTACTATGTTGTGTTAAAACAAACTCTACAACAGGTTAGTTTATTTTGGCATCAGAGTAATTTTTTTTTAAACTTATATTCCATTTCTTATCAATGTAGCAAGCATGAATATCTATAAAGAGTATCAAAACTTACAATTTTATTTGAATTAAGGCTTTACTATGTAAATGTCTGTGAAATCACAGTTAAAAACCAAATGCTTCTGTAATATAACTTAAGTTCCATGATTCCTAAACATGCTAAATGGTACCATGGATACATGGACAATTAGTGAGAAAATTTTTTGGGACTAACAAAGCGCCAATTGATGCTAACAAACAGTTTAATATTTTTTTTTAACTTACGTATGCATTTTGGAAATGTTGGGCCATCAAAAAACTGTCCTGTCATAGGATCACAATCTTTCTGTATTGTTGAGTCTCCATTATCAAATTGATACCCAGAGTTACACTGTGCTGTACAGCGGCTGAAAAATTTACAGAACAGAAATATTATCAGGTCCAGCACAATCTCTTGATCTAGCTATATAGCTTAAATTAGCTATATAGCTTGATAAAGGTATTTATACATGTTATATGCAATTTTTCTCATAAAAGATTTTTGTAAGAAATATAGAAAAAAAGCTGACTATTCATATATGTACTATGGACTATCAAAAAAGCAACCCAAATCAAAGATATTTCTAACATTGCAGTTTTTGAGTACTTTTAAGCAAAAGATGCATTTCCATTGTTTTGATAATCAATACTGCATGTATACCACTTTGTGTGCGTTTAGGTGTGGATAAGTATGATTGCTTCACATTGTGCTGAATTATTACCGATCAATTATCTTGGTGACCAGAATTGACCCCCTTCATAATTTTATTTAAGAAGCAACTGTGTGATCACAAACAGTTGCTTTACCATGTTTGCATCCATATTCTTTTAGAACTACATGTTGCAATACTCACTAAAATATCGTAGAATCCCCACAGTTTATTTGTCCATCTGTAGGAGCTGCTAAAGGTTTGCAAGCACCGGATGCTGCAAAAAACAAGATTTATTTATTAAAATATACAAAATGATAAAAGATCAATCAGGATCTCCTATTTCCCTCGTACCATCAAGGAATGGAATTGTTTACCACCAGGAATTGTCTCAGCGAATACACCTGACACCTTTAGGTCTCAGGTGACCGACCGTCTCCTTACTAACTATAAAGGAGAACTATTATTTTAACCTTTTAAAGTTTTAAATTCGGCATCATGCCGATGCGCACCATACTTGCCATAATAATCAGCATGTTTATTGTGGGCAATACCTGGCAGAAGCAGGGTGTTTGCGAAGAGCAGGAGATGCAGGGACGTTACCGTTCTGGTTGCAAAACTAATTTAGAATTTAAATTTTGTCACAGCTAATGCATTTTCATGTATAATGATTTATAATGAATAATAAAATGTAATATCAAATCTACAAACAGATAACATGATTTTACTATTTTATCTTTCCCGCTTTTTGTTAACCGGATGCTGCGTGAAGGATTCAGAGAGTCGTACTATGAAACACTCGGATATGGACAAATACGTAATCGATTGTTTTTCTAGTTTGAACGCATTATGAGTGCAACAATTTTTTTTAAAAACTTATCACACACTCTTTCTACAAGAATATGACAAGTTTAAATTAAGTTATAGCTAATCAATTCAAAAGAGTCTCTATAAGTAGCATATTTTTTCAAGTAATGTGTGATTGATAATATAATCATTCAAAAATTTTTATAAAGGAACAAAAATAAAAAATAAAGGAAGATCGTGCGCCGCACTTGGTATATATCTCAAGGACAATATCACGCTATACGTGAAAGGTTTCTATCTAGATATTTTAGGCCTTGATAATTTTAAACAATGTCATCTGAAATTAGAATACTGGGTATCTGCAGTTCATTCTTATGTCCCGGCAATATATAATAAAATAAAAAAAAAATCGTGGGTGATTTAAATATGATTAAAGAAGACACGAGAGAAAAATAATCTTGATGTAAGAGACAGAAAAATTCGCCGCGTTTTCGAGTTATTAATAACTCAAAGTGTTACATCGTTCGTGCGAAAGGTCGCCGTGATATTGAAGTAAGATTGTGCCCTGTCTTCTAAAACAAATAATGATTCATCTATTTTCCTATTTTATAAGGTAATTTATTTTCAGTTAACAAAAGCCTATATCTGATATCAAGAACCCCTGGGAGATTTGGCGCGGAGAGGGTATTGAAAATTACGGTATGTTCATATATAAACTGTATACAAATATAGAGCTGTCGATATGAAACGTGTTATCTTATACCTTAGAGATAGGGTTATAAGAAAAACAAATATTGTTCTGGCTACTTGTACCTTTCTAAAACATGACCCCCCTCTTTTTTTTTTTACGTAAGCCTATATAGTCTTTCTAAAGCAGTTTTGGCTAAAATTGTTAGTATACTGTTAAGATTCAATTTTAAAGACTCGTAGAATTAATACAGGTAATTAAAAAACAAATAAATATCATGTATTTATGCATCATAGATGACATTAAAAAGAAACAAAGTAATTCGAAAGCCAACAGTTCTCTACCGAGAAAATACCAGCTCCCCCAGGCCTTTTCCAGTCTAATGAAAATTAGATGTTCCGAATCCGCTACCGTTTCTCAAAGATGCATGAGAGGCGATTTCGGACATCTAATTCAGTTAGATTGCCTCTCTCCCTCCCTCTCTCTCTCTCTCTGAAGTTATTTGTCAATTCTTTTCTTAAACTTAATTAAATTTCATATTAATTCTGATGTAATCAATGTTATATCTGTATTTTTGAGTAATTGCTTTCATTAGAGCCTTTTAAGCCCCCCCCCCTTTCTTTTTAAATTGAGAAGTTAAACTATTTCAAACCGTGCATCTTGAACGGAATATACACATATTTTATACGCTTCTAGCTATAAGAAACCCAGTACGCATTGTACCTATAAATTCAAAACCTTTGAACTTTAAAAAAATCGCAAATAATATCTAATCGTCTAATTATACTTTGTGGTTTAAAAAAAAGACACATTATTATACAGGTTAATTCGAAAATTGCTTCAAATTTATAGTAAATGAAACAAATTATATAATTTAAACGGCTTCATCAGATCGAGACATCATCATTCATTTTAAACTTTAGTTTAGAAAATCCAATATACTCACTTCCGGGACCAAATGGGTTTGAATCTCCACCACCGAAACCGCCAACTGTACACAGAAAGAAAAAAAAAAAAACAACAAAATTTTAAATTTTTTTTTAAATCGAGAAATGAAAAAATGCCAATATGATGTTACACCTATCTTTGACCCTTCAAGGCTGATATAATCAGGTTAATTTTAATTATCTTTAATTGAATAACAAAAAAGTGGTCTAAATTAATTTCAAAAGGTTTGGACGTTCGATCCAGAAGCTTTTCACTCTGATATGGCGATTCACTTCATGACAAACTTCATGTAATATGAAAACGCTTTTCGCCATTTTTACAGATTGACTTTTTTTTTAAGCAAAGGTTAGATCTTGTGAGTCTTTTTATATTTATTTCACAATAATCACAAAAATGGACATGGCTGTGCTAATCAAAGATATAATGTATATTTTATATCTATTTTTAAATCATGAAAATGGTTCTACTACATGTACTTACATTGCCTTTTTTGTCGATGTGCCCTGAAAATAAATACAAATATGTAATACAGTACATGTAGTTTATTAACTGACCAGAGATCATAATTTATAAATATTAAACTTTTCCTCCCGATGTCAAATAACTTATCTGGGTAGAACTCCAACTAAGTAACAACTTTCTCTGTATCTTTAATTATGCAATCATTCATAAAAAATATTTAGATGATTGTGTTGATGTATATACATTTTGTATGTATATCTGTACATACTAAGCGTAATTAGTAATTAAGTTATCTTCATTACTAATTTTTCGATCAAATAATGATGCATTTTTCTATATTTTTTTTCGCTCTTATCCATATTTTCTACCATATTATCAATTGCACGCATGACCCACACCCTTTCATCATGCATGTAAGTTGTTACCTGATGGGAGAGGGTAAAAAAATATAAATACTTTGTGACCAGCTCCATTGTAAAGCTATTGACACAATACGATGATGCTCAATACCAACTCTTGTCATGTGATAATACTTAATTAATTAAATCATTTCTTATAAAGTTAGAGGAAGATTAACTTTGCCTTTAAAAACCCATGATCTCGTGGGAAAAAATGGAAAATCAAGTTAATTTGTAAGTCTTTGCCATATATATGGGAGTAAAATCATATCGTGAGAATGAGATAATACTCATTACAGAATTTACATATATTCAAATATGATCATGAATACCGTAAAAACTAGTTTCACAAATCAAAAGCAAATCAATTTGTTGAAACAATTAACACGTGTGGATAATAAATATCCATGCAATCTTTATTTAGCAACATGCTTTGCAACAACGCAAATTAAAATAACGACGCAAAATGTAATAAACTGCGTTTATATATTTTGCTTTATAGAACATTTTGCGTCGTTAACGCAAAATGCAATAATTCAGAATATAATAACACACAATACATCCATGTCACCTGAACCATATTGTTTCATATGTCACATTAAAATTATGTAAAACACGGACCATTTTAATTTATGTTTATAATTAACTCTAGAAATGTAATTATGCATATGTTATCACACAAGGAACTATCAAACATTTAGAACTAATATTTGAAAGAAATGGAATCGCAAATTGCATACAAGGGCAACGAATTACGAAACTGCTAAATATAAAGAGTGTATGCTTACATATCTTTGAAAGAAAACTGTTTGGGCAAAAGCTAACCTCAAACCTATTACATGACCTGTCATGATTTAATATTCTAAAAAAAACAAAACAAAAAACAAAAAAAAGCAAACAAACAAACAAACAAACAAACAAACAAACTGAATTTAGTGTTTCTTCTTCTGTATCCCTCCATTTTAAGGCGAATTTTGCGCAGTTATTTGATTTTTCTTCAACTTTTCGATTTTTGATAAGAAGTTTTTGGTGATATTTCTTAAGCGTCCTTTAAGGTCATGGAACCAAAATTTTACTCTGAACTATATAAAACTTAGTGTCTAGTCAAAATTTAACTCTGAACTATATAAAACTTAGTGTCTAGTCAAAATTTTACTCTGAACTATATAAAACTTAGTGTCTCTAGTCAAAATTTTAGATTCATTCTCAGTAGAATCATATCTCCAACATTAAATCTCAAGCGATGTCATGAAATTGCTATACAGGTACATGTATCAAGCACGACCCATTCTCTGAGAGAACGCACTTAACACATAAACGTTATAATTATTGCAATATTTTCCTTTAATACTTTTGACCATTCATTGTGTTTATCCCTTTGCAGTGTACAACGAATGTTTGAAAAAGCTCAACCACTTCATTTTTGACTTGGCTTAAATTTTTGCCTGTTTTGTTTTTAGTATTCGATATCCTCCAACGTTCAAACTACGATGTTCACATTTTCAGTCTCATAGATGTGTTTTTCTATGTTAACGGTTTCCTAACAATAAAATATTTTTTTTCTTATGACAAGCATGCACTCTACAATAAATATTACTGTAAAAATATCTTGTTACTTAGCTTATTTATTAGTATAGGATTCATATATACGTCAAAAGTGATAGATAGAAGACGAAAGATATAAAGATTTTTGGCATTTAAATATAGGCTTAAGAAAATTAATAATTAAGAAAAAATTATACAAAAATACAAATCTCAAAAGCGTAACCGTCTAAAGTTTCTTGTAAAGTGTATCTTCATGTTGAGTAGAGATTTAAAATGCGCAAGACAACTTTCATCAAAGAAGACACGAATATATTTTCCTATTGAGAAGAGACATATAATTTCTATGCAACGTTTTATGAACATGATAACATATAACGAATTATAAGCCTCATCTCAACTTATACGTGCTAAATTGTTATAGTGCTAAAAGAAAGATATATACAAGGCAGAGAGTTTGAGATTTTAGGTTTTAATTTCTAACTAAAGCCTACCTTGCGTCAACTTGTGTTACTAAGGCGCCTAATAGTATCGCCCAGGCTAGGGCGCCTGAATTCATGACTTGAAAAATCTCTCCTTTGTTAAAATGGAAGTGTGCAGACAATTTTACAAAACAAAATGTTCAAGTACTGGCTCCAGTTTCTCTACACCCCCCAAAAATATCAGAGTTCGTTACGAAATCTGATTTTCTGCCGAATGTGCGTCTGTATATAAACCCCCGAAAACCACGTGACATATCCCCCCAAAATCACAACAAAAAGTTTATCATTTGCAGAGACCTGTATGAGTAGTCCAATGTCAAAGTCTTTTATTTAAAATTTCATTGAACGTTTACTTTTGGAAACACACAGCTTGAAAAGATTTAGATATCGCCAATCTGAGCGTCATGATTAATCGCTTCGTTCGAGGATATGGAGCAGGGGACCCTTTATGTGAATCGGGTACACCTTTCATAATTCGGTTATATAAATTCAATGACTAGCACTTTTGTAACATGGTTGCAAAACAATATGTAATGTCATCAGCAACATTAACAATCTATAATCACTAAGAAAAAGGGAAAAGAAAATTTTTCTATTTAAGAATTTTATTATATCTCCCGCAATTTATTTTGTCACCAATGACGCAGATACCGTCGATATATTCTTGTTCTTCATAATATATTGTGTATTAAGGTATTCAAATATTTATTGATCTCAATACCTTGGTGATGAGAAAATGCCTAAGGCATAATACTAGTATCCATGTCCTATTTCTATCATTGACAAATCCAATTTTGTGATACGTAGTATAATTTCAAAAACGCGTATTCTGTCAAAAATATATAGTTATTAAAGATATAGTTCTTCGGAAGCACTTCCATGTATAGCGTATCTAGAGTGGTAGAATTATCCAGTCCGATCACTGCACATTTATCATAATCCACTGACGACTTCCTTTTTTTCTTTTCAAAGAATATAGATACAGGAATGAGATATCATTTTATCATCATGATACAGTGTAAAATTGCTGTCTATTTATTGGCTCTTTCAGGGTAGAACAAAATCGTGCCCGGGCCATAACTTTCGAACCATGGATTGAAATGGATTTAAAGTTAGTATGTTGTTGTCCTCAATCTAAGTCTGTCATGATTTTGCTTTAAGGTCATATGTCAAACGTCAAGGTCAAAAGGTAATGAGATATAATGAAATGGTGACCCGGCTTTAACTTTGAATCCTTTATTTGATATCAAATCAATCTTGAGCATGGCCGTAGGAACCGGGGGGGGGGGGCATGCTCCCAATAATTTTGCCTATATATAGAATACTATAGAAAACATAGCTACTATATGTTTGTGCCCCCTCAATAATAACGTCTGATGACCTTTTCTGTTTTTTTTTTCTTGTCAAGGAATTTTGGTAGTTGATAGTGCCCCCCCCCCAACTGAAAAAAAAGTATGGTTGTGCCCCCTCAAAGTGAATTTGCTTCCTACTGGGCTGTTGAAAATGTTTTTACTGGTGACTCAAAGGTATCAGAAACTATAATGCTCCTTAGATTTAATTTTAGAATCTGAGTTTGGAAATCTAATACTTTTCTGAAATTCTTCGGATATGAATGAGCCGTAACGGTAGCTCAGTTGGTAGAGCTCCGTGATCAGAAAGTCGTGTGTTCTAATCAGGGCCGCGACTGACCTAAATGATACAAAATAGGTAGCAACTGTTCCTTCTCCAAGCGCTCGGCACTTTGAAGTGAAAGTTGCGGGTCTTTCGGATGAGAGCTAAAAAACCGAGGCCCCGTGTCACGGTAGGCGTTGGCACGATAAAGAACCCTCATTGCTCAATGGCCCCTAGTGCAGAGTAAAGGTCTAAATTTGAAGCCCTTCACCCGTATATGGTGACTTCTCTATATGAGTGAAAAATTCTCGAATGGGACGTAAAACAACATACAATAAATCAATCGGATATGAATGAGGATAGGGTCAAGTTGCTCAAACTTAGTAAGTCGTATTCTTATTCAGACCGTCCCTGGATGACCTTCAAACTGGCCAGTGTTATTATGAAGAATAATTACCTGGCCGAAACAAAAAAGTTGTGATATTGCACATTAACACATTCACGTCCGCCGCAAAAGAGCACAGAAATATAAGAAAATGTAAATGACAGAATGGAATGAAAAAAGATCTGGGCTGTAAAAATTTTCAAATTTGTATTGAATGTCCATTTCTTGCCAGCAATTAACGTTGCATGCTTTCCAACATTGGGAGCTATGGATCAGTTCATTAATTTTTTAATTTAAATATTAGTAATATTATCAAAAACAATAACTGCATGATTATACCAGAAGCATAGACATAAAGCAAAGCCAGAAGTCGTATCGGAGGTCGTAGTGTTTTGCTCGAAAATTGCCAACTATATATTAATTGTACCTGTACCTATAGATACAACGAATCATTTCATATTTACATCCACTGAATATTTTCTCCTTTTTTTTAAAAATATGAAACCGATTGTCGTTAATCAATTGATTAACTCTAAACTAGTTATATCTGGTCTTCGAAGGCCGAAGTGGGCTCTTCCAACAATGTAACATGAATATCAATAAACAATATTTTTAATACGGGGATTAAAGGTTCTGACATTGCAGAAAACACTCAATGTAAACAGTGAAGATAATGAACAGCGATTAATCTCAAAAATCCAGGAAACAAAACGAATCGTGAACATGGAAAAAACATAGACCCCTGGAAAACCAAAGTTGGGATCAGGTGCCTAAGAGGAGTAGGCGACCGGTCACACCGCCGTGAGCTCCTTCATAAGGTAGAAGGAGTAATTCACAGTCAACTTTAGTATAAAAGCAATGATCTAACAAAAGGTATGAAACATGTCAGACAAAACATGACCCAACAATAGGTTGTATTTACAACAAGATCTTTATAACGACCGTAGAATTTGCGAAAAGTTAATTGACTTTTAACGGAGTTGTTGTAATGCTTGTAACATCAACTTATTTGTCAGTAGCTTTCCTTGGTTTAAAAATTGATCGTATATATTCAGAGCATGCTCTTGCATATCAAATCAGTAGGGAGACATAAACACCATATGCAGGTGATGTTGGAATATTGCTACATAAATAAGGGGAGTTGACGATGGAAAAATGAATTCATCCCGTTTGTCATACAGTTTAGTTATAAGTTGGACAATATCGTTTTTAGTCAGTAAAACATCCAAATGTGAAACAGATGAGGCAGACTCTGTGGTGTCTTTTATTTCGAGTTCATTGAGATATAACGAGTCGACATATGAATAAATTAAAGTAACTATTGTTAATTGATAAAACGTCGTTATCTCTAAATGTTGAGTTGAAGGTACAGCAGAGTTACTTCTTCTCGTGATAAAGTTTTGAATAAATTCCGCTTCATAGGAATATAAAAAAGAGGTTGTCTAATAAAGAAGCACAATTAGTGCCTATCGCAATCCAAAAGATTGCTGAAAGACCTGATCTCTAATGATTACATAGATATTGTTAATGAAGAACTCCAATATCTTCAACTTCAGAGTAACTGTATGTTGATTCGGAATGATTTTGTGCATGACCAGTCATAAGGTATGAATATTTACGAGTTCAATTTTTAATGAGGAAGCATTTGTCTATGACGTCAGAAAGCCTGCTCTTTAAATTATTGTGATGATTGGTAGTATAAAGAGTAGAAATGTCATGTTTTGATGCTATTGATGTTTGAAAAAGTTTTGAGATTTTAAAGATTTTTTTAATATTTTTTTTTTGAATCCACATTTGATTTAAACCACTTCTTGAATATGTTGTAGCACAATACGTTTGAAGCAGTGAGTATTTTGGTGAGGAGTAAATATAAAAATATAAATATAATAACTACTGTTAGGAAATTTGAATTCCTTTTGTTAAAGTTATTTGATTTTTTCCTTTCCTATGACACTGTTTATTTTGATATTATATTTTTTTTGGTCTATTTGCTTCCTTTTGTTTGTTTGTTTATTGTTTAACGTCCCTCTCAAGAATTTTTCACTCATATGGAGACGCCACCACTTTCGGTGGAGAGCTACAAATTTTGACCTATACTTGGCACTCAGGGCCATTGGGCAGTGAGGGATCTTTTTCGTGCCAGCACCTACTGCGACACGGGACCTCGGTTTATACGGTCTCATCCGAAGGACCGGTCTCCATGTCCCACAGTGGGATTCGAACCCGCGACGTAAGGATCAACTCCTTACTCCGCGACTCTATTGCGAACGCTCTAACAACTGCGCCACGTGGGCGACTGCTTCCTTTTGAGTTTGTTTTCTTTTTGAGGATTTTTATTTATTTCTTTTGTTTTTCTATTCATTTTAGGTTCGTTTTTGTTTTTATTTGTTGTTTTCGTATGGTTTTTAAAGTTTGCTTTGTTGTGAGTTTTTACTTGTTTTGTTTCTTGATGAATTTAGGTTTGCTTTTTTAAAGAGGATCTATCTAAAGGGCTATTGAATACGAGTTTTTACAGTGGAACATTTAATGTTCTGTTATATTCAAAGATAGTAACATTCAATATTGAAATGAATACATAAGCTCTAAAATGCTCTCTGAGGAACCATACTTGATAATAAGAATGGGTAGCTGTCTTTCAATGTTCGTCAATCATATCGAACCAGCGTGGGCGATATATTGACGGAGACATTCTCTGATTTCCAAGACAGCAAGTCTTTTACAAACACCACAGAAACAAATTGTCTGGGCCAAATTAAGCAAGAAATTACCTGGTAACTGCAACAAACAAATGAGATTCAAATAATAATTAATAACATTCTAAGATAAGAAAATCTTCGTTTATAAATCCGTAAAACTTCTCAGTAATTCTAACTACTATTGTTTTATACTGCTTAAAAGTCTTTAGTCATTAATTATTAATGTAAATCAAAATATATGACGCTGATCCGAAATTGCTATATCTTGGGCTTATAGACGCAGATATCTAATATCACCATAATGTCATACAAATAAAAAATAAAAATTCACATATTGTCTTAGTGGTGTAGAAAAATGAAACGCTTTTACGCCATTTTTTGAATACCCAGTGTGCATGTGACGCCTTAGTGACGTATTCTAACATGAATTGCGCTACATTGAGTAAAATTTGGGTTAGATATGAACCCGTCGCATTGGTGTCACCTGTTCTTAAAGACCCTTTAATCAAACTGAAAATGAAGTCCGTTAACAGAGACAGTATCGATTAAGTGTATTGTACATTTATAGATAATGTAGAATTCACCCGTAGAGTACTTTCTGGTGTGTGCAAATAGGTCATTTAGTTTTAAAGAAGGAATTTTGATGCCTCAAACAATAATTATTGCAGTATGATTTTAACTTCTGGTATGATGAGGTTTTTGTTATTTCAGCAACATCATCATGTTGAATGAGGAATAAAATACCCTGAAATTTTCACGTCTATTTAAAGATGCTTTTGATGACGAGTTCAAAATTCAGTGAAAAGTTCTTTTGATCAGGACATTAGTTAATTTTGTGTATACGTGCATGTGGCACTATACAGGAATGAATTTTGATTTTTAACAGCATTCTAAATTTTCTTTAAATTTCATTTCATCTACATTAAATGTATGTACATGTATTTTCTTATAACAACTGATAAGCTGTATAGATTTTTAACATTTAGCATTCAACTTTCAATACCACAGATGAGAACCGAATCACCAACTTAAGATGGGTATGAATACATTCCTGTAAATTTTCATTGTTTTCATTTACTTATTGCTGTAGTAAAAGTGAAATTACAAATGACAAAAGATTTAAATATTTCCTCTTTTAGAAAATTAAATCATGCGCTTTATTATTTAATTTATTTATTTATTTTGCACGAGCTAAATTTTGCACTGTCACTCCTGTTAGGTCATTACGATGTTTTATGTAGAGGAACTTAAAAGTATTTCCAGCTGTTCACAATTTGCGTACAAAAGCAGATTGTCTATGTAGTTTGATTTTAAGAAGACGTTAGAGAAAATTAAAGAGAAAAAATTCAACCTGTGCACCTCATGCTCGGTAGACAGTTTCTCGAAGTTCAATATACATTTATATCTAGGGATTGACTTCATCAGGTATCTATATTTGTAGATTATTTTCTTTATACAAAAGGATTCTTCGATAGTGAATTAAAATATATAAAACGTTTCCAGGAGCCCTGGTCGTTACCAGTTGCCAAAATGAACGTATGTAGGACCCGAGAATTGCGATGTTGAAAGCAATTTATATGTAATTCCAAAAGTGACGAATGATATTCAATTTGATAGGAAATGATTTTAATACAATTTTTTACGTAACTATTTGCGAGCAAAATACTGCTGTTATTTACTTTTAACTTCTGAAATGTATAGTTTCTTAGAGTTTGTTGTCTTTAGGTTTAATTTTTACATTTTTACAGATGTACGTATTGTTAGTAAAATATAACAGATTTAGATTCATATTGAAAATAACTTTCTCAAAGTATCGCTTGTTTTGACTGGTATTTTTTAGCATTTTGTTACAAAGATTTTATGAATATTTGTTATCAAAAACACGTGACGCTGTTTCGACGATTAGGTGAATTAACTGGAGGACCTCGCTTTTTTGTCAAGGGAAACCTGATTTAATCCAATTCATACCTGAATAAACTTCTGCAAAGGCATTTTCCCCTTCCATATCCAGTTTTTCTCAATCGAAATAAAAACAGAGTTCAGAGGAAAGTAAATTTTCGATAATGAGTTCATTCCTCAGCTAAGTCTTCAAAAATTTCAGATGTTAAAAGAAAACATAAGTTTTACACTACTCAGACTCGATCATTTACTTTCAAAACACTTATTTATTATTATCGTAATAACAATATTGTTTTGTAATATACAACTATGTGAAAATGTTACCATTTTGTTAGTTCTTAAATTAAACCAACCTTTTTGCCTTCTTTGGATTCTTCCCTAATCAATTGCTTATTTCAAGGTTGTGTCCCTTTTTTGATTCAATCGTCTTTTATTTCAGTACGTGGGAATGAGGAATGAAGTTGCGAGAATTAAAAGTTGACCAAAATTGTCCAGCAGTATTCAGCAATAAAATGATTCAAAATATACCAACAGTCATATAGGAATACGTGATTTTCCGAGAAATTGCCAAAGACATATTGTTCTAGTCAATACAGTGTATCATAACATGCATTCATTCTCCAGATTAGAGAATTTCTCGAACTAATTTCTTCCTCTGGAATTGTTTGTTTTGCTATTTTGCTTGCTTCCTTTTTATATTGTATTGTTTTAGGTTTATTATTGTTTATTTTGTTTTGTATGGATTTGGGTTTGCTTTTTAAATTTTTTTTTGGGAGGGGGATGGGGAGGAGTGGGGGTTGTTCTCAAATGTTTTTTAAGTTTGTTTTTAATACCCCTGCTTGAAAAACTAGAGGTATGTATAGTGATTGGGGTGTCCGTCCGTACGTCAGTACGCCCTTCTGTCCATATGTAAGTAGCACCTAGGTGTACTCATCTCTTACTGGCAACTCTTCCTATTCCACTAAATAAAATTTAACGAGACTCAAATCCGATCTTTTCGATCGGACATATATGTGGGATTTCCTACAGCAAAAGCTGGACACGAATATTCTTTCTATAATATTGGGGGTATCAATCTCTTATCCTCCTTTACCACTGAAATTTAATGAGATTTTCACAGAATGTTTTTTAACATAGTGCCATTGTGCACCTCTCATTTTTCATTTTGATGGGAGAGATAGTTTGGATTTCCCAAGGTAAAACCTGGACACTGTCATTCTTTCTATATTACTGGTATTGGGGGTATTCATCTCTTCTCTGCAACTCCTCTTATACCACTGAAAAAATTAATGAAACTTTGACAGAATCCTTTTTACGTAGTACCAGTGTGCATTTCCTATTTTACATTTAGATTGGACAGATATTAGGGTTTCCCATATAGCCAATTTCCCGTTCAGCGACTTTCAAATACAAGCGATTGTGGCAAAAATATTCTTTAAAAAATCACTGACAACAAAGCAGGCTTTTACAAAATTTATGAAAATAAGCACACAGAAGGTAACTCCAATTAACAACTTGCATACAAAATAATTCAAATAGACATTCTTAAATAAATTATATTGTAATAACATTTTATTTTTAATTACTGCTGTTTTATATGTTTTAACACTTTAGTCATTACTTCATTAATGTAAATACTCAAGAATGTCAAAGCTCTAGAATTATAACAGGGGCTTACATATGAACACATGTAGATGCATATATTAAACTACCTTGTAATGCTATACAAATGAAAAACAAACAATCAGCTATTGCTTTTTAGTAAGCAAATATATATATATATATAAAAAAAAAAGTCATTTACAACAATTTTATTTTTTCAAATTCGCAAGTGACATGTACATGTGAGCGACGAATTCTATATTTGATTACTATTAGATAAGATATTATTTGTTTCGAATTGGTGTCAGCTGTTCTTAAAGATCCTTTGATCAAATTGAAAATAAAGTTTTTAACAGAGCCATTATCGATCGAGTATTTGAATGTATAGATAATAGATAATTCACCTGTACTTTCTGATTAAGTGCACAAATAGAGCTACCGTAGATACCAGTAGAGTGAATTCATGTAAAATGTAAAAGATTTGAAAATACTTATGTTATTTAATATTCGACAAACCATAAGTCTATTTAAGCTAATATTCAAATCTGTGTTAATTAAAATATGATAAAACTCTCTCTCTCTCTCTCTCTCTCTCTCTCTCTCTCTCTCTCTCTCTCATTGAAATATGTGACATCTTTGAAACTCTAGGAAATAATCAATTGTTTAAATGCTTTGATAATTATTGTGTCCACTCTCCCAACAATATTACCACTTTATTAGACATACTAAGTACTTTTTACCATAAAAAAACGAGGTCAAAAGTTAGTACAGAAATATCTGATTATGAATTTAGTTAATTTTGAGTATCCGTGCAAATACCACTATTAATGAAATTGTTCTGATTTTTACCAGCACTTGAAAGGCTACAGACACATTTCTTCAATCTTGATTTTATCTACATGTGCTACATTAACGATCAGTTCTCCAGTTTTGATAATATTCTCCGGGAGATTATAATAGAAGGTCATCGAAATGACTATACAAAGATTGCTTCCTATATTTCTTGTCATTTCTTTTACAAATGGATTCTTTTTCGATAGTAAGTAAAAACGTATGAATGGTTTCCGAAAGCTCTGATTATTACCAGTTGTTAAATTGTAACTATCGAGAAATTGCGAAGTCATATTTTTATTGAATTGAAGATAATTATAAATTTTGTTTTACATACAATTATTGGAGGGGGGGGGGGGGTCACGACGTTGGCTTCAAAATGTACATGTTCGTGATTTTCATTTCCTTTAACCTATATTATAAGTAGTGTTTTATTGTACATAATTCCTAATTTTGTTTATTTATGTTGTAAGTTAGACGAAGGGTTCAGTACGTTAAATTTCTTTTCTCAGTTTGTTAATTCTTTTGACTTGTACTAAGATGTCGGAATTTGAGCATTTTGGTGTATAGATTTCCCGAATATTTATTAACCCCAAAACTCCACATAATACCGTTTAGAGTTTATAGTTTACTGGTCGACCATACAATTTTGTCAATTAAGTGAAACCTTTTTTAATCCTATTCATACCTAAAAGAATTCCTAATGACTTTAAAATGTTTGTTTTATGTTAGTTTTCAACCTAAAGCAACCATTTTGCTCCTCTTTGGACCCTAAAGATTTGATTATTTCAACGTTAAATCAGTCCATTTTTTATTTCAGTACTTGGAAATGAGATGAAGTCTCAAGAATAAAAAGGGGACAAAAATTGTCCAGTATACAGCAGCGCACACTAGTATAGACATGTTATGAGATTAATTTACTCTGAAAATTTTTTGGCAATTATAAGCACCATTTTCGCTCTCAAACTTTCCACATAATTATGAAATATGAAGATAACGAACAGTATTCCAGCTCTAAAGTCCATTGAAATACAAATACAAATTTTGAGCAGAGCAAACATGGACCTCTAAATAACAGTAGAGGTGGGATCAGGTGCCATGGAGGAGTAAGAGTCCCCTGTCGTCAGGTCACACCCGCTGTGTGCTCTTCGTCATGACCGAGCAAAAGAAAAAAAATCCGTAGACAATTCAGTGCGAAAAGAATGGCCCAAATATTTGTATGAAAAAAGTCAGTCAACATTCGACTCATTTTAATGTTAGATTGTATTTGCTGTCAAGATTTTTCATTTATAAGTTGATAGCATGTTTTTATTAAAGTCCGGCCTTCTTTATTTTTGAACCAAAATGTTTTTATCTGGGTTTGAATCAGGACTGTTCTAGGATAACAAAGTGAAGAAACCACATTTCATTGAGAAACTCTCTTGTGCTTTATGAGTTATGGCACGCTGCTACATAATAGGTGCAAATTCTATTGTGGGGAATACTTAACAGACAATAAACAGGAATACTAAACTGGTACTAACGCCTTTCAATTTCTTTTGATGAGCACAAGAGAGTTTTACAGCCAGGAAACAATCCCGATTGAAAATCAGTTTAAAGCAATTCAGGGGGATTTTAGGATGGATCGAATATGAGAAATTTGGTAAATACACACCAAGGACTAAAAAATGACATGTGAAAGATACTTCAGCAGGAATAATATTCAATTCAGAAATAATACTGTTAAAACTTCAAAATATGCCTTATTGTATTTAGGCTGTCAGTCATGCAAATTGGGGAGCACCTAAGTACTACAAAGAAAATTATCAATCATAAATATTGAAACTTTCATAAAAATTGCAAAATTCATCACGTCTGTTCTGTGTGCATTTGCATAGAAGCAATGTATTTATTTCCAAAATGTGCATTAATTAGTTCATAAAACATGTTAAAAAGTTTTTAGCTGTATATTTACCCTCAGTAATCTTAAGTTCAATATTGCAAGCGATAAACTTAACCTTGCTCTTTCCATGTTAAATTTCTCAAAATACCGGAATACAAGTTTTGTACAGTGTGAAAGATTTTGAATATTGGCGAATTCTGCCAGTCGTTAGAGGGATATTGTCTGTGGTATTTTTTGTAATTAGTACCTACGGTAAATTCAAAAACTTCAACATGGCAATATACTAGTGTCCAAATGAGTGCAACAAATGACTTGAAAATACACGTAAATTAAAAAGGGGTTAACTTTGATATGAGTTAACTGTAGTATACATGATTACTGTTCATATTAAGGACATTGGCAAGGTTCCTGGTTATAGTATAGAATTTTTCAAGAACTCTTGATTAGGTTTAATTGTACAAAACAGGCTATATTCTGGATTGTTTTACCTACCAAGCCAGCCTTCTTTTTAGATTCTGTCAAATCAGTGTTTTTGCAATTATCAATGCATTTCCTATGTAAAATGTTGATAAAAGGGACCTACATAATTTTTCACCATATTTCTCCAAAACCCACTTATTTTACATAGTTTTTGCATTACATACATTATTGTATCTTCATTTCCTATGACTTCTATTTTGGCTGAAAATGTATATATAGAAACAAGACATGGACATATCGGCATCAATCTTTATTTTTGAGTTACTTCCCTTCACAGCTATAATTACATATTATTCATAATGGTCAAGAGAGTCAGACTGGTTGATTGATTCTATCATGTAATTGACTGAATTGATTGAAACACATTGTCATAAAAATATTTGCATGGATTTATTTCAAATTTTATTGTAGTTACTAAATGCTGCTTCCTTCATACAAACTGAGAACTGATCTCAGTCGGTCTACCTTTCAGCATATGTCACATCTTTGCCCTTCCCAGCATACTGAGCATAACTATGGTAAATGACGACCTGTTGGCTACTTTGTCCCCTGAATACAATTTACAACGAAGCCATTACTACTTTTCTTTCTTGCTGTATAGTTGATTCTACCCGTTGAAGGAAGTACACGTGCTTTTGTTTACCTCTGTAAACATACGCTTTATTGGTTTTCACCGCTTAGAGAATTCTACACGGGAGATCACTCTCAATCACTATTTCATAAGTGAAAAAACCCATGTATTAAACCTTTCTTCTCCGAAAACCTTGACTTGCCAATGTCCTTAATTCAATTTTACTGGAAACATTGTTTACTTTTAGTCCAATGATTTTGTTTCCAAACTCTAACAAGTATGTTTGGGTTCTAACTTAATTAAGAGGAGTTTCTGATAATCTTCCATATTTTTTTTTATAAAGGTATATTTGGTACTTCTGCTCCACGACCGATTACTACTACTAGAAGGCCAAATACAGGACCGGTCGTGTTGGATTACTTTGCACATAAATTATGCCCGAAACACCTCCAAAGAAACAGATATCTTATGTACTACAGTTACGTCAACAGATGTTACACCTTTGTTATCAGTGACCGTGCTGATTGGTTCACGGCCAAACATGACTGTTCATTAAAGGGAGGGCACCTCATGAATATTCATCAGTCCCTCGAAAACTTCTACTTGGGTATGCGGGACCAGATTATGCTTGGACATATAGATAATTACACCTGGATTGGTCTGTCCGACACTACTTCCCCAGGGAGTTTTACATGGACCAATGGTAGAAAATGCTTTTAACATTAGTACTGCAAATTTAAGCAATAAAATGCGTTCTTTGGTCTTTAAAAAGGGGAATTAATGTTGAAGTTGTTGAAGAAAAAATGTAAAACCCGCATAAGGGCGTTGTGTATTTTTTCTGCATTAGCTGTAAAGTTAATTTTCCTATTAACAAACAAAGAAAGACATGCATTTAATTGTTTATATTCATATCTGTACAATTAATCATCTAAAGTAGTATTTAGTAGATTAAGTATTGTATTATGTATATATACGTCATTTTACGTTTCATTGATGGAAGAGCCACTGCTCAAGAAATCTGTATGGGTGATATGCTTAGTGGTGTTTACTGGCTGATAAACAACAACAGTTTTCTTAAGAAATACAGGAGAAAAAATTCAGTGGATGTGAATATGTAACTGTTAAATGTATTTAAGTTTTTATCTTTGTTAAACTCAGTTTACATTTAGTGACTTTGTGGAACATTCTCTGTCAAAGCACTCTGGACCATATATTTTCAATTTGTCTTGGTTAAGCACGTTATTACAGTTATTAACAATCTGATACGCATACAAAACACAGTAGATTCCTAGGACAGATAAGAATTTTTTTTTTGTAAGAAAAGGATTGGGAGAGGGGTCTATAACATGTGCAAAAACATTCAACCCTAAAATTTTCTGACAAACACAACACCTTTTTAGGTCTTACCCACAGATTCTATCATCATCCCTAGTATATTTTTCTCTTGCAAAAAATTATTCACAGTTTAAAAAATCACTCTTAGAAATATTTCAGTAATGTAATAGTAGTTAAATACTGAAACTGTGAAAATAACAAATATCACTTATTTAAATAAATTTGATAATCTAAATCAGAAGCTTGTTTACTCATTATTTTAATCTTAAATTTTGTAATGGTTAAAATTTGCGGCTTCCTTGGTTTTGAAATGCTTTAGAATCATTGATAAGTTTTGTAAATAAAATGAATTAAAAATTTAAATATAGCATATAGTAGTGAAATATATTGAAAGAAAAACAATTTATACTTGAAAAATAATAGGAATCTATAACATTGGCAAAACCCAACCAGTAAGTTAAAATCAAACGGAAATTAAAAGGCGTCTATAGACGAAGAACATCCCAATTAAATCAGTATTTTAATAAGTCAAAAGCGAAATTGTGTTTTCATGGGGCGAGGGAAGACTCATCTTAACAGGGATCTTTGTTCCAAGGCATTTTTTGGGCTACTTTCTTATATAAGTTTAATAACTCCCAATAGGTGTTCTGACTCGTGCAGTTCCACACATGCCAGTGTAGTATTTTCCTGGCGTAAATTGACAGCATAGATTTCTATGTCTACAGTCAAAATACGGAGGGTGGATCTGTTTGGGTCCCCAAGGTGGACCCGCCTGTGGTATCTGATTTAAAGTTAATTTTATGCAGTTTATTCTTTAAAAGGTCCATTACAAAAAACCTCGTACAAACACTGGCACGCAGGACAGCCAATCCTTGATACCCCAGGTAATAACTGCGCGGCCTACAGTCACGACAATCAGGATTGGTGGATTTTTCCATGTAACAGTACCAATCTAGGATGGGTTTGTGAATTTGGTAAGTAAAATCAGCTGTCATACTAGAAAAATCGGAAAAAGGTCACAATTTAAACAATTGATATCTAAAAAGTGTTTTGAGTTTGATATTTTGTGCACGTAGAGAAATTTAGTAATTAAGTAATATACTTTTAAAAAAGAAGAAAAAAACAAGGTGCGTTTGTGAAATACTAATGCCCCATATTGCAGCTCAAGACCAAGATGAAAGTTTTTCAAATGTAGGTTAAACCAAACGTCAAGAGTTCAAAAATGTTGATATTCCAAGAAAAGTCTTGTCACAAGGAGTACACATGTGAAACAGAATAGTCCTAGTACCAAGCATTCGGAAAATATAGCGCAGGTTAATGTTTTTTTTCAAAAAGTATAGGCCATACTCTAATGTCAGTGACATGGGGTAAAAAAAATAATGGTACCAATGAAAAGGTCTTGTCACAAGAAATGCATAAATAAAATATGAAGGCCCTAGAAGCAACCGTTCAAAAGTTATAAGCAAAGTTCGTTTTTCAAATTAAGGTCAAACTAAAAGGTCAAGCTCGAAAGGTGAAAATTGTTGGTACCCAAAAAAAGGTCTGGACACATTGGAAACCATGTGAAATATGAAAGCCTTAGCTCATAGCTTTCAAAAGTTATGGCCAAGATTGAAGTTTGGTAATTTTTGCAAAGGTAGGACAAACTCCAAGGTCAAGTATGTTGGTAACCAAAGAAAGGTCTTGTCACATGAAATACAGATGTGGAACATGAAAGCCCTAGCACCAATTTAAAAATTACAGCCATGGTTAAAGATTTGGCGGACAAAAAGACAAACAAATTAACAGCTAAACAGGCAGACAAACGGAGAGATAAAAAACTACATGCCCCCGAATCTTCGATAACGAGGGCATAAAAAAGAATTTCAAGATGAAATTTAGAAAGAATGGATTCCATAAGCTCATCAAATAACGATCACCGTTTAAAATTTTAGAGCTTAACGCTACACTGACAGAATTGGTTCCATCGACAACCGTCAAGATTCATTCATCTACAATTATTGTTCCAATAGCAAGCCAAAAAACTTCTACAATAACATCTAATTTTACAACTTCGTCATCATCAGCACAAACTACAAATTTGTGTTGCATAATAAATGCATGTGATCATGTTGCAGTAGGTGCTGCATGTGGTTAATGTGAAAAGGTAAAATGCTATCAAATATTGCTGTTTTTCTTTCTTCAAAAAATATTCTGTCTTCAATTGAACTGCCGTGTTAATCTTGGCAAAGATTCGACACGGCTGGATATTTGGACTGACGCCTTTACCGCATTTCGCGAAAAACTTCATTATGCTTCATAACCTATGTCTGGAAATTAATGCTAAACTTCGGTCAGTTCTAGTTATTAATCTGCACCTACATGTATATGACACTGCCAAGTGATTTTAATGTTTAACTAGCTTTCTATAACTAACAATATTGCATCACTCACTATGTAGGTATGTAAATCCCAATATGTTTGTTTTGTTTGTTTGTTGTTTAATGTCCCTCTCGAGAATTTTTCACTCATATGGAGACGCCACCACTTTCCGCAAATTTTGACCTAGACTCGGAAGTCAGGGCCATTGAGTAGTGAGGGATCTTTTTCGTACCAGCACCTACTGCGACACTGCACCTCGGTTTATACGGTCTCATCCGAAGGACCGGTCTCCACATCCTGCAGTGGATTCGAACCCGCGAAGTAAGGATCAGCTCCTTGCTTCGTTACTCCAGAGCAGACACTCTAACCTCTGCGCCAGGCGGCCAAAATGAAACAAATACTTAGTCCCTTGTCGTATTTATTTCTCTCCTGATATTAAAAATTCCCTATAGTATGATTTTTCCCCAAAATCTTCTGCTTCTGGTCTTCGATAGGTTTTTGGAAAGGGGGTGCATTGAAATTCTTGACGCTGGTGTACCTCTCCTTAAAGAATTTTTTTAAATGGTTACCGTTCTGGTAACTGGTTACCGCTCTGGTGGATTCTGGAGCATTCTTGAAGTAATTTTTTTTTTCAAATATAAGATAAACAAAATCTAGCAGTGTAACCTTAAACAGATGTATGAATAATTCATTTTGTTTCAGAATGATATTTTCGAATGCTTGTTTTGTACCGTCACGGTAGCGCTGTCGGTAAAGCGCTCGCTCCGTGATCGGAAGGTTGTGTGTTCGAATCACGGCTGCGACTGACCATAATTAAGTCGATAAAATATAGGTAGCAACTGTTCCTTCGCCAAGAGCTCAGCACTTTGAAGTGAACGTCTTTCGGATGAGACTTTAAAAACCGATGCCCTTGTCACGGTAGGTGTTGGCACGATGAAGAAACCTCACTGTTGAATGGCCGGAGTGCCGAGCAAAGGTCTAAATTTGAAGCCCTTCACCGCTATATGGTGTTGCCTCTATAAAAAATTCTCGAACAGGACGTAAAGCAACATTCAATCATCAATCAATCAAGTATTTGTTTTAAAGGGGATGCGATCGCACCCCACACTTCCGGTCCGGACGGCCTTGATTTACAATACGAAGTGTATATACACACCTATAAAAAGCAGGTGCACAATAATAGCCAAAACTGTCCGAAGTTGCTTGTGAATTCCAGACATGAATTATAAAGGACTGCCCAGATTTTGAGTGAAGGGTACGTCTGCAATGTTGAAATCCAGAGAAGGATAATGTAGGTGTTCTAAAATTTAAGAAAGGCGAATCAATAGAAATTGGTGGACAAAGTATTTGCAACTACAGAACATGGTAATCTGATAGATACAGTTTCGCGATAAGTAAGCCGTGGTTAACAACGTTAAACTATAATTAACGAAAGCATTTATCTGATTAATATAGTTTCACGATTAATGATTAACAATTTATAACTAAAATTGACGAATGCAAATTAGAGTTAAAAAATGTTTATTTATATTTTCAACAACAAAAAAAACAACATTTCCTTTTATTCATTGACAGATAAACTTGGTTTAGCATTTGTGCACTACAGTTTACAACGTTAAATATAATTTTACAGATGAAAAATATAGTTATCAATTTATTTACAATTATTTACGCTTCGAAAATTATAGATTACAATTGATAAACGTAGTTAATCATGCTTATCTCATTTTTGTGAATTTGCGTGCCATACAAATGTCTTCGCAAAAAATTCTACCAAATGACTTGTAAACAAAAAACAAAAACATCGTAAACAATTAAGTTGCATTTTATTTTACTTACTAGATTATTGCATGAATTTATCTGGATCCTGGATCGATAATATTATTATGTGGTCAACTGCTCTAACAAACCCATTTCTTGCTCCTCACAAATTAAAATATTGCTGTAAAGGAGAAGATTCAGATCTAGTTTTATACAGCAAACTCAAAAAGTGAATTAAATCAGATGTGGGTTCTTAAAAATTCCAAGAACTTTTTGAAAGTTTAAAATAACATTTTTAAAGAGTCAATAACATAACACGTTTGACTTTTCATCATTTTAAACGATCAGTCTTCAGGATGAACTAGAACCTAAGATTTTTCAGACAACTGCTTTTTCAATAAAAAAGGAGAAAATGTGATTCAACATCTACAAATTTTGTTTCTTAAATGAAATATCGAGATAACGAACAGTAATCAATCTCAAAAGTCCATTGAAACAATACAAATTGGGAGCAGAGCAAAGGTGGGATCAGGTGCCATGGAGGAGTAAGCATTCCCTTGTCGACCGGTCACACCCGTCGTGTGCTCCTTGTCATGATCGGGCAAACGGAAAAAATACATAAACAATTCAGTGTGTAATTAATGGCCTAACAATTAGTATGAAAAATGTCAGTCAGCATTCGACTTGTATATGGCAAGGTCATTGCATCGAGCACAGAACTTGCAAAATGTTGACTTTAAACTTTATCCTTGTTTCAGCAACTTGTTCGTCATTAATTTGCCTCATTTTAGAAATTGTTCGTACGTAGAGCATGCTTTTGCGTATCTTATCAATTGAGTTACATAAACGCCATGTGTAGGTGGTAAGGGTGTATTGTTCACAGGTACTTGTGGACAGGACCCCCCCCCCCCCTCCCCCGAATATACCCCACGGGTCAAAAAATATTTAACGTTTTACTAAAAAATCATACCCGCGATATTATAAAATATAATACCGCGGGTATAATTTTTTAGTAAAATGTTAATTATTTTTTTGGATTTTTACTAATGGAATACATTGTAAATGTGTACTAGAAGAATAATTTATGAAAAAAAATACATAAAAATATTTTTTGACCCGTGGGGTATATTCGGGGGGGGGGGGGGGTGTCCTGTCCACAAGTACCTGTGCTTTAGATGAAAAGGACCAACTTACAACTAAACTGTATGACAAACGAGATGACTTCAGCTTTTCCATCGTCAACTCTCCTTATTCATATAAAACTTTTGCACTATTACCTTCATATGATGTTAAGGTCTCCCAACTTATTCGATAATTAAGAGCATGCTCTGAGTACGATCAATTTTTAAACCAAGACAGTATACTGACAAATAGGTTAATGTTACAGGAGTTTCAACAACCGCTTTTAAATCAGCATTTTGTTAATTTTATGGTCGTTATACTTACCTTGAATAATTTTCTATCAATGGGTCATATTTTGAGTGACATATTCATACTAAATGTTTGGTCTTTATCTTATACTAAATTTGGTACGGATTACTCATTTACCTGATCAAAGCATAGAGACCACAGCGGTAAGTCCGGTCTACAGGGGATGCTTACTCCTCCTAAGCACCTGATCGTACCTCTGGTGTGTTTTATGCCCTGTTTTACAGATTTGTGTTGTTTGTGGGTTCTTAGATTAGAATTTGTTACATGTATCATCACCTACTTCATCATGAATTTGCACCAAACCGAACTGTCAAACGGTGACTTAAAGCGTACATTTCGCATATTGGATTTAGTGCTACGATTGGAAACATCGTAAATTTTTTTAGACTTTAGTAGTTGCACTCAGTGTTTTTATTTTCGATCAAAATACCTACGTCGTCTTGTTCTTTGTCAAAAACGTAAATGTGTAATCTCTCAGTAAAAATGTTCTATTTTAAATTTTAGTTAAAAAAAATTGAATTAGATTTCATCAAGTCTGGATTTTTGTTTCTCGAGAATATATGTTTTTAAGGAGATGACCATTTTTAAGGAATAATAAATATGTTACATTTCGTCGCATTCTTAACATAAAAACTCATTTTCTGAAAACCTTAAACCTGTTTGTCGACAGAATTTTGAAATTACCTCCAATAATCGTTATGATTACAAATGTTTCAACAAATTGATGATATAATTTGATTTTAAACACACACACACAATCTAAACTTGACATTATGCATTAGAGTAAATCAGATAGGCTAAATGTTTCCTTTTCGTAATCTATGAAATAAAAGTTTATTTATTCCTTCAATTTTAAACATTTGTCTTCTTTAATTTTCACTTTGTGTTTTTCTTCCATGAACATAAAATATATTGATTACCTCCTTATGGGGTTACACCTGAAATAAAGTACAAGGAGATGACCTACTTGTGAAGCCGATAACAAGTGACAGGTGTTTAGACTATTTATGTGGAAGCACCCGATCAGGCGGGCTATACCTGTTCTAGAAAGGGACCCAAACAGAGAAATCTATTGAAAATTTGATAACGGAAAGCATTTGTAAGCTAGATAAATTGTGTTTTCATGATAAATATGAATCAATTTTATCATGTTCTACATTCAGGTTTATAGATACATGTATATCCATAAACAAAGGTTCTTTTAAAAAACCAATAACAAGAGATTCACAAAGTCCTTTATTTGTGATATATCAAAAGTTCAAATATTATTGTGCTTGTTTCGAAAATGGACAGCGACAGAATAAATAGCACAAATACACAACCTGCATCTAGAATCCAGTGTCTTCCCATTGATAGAAAACAAAAACATTTGTGAAGACAAAGTAAAATCGATTTGATTATAATCTTCTATAACAAAAAATGAATATGTAAAATACTTCTATCTCTGTATTTGAAATTATTATAGTTTTGATTTAATAATGAATTTTTCAGCAATTTTGTCAGAATTTAAAACGTTCTATCATCATAGATTTTCTTTCCTGCACCGTCTACATTCTTTCATTTTTAGTGCAGAGAAAAGTCTTTGATAACCATTATCGAAGACAATGTCCACGACATTTCCTCTTGTACAGTAACAAAACTTGAAAATAGTGTGAAAGATATTAGCATGTGTTACAGAGCTTCCCAAAGGCCATCTCAGAACATGAACTTACATTGCACCCGGACATTGAAAAGATCTGAGTCCTTACTAATGCGTCTCTTGGATTGTTTACCGATGCCCGGCATGCGGTATGGTTCTACAGACCGATTTGTCCCAGATGTGTTGTTTTTTTGTAAACTGCCAACGGGGTATCTGGTACAGAAAAAGACCTGAAATCTGGGGAAAACTTTAAAAATAAAAACTGAATTTGATAAGAAACTAAATTTAGATAAGGTCGAAAGGTACTCTTTTTAAAACCTATAACGTTCCTGTTGACCCGTAAGAGATAATCCTTAGTAGAACGATCTCGTCTTCAAGAAGTTCGTTCAAAAGAATATTTTTCCAAGTGTGTTTTCAACAATTTAGTATATTACTCAAAATATTGCCTATTTCTAAACGCATATAATTGATGAAAAACAGTTGAGATGTCCTCGTACATCTTGCAATTGAAAAATCTAAGTAAAAGTTACAAGTCAGAAAAATGTTCCAATGAGTAAGTGTATGCCAGAATAAGGATTGTCTAATGTCTATAAAACATAGAAACATTTAATCAAAGATTTTTTATTACTCACCTCGACAATTTTTTCTTTAATTCAAGCTCATATTAAGTGAATATTCAGTAAAATCCATGAGTTACATGTAAGATGTAAGCTGTACTTTAAATGCCTTTTATTAACGGCTTACATTGCATGTCACTCGCAGTATTTTCAGCAAGACGGTTAGTATGTATCTGTCGATGCTACATCCATGGCAGTTTGGTGAAAGTATGACAATGTCTCTTAAGAATGGACCTATAAAAATACTGTAATCAGGACGTTTCAGGCAATTTACACGTAGATCAGATGCAGCATCCAGAAAAAAAATCTGCATCTCTAGATGCACTTTGCCGTATTAAGGCTTGCAGTTACATAGAAAGGGGTGATCCAAATACTTTAACCGTTCACAGAGATGGAAAAAATTGATCAGGTGCAGCATCCAAAAGTTATAAGCGTGAGATCCTTACATTTTATTCACCCACAGGACAGATGATCTGGAATCTTTTGTGAATAATTACAATCACGGGGCCAATGTTGTTACCAAAATAAATTACACTCTACACCGAGTAAGAAGGATTAAATTAGAGTCATTATCAACATTTAGGTCCAATCTGTGTGAAAACTGACAGAAAAGATATAAAAAAATGAAAAAAAAAATGCAATAAACGAAACACAGCAATACTGGACTCGGAACCTCTCTGTATCAGCCCATATTTTGATATCAACACTATACTTTGGGATCAGTGAGTATTAATTTTAAAATATTTTAGGTCTGCTGTGTTGAAATTTTTTTCACTTCGAGATCTAATTACCTTTGTTTAATGAAATACGAACATTGAAATTTTTTTTCAATTTATTTAGAGTCAAGAATTTTTATCATTTTGGTCTCTGTTCCACTATAATTTTGTCTATTCTGTAACAACCATAAAGGAAGACTTGTTAGAAATACCAAAAACTTGCTCTAATTGGATTTCTAATTCACTGGCAACCTTATTGTTAAATCAGATATGCCATGCTTTTGAAACCATATGTTTAAACATTTACTTTAGATTATGAAATGTTAATCTTTTACCCAGTGGAAAGAAAGTGCGAAACTATTTCAAGGAAAGGTGGGCTGATTTTTGCAATAAGATATATTTAATTCATCCACTAAATAGTCACACAATTTTGTTTCATAGTTACATATTATCATCACTGTAAGAAGAGCTATAAGGCAAGTCATCTAACATATATTACATAAAATTATCTACTCTGTTATTGTTCTCCCTGTTACATGAAAATTTGTAACATGACCACCAATTTAACGATAGACTGTACTTGCTAACAAGGTCCTTGTATCATAGCATTTGCGAAATCTTGACTTTAGACGAGACTCTTGATATCCTTGTATCATCAACTTTTCTTTTTTTTCTTTTTTTTTTTTCATTTTTTTTTAGAAATTGCAAATACGTAGAACATGCCATTGCGTATCGAATCAACTGAGAGTCATAAAGCCTATATGTAGGTGATAATGGTATATTGCTACATAAATAAGGGAAGTTGACGATAGAAAAGTTGAAGTCATCATGTTTATCATAAAGTGTAGTTGTAAGTTTGCAATTAATGTCTTTCTCTAATAAAATATTCAACTATGAAACTGATGTGTCAGACTCTGTGGTATCTTTTATATCAAGTTCAAAGTCATACATCGAATCAATGTAGGAATAAAAATGAATATTGTTTATTGATTAAACGTCATCGATACATCTAAATGTTGAGTTGAAAGCCATAGCAAGACTTTTCTTTACATGTAGAAGTTTTTTTTAAAAAGTTTGTTTCATATGAATACAAAAACAGGCTTCTAATAACGTAATTAGTACCGTAGGAATGCCAACAGATTGTTGGAAGACATGATCTCCAAAAAAACCTGCATACTAGATATTGTCAATCGGAAACTCAAACATCTATTCGATTTTATTTCCTCTCAAAAGATATGATTTTTAACTCTTAACAGGAATGACTTAATTATACAAATGTTCACACCTATATATCTATTACATTCCCTCCTGAAAATCTATCACTTTTTTTTTTTAAAATAAAACTTTAAAAAATTGTGGCTTGAGAAATAATTCGATTTATTCTGAAAGACATTTTAAATCATAAGAATACAGAAATAAGCGAATATCAAATAATATGGTGGTGTATTAAAAGACATTAAAATACTTACAAAGGTATCAAACATGAAAGAGATATAAAAGAAAAAAATCAATGTGCAGGTGGGAGTGTATTATAGTATATAATAGAGTAGAGAAAAAAGATCCAATGAAAGAAAGAGATGCAGATAAATAGGATCAAAATGCAAACGATAGGAGAAGTGGAATCGATCGGAGAATTTAGTGGAAACGATGGGAGAAGTAAATGGAAATAATGAAGAAGATAAAAAAAAAGAAGAGATATAAAGAAGCGATGACATTTTAAAACAAAATATCAGAGGTAATGATGGATCGAGCGTGAAAGACTTCAAAGATTGTTGATGAATTTAAGCATTTGATTTTGTACTATGTGTTAGGAAATACACAGGGGCCCAGTCAAAGATATTGATGAAAGCATTTACATACTTAGAATGAAAGGTATTTGTAAGTACTTCTTACCCATAATTGCAGATATCCATGGGGAAAATATGTCCAGAAAGATTTTAAGCACTCTAAATTTCAGAGAGATGCTATGGAAACTGCTCCAATTAGTTAAAAATGGGAAATAATGTCATCAATATAGGCTAAAGAATGCATGTATTCATAATTGCATATATATGACTATTATATCCTTTATAATTATATGAATAAAACATTCAACATTTGAACAATATCTTGTTGTTTTGTGTTTGTTACTTCATTCTATTGTGGAATTTAGTTTTTCTCCAAGTAAGATCTTTCTTTTTTCGTTAGCTTTGTTGAATAGAGTACATGTAATTTTACAATGAGTGTAATAATAATGAATTTATTAGTATTGAATTTATAATTTTGCGAATATTCAAAACTATCATATAGAAAAAAATCCTGGACGTGTTTCCTCCATATAGACCTGTTTTTTTTCTTTATACATAATTCCTTTAATGGAGCACGCCCTGTGGTCTTAAAGAACTTGTATACTGCAACAGAATTAGTTTTGTTGTTATGTGCCCTTCCATATTCTCTTATTTCTTAATATTTATTTTATGCTCCGATTATTGAAGCTCGAATATATTTATATAAACTGACCCCTATCTTCCTGTCAGAAGTGTGAGTTCATTTAACTTCGCAAATCCTTTATCACCAAAATCACTGGAATAGTCATCGGTTCAAATCAAGGATCAAGATGTAACGATTTCATCTCGACACAATACGTGATTTATGCAAACAATATTACTATGTTGTTCATGACAAGGAAACGACAGTACCTTTACAGCCAAAATTTGATAAAAAGTGGTTGCAATATTTTAATTTACAGGTAGGACTTTGACCCGAAGAGTGACTGCACTACCTTTATTTACAGTTAGGACTCTGACATAAAAAATGCCTGGACTACCTCTATTTTCAATTAGGATTTTGACAAATAGAGTGATTGCACTAACTTTTATTTACAGTTAGGAATTTAAAAAACTACCTTCTCTACAATTTGTTTTAAAGGGGCCTGGACACATTTTCATTGCCGTTTTATATATAAAAATAACTTCAGTTTAATGAATTGAACTTACATGAATATTCTTACAATTCAATGTCTACGATTTTCTTCATAACATATGGTCAAACATGTGTGTGTAAACGTTGGCACGAGTTCTGTTATTGTTCATGTTTACGTTTTGTCGGGTATGTTCAATTTGTTAACTCTACATACATCACTGGACACGAACTGACAACAACGATGTGTTGATTTTGCTTTCCCTCATTTCTACACTTAATTTTCTGGATTTTATAGATTTAAATATTTTCATTAATACACAGCAATTTTTTCACTTTCCCTAAATATTAAGGATAAATTATACTTCATAAAAGTGCAAGGATGTGTGTCAATCAAACGCGTCCCGAAATTCATAGTTTTAATAATTTTCAGATGAAAGAAATTGTTAGACACACTTTTATAATATATCGGTCTGAAATGCTCTAGCAACATGTACGTCATGATAATATACCGGAAATTTTAGAAATTTTTAATTTCAAACCCTTAATGAAAACACAAGGTTTCTGTTATTATGAACAATTTCAACAAGGAGATTGATTTTTTTTAATGAAAATCAAATAATTTAAGATTTCGACAGTAAGCGAAGTTTCAAATACATAATTTTTGACGGTGGCAAAATTTTAAATAGCAATCATAATGAGAGTTACTGCTCATAGCACAGCCTCTTTGTCCTTCAAACCAAAGTATGAAATAGTACGGAATTACAATTCAGCTGGCCGTTAGATAGGCAACATCGCCATATAACAGAGGTACAATCCCAAAGTATAAATCTACCTGAGGATTATTTTATCGCTGGTATCAACTACAGGTAAGGGTGCAACAAATGAACAAAATGGGAATGCATGTAACTGTGAACAGGCATGTTTCATATTTTTTGTTTCCGTATTTTGATTGAGTAGTGACATTTTGATTAGCCAACTCCTGCTGATATCTTGCCCACTGAATGAAAGCAATACCAGTTACAGAATCAAACACACAAAAATATTATATAGAAAATTACAGTTCAGATCGAAGAGAAACAGACGCAAAAACTTGTAAGTATCTTGATATATATTTTTTTCTTTTATCTTCCTTTTGGTATGTTTTATGAAAATATGTATTTGTTTTATGTAAACCTCTTTTCTATCTAAATAATATTGATTAGAATAATGATCACAAACGCAAATTAGCAATTTTAATTTTATACACTTTCTAAATGTATACAGTGTATAAAAGTTAAGGTCAATCTACCAAAATGTACGATTAAAACAGTCCATTTCAAATCAGATTGTTGACATCCAGCATTGTTTGATCTTTGCCAAACATTTATTAATGAAATGCTGAATTTCAATTTTCCAAATCAATAGACTCAATATGAAGTATAAATGCACTCATGTTTTACGTATAGAAAGAGGCGTTGCGTTATAAAGGATGCATTGAGTTTTATGTAATTTAGAATGTATATATATAAAAGACACGTTGAGATATGTGTTTCATGTTTTACACCTGTAGCTTGGATGATTATAGGGTAGAGTGACAAATGTTACATAAAGCAGGGCGCCTTGGGTTATTTGAACTCATGAACTGTTTCTTATTAACACACTACCAAGAGACACTCATAAAGAAAATCATTGTGCATAATAAACAGTATGTTAAAATTGATAAACTTGGAATCATAATTCAATAATACTGAATGTATGAATACTGTAAACCAAATATTATTCGTGTGCTAGACATATCCGCGAGTTACGCGATCTTCTTTTAATTCTCGCCGCAGACCATTACTTTCTATTTTGTTTTTGTATAGGCCTAATTCTCAGTAAAATTCTCTTGAAAATCAATCATCGCAGATGGATTCCAAACTTACGAATCGCGAATAAAAGATGTCGCGAATAATTCTCGGTTTACAGTAAGCATAAATACAAACAATGTTATAACGTAAAATATGAAGAAAACTTTTGATAGCAAGTATAACCTTCACAAATCTTAATGATTTTTTTTCCAATTATTTTCTTAAATCAATTTATATTTTCTTTCTTTATTTAAAAAATTAAATAGGTAATTTAAGTTTACGAATGTTATTCATAAGTGCATGTATTAAGGAAAAATCTCACACCTAATGAATATTCAGTAAGGGCAATTAGTTACGTGCAATTCGCCATCATAGACCTTTATTAATCATCCAAAAATACACATTACTCGAGGGATCTTAAGCATGGTGGTAAGTATGCATTTTAGATTATCATCCTTGCAAAATTGGTCAAGATACGACATATAATCACTTTGGAATGGACCTTCTCCATACACTTAAATCTAGCATCTTAAAAGAAAAAAAATAAACATGTAGATCAGTAGAGCATCCAAAGTAAGTCTGGTGGATTTACATCCTAGAGGCCTCAGTCATTGGAAGTGTGGTCAAAATAAGGCTTATAAATACATAGAAATGGGCCTTTCCAAAAACTTAAACTCTTCACATGGCGTATCACAAGAAAGTGTAGCTTGCATCCGGAGATGCATAATACATGCAAGTTTGGTCACAATAGGGTTTTTTGTTACTTTGGAATGGACCTGCTTAAAAACATTGAACCTGGTCAAGCATCTAGTTAAGATAATAGGTCAGGTGCAGCATCAGAAGCAGGTCTGGTGGTAAACATCCTCTGGTGTATTACTGAGTATGCTTGCCAATTTGATCCAGGAAGGGCATACATTTACTTTAGCATTGAACTGCTACAAAAACTTTATCCTAGTCACTCTAAAAAAAAATAGGATAGATGCAGCATCCAAGCAAGTCTTTAGTACATATTTCTTAAAATTCGAGTTTGGTCCAGGTTAGAGATAATTACTTAGAAAATGGACTGCTCCAGAAACTTTAACGCTGGCTCAGAGGGTGTAGTTCATCTCCGACTCTTCGAGGAAGTCTAACAGTGGATATTGCGTTGTGTTTCATTACTGTAAATGAAGATAAAGTGCATCAGTATTTGTCTATGATTGTTAAGGCTACACAGAGAATATTTTCATTTTATCCGGTAGAAAGCCTGGAATTACCTTGTGGACATGGATAAGTCACTGCTTGTGATTGGATTCTTTTGCCTTACTTTAAGTGCTATTAATGCACAGACGGGATCCGAACTTCCTGCGATTGGTGTCCTTGCAGCTTTGGGAATTTCAGGTAATGACATACTAATTACAAAATAATGATATATTTTGCAAGTGATTACATGGTATATACTCTAGAATATTTCTCACACAAATTGAAAACAAATCATGTAATAGATAAAATTTTTTCCCGGAGTTGTGTAAGTGGCTTTTTTAAAAAAAAAAGTTTCTTTTGTTTCTGAGTTGTTCTGTTACAATATATATATATTTATGTATAGATGACCAAAATCTCCAAACATTTATACATGGAAATATCTACCCATTTCTATCAGTAAGCTGCATGGAATAGTTGATTATTTTATATTTCATTTTTCTTTCATTCATTATACTTAAATTGTTTTACCCTGCTTCCGATTTCCTCAAAAGGAAAAACTTATCCTGATAGACAAAAAGGAACCGAATGCAGGTTATTTGTCAATAATACTAGTTTGCAAAGTTTATTTATTAGGAAAAAAACTTAGCAACTCCAACACATTGATGGATTGATTTCAAGATTTCAACTTACTTAAGGTAGCCTCACATACCAAATACCGTTGAATATCTGCAAGCATGTACAGAAATGTCCCGAAAAAGAAGGACAGACTGACTGACAGACAAAGGGACAGTTACAGACAGGCAGACTGACGGAAAGGAAACCTATAGCCCTCTCCAGTTTCACCAGCACGAGGCTAATAATATCATAATTATATATTTTACTTCTCAGTGTTTTATGGTAAAGTGTACATTGCAATTTATATACAATCATTTAAGTTTTACCGTCTCAAAATGAAATATGATGATAACAAACAGTAATCAAAATTAAATGAAAGAATACAAATTATAAGCAGAGATTATAAACACGGACCTCTGAAACATGAGTTGGGATCATGTGCCATGGAGGAGTAAGCATCCCTTCTCGAACGGTCACAACCGCCGTGTACCCTTTATCATGATCATGTTAACGCAAAAATTCGTAGTCAATTTAGTATGAAAATAATGGCCTAACATATTTAATAAAAGATGTCAGTCAACATTCGACCTAACGACAGATGTGTTTGCAAACAAGGTCATTGTATCGACTAGAGAATCGGCAAAATGTTGCCTTTAAACTAAAATGTAGATACCCATGTATCATCACTTATTTTTCAGTAATCTGCATCGTTTTTAGAATTGTTAATTCTAAGAACATGCTCTTGTGTATCGAATCAACAAGGAGACATCAACTCCATATGCAGATGAAAATGGTAAATTCCTATACAAATAAGGGAAGCTGACGATAGAAAAGTTGAAGTCATTACGCTTATCATAAAGTTTAGTTGTTGGTGTGTCATCAACGTCTTTCTCTTCGGTAAAATATCCAAATATGAATCAGATGTGTCAGAATCCGCACTGTCTTTTATCTCGAGTTCAGTGGGATATAACAATTCAACGTATGAATGAAAATAAATATTGCTAATTGATAAACGTCATCGATATATCTAAATATCGAATTGAAGGCTACAGCAAGATAATTTCTCTTTTCATGCAGAAGTTTTTGAAATAATTCTGCTTTTTACGATTACAAAAAGAGAACTGCTAATAACGGGGCACATTTAGTACCCAGGCATCTTTTTGATATTAACTTTCGGGTACTTTGTGTAGAATCAGAATGGTTTTTAACCAAATAAGTTTGTAGATGAAAGCTGGCATGAGAGGAAAATTTACTAGTTTGCATGTTGCATCGAAAATGATGTTTCATGATCTGTTTAGAGTCGTTGAAATAACCCGTTTAAAGTGATGACGAGTGATAAAGTTGAATAACCTTGAAGTTTTAGGTATTAAAGGGCATTTTTTTTGTATGTACATGTTTATCTGTGAGCTTCTCTATTCCTATCTGTCAAAGCATTTTATTTTATTTTATTGTATTTTATTTCAAGAAAACATATTGATAACAATAGCGATTATCTTAAACAACAGTAAATAAAATGTACTAGTACTCTTAGCTAATATTTGAATTCGCCTTAATAAATTAGCAAAAGCTCAAGGTAACACTGTGACTACGAAACAACACTTTGTTATATGTACATATGAACAGTGTCATTTCATCCCCTTTAACATTCTGAAATGTCTTTTTCAGCTGGAGCGGCTAATACTTATTTATTTGCACTATTCCAACGCCTAAGGCTAGATTTACAGGAGTGCGAGGAGAAGATCACCTGTCTCGAAGACTGCAGAGACGATTTAATTAAAGTTGAGAGGGAGGAGGAAAAATGTAGAAAAGAATGGAGCGAATGTGAGGAAGCATATTTTAAGGTGCAGAGTGAGCTTGAAAATACAAGGGCGGATCTTAAGGAGTGTGGTGAGGCTTTTTATTTTTTGTGTATCTATAATTTGACAAAATAAATAACTATAGGATATATCCCTTCCAGGGAAAATTGTTGCTGCGTGACAAACTCTCGACCTTTAAACACAGAATGGTGTTCTTTATATTATTTTTACTTCTATTTAATATAAATAATGAAAAGTAGAAAAATGATTTTTAATTCTTTACTTTCAAATTATATGCAGGAATTTTTTTTAAATACAAATTTGGAGTGCAAAATGAAACTAATAAAAGAAGCATTCAAAGAAGGAACATTGAAAATTAAATTTCACCAGAAATATTTATCATAATTGGACTTAAAAAGTGCTGATGGTATTCAGTTTGTTTGTTTTTTAATGAAAAACGCATTTAATTTTAAATAGCGCATAACAAAAGTATACATTTTTCTACTTTATAGAGTTTCTAAGGAATCTTTGTCGTGTTCATAATGATGAGTGTTCCTGTGCAGAATATACTAATCGAGTTGATTGCGAGGAGGACCTTGGGTGCGATTGGCAAAGTGACTTTTGCACAACTGCCGGCTTTGTATTACCTGCTTAGCTCTACTTTTAAAAGGATGTACAGTAAAATATGGTTAAATCAGACATGCATACACTAAGTATCAGCTGATAATAAATTAATTTTCTAACTAAGAATTATAAACTTTAAAAAAATATTCACTGTAACTAATTACACATGCATGAAAGTAATTTTGTTTGCTTCATTCGTTTGTAATATTTTCGTAAGTGAAGTGTTCTTCATTCCGTAAATAATCCCCCCTTCCCCCGAATAATTGCAGTTCTTAAAAAAATCAAAAATCTGCATCAACTTTCATAGAAATGTTTTCCTCTGCTTGTAAAAGGACCTCCTTTTCTTTTTCTTTTTTTTTTTTTTTAAATCCAATCTTTGTCAAAAATATCTCCGCTTGTTGTGAAATAAAAATATCAAATTCATATTGCATATTTTTATTTGTCCAAGAAATTTGAAAATAGGCATTATACAAACAATACCTATCTACTGCAAGGTAATAAGATCCTGTTAATATATCCCTGAATACAGAATGAGATGAAAGGAAAGATATTCACACTGTATTATGAAGTGACGTCTACACTCTCAAACCCTTCCACGCTGTATTAAAGAAATGTGAAGATTACAAACAGTAATCAAACTCAAAAGTCCATTGATAAAATACAAATTGGGAGCAGACCAACACAGACCTTTAAAAACATCAGAGGTGGGAACAGGCGCCACGGAGGAGTAAGCATAACCTGTCGACCTGCCACAACTGCCCTGTGCTGCTTGTCATTATCGGGCAAACGGAAAAACCCGTAGACAATTCAGTGTGAAAATAATTTGTATAAAAACGTTAGTCAACATTCGACTTGATGATAAATTGCATTTGCTGACAAGGTCCTTGTATCGACGATAGAATTTGCGAAATGTACACTTTAACCGAGACTGTTGATATCCTTGTTTCATTAACTTATTTGTCAATAGATTGCCTCGTTTTAGAAATTGTTTGTACGTAGAGAATGCTCTTGTGTATCCAATCACCTTGGAGACATAAACTCCATATGCAGGTGATAATTATATATTGCTACATAAATACAACAAAACGTTGACTATAGAAAAGTTGAAGTCATCATGTCTATTATAAAGTTAGGTTACCCATCGACATCTTTTTCTAGTAACATATCCAAATATGAAACAGATGTGTCAGACTCTGTGGCATCTTTTATTTCGAGTTCGAAGGGATATATCGAATCAATTTAGGAATGAAAATGAATATTGTTAATTGATAAAACATCGTCGATATATCTAAATATTAAACTGAGGGCCACTGCAAGAGACTTCTTCTTTTCATGTGAAAGTTTTTTGGATAAATTCTGCTTCATATGAATACAAAAATAGGTCTGCAAATTACGGGGCGCAATTAGTGCCCATGGGAATTCCGACAGACTTGATCAAAAAAAAAAAAAAAAAAAAAAAAAAACTACATAGATATTGTCAATCAGAAACTCAAGCATCTTTTTAATATCGACTTCGGAGTACTTGTGTGTACAATCAGAATGTTTTTAACGAAATAATTTTGCAAATGACCAATGACAAGATAAGTTAATTAACGAGTTCCATTTTTATTGAAAAGCAGCTATTTATAATGTCAAAAAGCCTGGACTTTAATTTATACTGGGGAATGGTTGTATAAAGTGTTGAAAAATCGTTTTAATGTTTTAATGTTAATGATTTAGTAAATTTTTGTGATTTCAAATTTTCTAAAAGTTCTTTTGAGTTTTTAAGTATCCACATCTGATTAACACTCCTTCTCGAATATATTGTTGTACAGTACTTTTGAAGTTTCTAATTCACTGCTGTTAATATTTAAGTGAGGAGTAAAGAAAAAGGCTGGTAGAACATTTACTGGAACCCGCTATTATTACTTTTGTAGACACTTAGAGGAGTAATACGGAAATATATAGGGTCCTTGAAAAAATGCATATTGGGCGATGCGTAAGTCGAGCCCAATATGCATTTTTTTAGGGACCCAATATATTTCCGAATTACCCCTCTAAGTGTCTACATAACGAATTTATCCTGTCAAAGATTTTTTGATAAAGTTCATTTTCACTGAGTTAAGCAAACCGTTCCGTAACAATTATTTATATTTTGACTTTGTCCAATGCTTATGTGACGTCAGTTATTAGGCTCCTTGCTTGTTCAAATGAAAACAATATACTGTTTACTGAATATGGTCTGGACAGTATGGCACGTGGAGGGGGCATATTGATTTGATTTGTGGTTGGTAGGTCACGTGGAGGGGGCATATTAACAATATAATGTCGGTAGGCAGCATAATATGGTTTAATACAGTTTTCTTCTCGACCAATGAAATTTCAAGATTTTTATCAGAGGTAGGATAAGTATATGTAAGTAATGATGTAAGTATGTAGTTTAGGAATATAGAATAAGAATGGTAATTCAAAGTGAAAGTCACGGGTCTTTTGGATGAGACCTTAACAATCGAGGTCCCGTGTCACGGTATGTGTTGGCACAATAAAGAACCCTCACTGCTCAAAGGCCCTGAGTGCATGCCGAGTATAGGTCAAAATTTGAAGCCCTTCACCGGTATCTGGTGACTTCTCTATAAGAGTGAAAATTCTCGAATGGGACGTAAAACAGCATATGATCAATTAATCAATCTTCTCAGATAAAAGTTTTGAATAAATTTAGCTTTTTAAAATTAAAAAAACGTTGGCTAATGAAGGAGTACAACTTAGCCCATAGACATTGCAACAGATTGCATTAGAAGAACTTTTACATACAATAAACAAATGAAATGTGCATGTTAGTGTTGAGTATGATACATGTAATGTTGTTTCCTTGTTTTGATTGAGTGATGTTATGATGTTCTACCCGACATGTTTGTACAAGCCCACAATATTAATACAACAAAACACAAGGGATAGGAAAGTTTACTCCTAACTTTAGATTGAGGAGATATCAACGATAAAAATCGTAAGTATGAGTAACACACGTAGAATTTAAACCATTTTGTACATTGTGATTTGATAGATTTTTTTTAAAATTAAAACAAGTTAACGATCAAACATGCACTTATTTGAATTTTACAAATAAAAATAAATTAACAACATATATCTTGTAAACAGTTTGAAAATAAAAATAAATTGTAGTGAAATGATTTTTACGAATCAATTTCTGAGATTATATAGAAAAAAATCCTTAAGAGGTATCCTGAATTCTCCAGTCTTTCAAGAGACATCTTTAAATCATTTATCTCGTCTTAAATATACAAGGTTTTTTTTTTTTACCATATATAACTTACTTTAAACATTTTAAAAGCATTTTATTAAAGTCAACGCAGCATCCTCTTAATCATTATACATGTTTAGTAATAATATATGGAAGAGAAAATTACAGAAAAAGCCCTTGTGGCTCAATCACAAGCCCACGAAAGTGGAAGGTATGGAACTTGAGTAAAATGATAAATTTCATTTCAAATATATCGTATTTAATTCTATTTACTCTAGTCCATAATATTTTTGCATTTCATTCTCTCATATCAATATTACGTCTCTTGAGTGACATACAGAGTATGGTTAATTTAATGATGATTCACAGCAATATAACACAGAAGCTAAGGTTATACACCCTGAACGCCAGTCCTGGGGCAGTCTGATCTTATACAGGGTTTTGTATTAACATATGATCTCTGGGTTACAGTATAATAACATGTGGTTGTTGATTTGATGAATGCATTGTATTTTGGAAATCCCAGGCTTAAAGATTGCCTATTATTATATAAACCTGTATAAATTATCTTGTAGCACTACTTTTGCCTAGTGTATTGCTTAAAAGAAAATATAACCAAGGTTTAACATACAAATACACGTACACATAAGAAAAGTTCACTTGGACATAGTTTTAAACAACAAAACCATTTCAATTTGCCAAAATAATGTGAATTGTTAAATTCATTTATTCATATCTCATTTTGCTTTCAACAGAACAAAAAACTCGCCTCAACTTTTAAACAAAAGGAATGCGTTCCTGGAATTATCGTTCCAGTCTTGGTATGGAGAACACTGTGCTTGTGATTGGATGTTTCCTTCTCACAGTGACTTCTATCTATGCACAACAAACAGGATCAGAGCTGCCATCGATAGGCGCTCTAGGAGTCTTGGGAATTTCCAGTATATATATCTTAATTTACCTTTTTAATTACTATCTAAACAACTGACTCAGAGACCAGAATTCTTAAATTTTCTTTGCATCTGTAATGGTTTCGAAACTTTGTGTGATCAATTCTTCATACTAAAACACAATTTTCCCATATGAGTGGGTGTTGACTCCATTTTTTGAAAGATTATACTCAGTTTGCGTAAAAATATACATTCTTCGGTTAACAAAAACATAGAGCAAAGATGCACTATACCTTAAAAGTACACTTTTATGACACAACATTCGTAACTTTGCTAGATATATTTGAAGTCCATTTGGTCAAGGGTCATATCACAAACAGATTTTAATGCCGATGGCGTAGTGCTTATCTTGTTCATCTCGAAGAAACTTGATCCTATCGATTTTTATTGCTTGGGTTCCAACCCCAAGAATACCACATTTTTTTTAAATCATAGAATGATTTTTGCCCAAAGAATTTTCCGCAGAAAAAAATTTTGTTTGTCTCAA
The DNA here is from genome assembly GCF_033153115.1 of Saccostrea echinata. Taxonomy (NCBI): domain Eukaryota; kingdom Metazoa; phylum Mollusca; class Bivalvia; order Ostreida; family Ostreidae; genus Saccostrea; species Saccostrea echinata. The sequence continues at coordinate 16,722,025 of NW_026889765.1, read as the reverse complement.
TTTCATACTTTAAATGATAAGAACTTTACTCAAATTCTAAATTACTAAATTCACAAATTGAATATAACTTTTAGACATTTGAAGCTATAGGTATTTTTCATGCCTTGTTCACCCATCTCCTTTCCATTATTTCGTAAATGAGCAGTTTTATTATTTTTTTTTTTTTACACTTTTTAATGGTATACCAAAAGTTTCTAATATCCTTCTTGCCAAAATAATTGATATGTAGCTACCTTTTATTTAAACATTTACACTGTGACATTTTACTTACTTGTTAATAGTTCATAAATGTGATTTTTATTTCTTTTTTTCAGTGAGCGCATCAACTTCAATATTGTCTTCAGCGATTCAAGATCTAAGGGCGGATCTAGAGGCGTGTGAGGACAAACTGGAAGACTTGGAAGAATGCCAAGCCAGTTTGAAAAAGGCAAGGGATGAAGAGGAGGAATGTAGAAGAGGGCACAGTGAATGTGAGGAGGCATACTTCAAGGCACAGGAGGATCTAAGTAAAGCAAAGGAGGACAAGGAGAAGTGTGATAATGATTTTGGCGGGAATTTTAAAGGTGAGGTATTTATAATCATATTTACATCAAAGTCAAGAAAGAGATTACATTTCTACTCATGCTTGTTTCTCAGTTTGTCAATTTTTCTGTCTTTGTATTAAAAGATTAATACCAGAAAAATCTTGAAAAGATGCTCCGCATCACATGATAAAAAAGATGTCTTGTTGTTCGTTTTCTATTGATTATTATAATTGCGATGTGCTTTTAAACTCAACAAACGGCTTTTAGTTTGTTAAAGGAAATATGTACTGTAGCGGAAGAAAATAAACTTAGCTGCATATTGATGCGAATTCTGTTCTAAAATTGGCTGAATATTATTATAAAAAATGGTTTGTTTATGGTGTACAATTTATTTTCGTCATTTAAGTTTTGTAAACCATTCATCAAAAAGACACATCTTCAAAAGTGATTTTTATGTGAAAGTTACCTGTATATATTGAATTTGAGGAGGTGTCCTACAATAAATGCATGCAGAAAATAGCTCACCTTGAACAAACACGTTCTTGCATAAACCTTGTCACATGCTTTTCGAAGGCTTGTGGCCTTAACAATAACAATCCTTTAAATAATCACAGAAGTTTGCAGTAGATGTTCTTTCGATCGAAATTTGATAAATAATCAGCTTTCCCAAAGATAACAATTCCTATGATATTTGACTGAATTTTGATTTCAAGGATTCATAGTGTAAAAAAGGAAAATTAGTCATGCAGTCTCTATCACTTTATTCTAATTTAGATTTAAATATTGTTTCCTCTTTTTTTTCTTCTATTTTTAGAGTTTCTGAACAAGTTTTGTAATGCGTATGTAAATGAATGTATCTGTGCAGAAAATACTACTCCAGAGGAATGCGCTGCGGAAACTGAAACTTCCTGCAATTTTGATGTTGCCCAAGGATTTTGTAAACCTGGTATCTAGAAGAATTAGACAGTATAATGTCAGTGCAAAACTTGTTGCAATAAATAACATTTATTTAATGCTGCGTAAACTCCTTTTTGAATCGATTCAGAGTCCCAAGAACAATGGAGTAGAATAAACTTAATAAACTTAAAAGATAATTTATTTTTACTTTATTTACATTTTGACATGATCTAAATTTTGAATTTATTTGTAAGGAGTAAATAAAGAATATGAGAGCTTTATAAAGATACTAATATGTTTGTGGGATAACGGTATGAATTGATTTGACCGCATGATTAATATGTAACTTGGTTTCAATTTGCAAGGTATGGATATTATGTCTAATCTAAGTTCTACAGGTTGGTAGATGGATGTGAAATGCGGTTATCCAGTTTTCTTTTGAAAGCTATTTGGAGTCTTCTTGAAAAATTGTTCCATAATTTATACCTTTTGGCTTACGCTGGATTGCAGTATCATGAGATCGACTATTGGTACACACATCAGGAATACAGGAGAAACAAATAGTAAACCAATATGCTTAAAGCAGTATGCAGAAAGAAATAGAAAGACAGGATTGATTGATTGATTGATTGATTGTATATTGTTTTACGTCCCATTCGAGAATATTTCACTATGACATTTAGAGAAGTTACCATATACATCAAAGTTAGATCTATATTTAGCATTCAGGGCCATTGAGTAGTGAGGGATCTTTGTCATACCAACGTCTACCGTGTCACGGAACCTCTGTTTTAAGGTCTCATCTGAAAGACCAGTGACTTTAATTTCTAATACTGAGCGCTTGGCGAAGAAATAGTCACTACCTATGTTTACATCTAAGGTTTGACTTGAATTTTCAGAATTAATAATAATGAATTTGTGATAACAATATTCCTTATAATATCTTTCTTTTGTTTTTATAAATGACCTTAAATTTTATGGTACTCTGTAAGAAAATAAAGAGAAGAGAAAATTAAGATTCAAGTTTTGATTCTGGGCAACCCGCGTCTCAGAAATTGCATTTGTGGAGGTGATATCGCAGTGGTTAGCTTGGACGTCTTCGGACCCGGTGGCCCCGGTTCCGAGTCTGGCCGTTGCTAAAAACTGCTTTAACATTGTAACCTTGGGCAATTTACATCACTCTCCTTGCGCATCTTCTCAAACCGTAGGTTAAAAAGGGTGCTGGGCACATGAGACAAGCAGGCTATGTGAGTGTATAAGCATTAGCTCTGTATATATGGCAGCTTTACATGTAACCCCCAGAAGGGGGTGAGGATGCTGTGGGCGTATGGATCTCGTAAGGGGGTCGTGCGGGGCAAAACCCTACCTTTACCCTTACCTTCCCAACAGTTCATCATTGAGAATTTACAAAATGTGACTGTGTGTAAAACAAACAAACAATTCCTTTATAGGAAAAATATTCTCATTTTAAAGCAATATGAGCTGCAACTTTGATGTCAGAAATTTGTGTTACAAAATTGTAATTAGCTTTTTCAATGACAGAAAAAAGAACCTTTATATACTTCTGTTGTTCAAATTTGCGCATATTTGCGATGGAAGAACTATTTATAAGCTTCGATTGGGCCAAAATTACATTGGTGTCGTCCTATACAGTATTGATTTCTTATATTATAATGCTATATATTTGATAGTACAGTATCCTTTATTCTCAAACAATTTGATACTTTATTTCTGTCTAATTGATCAGAAAGGTTTAAATTACATACAAATTTATCATAATAACCCATTTTAACAGCAAAATAAAATTCTCAAAAATGCAGCTCATATTGCTTACTCAGATGCGCAGGGCATTTAGTAGTTACTTCCTTTAATCACCTGCATAAATAATTAACTAAGGTAAATATCTGCAAAAATTTGAAAATGTAAAGGATGGCATCAAATCTTTTATAGAATCTACATTGTCAGGTCAATTGGATGTGCAAAACAGATTTATGGACTGCAGTCTGAGCTGAAATGCCTACAAAATTTTAACTCACTTTTTTCTAGATGTAAATTTCTCTTACTTAAAAATAAAGGAATAGTTATTAAATTTTTTAGAATTTCTACAATTTTAATAAAAAATAAATAGTTCAAGTTTTATTCATTAAAACTATGAAATATTAATCAAAATAATCTTGAATTTATCTGATCGGAGTAAATTCAAAATTTAGAACCTGACAATTTATTCTCTTTAATTTTTGTCACTTTCTTAAAAAAATGTATTTCTTGGAAAGGAGAAACAATTGATTATGTAATGCTGTGGAATCATTGCATTTAACGGGGGTTCATTTTCAAAAAATGCAACCATTTACTTTCTTTCTTTTATTGGCATGAATGCAGAAAAAATGTTTTCACCCAATTATGCTTAAGGTTGATAAAACAAATACTGTAGATTCCTAAATATACGCGAAGAATTAATTAACGCGTAATTACGCGAGGAGCACCACTCGCGAAATAAAATAACTCGCTTTTATTTTTATGGTGTTGAAATTAATGTTAAATCTCATTGTAAACTGTCCATTCGCGAATTATTGTTCTCGCGATTTGGCGTCTAAGAGCCCTTTCGCGATATTAAGTACTCGCGTAAAATAAGGAATTTACAGTATTAAGCGATCGGAAATTAATATCAATTACGTAAATTGTAACGTCATAAATGACATCACTGAAAAACAATTTTGATTTTCAACATTGAATTTACTAAGAAGCAACACATAGAGGATATTTATTATTTTGTAGTTGGATATGGAATTTATATCACAAGTGGGACAGGAATTTTTTATATTTTTCCACGAATTCGAAGCACGAGTGAAATAAATTCAATATTCAACTACAAAATATTAAAGTTTCTGTTTATTACATTTTCTTTGATTTTCCCCTTGCCTCTGTCTTTTTGTAACACAGTGCCAAAGGCTGTGACATCAGAGTTAAGTGGTTGAGACGTCCAACTTTAGCTAATGTGAGATTGAAAACACTGTATACATAGATTTCAACAACGTATTTGAAGAAACTTTAGGAGTTTTAGTCTCTGTAAGGATGGTTTATTTACTATCTCTCCCTCTCTCTCTCTTATAACAGGCCATCATGAAGTATTTTTTACAACACTCTTCGTGAAGGAAAGGAGACTCTAAAGTTTTGCCGCACTTCTGATTTTCTTTCACGTACACTGTGACAAAATATCACTTTGATATTCTTTCACATTGTGACAGATTATCCCTTTTTTCCAGTAAATAAATTACAGTATTTAACTGTTGAAAATGTAATAATACTGTTTTATAAAAGCACGCCCAAGTGTTTGTGATTCAGAAGAAAATATATTCAGAATGTAAAGAACACGATTAGTGGAATTTCTCTAAAAAAAATTCATAAAAAGGAAAAGCAGACCGTGATCAAAAAAAATTATATGCTCGTGAAGATGCGACTCAAAAATGAGTCGTACACCTAATTTATATATTAAATAGCATGATGATATATGACTTGAATCTAACCTTATATGAATCAATATAATGTAACATTTGAATTCTTGCAATATCCAGACAATTGGCAAGGATGAAAAAAAGTGAAGATAACAAATAGAGATCGATATAAAAAAAAAACCACAAATCTGTGAACAGGGCATAAAACACGGGCCCTCCCCCCTCAGATATTCCAGAGGTGGGATCAGGTGCATAGGATAGTACGCATCCTCTGTTCACATCCACTGTGAGCCACATGTTTTGATCCGGTAGATGGAAGGTTCCGTTGTAAAATTTAGTATAAAAACAAAGATCTCACAATTGGTATGAAACACGTCAGCCAAAATACGACCCATTGAAAGGTTAAAAACGTTATATTTGCTAACAATGTCATTATAACGACCTTAGAATTCACGAAATACTGACTTTGATTGAGGTTGTTGAAATACATGTAACATCAATTTATTTGTCGGTAGCCTGTCTCGGTATAAAAATTGATCGTACTAAGTGCATGCTCTTGAGTATCGAATAAGTTGGGAGACATAAACACCATATACAGGTGATAGTTGAATATTACTACATAAAAAAAAGTTGACGATGGAAAAGCTGAAATCATCTCGTTTGACATTCAGTTTACTCGTTAGTTTGCCCTTACCGTCTATTGTCAGTTAAACATCCAAATATGATGATGTGAAAGACTCTGTGTTGTCTTTTATCTCAAGTTCACTGAGATATATCGAGTCAAGATATGAATGGAATTTTTGCATGACCCGTGCGAATTTTTTTTCAATTCCTGAAAGTATTGGGTTTCAGAAAATTACAGGTTTCGGAACCTAAGAAATCTACTTTTATGGAGAGAAAAATTTTTTTGTATGGTCCAACACAAAAATATTGCTTTACTTCTTCCTCCTTATAGTACGCCTGCGCAGAAGTGTTGAAGAAGTTATCATGGTCTCAAGTACCAAAAAATGAATGTTGGTAGACCAAGATTTTTGATTTTTGATAAAATTTTTGATAAAATCTTCAAATAAGATTATTAGAAAATATATCTCACCTTTGCATGCTCTAATTGAATGTTGTTTACAAGTTAACACTAAAAATAAAAGTGGCGCGACCTTGACATGCACGATATCAACGAAACGACTGATACAACCTTTGTTTTTCCGGCACTCATATTGTGCAGTCTCTTCTTGCTTTGCAGTGCAGTTTAGTTGTTATATCTTCGCTATACTCATAATTTTCATAAATCTTTCGCTTTATGATACAGACATCTTAAAAGAAACACATGATTTTGACTCATTATGTAACTTTAATTGACAAAACGTCGTCGATATATCTGAATGTCGACTAGAAGGCCACAGCAAGTGTTTTCTTCTCATATAGAAGTTTTTGAATAAATTTTGCTTCATAGGAATATAAAAACAGGTCGACTTATAAAGGAGCACAATTAAGGCGCATCGGAATTTCAACAATTCAGACATGGTCTCCAAGACTACACAAATGTTGTCAATGAGGAACTCAAGCATCCTTTTAATATCAACTTCAGAGTCCTTGTGTGTAGAACCAAATTGGTTTTTAGCAAAGTAGTTTTGTTGATGACCAATCGCAAAAAAATACAAACATTTCCGACATTTATTTCTATTGAAGAAGCAATTGTCCACGATATCGAAAAGCCTAGATTTTATAGAGGATTGATTGTATAAAGTGTAGAAAAGTCGTATGTTTTGATGTTATTTTCCTTTGAATTTTTTTTTATTTTCTAAAAAGTCCTTGGAATTTTTGAGAATCCACATCTGATTAACACCACTTCTAGAATATGTTGTAGACAGTACGTCTGAAGTTTCTCCTTACAGCAGTAAATATTTTTGTAAGGAGTAAAGATAGGGGCTTGGACCCGGCAATGTATCTTTGTTTGTAAGGATTTTTATGAAGTTAAGGAATACAGTATAGGTAGGGTAGATCGAACTCGTCATAGTTGACTGGAATGTTAAAAGTATTATACATTGAAATGTGATTTTAAAAAGTTTTATCCTTAGAAAGTGAACCATGAGTATAAGCTGGATTTCTAGAGGTAGAATTAAAAACAATTAAATTCTTCTAGAATACAGTTACAATAATGAGCCTTACAAAGACGATATTGTTAGATGCCTTGTCTCCTGGAACTATAACATATTGATCATGTAGTCTTTCTAATTTTGTAAGCACCTCCGAGTTGAAGTACCTGGTACTAGCTAGAAAATGCGGATACATATTGAATTGCTGTGGTAAAATTTAGAAATTTATTTCAAAATTAAGGATTATTTCCCTCATGATCCTTCGATGTATTTGGCTCCAGTATTTGACACCCCTTTTTCAGCTCTTCAGTTTTTTTTATTTAAATATTTCAGATGTCCAACGTTTTGGCATGAACATCACTGAAGAGACATAATTTGTTGAAATGCACATCTGGTGCATCGATATTGGTACCGTATAAATTTTACATTAGTGAAAACAGAAAGATAGATGGCTTTTCGTTTTATAATATGATTGTTTATAAGATTTTAAAAATACTTAATCTATTCTGACGAAGTTTTCAGGTCTTTGCTTTCATATTTAGCCCAACGTCTGACATACTCTTTTGACAGAATTCATAATAGAAATGAATTTTGTCGGGGCTCCCTAGCTGTATTTCGGACATTTTCAAGATGATTGCATTTAAGGTCTTCATTTTCAATAATATAAACACCGGCAATGGCGTGTCCAGCGAAACTGTATTTGAAAGAAAAAGAAGAACAAGCACACTTAAGAGGATTTTGTTTTAGATGTTCAATATCTAGGCACTTCAAGTTTTGATTATAATTGAAAAGTTTAGAAGCAACAGTTTGGGAATTTTGTGGGAAATGACGGGTGTAGAACCTTTTTATGATTAAGAATGTTACTAATGTTCACAGCATCGAGGCCTATTCTTTTGTTGGCAAATTTAAGTTAAAATAATCTAAGGGTCGAGTCGGAATTATCTTCCGACACACTCTGTGGATTAAAGACCTTGTGCTTGGCAACATCAATAATCACAAACACAAAGCTTGTATATTTTGTTTATTGTATGACTGTTTCCATGACTATACCTACATCTAGATGTATTGTTAAAAAGTCCCATCACATTCACATTAGCACATTGCGGGCTTGAAAGATTCCTTACATTATTTATGTGGTCGTTGCAACCGCACGGAAAGGCCGTGCCTAGTTTCCTGATTCAGTATTCTTCTCGTTGTCTTCGGAATGGAGTACTCAAATTAGGACTTGTTGATATATTTTTTTCCAGAAAACTAACCCTCATTGAAAAATAAAGTGGTCAGGCGCATAGAAATGTTTATCAAGATGTCGATGACCCCCATTATGTATTTTATCATTTTGAATTTATATACAAATGAACGTTTTTGGAAGATACTTTAATCCTGGGTTTAATAAATAGAACAACAGGCTGTACTTACTGCAGTGGTAAACCAAAAAGAAAACTGATTTCTCTTAGTGGAAAGGGTACAGCTTGGTCTGCTTTTCACACAATAAAATATTAGCCCATATATTTTAAGACTCAAAGGGACAAGTGGAATCTGTTAACACAGCAAGAGATCTGATAGTGTTATAGGAAAAGAGTATCAATCTTCAGTGCAGAAGAAAAAAAATAATGCTGAAAATTCTTGTTTCAGCAAGATGGAGTAGCTTTATACTGCACAATGTGTCTTTGACCTGCAAGCACAAATTCATCCATTTCATTTCTAAGAAATTTGGCCTCCATGCTTAAATGACTGAATCACCCTTGACTTTTTTTTCCCTGTGAACATTTAAAAGACACAGTATATTAAAGAGAACCCAAACAACACAGTAATCTAATGACCATAAAAATGAATGCAGACCTTTTACATAGGAGCACCAGAAAAATGAGGAATCTCTCGCACCATATAGCTTTATTGATACTGCTTTTACAACATATTTTGAAGTTTTAGCATTTTATTAATTCTTATTAATCCTTTATCTATTTGCCTTTTTTATTATAATTTTCATAGACAAAAAGGACAAGATAGGCTAAGATCCCTTTTTGGCCCTGGTTTGGGGTGTCTTTTAGAATGTTGCAATAGTTAATCAATAAAAAAACCTCTGCCACAAAATGAGTATTGGTTCTAAGTTATGGGATACATAGAGGTCACAGTAAGGTCAGAAAATATGTCAATTTCCGAATTTTCTCATTTTTATGCAAAATTTCTTTCATTTTACAGCAAATTTTGTTTCGGAGACATAGAGCACAATCTTGCCTATCTACCAAATTTATATATATCATACACTAGTATCAGTTGCATCTTATGTATAAAATCTCTATGCTCTATGTTTCCCGAAGTGAAATGTATCTCAAATTTGAAGAAATTCCACCAGAATTGAAGGAATTCGGGAAAATGTCCTACTTCTGCACTCTCTTGTGGCCTCCATGTAAGCTTTGAATCCAAATTTGTGCTGGTTTCAAAACAAGCATCATTTTAAGTTCCCAAATACAAACTATCACAATTTTAATTGTGTTCTGAATTTTACATCAAATAACGGACCAGATTCGGCCGTTACCATACCTTGTCCTTTTGAAATTATGCTGCTTAACTTGTTTTGTTTGTAAGCTGATATAGACTAAAAAAGAAGAAAAAAGAACAAACAAGAAAATTATATTAATCGAAATGAACACTCATTACATTGACGCGGAAAGCCACTATATTACTGATATTTTTTGGAATAGAAATTAAAATTTTTAGTAATTAATTTAGGAAAAGTATGTATTTTGCATCAATTTTCATATTGCACAGATACTGTGAAATCACTTATTTTCGGGGGGAAATCACTTATTTTCGGGGGATGGGTTAATTTTTTTCGTTGTTTTGGTGGTATGAAGAGACTCAGAAATTTAATTACGTCTGCCACGAGATATTTAATTCCAAATGTATAAAAACCCAAAAAAATTTCATCAGCGAAATCTAATCCCAACAAACCAATATATTTTTGTCCAACCACGAAAATTTGACCTCTTGAAAATAAGTTATTTCACAGTATACACAAGTATACAACCACATAAAAAAGCTTAGGAAAATGGAGAGATGTGAAACGTTAAGAAAAGGATCAGTGATCAGTCTCATAAAGAATACAAATCGTGAACAGGACAAAAATACGGACCCCTGAAAACACCAGAGTTGAGAACAGGTACCAAGAGTAAGCAAATTCTCTCGACTGGTCACACCAACCCGCGAGCCTTATGTACTATTCAGGTGGATGGAGTAAATCATAGTCAAATTTAGTATAAACACAGTGACCTAACAATTGGTATGATTCATGTCAGACAAAATACAGTCCAAAGATAGGCTGTTTTTGAAAGCAATGTCCTATTCTGCGAAATGCTGACTTTAAACGAGGCTGTTGAAATCCTGGTAATATCAACTTATTTATCAATGCCCGTCTCGGTTCAAAAATGGATCGTACTCACAGCATGCTCTTGCGTATCGAATCAGTCGGGAGACATATGTAGGTGAAAATGGAATATTCCTACATAAATAAGGGAAGATGGCGATTGAAAAGCTGCTAATTTCCATTATTCAAGTCACAAAATTAATGCAGATCTCGGAAGTATGTATATCATTCAACAATTTTTGTAATGTTTCAGTTAATTTTGATTCATTTGCAGAACCTAACTGTTTTAACTTTTTTGATTGACAACAAAGAAATATAAAATAGCGAAATGATATCCACTTATGCAGCAAAGATTTGATTTTCCTCACTGCATTCGAGGTTACGGCGCAGATACCTAATGCTTACGATATTGCGTCTCTCTCATCTGAAACAAATAATTTCTCATATAAAATATGTCAAAACGTATGATTATTGCGTTTTGGCACTCGAAATTTAAAATAAATTCCATAAAGATAATTATGAAACAATGAAAATTCTATAGTGCGCAGATTCAATAGCCCAAGCTGTGCAAAGTTCACTACTTGTCATTTAGTTATAATAGATAATGAATTATCTCACTTTATGCTATTTATGAAAGTAAAAATTTCTAGACCTCGTTTTGTTGCCTGAGGGTGAATACAAAAATAAATCTCTGAAGTTTACCACATTTTCCACTTCATCCAAAATATTTCAAATCAATCGTATTTCTCTTCCTTTATTTTCTCGAGACTTGAATATCTTGATTTTAATTCAAGAAACTTGTTTGAAAAATTGCAAGTTTGTAAAATATTCAAATACAAACACTTAATGAAAATTTGGTATATTTCCTTGATTATTTCAAAAGTTATACAGATTTGAAATTTTGACTTAATTTCTGTCCTCTGATATATATAGGCTATAATTTTCGCGTACATGTATTTCACGAACGATAAGTTATAAGACTGTTATAAATAAGAACGCAACAGTTTTACAAAAAAAAAATATTAATAAATAAAATAAATAAAATATAGCCAATAATATGCAGGTACGCCACTTCTTTGTGAGACACATTTTTCCTTATACAATAACAGTAGTTCTAGAAACCATAATAAATAAAAACTTTAAAAAGAATATCAAAAAATCTATAATTTATGGTATAATTTACACAACTTAATTTTGAGTGAAATAGGCTTTTCAACTAGATAGTGTGACACCACGCAATACATGTAATTCTCATTCTCCTTTCGGAAGAAGGAGGGGGCTTCAAAGATGGGAAGATAAAACTCTCTTCTTTTTCGTAAAGAAAATTCTTTAAATTATATAGCGCTTGATTATCTAGATCTTTTGTTTCAACAATCATTCAATGTTGTCAAAACATTTCAGCATTAAAAAATAATGTAACGGATGACGAAGAAAATTGTATAAAAAAATAATCATGAATAATAACAATGCAATATATATATATATATATATATATATATATATATATATATATATATATATATATATATATATATATATATATATATATATATATATATATATATATATATATATATATATATAAATCCCACACAAAAATTTAATAGCCCACACATGCCCAGTCATATTTTCATAAGTCGTAATTTTTTTGAATGCAAGCTGTGTCTTATTAAATTTCATCTGCACCTTGTATGTAATGGATGATTATTAGTTTTGCTGTTTAACAAACTTCTGGGCAATTGACCCTATAGGTCATTGCCAAGTTTAACTGTATATAAAAAAGCAAGATGCGATCTTGGTCCACATTTAGCGGCTTTGAACAAGGTAATGAAATCATTTTATCTAAGTCCTTTTATTAATCCCTGCATTTAAGAACAAACTTCAACTTTATGATTAATATTTCGAGATTTGAAAAACAACTCGGAAGCACCTTTAATTTACAATTACAATGACAAATCTATGATGAGAGATATCCTTTCATTCACATCTGAGAAGAGATTGAATTTGTTTGGTCGTTTAAATTTGTTTTTGTATCCTTTTGAAACATTATGAAACACATAAGGTCAAGTAAGAAATAAAAAGCTTTCTTATTTCGTATTTCAAAAATAAAATTTCTTATGATTCAATTCTTCGCAATCTTTGGCAACAAATTGAAATCATACAAACTCAGAATTTCATTATTCTTTCATTTGAACTAAGTACCGGTATATTGTAATAAAGATTACAGAAAATATTTTTTAAAATGTATTTCTGTTACAGATGAAATTTTTCCTGGCTCTTGTGCTTGCTGTCATTGTTGTTGGTAAGACGTAATCCCTGTTTGACTTTCAAAAAAATAAAGTATAAGTAATGACTATTTATAATTAAATGATCTCAAACGATCACCGGTGAAACTTTTTTTATGAGAAATAAATGAATTTTTTTTATCATCCCTGTATTTCTGTTGCATGAAATTGTTTTTAGTTCCACACTTGTCAGACTCCTTTTGAGATCTGCAGCTGATTCCAAGTGGCATCCGGCAAAGTAACTATTTGCGTGTACATTATGCGAAGGTCTACAATGTCGATATAATGACCTTGTCAGCAAATACAATCATTAAGTCGAATGCTGACTGACGTTTTTAATACTAATTGTTAGATCAATATTTACACACTAAATTGTCTCGGATTTTTTCCGTTTGCCTGATCATGACAAGGAACACACGGCCGATGTGACCGGTCGACAGGGGATGCTTACTCCTCCATGGCACCTGATCCTACCTTTGGTGCTTTTAGAGGTCCGTGTTTGCTCTACTCCCGATTTGTATTGTTTCAATGGACCTTTGAGCTTGATAACTGTTCGTTATCTCCATATTTTAGATATGTATAAGTGTTCCTGTAATTATTTTTCTGGTTTCGGGAAATATTTCGGTCATGATGTTGCACACTTTTGAGTAGTTTAATTTTCTGTACGGAACCTTGCAGTACGTTCGAAGTCAAGGTGATAGAATTACACTTGCCTATCATTTCCTCTAAAAGGAATACTTCTTTTTGTTCTCCTCTTGCTCGCGGATTTTTCTTTTTACCTATTTATAGCTAATTATCGGTTTCGGTAACCTGCCCTTTGATTAACTTTTTTTTTTCGTTTTCTGGGGTTTTACATTTAGTGATTATCTAAAATTTTGTGAGGATCCAGACCACCGTAATAGGGCTCGGAATTAAAAATACATTTTTGTGTGCCGAATACTTTGCTCTATCGATATGGTTTATGCACAAAGTTCAGAAACATGTCACTTTTGATGGATGAACCATAGTCTGAATTTGATCATATTTATTTAATAAGTTAACCTTAAAGTTTCTTAAGAAGTGGCTCCGTGGAACATAAATGTTCTTCTCAAATCCTTGAGGTGAACCCAAGTGAAGAAATTCCTCAAACCAGCGTCACAAAACACTCTTGAGGACTTGATTTCAAATGTATATTGCCAAATTTAGAATCTTTTTCAGTCTAGATAGTACTTTGGTCCTTACTTGCAGACACCACACGCGGCAGTGACCGTTACAAAATAATCAGCTATAGTGGCTATGAGACTACCTGGGAACAGGCCCGCACTGAATGCCGTAGACAAATTGGCTGGGACCTGGTGAGAATTGACAACAGAAAAGAAGACGATGCCCTCAAAACTCTTCTTGCCGCACAATGCAGTAAGTATTATTAATCTTTAATTTTTTGACAGAGTAAATCACATTTCTGAAATATACGAGGCGGCGGTTGATTTCAAATTGTACATTTTTAAAAGCTGTATTGGTTAATGCTGCACAATTAATTGTTACTTTAATTGCTACTTTTTATTTCAATATGATGTTTTTGAGACAAATTCTGATTTTTTAAAGAAAAGAATAGATTGATAAATTCTGTATCTAAATAAGTTAACTTAAAATATGAACATTTCAACAGACCAAAAATAATTAAGCCGAATAGCCTTGGGGACTCTATTTGTAAAACACAACTTATAGTCTTCTTTACATGTGTATAAAATAATTGTTAATTTGTTAACTTGAAACTTTAATTTTTTTCCTATCAGATGAAGGAGGCGATGGGTGGTTTATAGGCGGAATGTCGGAAAATGGTGGTCTCTGGACATGGGCAGATGGGTCCCAGATGACTTACACACATTTCTCAGAGCCCTCGATGTTAGGTTCCCGCTCCCAGTTACAAATGCCACGCGATACATTGTCCCGAGACTCATTGTCAACTAACACATTGGCACGTGACCCATTGTCTCGTAAGTCGGTGACACGTGGTCGTGGCCCTCTCCGTCGCCCTCGGTACGACATCGGCAATGTTCAGTATGCTGCTATTCTGAAAGAAGAACTAGATTGGACCAAAGTTCCCTCCACATCAAGCCTAAGGATGGGGTACATCTGTGAGAGAACAACCTGTTCAAACAGATCTAGATTGTTATAAATTTAATAAAAACTGATAACATTTGAATCTACTGGTTGTTTCTTTTGCGATTTCCACAAACCTGATTCCAAAAAATAAATAAATAGATAGATAAATAAATTTATCATTTGTAGAATTTTCAAGCTTTGTTAAAACAGCATTAGTGCATGGAGTGCTTTACATATATAAAAGAATCTCTTTTTTTAAAGAATTTTTTTTTTTGTATCTTTTTTTCAACATACTAGCAATGTGCAGAATTAAGGACAATAATATCACTTCCATCAATATGCAGGAACATCTTTAAATTAATTTGCTGAAAAGCAATGCATAAAGAACTTAACCTTAGTACATCTATAGCAGTAGTCAGATTGACTTTAACAAGGAATATTTAAAATAATCAGATTTTGGAAGACGTATAGATGATTTCATACAAGCTGTGCACACCTTTATCGTCAGCAAATAAAAATGAAGGATTATGTATACTGCGGTAGAAAGTTCAATTTACGGACTTCGGGTCAACATATTCATATTAATATATGTGTCTTTGTCACTCTCGATATGGTGTACATGTATGTATTATATTTTAGTATATATATTAAATATAATGGAAGTTGTTGATATTAATTTCCGCAATAAGACACTAATTTCGACGCGTGATTTGGAATGACAACGGTCATAAGAAATTGTCGCATTAATTTTTCACAACATATTTAATGACTTTAAAAGTTTCCTTTATCAGAATCATAAAGTGGCTATGATCCGTTTGAGATCAAAGATTGCACATATTTTTGTTTCTGATTCTTCGTCATATATCTGTCAGCCCATAATTTTGTTTTTTTATCTTCCCAATGTAACTCTCGAAACTGAGTAAAAAGTCATCTTTTATTGATGTATAGTACATGTATCATCGGGTTCCTCGAGCACCACAATCAATATGCAAGATTAGGTCAATCGACATCTTTATTTTTATTCTAATCTAACCTAAACTTAAAAAAAATAGAGGGTAACAAAGAAAGAGACAAAAATATTCAAATTTTAAATGCATTTCGCTCATCCATCTTGCATACTAGTAGACTGCATATACATGCATATAAGTATTTTTATCCAAATCATGAGTACACATGCATGGATGAAAATATATGTATATCTTTTCTTATTTACATGATCTCTCATTAAAGTGATGAGTTCTAAAATTTAGCATTATTTGACTATATGTGTTTAAAATTAAAAAAAAAAAAAATCATGTATACAAGGCTATACACAAATTACACATTACACAAATGTTTCGGTGCATAAAGATTTCGAGAACATCAGTATTAAACATGCAGAGAAATGAACATGACTACCAAAGACCAAAAGGTGGGATTTGCTAATTAAATGACCACTAATTTAAGTGAATATCTATATAAAATAGTTGAATTTAGTTGAATTTTAGTGAAGAATCAATTTTTAAAAGTCTATTCATCATCAATATTTTTCTGTGAAAGGTGCATGTTTTGCTTGTATCGAATATGAGGATAACGAACAGTATTTTTCAGTTCGAAAGTCCATTAAAACAATATAAATCGGGAGCAGAGCAAACACAGACCTCTAAAAATATCAGAGTTGGGATCAGGTGCCATGGAGGGGTAAACATCCCCTGTCGACCAGCCACACCAGTCTTGTGCTCCTTGTCGTTAATCGGGTCAACAGAAAAACCTGTAGATGATTCAGTGAGAATAACAATTTGTATGAAAACGTCAATCTACATTCGACTTAACGATAGATTGTATTTGCTAACACGGTCATTGTATAGAATATGCATTTAAACGAGATGCTTGTATATTCTTTTATCTTCAACTTATTTCGCAAGTAATTTGTCAACAGCTTGATTCGCTTTAGAAATTGTTTGTACATAGAACATGCTCTAAACTCGCGTATCGAATCAACTGGGAGACATAAACTCCATATGTAGGTAATAATGGTATATTGCTACATAAATAAAGGAAGTTGACGATAGAAAAGTTGAAGTCATCCCGTTTATCATAAATTTTGTTTTTAGTTTGCTATTAATATCTTTCTCTGAAAATATCCAAAAATCAAATAGTTATTTCAGACTCTATGATGTCTTTTATTTCGAGTTCAATTGGATATACACTGTACGTCACCCGCGTGGCACAGTGGTTAGAGCGTCTGCTCTAGAGTCGCGGAGTAAGGAGTTGATCCTTACGTCGCGGGTTCGAATCCCACTGCGGGACGTGGAAACCGGTTCTTCGGATGAGACCGTATAAATCGAGGTCCCATGTCGCAGTAGGTGCTGGCACGAAAAATATCCCTCACTGCTCAATGACCCTGAGTGCCGAGTATAAGTCAAAATTTGTAGCCCTCCACCGGCAAGTGGTGGCGTCTCCATATGAGTGAAAAATTCTCGAGAGGGACGTTAAACAACAAACAATCAATCAGTCAATTGGATATACCGAATTTATAAAGTAAGAGTGAAAAAGAATATTGTTAATTGATAAAATACGGAAGCCGGTTGGTGCCAGTTAGAAAAAATATTTTATCTGGCGGCCGCCACATAAATAACTGGCGGCCGCCAAATAATTTTCTGATGGCCGCCAGATAAAAAGATCTGGCGGCCGCCATATAACTTATCTGGCGGCCGCCAGATAAAATATACCTGGCACCAACCGGCTTCCGTAATAAAACGTCGTTGATATAGCTAAATATTAAACTGAAGGCCACTACAAGATACTTCTTCTTTTCATGTGGAAGTTTTTGGATAAATTCTGCTTCATATGAATACAAAAAACAATAACTAGAAAAATCAGGTCTGCTAATAACGTTGCACGAATAGTGACCATGAAGATTTCCTACAGATACGTAGATGTTGTAAATCAGATACTCGGGTTCATTTTAATACTAGTATCAACTTTGGAGTGCTTGTGAGTTCCATTTTTATTATAAAAAAAAAAGCAGCTGTCTATGATGGCAAAAAGTCTTATTTTTAATTTATCGCGGGAAATAGCTCTATAAAGGTTGAAAATTCGTATACCTTTTGATTTTATTGATTTTTGGTTTATTTTGTAATTTTAAATTTATAAAAAGTTCCTTGAGGTTTTTTAAGTATCCACATCTGATTTACGCCACTTCTCGAATATGTTGTTCTACAGTTCTCCTAAAGTTATTCCTTCGCTGCTGTTAATAAATGAATAAATAATGATAAAAGTAGAACAACCCAGGCTCGTAGGAAGCAATTTCAGTTGGGGGGGGGGGGGCACAGCCATACATTTACAATTGAGGGGGCACTATCAAGTACCAAAAATTTCTTGACATCAGACGTCATCAGACGTTTTTATTGAGGGGGCACAAGCATACAAGCATATAGTAGCTATGTTTTCTATTGTAATCTATATATCGGCAAAATTATTGGGGGGAGGGGCACGCCCCCCCCCCGTGCCCCCTCCCCCCCCCCCGTTTCCTACGGCCATGCAATCTATTCTTATAAATTAATAAATTTTGCAAATAAACTCCGAAACGGGTGCACCAGAGTTCTTACTAACTCCTCTATGATTACACTAGATACAAGATGATGTCCGTAAACTATATTAAATAAATTTAGATTTCACTCAGAGGTACTTGGGTCTTGGTTTATAAGTATGTATGTACCATATTGATATGTAAAAAAAAAAAAAAAAAAAAAAAAAAAAAAAAAAAAAAAAAAACTTTTTTAACATATCAATAAAGAACATACATATTTATAAACCAAGACCCAACTACCTGTGATTTCACTCACATCGCGCATTAAATTAAAAGTCTACTTTCATTTTCTATAAACAGCCATGAAATAGCAAAAACGCACGTGAGTACAGTGGCGGTTCCGGTTGGCGGATCTAAGTTACGGGCAATTTTTAATGAAACTGACAACAAGCATGCAATAGTTTATTTATTTCATAAAGCTTCATCACTGAATTATTCAATCAAAACTTTATGATTTAAATGATATAAAAGAAAAAAGTTGTGATATCCGATTAAAAAGGGAAACGTGCAAATTATTTTCGTCATTCACTGATCTCAATATTGACGGAAACTTCTAGAACCACTCGGCACACCTCGGATGATTCGTACCTCATCTAACTTCGTTACGTTTGATGAAGGTGACGGAATCAGCCGAGGTTTGCCGAATGCTTCTAGAACATCATATATAGCATTGAGCCCGATGTTAAAAAGAAAAACGAGGACTTAATAATAGCTTCATGAACATAAAAAAAACTTTTGTGTGAATGGTCATTGAAATAATGGTAAATCATTGACAACACTATAAGTTGTGAGTACATTTATATATCGAAAGACTATTACTAGGTTTACCTAGTAAATTTATCTGTAAAATTTGTATATTCCTCACTGAGAGCATCGTACGTGGCAACGAACCCGAAGTACAATTTGTACTTCGTAATAAACTTGCTTACGTGAAAAGAGAAAATTGATGAATAAGGTATTGTTAAAATACAATGAAAGCTGATAAAATTTTGTACTTTAATCAATACATTTACAGTTTTTTTTTAATACAGTCTTTTGTATCAAATATTCATATGGCGTTAAAAGCTAACGTTTACAAATAACATTATATATATCCATATATATATTATGTACCCATCGATATTTAGGACAAATAATCAGGGAGATGTCAGGGGGTATTGATTAATAAAACATCCTGGTAAAAGGTATAAACGAAACATCCCTGGTTAAAAACTTACCAGTACTATCCGTACTTTGATGATTTTTATTTCATTTAAAATATACTAGCTGAAATCCCGCGCAATCGCGGGGAATTGAATTTATACCACTTACCGACAGAAAATATATTGTAGTTACTACTGGCAGCCTACAGGCTTATAGCAGGAAGAAATACTTTGTTCAAAATCCCGCATGAAGTAGATGTACGTCTCAACCCCCGCCCTTTTGCAAAAACTTGAAAAATATCAATTTCATTAATTGACGTTGATTGTGAAACCTGTTATACTATGTTATGGATGTCGTACATCAGACTGATAAATTGATTTTTTTTGGGGGGGGGGGGGCAGGGGGGGTTCACAAATACTTGGGTCTTGGTTTATAAATATGTATGTTCCTTGTTGATATGTAAAAAAAATCTGCTTTACTTTCTTTTTACATATCAGTAAGTTACATACATATTTATAAACCAAGACCCAAGTACAGGACTATGTAAAAATTAGCTTTTAACGCCATATGAATAGGCCGAGTATTTGATACAAAAGACTGTATTCAGAAAAAAATCTTAAATGTACTGATTAAAGCAAAAAATTTTGCAGCTTTAATTGTAATTGAACAATACCTTTTTCAATAAGCAAGTTATATGTATTACGAAGTACAAAATGTACTTCGGGTTCGTTGCCACGATGCTCTCACTGATACAAATTTTACCGATATATTAGGAAACCTACTAATAATCTTTCGATCACATCTTATAGTGTTATCAATGATTTACCATTACTTCAATGACCATTCACACAAAAGCTTTTTTATGTTTTTATGCGACTATAATCGCCTCGGTTTTCTTTTTAACATCGGACTCGATGCTATTTGATGTTCTAGACGCTTCCGTCAATATTAAGATCGGTGAATGACGAAAATAATTTGCACATTTCCATTTTTAATTGGTTATCACAACTTATTTTTTTATATCATTTAAATCAAGTTGTGATTGAATAATTCAGTGATGACATTTTATGAAATAAATAAACGATTGCTTGTTGTCAGTTTCACTAAAAATTGCCAGTAACTTGGATCCGCCAACCGGAAACGCCACCGTACTCACGTTTTTGCTATTTCATGGCTGTTTTTTGAAAATGAAAGTAGACTTTTAATTTAATGTACGATACTTACTATGCGAGTGCAATCTAAATATAGTTTACGGACATCATCTTGTATCTTGTGTATTCTTAGAGGAGTAAGTATAAGAACTCTGGTGCACCCGTTTCGGAGTTTATTTGCAAAATTTATTAATTTATAAGTATAGATATATAGGGGCCTATGTACTTTACTCATTCGTAGTCAGACAAATGGTAAAGTTCCTATATTTTCACAAGTATGATTAAAAGTATAAATATTGTTTATTGTTTTATGCATGTAAATAGTGGCGGATTTAAGGAGGAGGGGGATATTCAAAAATTTTGAATAATTTTAAACTTGTTTTTAAAATAATGTATTGCTACACTGTAATAAAATGTGTTTAGATGATAGACACATTTCTAAACATATTCTTATCATACTTTTTTAACTCGCTTAAATTCTAAGCATGATAAATTTCAAAACGCGTAATGGAAAGTGCTTTGAACCTAAATGCTTGCATGTTTTGATTTTAAACACAATTCTAAACACTTCTAAATTCTCGTTTAAATAGCCAAATACTTTAATGTTTAAAACAACAAGCACTCTGAGAGTATTGCATTAGCAATACTAGTCCCCTACCGGCAAGTGTAATCTGGTTCCAGTTAAGAATTGAAAATGCCATAATTCCGTCAAAAATCATTGAAGCGGAACGAAATGCAAACTTGATCTATAAGTTATCAAGGTAAATTCACATACCAAAAATCAGCTCAATATCTCCAAGCGTTTAGAAAAAAATCGCGGAAAACCCTTAAAAATTGAAAAGGTCGTAATTCCGTCAAATATCAATGAAGCGGAACGAAATTCAAACTTGATCTGTAACTCATCAAGATACACTCACATACCAAAAATCAGCTCAATATATGCAAACGTTTAGGAAAAAAGTGCGGAAAACCAAGTGGGACAGACTGACAGACAGAGGGACAGACAGACGGACAGACAGACAGACAGACAAACGGACGGACAGACTCAGATGAAACCTATAGTCCCCTCCGGTTTCACCGGTAGGGGACTAATGAAGAGAAGCCGGAATATAACAGGTGTGTCCATTATAAGTTAGTAACATCCAGTTGTTGAATTGTCTGCATTTTGTATCACAATACAAAGTTAATATTTAAAAGACTCCAGGTACGGTATGCGTCTTGTAATTATGTAATGCAATATTTATACGGTTCACTATTTCAAATTCGTCGTGATGTAAACAGAACAGAAGAGTATGAGGATAAACTTGAAAGTATTCTCTATGGTAGTATAATTTATCTTTCATATCCATTAATAGAAATGAATTTTGAAGTTCTTTCTCTCAACTATCCAATTACGTTAACCTGCAAGAAAGGACTTGGCGTTTATGTAACAGTATGTCATTCTTACTAAACATTCTGATGTTTTACTTTATAATAACCGAGCATAATAAATATGTTAATGCATCTTTATTTACTATCATTAATGAATAAATGATATATGACACCCAAAGACATCCTGGATATAGACAAGCGCAACGTACGCTGTTTACTTTGCTCATCATGTTCATTTTATATGATGAACAAAAGCATACACGTATACCTTCTAAAGCAGTAATAATTAAGAGCCTTTACATGTATTTCTCTATATTTCTAATGTGACTGTCATTTCTTTCTTGAAAACTCTGATGACTCTTTCTGCACTGTAAACTAGCTGCAGAACTGTAGCTCTCTGCTTGAGAAAATTCGGACAGACAAAGCTTTGAATTTTCTCAATCATGTAGAGAGCTACAGTTCTGCAGCTACAGTGTAAACAAGTCTGAAAGTACGCATACTTTGTTCAATTAACAGCGAATTAACATCGTCCCATGACCTAATATTTATAATTCTATGTGACATAAGTCTTCTTTTGTCCCGAAAATAGACCAGGAGAGAAATGCACACAAAAATAATCCTTGTTTCTTAAACATGCCGCCATCCCATAAGACATTGAAACTGCCGCCCCGAGAGTCCCATCGAGTTTGAGGCCTAATTGACTTCATTAGTAAAATTTATTAACCTACAAGGTGCCACTGAAGCTAAATTCCTTTGCAACTGTTAAAGATATTATGAATGAAACTCTGTTGGGTAAATTTTGATACAGACTTTTGCGTCAAAATTTCGAAAATTTTGATACCCCGAAAAGTTTTCGAGGCATATGTTTGAGGTAAAGGAGCACATTTATAGATCGTTTTTAACAGTCGGGGGTTGCTTGGTGGTATTTATCTTCCGTAAAAATATATGATAATAATTTGAACTAACACGTCTATTGTCTTTTCGCCTATTCGGAACCGCCACCCAAAATGTCAGACATTACCGCCATCCCGGCTGAATGTATCTGGTGGATTATGTAAAGAAGCTTTCTGTGACATACGAAGCTTTGTCTTTTCTGGTCCAGTGTTTCTTTTTCATAAGATTTTTAAATACCAAAGCACTTTTTTGACTATTTTCTAATTTTCTTGACTGTAGTTTCTTCATTTCAACCAGATATAAACTGGTTGAATGAATATTTTATAAAATTTGTTATTCTCTGTTTTAACAAACTTGCATGTACGAGGTTTCTTTGTTGTAAATTAAAGTTTAAAATTGAATCGGTCCGCTGATTTGCAAACGAAAGACAGACGACTTAACAAGCCTTTGGCTCAGGCGAGCTAAAAAAAAAATTACGGAAGAACACCCCCCTTCCGCATAACAAACGAAATTATAAATACAAATACGTTAATTTTTTTTAATCGTAAAAATATGAAATATATCAATGTCACTGGTTTGTGAGTATTGGTAAATTTGCGTAGACGTCTTTATAATATTTTTAAATTGCGTATTGGCAATATGTTTACTGCAGTTAGTCTGACCCGTTCAGGGGGGGTGTCACTATTGATCAATATCGTGACCCCTGTACGAGAAGTCGCCATCTTGAGACTTTGACTGCTCGCTTCCTGCTTGCTGTCCAACAAATAAGAATCTTCCGGGTATTGAATCAAAACATTAAGACTACCAGATAAATTTGGAGAATGTTTTACTGCCCGGAAACAACTTGACTTGTTCCGATTTTCAATCTGGAAAATTAAACTTGATTATTTTTGCCGCGGAAGATTG
The DNA here is from genome assembly GCF_033153115.1 of Saccostrea echinata. Taxonomy (NCBI): domain Eukaryota; kingdom Metazoa; phylum Mollusca; class Bivalvia; order Ostreida; family Ostreidae; genus Saccostrea; species Saccostrea echinata. Next base: position 16,698,289 of record NW_026889765.1, on the reverse strand, counting down.
AGGACAATAAACACACTGCACCTGATGTGTCATAAGTAGGCGAGGTGGGTGAAGCATTCATGTTTCTTTCATTTCATTATGAATACAAGTTTTTACAGCTTAATTTTGCAGAGTTTATATTTTATTTTTGTAATTTCAATTTGCTTTGTGCAGTAAATACACGAAATGATGGTTCTTCGATCATTTCCGGATTGGGAGTTTTGTTGACATATAGTCCATTTTCTTTGAATCTTGATATCATGCCCGTTCAGTGAAATTAAACAAGTCCTGTAACAATATTTTTATTGAAAAAAATTTTTTTTTTTCCCCACACAGCTTATTTGATTTGTTCGTATTTCACACCCATACTTATGATCATGATTAAGCAAATTTAATTGACAGAAGTGAATGGTCATGAGCATAGAGATTTAAATGCACACTAATGATATGTTTATGCTCAAAGGAATTAAATAATGAATTCAAATAATTAACACACAGTCTAGGTATAAACATGATAAATCTGTATATTTTCCTCTTGTAAGAAAATGTTGGTGTTATTCCAAAAGCACCGGGCCATCGGATTGTGGCAGTCAGACGGTGGTTTGCTCGACAGTGGCCAGATAGCTCAATTGGTAGAACACCTGACTGGAGATTCGGGGGGCCGGGTTCGAATCCCGGTCTGGTCCATCACATTTTTATCCTCTCCTGTTACATTTGGTGCCGTGCCATGCCCTGGAAGTGACAGGTGAAAAGATCTGCAAGGGAAGAGTCTGGGTTTGTGTCTTTGGAGTCCAGAGACCTTTAACGAGGCAGGAATGTGGCTGTCAGATTGGTTTTATGCTGGTGGAAAGATAGCTAAGTTGGTAGAGTACCTAACTGGAGATTTAGTGGGCCTGGGAGGTCCTGGTCTGGTCCATCACATTTTTCTTCTCTCCTGTTACAGGATAAACATGATAAATCTGATGAAAATGGATTCAGTCCGATGATGAAGTCACTATATTTGGTCTGAAGGCTTCTCGGTTAAGGTTCGGTTTTTCATCTTAATTTAATCATTGGTATTAATATACAGGTGACTCTATAAGTAAACTCAGAAGTTCAAGGGACCAATCAATACTGGTGTGTTTGTTTTGCTTTCTTTCATTTCTACTATGACTTTTATTATGGTTTTCTAACCTTTTATCAAAACATCACCAGTTTGTGAAAGTGCAAGAATGCATATCAATAAAACACGCCTGAAATTCGTAGTTTTTAAAATTGTCAAATAGACTGAAGAACTTTCTAATCATGCTTTTACAATACATGGATTTCATAACATACAAGATATGGAATTCTACTGAAATTTTGGATGGATATAAACTTCCAACACTGCATTTATGCTTCTTTAAATTGATATCCTTTGACATGATATGTATTATCTGTATAACTGTGTCTTTAATCCAAAGAAAAAAATGTTACAAACCCCTACCCCTTAAGTATGAAAGGGGGATGGGGTTGACCTCACATTATGAAATCCCAGGAGTAGACATGATGGCTAGCGACTCTACCAGAAATACTTTCCATTTCGCAAAGCTTAATTAAAAGGGAATCCAGGCAGTGCATCATGTCAAGAAGTACAGAAAACCCAGAAAAAGAGTGCGAATCTTGAGATTTTGATCATCAAAAATAAAAATTGTTATCAGTTTTGTGAAATGTAAACATACTAGTTAGAGTAAAACATGCTTGTAGTGAAATGCTAGGGATAAACAATTTTGATTTATTAAATTATATTAACATACTTTGCTATATTTCTGTTAAGGTTATAATATGTTATAAAAGGACAGGGAATGAAAATGACTTTGCTTTAACTTGTTTAAATTTGAATTCATTATAAGCATGTTCACTTTCACCATGTTTTACTGTATTTAAGATTTTACTCTTTTTTTTGGAGGGAAAAAAACAACAAATATTAAAGCGTACATAATAACTTTTTTATTTTATTTCAGATTTCATCAGTATGCCTCCCCCACCCCCACCACCTCCTGCACCACCTTCTGCTCCTGCGGCTCCACCCCCAGCAAAGGCGGCCCCCAAAAGTAAAGGAGGAGGTGGAGAAGTGAATAGAGGGGCCCTCCTTGGGGAAATCCACAAAGGGGCAAAGTTAAAGAAGACTGTAACCAATGACAGAAGTGCACCTGTTGTAGGAAGTGAGTATTTTTTTTAAATTTTAGAGTGTGAGTGGATAAACACAGGCAGCAATGTTGGCAAGATTTACCAAAAAATATTAAAAAAATAAATTGAGAAACCGAAAAGTTTGATGTCTAAACTATACATGAAAAAGTTCCACCCCTTCTTTGACTTCTGCTAGCCTCTTTCTCCATAGCAGGTGAGACCGCCAGGTACTGGTTACCTGTACTGCATATTGATTTGAAAGTGAGTTTTTAATATATGGAAAGGATTACTCTGTGTAGAGTTTCATTCCTTGAAAAAGCTTGCTACAATACATGATAAAGTCTGGAAAGTTCTCCTTTTACATGATTCAACAAAAATGAAAATGTCATTTATTTGGAACAGAATTTATAGGACTTTTTTAGCTAAAAAATTATGTATTGTGATGAAAAGGCTTAGAAGTTGCATGTTTTTCCAATTAATTATCATTGTACTTTTGTAGAATCAGAATAAAATTTGTTCACTTTCCATTGGTGGATCCAAGAATTTTTTGGGGAGGGGGGTGACTTGGAAATTTTTTGACAAGCACAAAGAATAAAAACCTGTCCAATTTCTTTTTTTTTTTGGTGATTTTGCCGGGGGGGGGGGGGGGGGGGGTCAATTTTTGCTTATTATATTATATGATTTCAATAACTGAATGCCCCTTGGGGTTAGGGTTCAGATCCCTAGCCTTCTCTGTAAGACCATGCATGCCTTCAAGCTTTCAAACTTTCCTCATTTCAAATGTTCAAAAATACAGCAGACAGTAATTTGATATCTTCTACATCTGCAGCCAGGGTGATTTAAATGTGTTACCTGAGTAAAAAATATGAAAAGTGAAAAGTTATGAGTTATGACTTATCAGTTCACTTTGTCCTGACTAGGGAAGTTATATTTGATAACAAGGTGCAGTATTGAAAGGGTGTGTTCCCACTTCAACATGAATTAGAAAATTTTATGTAGCTTACAAAAAAAAAGATACTTGTTAAAACAGATTTTAATTATTAATTAACTTGTAATGTAAAATCAATTTGTCTAACAGTTATATTAGTATAAATTAATTAGAAGAGAATATTATTGATTTTTTTAAATGGAGTTGGAGCTAGAATATATATATTAACTTTTAAAATATAGAATCACAGATTTTGAAAATGGAGAGTGCTACATATAGAGGTTCTGAGTCTTTTTTTTTTTAAACCAAGAAACCCCGAAGTTCAACTTTTAAATCATGTAACCTCATCCAATTAGGTGTATTTTTGTAGTATTAATTTTCAATATAAAGTAATACTGGATTTCATATGTATATTGTACAATTTAACAAAATATCCAGGTTAGAAATAACAGATGGCCTGCTGTCCTAAGGCCAGTAAACATGGTAAATTTTGAAGTTTGATCATTGCATTACAATTTACAATATGATGAACCCGTGGTATGCTACCAAAAAAAATCTTTCATAGCCCAATTATAAGTACAGTTGATTTTGTAACAAGAAGTTACTGAAAAGCACAATTACAACCCTCAATATACTGTATGTGTACTTTAAAAAGCTGGCTTCATATTTTAGCAGCTTTGGCGCAGACAACTATGTGCTCATTCATCAATACCGCTAAGAAATCATTTATAAGTACAATATATGGCACGGACATGTATAGCGATAATTCTTGATTTTGCCAACAACTCCATACCCAGTGATTGCGCTAAATTTTGAATATGCCAATTCATGTACACGTACAGTATACATTATCATAACAACATTTTCAAAGCATATTGATGTTGGAGGGTTGGCTTTGTACTACAGTTTAATACAAGTGACAAATGGGAGAGTTAAGCTTGCCCAGTGGAAATAATCAGCATGGTCAACAGATTAACTATAGTGGTAGGACCTTCTGAAAGTGTGATCTAGGCAAGGTTGATATAAGGCAGTGGTGCAATACCTCCCCCCTCCCCCTCCTTTAGAGGTGAAATGTTGAATTACCGAATTTGAGGGACATTAAATTATTTTTGAGTTGTAAAATCCATTGGTGGTGCATAGTATTTTTCATTGCTAAATATGCTACAGAGATGTCCAATGGTTACAACCTTGTTAAATTGACCCAAGTCAGAGCATTCAAAGTTGTAAAATCTGGCATTTATTTATTTATTGGTCAGTTAGCAACATCAACAAGTTTGTACAACAAATGCCAGAGAATTGATTATATTGTAATGCTTTGTATACCACATCAGGTTCATGTTTGCATTCAAGTGTAAAGCTTGCAAGTCATGCTTCAAAAGAATCTTCTGCTGCAGACCTGAATGTCATAACTTTATTATTATCAGAGTTATTTGTTTTATAATTGCAAATCACATTTCCCCCCTCATCCAGTGGCATTGTATGTTACATAAGAAAATCAGTTATGAAAAAAGAACTTTCACAAAAACAGTATTCTGAATCACTCTGTGAGCAAACATGATGCATGTACACTGGGATGATAATGTTCATTTCATCGAGACAGGTAGTACTTAGACAGCATGAGAGATGTAAAAAAAAAAAAAATTGATTGACCTCACAAATTTATCAGAATGGAGTTATTTTGTATATATCTGAAAGATTCTTAAGTTTGCTGAAATATAATGAGTATTGTGCATTGTTGTAAAATGTTATCATTTATTTTCCTGCTGTTTCACATTTATAGTAAGAGGTTGTTGGAACTATCAGAGGTGGCAGGTCAAAGGTCACAGTTCAAGTATCGTACTGTATGTACATCTGTTGGTAATTCAATGGAGAAAATGTGTCTTTTTCAAGGAACTTCACTACATATATGGAAAATATATATACGTCCATGGATTTGTTCCCATCAAAGACAGATATGAATCTGCATTGTTTTGACAGATACCTTGTTCTTTGTGAGGGTAGCTGATAAATCATACTGAACTTTAACTCATTACCTAAATTGTTTTGGCAGATGCGAAGAAGCCATCGGGTGGTGGTGGTATGATGGGGATGCCAATGACCCCAGGTGGTGGTGGAGGGAAATTTAACACAGTCGCTGCACGACCCACCAGTGGCGCCTCAGATAGAAACATTCCAAACTCGTGGAACCGCAGCCATGATGATAGTAAGTGTTCAATAGTTTACTGTGTTAAAGTAGGAATAATAAAACTTGTAGTAATGTACCTGTAGTTGTACAATCATGATAATGTACTGTCTTTGGATATATCTAGACTGATTAATTTAATGAATTTAAGATCTCAAAATAAAATGCTGTACATTGTAAAAGATACATGTATATTTGTTTGTATTAAATCATATAATATGTTAATTACTGTGATATCAATTTAATTTGAGGGAGACAATTTTCACATATATGCAGGGTCCTCACCAGATTTTTGGAAAGGGTGCTGGGGAGGGGTTTTGAATAAATTATGATCAAATACATTTCAAACATTCTCTTTTATATTTACATAAACACTTACAATAAATACACATAGAACTTTGAAGTCACTAATTTTCATGGGGGTTAATTTTCATTGTTGATTGGTATAAAGAGACCCACAAATTCATGTCCACCACAAAATGTAAAATTTCATATTCATAACTATTTGACAATTCTTCATCCACGAAATCAAATCCCCATGAATCCATAGTTTTTCCTTAAACCACAGAAATTTGATCCCATTAAAATATGTGATTTTACAGTAGAACTAGGTTTTCTAATCTGAATCATGTGGAAAAAATTGGGTATGCACATTATACAAGCAGCCATGGTGGTATTAAATGTATCGGTGGTTGAGGTTGTAAAAGGGGCAAAGGTTACCCACTTAATTCCCCAAAATTGTTCTCCTATGAAGTAAAATGATTTCACAGTTGCACATTATTTTGAGTGTTGCAGATAGATGTACCATCCTTAGCATTTAACTATAGTTAACTCATGTAGTTTAGTCTGTGTAGTGTGTGTAGTTCTACACTAAGTTACATGTGTCATAATTTTGCTGTTCTTGTATTCTGAAATAATTGTAAAGTCTCAATATTTTTCTATACTTTAAATGCTCTTTTCTTGTAGAAATGTCAAATCTTGCATAAGTTCACTCAAGTCACAAGCTACCAAGTTGCTTTTTATTGGAGAAGATATGAATGGCTAAACCTTGGCAGCATTTAATACATGTATATGTAAAAATATTGAATTCTAAGATATATGAATTAGTGGTCCAAACCCTTTTATGAGTTTGAGCTTAAGCATTAAATTTCAATACTGTAAACCAACTTTCTTTCTGCATTTGACTAAGGTGTGCCAATTTTTTGCAACGATGGAGAATTGGCAAGATCTGTAGATTTAAACAAGTGAATTGCTCTGGTGGGACAGAAAAGATAACATTTGACCAGAAAAAAAATTGCAAAAAGAAATTGCTGTGCAGCAGATATATTTATGTCAAAAATGCAAAAGGAGAAAAGGCACATCAGAAAGCTGGAAAGTTTGATATCTGTGTCATGAACAAAGAGAATCAGAATTTTTTTTTTTTGACAGTCCTACAGTGTTTTCGATCTGAACTTTTATTTCTATACATACATTTGAATATCTTCTTGCACAGGGTGCACACCCAAGGAACTTTTTTACAACTTGTACTTTGGAAATGCCTTTTGTTTTACAGGAAATGATTTGTCATATTTTGATTTAACAACTCTTTCAGATCAAGTTACAAAAAATTTACCTGACAAAGCTCGTAAATTTAGTCTTGGTGGGGATACTCACACCAAAACGAAACTGCGGCATTCCCAGTCTTACTCTTTCGAGAACCAGGGTAATTTTATAAGCATGGGGATCAGCGGTTATAAACACAGTACATATTAATAATGTTTTATCAGGAGGTAAATCATCAAATACCCAGTCTGAATAAACTCAGATTTTCTTTTTTTTTCCCCTGCATGTTTGGGTCTGAGACAATGAGTGGGTATAGGACTTGGGCTAAAAGATTTGAGAAGATTCTCTTTGTATTGTGTGTTGCAAGATGACAGGACTAATGCAGTGTACATGTATTGATATGATTATAGAGTTTTATATGGAAATTGTAGAGGAAAACATAACTCAGCGTTAAGGTTAGCTTAGGGTTCAAAGTTTGTGTCACCTTTGCAATGAACCAGAGAAAAACTTCACAACTCTAAATAGTTAAACTCAAGAACAAAGAAAAATTTTCTACTTCAAATATCTGAGTGAAAAATGAATATTTAACTATATGAACAGATGGTAGGAATTTGGGACAGGTTGTTGAACACATATTCATGCCATCTTAGTATGTTTCAAAATGGTACATGACCAAAGGAAAGCAAACAAAATCTGGCACTTTTTGCTAATCACCAACAAAGGGTATATATACAGTTAAACCTTGATATCTTGAGCTCAGTTGTACCAAAGAAAAACTTTGAGATATTCAAGGAATTGAGATATTGGAGTAAAACACTTTAAGAATTAGTGGTTGGGATTTCTAAATTGCTTCTACAGATAAATGGTATTTGAGATATCAGTGTTCAAGATACCTACTAGGTTCAACTGTATAAATTAAATGTGTAGGTTCTTAATTTACTAACCTTTTCCTTGACATTTAGATGTTTTAATATCACTAATTTGTTGTTGATCTAGAGCTTACCAATCTAATACTGAACTGACATTTTAGGTTTGTAGTTCTTGTCATTCAGGTTGAGTGTTTTCTTTTACAACGGTTAATGGTGTTTTAATTTTTTGTGCAAAAAAAGAAAAAAAAAAATTAATTTAGTGTCAGATTTGTTATTAAGTACCCATGTTCATTTAAGTGCATGGTTACAGATGTGTATACATTGAAAGGTTATTGTCAAATTAATTTATGGACATGTACATATTAGGTAAGATTTGTTAAGCCATATTTTGGGTCATAAATCTATTTTTAGTAAATTTGACCTGTAATGTGTCAATAATGGGGATAAAAGCTCTCTCTCCAGATATTAGGAGACCACAAACACTGATGACTCCTCAGGTCACATGACAGGAAGTAATAGCTGTTACCACAGGAACTTCATAATTATAATAATAACTGTTCATACAGAGAGAGAATGTGTGGTTGTCTGTCTTATCATTTTCAGCCATAGTTTTTTTTTTTCCTGCTGCTTAGAAAAACAAAGCTTTATTTTATCTTAGGTTATTCAGCATGTTCAGAGACAAAAAAGACATAAAAAGCATATTGTTCACCTGGTGGGGTCTTAAACATACCATGTATATATGGAATAGGTATTTGGTTATAGCTCTATATATAGACCAAAAGGAGATGGGTGAACAAGGCGTGCAAAAAAGTCTATAGCTTAATTCAGAAGTTTAAAATTGTATTCAATTTGAATAAATTGAATTTAATATTCAGAGTAAAGTTCTTATTATTGAAATACACACATTGTATATGAAATTATGACAAACAAAACATTTCATGGAAATATTTTTTCGGCAAAAAATTTTCTATAATCATGATAATTTAAAAAAGTATTGTGGTATTCTTGGGGTTCAAACCCAGGCAGTAAAAATCCCAAGTAATGTACATTGGCAAATATAATCACAATGATTTTGATTTCATTATGTTCGCGATTCATCATTTTTCCGCAAAATTAAACCCATAGTGAATGCTATCTTTAGTTTTTAAAAACGTTTAAATGCTTATGCGAAATTTAAATTAATTTCTTGCAGCATGAAATTAAAACCATGGCGATTGGTACTTTTTGAGAAATCAAAAAATTTTAACACCTTGGAATTAAAACAACTTACAGTATCATTTTTCATTGAGACTAATGCTTTAACCACTACGCTACACAACTTATGACAAATTGTGGCATTTTATATCATATTCATGATATGACCTTTGCCTTATTGGACTTCAAATATTTCTTAGAGAGATATGATAAAAGTGCATTTTTTGGTATAGTGGGTCTTTGCTTCATGTTTTTGTCAACCAACTTGAGTAAAAAAAAAACATGCAGCGAAGACCCACTCATTTGGAAAATTGTAGTGTTGAGATTTTTTCATAGAGATTTAATTTTTCTCCTTATTTGTCTCATCATAGGTATTTTGCTTGCATTGTTCGCCCATCTTCTTTGGAATAAATGAAATATAGAATATTACTACACCAAGGAACGCAATACTGTTTGTTGTTTTTAGTTTTGATAAACCATCTACTGCTGAAGCTATGCTTACTGACATCATGAAATTTCATTGATAAGATTTATCTGTTATCTGATTTATTATTTGTTAATGGCATGATTATCATTAATTATTATAGGCAAAGCAAATACTTCATTTACTCTAAAGAACATTGTATGCTGTAGAATATTGGATAATGAGATGCATAATCTAAATTGTATTCAAAACCAAATTTTTTTTTGTTTTGAGAGAGATAGATACAAATTTAGCTGAGCTATTATAGGTTTATGTTTAAGAAGTAAAATACAGGGAAATAGATAAATATAAAAGCTGAATAAAGATAAGAAGGAAAGAAATGACATGTAGTGTATTTCCTGGTGCAGTTTCCACGAATATTTTGAAATATACTTGTGTTTAAAATTATTATATAATAAAATTAATAATTATATATATATATATATGTGCACCTCAAGGGCATATTCAAAAGGGAGTTGAACTTAAATACAGTAAAAAACCAACCAAGAATTAGAAAGATTGAATTTTGGGGGAAGAGGGAGGAGAGAAAGAAAGCCTTGCTCTAGAATGACTGTCACATGCTTGTAAAAAAGTCAGGATCAAAATTCTTCTTAGTTGTATAAGGAGTTATTTTTCCTTGATAAGAGTGGGGGTTTGATAAAGTCTAAATTTATATATCTGTTCTCCATATACCATACACACGCCAACTCATAGAGTTGCAATAAACATAGTCCTTAGACCACCATGACAGAAAAAAGAGGAAATCACCCCCTCCCCCTTCCCCTATTCCCTTCACCACACACACAAGTTGTACTCAAATATGTTAATGTTTATTCATATAATTATATACATATATGTGCATAAAATGTTGACTGCAGAAAATGTTGCAAAATTGTTTAGTGCACTAACAAAATTTCCAGAATGATTAAAATGAAGAATAATGGTTTATTCTTTTAACATTTGTATCTCCTTTTTAGGTGAGTCCAATAACTCCATGGGAGGTGGAGGTGCTCCTATGGGCTTAGGAGGATTATTTGCTGGTGGTATGCCAAAACTTAAACCCACAAAAGGAGGAGTGAATATTCCACAGAGGACAAAGATGCCTAATGGACCTGTGCCAAATGGACCTTCAAATATTGGTGGGGGACCACCCCAACCTCCTTCCATACAAAATAAACCTTCATTTAATGGACCTTCTGTGAGACCAAACTTCAGTAATGGACCCTCAGGGAGGGGAGTAGGAGGACCTCCACATCCACCCCCTTCACAAAATAAACCCTCTCTAAATGGGGATTTGGTTGGTAGACCAGGTCCTCCACCTCCCCCTCCCCAAACTAGCAAACCTGATTTTAGTGACAGTGTTTCGAGGCCTAGTGCAGGTCCACCCCCTCCTCCTCCACAAACAAGTAAACCTGATTTTAGTAGTGACGTTCCTCGACCTGGCTCAGGACCCCCCAAACCTCCCCCACAGAATCGAAAACCTGGTCTTCCAGGTCCACCACCAGCCCCACCAAACTCTTTAAAACCGAAACCAGATAATAGTGCACAAAATGGATTAAGTGGAGGAATGCCTAGAGGGGTGCCCCCTCCCCCTCCCTCACGTCCGCCACCTGGTGGAGGGAAGTCTAGGCCATCGTCTGGCTCACAGAGATCATCACAGGTCAGACCGCCATCTGTGGGGCCTCCTCCCCCACCACCAACACTGCCCAACAACAGACCACCTAGCATGGTGGGAAGGCCTCTTCCTCCCCCACCGCCAGGTGTAGGTGGTCCTGCGGTAAGTTCTAACTTATTACTTTGCTCATTATGTGACATATTTTACATTTACTGGTAAGTTTCACACTTAATGGATCTTTTTTAACAACAGTCCATTAGTAGTGTTGTTATGATAGTCGTTGACTATTGAAAAAATCATTGCTGAAGGCAGTGAGTCGGTGACAATTGATAAACATTTTTAACCTCAGTAGTTGCTAAATAAGTAGATTTTTTTTAAAAACATTATCAATGAAGTTACTCTATTATTCAAGCATATGGCAAAAATCTTTCTAACTAAAATGGTTAGAATTATCTGCAGATTTCTATTGAAACTTTGTTTTTATTCATGAGGATATCTTTTACTCAGATGAATATAACATATTTATTGACTTTACTTAGTATATTGATCAAACTAAATCGATTGATGGCTAATCAGTTGTAAATTTGGTCAGATTTTGCACAGTTACTCAACAGTCAAACAGAAGTATGCATATGTAATTTCCAGTTCTGATATATAAGTCAATACTCTACCTATACAATCATGTACTTCTGAGGTCTGCATTTGTTAATGGAATTGTAAGAATTTGCATTTCCATTTTTTTCATTATATATTATTGTTTTAGTGTACTTGTGTATGTCTGTACAACATCAAATGAGTATTATTTACATACTTTTCCCCAAGACAGAAATGACCAAACTACGGGAAAGTGACATCCTGTAACATGCGTATTGTAGATATAGAGGAGGTTTTATGTCTCCTAACTAAAGACAGGATAAAAGCAACTCTCTAATGGAAGTAGAAAATGTAGGGAATTTTTTTTTTAATATTTTTTTTTTTTTACCTTAAGGTAGAACCTATGTCGGAAAAGTCTTTGTCACAAGATTTTCAAACTTTTCAAAATGATAAATTAGCACTTGCTTATCAATCAGTTAAAAATATATGGTATGTTTCCTTATTATTAAATGTAATACAGCCTGTGCAACTTGGAATGATAATTTTACACTGCGACTACATATTTTCAGCCATTTTTAGGGGTACTGGTCAATCATAAAGAGAATATAGGAAATCACAAAAATACTTCTTCAAACATCGTCGTTTACAGACTTTTTTAACTGAACCGTATTAAGCAATATTATTCAAGAATAAATTCTTTTTTATTCAATTGACATAAAAGATTAAGTCCACATTTCAACTAATATAGGCAAATTTGCTCAATATTTTTTGAGTCAATTTACCACCTAAATTTGTAAATATTTTTCAAAAGTCTTTGTCAGAATGTTTTCAATCTTTAATATGATGAAGAACATACCTAAATAATTACAAAAAGTGATTAATATATATATCTTTCGCCACAAACGAATGAGAGACACTCTATTTATTAATACTTCTTTTGTTGACCTTTTTGCACTGACACAGGATTTAATTATTAAATGACTGTTTTAGGGTTTTGTTCTGATTAACAATGTGAATATTTATCCTAAAATGTAATTATTTTTTATTTTAAAAGATAATATTTTAGGGAAACATTATCATTATACACCAACCATTATGAATAATAAAGAAATAATTATGAAAGGGAATGCACATCATTTCATGATAGACATTACAAAATTTACAAACAATTTTTAACAGATCTTTGACTCAGATACATTTCATCAAGATATTGTATAATACTGTTCGTTATCTCCATATATTTCATACTATTTAGATTTCTTAGGATTTTTGATTTCCTTCAAAATAGTTGCATGCCATTTACATTATCACAGCTGTGTAACCTCATTACATGAGACAGTCTTGGAGAGTAACATTAAATTAATTGTGACGTCATAATGGATCTAGCACCAAAAAGACGCTCTAAACAATATGATGTCATACGACGTAGGTTCTACGTTAAGAACAAGATTACAAATTGTCATACTGCTATTTAAGCATTTGCTTGAGTAATGTTTTTTAATTCATATAATGTATGGTATCTAAACCGAGTTGGGATTTCAGGATCCAATATTTTTCGGAGGATCCAATATTTTTCTTTCTCAATGAACATGATGAAGCTTTGATTTATTAGATGCTTGCTTGTTTTGTTTTTATATATCCTGCTTGATCACTTGTCAACAGTTATCAACTTTAAAGATAAGTGGGTATAGTTACATTACAGTCGTGTTTCCTTTTAAATCTATATAATCGTAATTATAGAAAATATCATTAATGTAGGTTAAGTAGTCACTACAAATTTAATGAGATCTTAGGTCAACAGCAGTTTAAGTCTTTGATCAACACATTGAATCTGCATTCTCCTTTTCACGATTTGATATTTATAACAGAAGTAGAGCATGTTACCATTGATATGGTACCATAGGCCTCTATACAATTTTACTGTGATCTGAGTATATATATAGGACATGCTTTTACAGAAGTGCCTCTTGATTCACTTTATGTACATGTAAACACACAGTTAATGATAAGAGGATGATTGTGCACTTAACACAGGGTCTCTGTCTTCCTTTTCAACATACTTAATAGGGGGAAATGTTTGTTATTTAGTTAGATTATGTTCCTGCTCATAATGTTTTGAAAAGCTGAATATTTGTAAAAATGGTAATATAGCAGATCAGCCATAAGAGTCTGAGGTGTCTAGATTATGCAACAGTCTGCTATGAAATGTATCTTTAGAAATGTTCAAAATGGCCAATTTAGAATTTCACAAAAATCAATAAATTACATCATGATTTCTTGTATTTAAGAAAAAATGATTCCAAGAATAAAATGGAAACATTGGATAAAGCATTCATATGCAATCATGTTCAGTATTGCCTGAAATACAAATACTAGGGGTTATCAAAAAGTTTGTGGACTGACGCGATAAAATTCAGACTATGTAGTGCGTTCTTACAAAATTTATAAGGAACATAAAACAACAAAAGTTTAAGAAATGTTGAAAATTTTAGCTTGAAAAAATTGCAAATTTCACGGAACAGTTGTGTTGTACCACATGCCTGAATTAACAGGATTTTTTGATGACAAATGCTCATATCTAAAGAGTTTTTAACAGATACACTCAGGAAGAAAAACGTCATATTTGAGGTTGCGTCGCCTGGACTTACCATTGCTTACAAAAACATTAACAATTCATTAAAAAATAAAACGTATGATTTATGGTTTATTCTATAAAGATGATGCTAACTAAATGTGTAAAAATTCATTGATGTACCTAAAGCGGTTTTAATTTTATGACACTAGTCCACAAACTTTTTGATAACCCCTCGTACATGTTATTGTAGTGTATTTTATCTTTTTATTTGGTCAATGGAATTATTGAATTGAATTTAATTCTGTAGGTACCACCACCCCCATCATCTAGGCCCCCTCCACTTCCCAGAAATAGTGGATCCAATCCACAGCTTGATCGCCCCTCCCAGCCCCCTCCTCCACCAATGAGGACTTCTTCCAGTACACCTCATATAGTAACAACACAGCAAGGCAGACGACCCGGAGGCCCCCCTCCCCCTCCTGCCAGGGGACCTAATGTTGGTGCTAGCATGCAGCCTCCCCCACCCCCTGTCAGGAGGTCATCGGGGAATTACTCGGGAGATGATGGTAGGTCTAATTCATCAAGAAAAAATTGAGCCTTATTTTGAATATAATCACATGGTAATGTTCAACAGTCAAAGTCAAAATAACTTACTAAATTTAGAAAAAAGAAAGGAAAAAAAAACAGGATGTGGATTACTGTAGATCACTAAATTTTCCCGACACCTTATTTTCGCGAGATAGTCATTTACTCTTTATTAGCGAGACAGAATTTTCACAAATTGTTGTTATCCCTCTATATAATCTTAAGGAATACTATTTACGCGAGAATGAAATTTTGGCGAGCTCACTGTCTCGCGTAGTTACACGAAAATAAAGTTCCCGCAAACAAAAAGTGATTTACAGTATTTGCAATGGTAAACTGTATTCAGACAAAACAATTCATCTTACAGACAGTTACTCTGTTAACTTTGTAAAAATTATATTTTGAAGTTGTCATTGATGTTTTGTAGATTTTGAGAACAGATTCCGGTTTCATAATGGAAATGAGTTACCTCCCCCTGAACCATTTATGGGCTCGAACAAAAGCTATCCTAGCAAAAATCCTAGAAATCAAGGTAGGTACAGTGTGGAGCAAAAATGATGTTAAACTATAAGTTCTAGTTTTTAGCTCACCTGAGCCGAAGGCTCAAGTGAGCTTTTCTGATCACTTTTTGTCCGTCGTCCGTCTGTCCGTCCGTCCGTCTGTCCGTCTGTCCGTCTGTAAACTTTTCACATTTTCGACTTCTTCTCAAGAACCACTGGGCCAAATTCAACCAAACTTGCCACAAAGTATCCTTGGGTGAAGGGGATTCAAGTTTGTTCAAATGAAGGGCCACGCCCCCTTTCAAGGGGAGATAATTAGGATTTAGTGAAAAAATAATGGCATCATTTAAAAATCTTCTTCTCAAGAACCACTGGGCCAGGAAAGATGAAACTTATGTGGAAACATCCTCAGGTAGTGTAGATTCAAGTTTGTTCAAATCATGACCCCTGGGGGTAGGGTGGGGCCACAATGGGGGATCAAAGTTTTACATAGAAATATATAGGAAAATATCTTTAAAAATCTTCTTCTTAAGAACAGAAAAGCCATGATTGGTCATAATTATATGGAAGCATCCTCAGGTAGTTCAGATTCAAGTTTGTTCAAATCATGACCCCCGGGGGTAGGGTGGGGCCACAATGGGGGATCAAAGTTTTACATAGAAATATATAGGAAAATATCTTTAAAAATCTTCTTCTTAAGAACAGCAAAGCCATGATTGGTCATATTTATATGGAAGCATCCTCAGGTAGTTCAGATTCAAGTTTGTTCAAATCATGACCCCCGGGGGTAGGGTGGGGCCACAATGGGGGATCAAAGTTTTACATAGAAATATATAGGAAAATATCTTTAAAAATCTTCTTCTTAAGAACAGCAAAGCCATGATTGGTCATATTTATATGGAAGCATCCTCAGGTAGTGCAGATTCAAGTTTGTTCAAATCATGACCCCCGGGGGTAGGGTGGGGCCACAATGGGGGATCAAAGTTTTACATAGAAATATATAGGAAAATATTTTAAAAAATCTTCTTCTTAAGAACAGAAAAGCCATGATTGGTCATATTTATATGGAAGCATCCTCAGGTAGTGCAGATTCAAGTTTGTTCAAATCATGACCCCTGGGGGTAGGGTGGGGCCACAATGGGGGATCAAAGTTTTACATAGAAATATATAGGAAAATATCTTTAAAAATCTTCTTCTTTAGAACAGCAAAGCCATGATTGGTCATATTTATATGGAAGCATCCTCAGGTAGTGCAGATTCAAGTTTGTTCAAATCATGACCCCCGGGGGTAGGGTGGGGCCACAATGGAGGATCAAAGTTTTACATAGAAATATATATAAGAAAATATTTTAAAAAATCTTCTTCTTAAGAACAGAAAAGCCATGATTGGTCATATTTATATGGAAGCATCCTCAGGTAGTGCAGATTCAAGTTTGTTCAAATCATGACCCCTGGGGGTAGGGTGGGGCCACAATGGGGGATCAAAGTTTTACATAGAAATATATAGGAAAATATCTTTAAAAATCTTCTTCTTAAGAACAGCAAAGCCATGATTGGTCATATTTATATGGAGGCATCCTCAGGTAGTTTAGGTTCAAGTTTGTTCAAATCATGACCCCCAGGGGTAGGAAGGGGCCACAATAGGGGATCAAAATTTTACATAGAAATATATAGGAAAATATCTTTAAAAATCTTCTTCTTAAGAACAGCAAAGCCATGATTGGTCATAATTATATGGAAGCATCCTCAGGTAGTGCAGATTCAAGTTTGTTCAAATCATGACCCCTGGGGGTAGGGTGGGGCCACAATGGGGGATCAAAGTTTTACATAGAAATATATAAGAAAATATTTTAAAAAATCTTCTTCTTAAGAACAGCAAAGCCATGATTGGTCATATTTATTTGGAAGCATCCTCAGGTAGTGCAGATTCAAGTTTGTTCAAATCATGACCCCCGGGGGTAGGGTGGGTCCACAATGGGGGATCAAAGTTTTACATAGAAATATGTAGGAAAATATCTTTAAAAATCTTCTTCTTTAGAACAGCAAAGCCATGATTGGTCATATTTATATGGAAGCATCCTCAGGTAGTGCAGATTCAAGTTTGTTCAAATCATGACCCCCGGGGGTAGGGTGGGGCCACAATGGAGGATCAAAGTTTTACATAGAAATATATAAGAAAATATTTTAAAAAATCTTCTTCTTAAGAACAGAAAAGCCATGATTGGTCATATTTATATGGAAGCATCCTCAGGTAGTGCAGATTCAAGTTTGTTCAAATCATGACCCCTGGGGGTAGGGTGGGGCCACAATGGGGGATCAAAGTTTTACATAGAAATATATAGGAAAATATCTTTAAAAATCTTCTTCTTAAGAACAGCAAAGCCATGATTGGTCATATTTATATGGAGGCATCCTCAGGTAGTTTAGGTTCAAGTTTGTTCAAATCATGACCCCCAGGGGTAGGAAGGGGCCACAATAGGGGATCAAAATTTTACATAGAAATATATAGGAAAATATTTTAAAAAATCTTCTTCTTAAGAACAGCAAAGCCATGATTAGTCATATTTATATGGAAGGATCCTCAGATAGTGCAGATTCAAGTTTGTTCAAATCATGACCCCCGGGGGTAGGGTGGGGCCACAATGGGGGATCAAAGTTTTACATAGAAATATATAGGAAAATAATTTTTAAAAATCTTCTTCTTAAGAACAGCAAAGCCATGATTGGTCATATTTATATGGAAGCATCCTCAGGTAGTGCAGATTCAAGTTTGTTTAAATCATGACCCGGGGGGGGTACGGTGGGGCCACAATGGGGGATCAAAGTTTTACATAGAAATATATAGGAAAATATCTTTAAAAATCTTCTTCTTTAGAACAGCAAAGCCATGATTGGTCATATTTATATGGAAGCATCCTCAGGTAGTGCAGATTCAAATTTGTTCAAATCATGACCCCTGGGGGTAGGGTGGGGCCACAATGGGGGATCAAATTTTTACATAGAAATATATAGGAAAATATTTAAAAAAAATCTTCTTCTTAAGAACAGCAAAACCATGATTGGTCATATTTATATGGAAGCATCCTCAGGTAGTGCAGATTCAAGTTTGTTTAAATCATGACCCCTGGGGGTAGGGTGGGGCCACAATGGGGGATCAAAGTTTTACATAGAAATATACAGGAAAAAATCTTTCTCTCAAGAACAGAAAAGCCATGATTAGTAAAATTGATATGGAGGCATCCTTGGGTAGTGTAGAATGAAATTTGTTCAAATGAGAGACCCCGGGGGTAGGGTGGGGCCACAATGGGGGATCAAATTTTTACAAATGAATATATGGGAAAAAATCTTCTGCTCAGGAACAGCAATGCCATTTGTTATATTGATATGAAAGCATCATCAGGTAGTTTAAAATTCAAATCCCTCCCCCCCCCCCCCCCCCATTAACTTTTCAATTCTAAACTGATTTTTTTTTTCCCCTAGCCAATGTGCTCAGGTGAGCGATGTGGCCCATGGGCCTCTTGTTTTTTATTATTATTACTTCAAGAGAAGTTTTAGCAGCACAGAAAGGCAGATTGTGGATGGTACAGTTCTGTTTTGAACCCAACCAGAAAATTGCTTTCTGTCATTAGAAACTTAATGCTGATTATCTTTTATATTTTTTCCCGTAGCTTTTAGTGTCTATATGGCATAGTGGTAAGGAAAAAAGAAACTGTGTATTCCGTTGTATACATGTATACAAAACTTGAAACATTTTACTGGTGTAATCTCTACCTTAATGGAATCAATAAAATCTGTCAAAATTGTTATGAATTTGACTCTTTGTATGAAGATGTCTTTGTTTCATTGTATTCAGTATATAGAGACAAATCTCTATAAAGTGTTTAAATGATAGCTATTATTTATTTCTATTCAATAAGTTGACATGGTAAAATTATTTATAGTGGATGAATGTATTTGCTCCTCTTTAGCAAGATGGACAAAGCTGCAAATTTATTATTGCTGTGAAAAATTCTTGGGGATTTGATTTTCAGCAGATTGACATTCATAGCCTTGCAGTTTTTGTCAGACATTCAACTGTAATATAGACCGAGGAATAGGATATTTCACAATAATTAATGTAAATTTTAGCTGGGAGGGTCTGCTTTGTAATTTTAGGTTGAAAAGCCCCAAGACTGAACAAATGTAGAAATAATGCTAATGAATTGTTTACTCGTGGGAGATATACTCTCAAATTCTTTTTATACTCTATGTACAATGGTCTGTTGACTTTTTTCCTCTTTTGTATTAAACTTTTAGTTACACAATACATTATGTTTTGTACATATCTTCTATATCTTGCTATACTATTTACTTCTTAGTACTGTAGTATTTACTTTAGAACTGTTGTATTTTGTGAAGTTATGGATCATGTTTCACAGGAAATATTGTACACAGGTTTTCATGTGGATTAGCTGTCTATATACCATAATTAAATTATATGCTACATGTAAATAATGGCAAGGAAGATAACTTGTGTTTAATGAATGTACAAATGTTATTCTGTATAGTTTCTGTTAATATTTCTACATTTATGTAATTATGTGTCAGATTATTATTCATTTCTCTAAAGCACATTTGTGTTAAAAAAAAAAAAACACTTCTAATTAAAAAAAAACAATACTTTTAACTGAATATTTCTTTTATATCACAAGAAATGTGTCAATCTTAATTTTACATTTTCCTTATTTTGAAGAATCATTTTCTGAACTTAGACCAAGCTATGAAGGTACAGTGGAGTTTTGAACTTCAGCTGTCAGAGACAAGCTTAGTTTATTGAACAAAGCATTTTTAAAATTTTATTTTTTAGAAAAAAAATTATTTGCTCCTCTTACAATGATTTGAAATACTGTATTTTTCATGCAAAATCCATATATATATATATATATATATATATATATATATATATATATAATTTATATAAGTTATTTACATAAATGAGCCATATTTCAGTTTATTTTACAAAGCAAGGAAAAATATATAAATTGAAATCTGTCCAAAACTTCTTTGAATTTGTTAGAAGTGGTTTACACTTATTTCATGAATAATTTATGTGGATATATCCCCTTTTATGTCAAAAAAATTTTAAAACAATGTCGGTGATCGTTTCTCAAACACATATCTATATCCTATTATCAACAAGCCTTACTGTTTAATGTTTATTCTCTTTTATCTGTATACTCTGTTTTTATAAAAGATATATATTGTTTAAAGAATTCCATTGACTATGTACTGCTGTAACTTTCTATTCTGAAAGTATATGAGTGCTATATTGCACTTGCTTCTTTAGTACTAGGTTTTAGAAGGAAAAAGTAGCCTTAAATGCACAGGCACTTGTTTCGTATACGGGACACCCCTACTTATTTTTACCACAAGGTACCTAACTCAATTTCAGGCACCCCCGATTAAAGCTCGTATTTTGTTTAAATATCAATCATTAACCTACTTTAAAATGACATTGTTCGCTTCGAAAGACTTTTTTCTTGTCAAATTAATCGTTTCGGATGTCTCTGGTCGATCCTCTTTATTGTAAACCGCTCATTTCTTCCTCGAAAATTATCTCGATACAAAATAAGACTACGAATGGGATACATAGACTTCCAGTTGGGTTATAAATAAAGGATAAAACTAGAGACCTCAGAAAGGAATACTTGTAAGTCTCTGGACTTATCCTACATTTAATACCCCAACTGGAAGTCAATGTATCCCATTCCTAGTTTTATTTTGTATCGAGATAATTTTCAAGGAAGAAACGATTGGTTTACAATAAAGAGGATCGACCAGAGATGTCCAAAACAATTAATTTGACAAGAAAAAAGTCTTTCGAAGCTAACGATGTCGTTTTAAAGTAGGTTAATGATTGATCTATAAACAAAATACGAGCTTGAAGCAGGGGTACCTGAAATTGAGTTAGGTACCTTGTGGTAAAAATAGGTAGGGGTCCCCATATACGAAACAAGTGCCTGTGCTTAAATGGGTGAAAAAATTCCCTGAGAAACACTTTAATAACAACATTTATTGAAATACCTTTTCAAATTAAAATTCCATAATTTACATGAAATGAGAAATTGTACAATGGTTTTAATATGGTCATGTTGCCTTTGTAGCTAATCAAAGAGCTCCACCACCTCCGCCTCCAAAATAATGGGATCCACCCAGCAACTACTTGTATCCAGTCATAGCAGAGCCCTCCAGTGTGTGCTGTTTATGGACTTTCATGCAGACAGGAAGGGCTTTAAAACAATCTGTTGAGCAGATTGACAGCAAGAGACCACACCCACTGGTCATTATAATCATTGAACAATATGCACCTTTTTCTGTCAATCAATTTGATTGGCAGATGGATATTTCTCTTTTTATCACAATTCCTGTTGATCTATGGAAGAGATCAGGAATTTTCTCAGTCTTTCAGTGGTTTTACATGCTTCTTGTTTTCTATATTATAATGACATGAAGCATGTATTTACAGGTTATTAGTTTATCCTGGAAGCGAGTTTATAATTTGTATCCAAGTTGACAGATAGTGTATGAGCTGCTTTATGTATGTAATTCTTTCTCTCTAACAGATCTTTTGTGTATTTTTGCAAAATATTTGTACCAGAATTTCTTCAAGTATGTGCACTTGTTAATTTTACAATTATATTATATTATGTTGAAAAATTAATAATCAAAAATTTTGTTTTTTATATTGACTTGTATGCTTAAGAATCCTTGTAAGATCTTTGTTTTTGTTTATTGTGGATTTCTAAATTTGTTTCGTCTCATATCATTTGATGCCATGACTTCAATTTTTTTAATTAACATTTCCAGCTCTGTATCAGATTCATAATTAATGATTGCATTGAGGAGAAAATTTAAATGATTAAAACGGATGTGTTTAGACTTTAGTCATAATTCTATTAATTCCAACATCTAACATTAATTTTTAATTCCAATTTTTATAGAATGTTACAAACTAAAAGACATTGATTTTCATACTTCAGACATCTTAATTATTGCAAACAAATATTTCATTCAGATTATGCTTTTTCATCAATGTTGATCAAAGCAATTTTTCTCTTCTTCATAGACATGATATAATCTTGATGTGACCTTGTCTCTGCATTCCATTATATGTGTGTGTGCATGCTTTGTGATGATATGATAACTGTTTTTTTTTAATCAGTGTAAAAGTGCTATTTATTCCCCTTGTTTTTTTCCCTTAAAGAGACTAGAAAACAGCAAGAATGGCAATATTAATTTAATTCTTTCCCTCCTGAAGCTTTTTGTACCAAGAAAATAATTATATCAAGAAAAATGTTGACAGGTTTTTGCACAATATAAATAACACATATGCAGTTTGTTTTCTTTTTGTAGTAAATTGTTGACATTTTATTATCAGATATATTTAGCTAAACATCGGTACATTGGATTCCAGATATTGTTACACAGTTATTTGATAACTAATTATTTAGCTATGAACAATGAATTGAAATCATTTGAATTGATTAGAAGTTGAACATGCATATATTACAGTGTAGTTTAAATTATTCACTATGTCTGTGGTAAAGAAATGTTCAATGAACAAAAGTCAAGGATTACATATGCATCTTTAAAAAATTGGAGTCATAATTATGGGTATACATGTATTTAAAATAATGTGTATATATAATATTGTATGGCAGAACATTAAAAGACATATAATATTTATTATGTATTAAAAAGCAAACATGATGCTATTTGAATAATACAGTTATTTATCTATTTTGTGTTGTTTCTTGTATTTCTAGGGAATGTCAAAACAAAGGTGAGCAAGAAGAATTATGGATAAATAACACAAACCTTTTTTTTCACAAATGAGCAATATTTCTCATTAATTTATATTCAAATAGGTAACCTGAATAATTTTTGCCAGGTAAAGTGGGAGAATTGGTAAGATTTTGTCACAGTGTTAAAAAATGTGTACAAAATTTTGTATAGAATTACATGGAAAACGGCGAAAAGTTGCATATCTAAATATCAAAGAAAACTTGCAATTTCTTTATATTTTAGGGATTTATTGTCATTTCTAATCAAAATCGTCCTTATTTATAGAAGGTTTCTGACAAAGAATTTTAAAGGTCTCTGGTAAATATGTTATTTAATTTTTACTGCTTTTATAAAGTAAATCTCACGTTTTTATAAAATTTCACGAAGTGTCGCAAAATCGTTTTCAATTTCTAATTCCTAAAATTTTCTTAAGAGAGTTTGTGGGGCATTGCTAAGTGGTTCCTCAAATCTCAGCTTAATTGTTAATATAGCACTGTATTGTCCAAATTGATCTGCAGTGGACTGTCTGCTCTTTCGGCGAGGTGTGTGTATATGTATTACTGGTTGAGGACTATTCGATGGGGCTTTGATAAAGAATATACATGTACCACCCAAACGTGGTTCAAAAAGACGTACTGTGACGGAAATCCTAGGATTGTCGTTGGAGGTGACATTTATGTTACATCTGGTACTTTTGTGTCTTCTCTAGAAAATAAGAAATTATCTTTTGGTCCTTGGTAAATCAATTTCATAGATCGGTCAAAATCATACATTAGAGTGAAGATCCACAGTTTGATTGGTTTACCAGAAGACTCAGTATTTTCAACAACAAAAAATCCACATAAATGAAATTTGAAAACGAGAGCGATCATGCTCAAAAGTCCATTTAAACAGTACAAATTGTGGACAGAGCCAACACGGAATCTGACCTCTGAAAATAGAGGTGGGATCAGGTGCCGTAGAGTAGTAAACATATCTCCTTTCGACAGTTCACGCCCGCCGTGTGCCACTTCTCATGATAGTGTAAACGGGAAAATCTGTAGACAATTCAGTATGAAAATAATGGCTTAACATATGTCGGTCAGCATTTGACCTATTTGCAAACAAGGTCATTGCATCTACCATAGAATTTGAATATATAGTAATCTTTCGATCATTAGTTTCACAACCTAGTACACTGTACATAGCCTCTTATTTTATTTCTTTCTTGTTAAGCAGTGACACATTTATGATAATCATCTGCAGATGTTTAGTATGATGTCAAAAAGTCTGATCCTTAATTTATCATGGGGAAAGGTTGTATAAAGTGTTGCAAAGTTGTACGTTTTGATGCCATAAATTTTGGTAAAGTTTTGGGATTTTAAATTTTAAGTACCCAAAAGAAAAGGGTGAAGATAACAAATAGTGAATGATCTCCAAAAATCTATTAAACAATACAAATATCTGTGAAGAGAGCATCAAACACGGATCCCTGGAAATTCCAGCTAGGGTGGGATCACGTGCTAGGAAGAGTAAGCTTCCCCTGTCGACCGGTCACACCTGTTATGAGCCCTACAAAATGATCAGATAGACAATATTCAAATTTTCAGGTAGTCAAATTCGGTATAAAAACAAAGGCCAAAATACGACCAGTGATAGGTTATATTTGTGAACAAGGTCATTCTAACTACCATAGAATTTACGAAATGTCGACTTTAAACGAGGGTGTTGAAGTCCCTGTAACATCAACATATCTGTCAGTAGCCTGTCTCGGTTTAAAAAATGATCGTTCTCGGAGCATGCTATTGAGTATTGGATAAGCTGGGAGATGTAAACACCATATGCAGGTGATAGCGGGATACTACTACATAAATAACGAGAATGATAAAAAAGCTGAAGTCATCTCGTTTGTCGTACAATTTTGTTATTACATATAGTTGGCCCTTATCGTCTACAGCCAGTAAAACAATCAATTATGAAAAAGATGTTGCAGACTCTGTGGTATCTTTTATTTCAAGTTCACTATATCGAGTCGACATATGAATGGAAGTAATTATTGATAATTTATCATACGTGTCAATATATTTAAATGTCGAGTAGAAGGCCACGGCAAGTGTTTCCTTCTTTTCATGTAGAAATTTGAATAAATTCTGCTTCATAGGAATATAAAAACAGGTCGGCTAATAAAGGAGCACTATTAACGCCCATCAAAATTCAAACAGTTTTTTTTTTTTTTTTTTTTTTTGGAAGATCTGGTCTCCGAAGACTACATAAATGTTGTCCTTTCAATATCAACTTCAGAGTACTTGTGTGTAGAATCAGAATAATTTTTAACAAAGAATTTTGTTACTGACCAATCACAAGGTAGGAAAATTTCCGACTTCCATTTTTATTGAAGAAGCAGCTGCAGTTGTCTATGATATCAGAAAGCTAGTTTTTAAGTTATCGTGAGGAATGGTTGTAAAAAGTGTCGAATCGTCGTAGGTTTTAATGTTACTGATTTTTGTAAAAAATGGCGATTTTATATTTTCTAAAAGTTCTTTGGAGTTTGTGAGAATCCACATCTGATTTACACCATTTCTCGAATATATATGTTGTTATACAGTACTCTTGAAGTTTCTCCTTCAAATATTTCAAATTTTCTTGTGGAGAGGTTTGGGACTATCTAGAGCCCTCTATATGTATCTTTCTTTGTAAGGATTTTTATATGAAGTGTAGGAATGCAGTTTAGGTATGGTACGTAAAACTTACATATGATTTTTAAGAATTTCCTCCTTAGGATGGGAACAATAAGTTGGATTACCACTTGTAGAATTAAATTCCACTAAAATGAAATTGTAATAATAAGTCTTACAAACAAAAACTATATATGTTGTTACTTGCATTGTCAACTGGGACCAGTACATATTGACCATATAATCTATGTAAATCTTTTTTTCACTTCTGAATTACAGAAGACAGAAAGATAGATGTTTTCATATTGCACCCTCACGCGTTTAACACGAGATTTCAACATCCACGTTAAACTTTTAATCCATTCTGACAAATTAAGGTTTTCTCCTTCAATTTTAACCCATCGTCTGGCATAATCTTCAGCAGAATTCATTATATTCATTATATTTGTGAAATGTTGTCGCCAATTGAAAGATCGAGATTTTTTATTTAGTCAAGGAAAAAAATCACGTTTTAACTAAATATTTAATGCACTTTCATATATTTTTACACGGAACTTTTCTTTTCCAGAAGATTAATACTGTCTTTTAAAATTGTCCATGAGTAGCACCCGATAATACTATACTAAAGTAACGGCACTGAATACTGAACCCTCTTTTAAGTTGTCTAACTTGACGGGTTGCATCAAACATTGATTTCTTAAGCAATACTATAGTCGCCCACCGGTATGTGTTATGTATCCGGTTCCTTATAAAATTTCAGGCTCTAAGTCAAAGACAATTATTCCGTTGAAATTCAAATATTATATGTAACTTATCAAGGTAGACTAGCATACCGAAATTCAGTCCAGTGTCTGCAAGAGTAGAAAAAAATCTTATTCATCCAGTATAAGAAAACGATTTGTGATGAGGGCAAAAGCCCCTGGATGCACAAAGGGTGGAATAGGGTGACTAGGAGTAAGCATCTCCTGTCAACCGGTTTCTAAATTAAATAGTACACGTAACTTTTCTATGATGTTCAAAATTCTACCTTTCTGCAATCATTCTTATTAATCAATACAATTTTTTATCATTTATAGGATATTATTGTGAAACTTTGAATGAAAAATTAGAATATATACGGTTTAACTTACAGTCATTTTACTTATATAAACATATGACTTTAGCTGTTATTTTCATAATTTTTTAAGTAAAAAAAAGTTTGTTTTATCTGTCCTTAATTTGGGAACAATTTTTTTCTGTTGTTTTATCTTTTTTTCTTTTTTTTTTTTTTTTTTAATTTTCTTGATTCTTTGTATTTCTTATATAACCTTATTTTTTTCTCTTTAAAAATATATAATAATTAAAATCGTCTGCAGGCTTCACGACAGTGACGTATATTCCATAAAGCATTACAGGATAAAATGCTCTATAGCCTAAACATCATTTTCCCTGATATACGTATATATAAACATGTTAAATCAACCATCAGGAGTATTTTTGCAAAAGTGGACTGTAACGCTGGTGTTTTCTACAATGTTTTGTGGCAAACAATGCACATGCTAAATAACATACACTTATCTCTTAAATATCAAAGATATGCTGTATAACGACATAATAAACTATTTTGAAAAGTAGGTCACAAGCCAAGTTCAAAGGTCACGAGGTTGGTAAACGTGATGTTTTACAAAAGCCAAAGTGTTAAGCAATAAGTGTGCAAAATATCAAATCCATACCTCTTATAGTTCTCAAGATTAAGGGTGTGGCAGACGGACGAACGGACATACAGATAGACGCCAGGTAAAGTGATCCCTAGACGTCGCTCTGCTCTGCAGGTGACATAAAAAAGGTGGATTTTTCTCCCTTGTGATACTATAAGGATATATTTTTGGATAATATATATAACAAACAGGCATATACATGCAGTATTGCTTTTGAATGTTGGGAAAGGGGAGAAAGGCAGAAAGAATGAGTGCACTTAGTACGTCATTTGGAATTCGAACCTTTTCGGCTACCCATTTTAAGCTTTACATTACAATATATCGCTTAAATAATCTATGATTATTCATATTCTTTTGATATTTATTCCTTGAATTTTTTGTCATACATATTTCTATAATTACAGACAATGTCATTGAAAAGAACATGTACAAGCCTTAAATTCCGGAAATTTGAACGGGACCACTTTCGAATTTAAGGTATCCGCAAATAGGCGGAGACATTTAAATCGCATGGATGTGGAATGTAAACATTAGCACATATGATTTTTTTTTCGCACTGCGAATTTAAATGGAGAAGAGAGAGATTGTGTAGTTCCATGGTGCACAAATAATAAATGATTCTAGCGTAAGGGATGGGGAAGATGTCTCGCCCTGCAGACCATTATACAGAGGCGACATGAGCCTGTAGATGAACTTACTAATCACACTGTCAATACCAGAATTCTTTCAAAACACCCCTAATGAAAAATACAAAGTAAAATAAGAGACATATAATCTTCAAACCCTATTAAAATTTGCGCAAAAATCTTCCATAGTTTGAAGTTGGAAGTACGATAGATACTGTCACAATAGAAACTTTCAATGACAAACACAATGAAATGCTCAATGAAAGCCTTAGCTTATCGAACAGTGGAATGTCACGTGAGTAAAGCGATTATAATATCAATCGTTGACACTCGGTGAACTGTTAATTTAGTGGCTAATTCGACCGTAGTTTGGAGACTTTTTCAAAAAATTAGACATGAGCCAAATTTTGTCCAACATTAATTGTCCTTTGGATATGTTGAAGTATAAATTAAAATACACATTCTGTGCAAATGAGACCAATGGACAAGTTGCGGCTCGATGTAAACAATGTCGTTGAAAAGTGGTATGCATATGAATAACAATAGAAATGTGACAAAACTGTTAGACCCGGCCGTCTCAAAAGCTAGTGTCGCTCGGCATTATTTAATACTTTTATGTAATATAATATACCAAAACCTGCTCTTAAGACATTGTTTAATACCTATAAAACATAAAGTTCATGAACTTCGGAATTTTATTTTGCGCAAAACACCGATACCCAACTCTCATAGCTTAAGTGCACTCATCCTTTGTTTGTTTGTTGTTTAACGTCCCTCTCGAGAATTTTTCACTCATATGGAGACGCCACCACTTGCTGGTGGAGGGCTACAAATTTTGACCTATACTCGGCACTCAGGGCAATTGAGCAGTGAGGGATCTTTTTCGTGCCAGCACCTACTGTGACACAGTACCTCGGTTTATACGGTCTCATCCGAAGGACCGGTCTCCACGTCCCGCAGTGGGATTCGAACCCGCGACGTAAGGATCAACTCTTACTCCGCGACTCTAGAGCAGACGCTCTAACCACTGCGCCACGCGGGCGACTGAAAAAATATTCGACAAATTACCGAAAAATCCAGAAAAGGGGGTGTCAAAAACTCAAATCTCTTCTTCGGGTGTGGGCCCTGTGGTGGTGGGTGGGGTTTTTAATTCCTTCTATTTCCACAAACAAATTTTATTAATACACTGTACATTAACCATGGGACGAGTTGACTAAATTGAATATACAGCAACAAAGGGGGGGGGGCTTTCATTGAACATTTTCAGCAGTAAAAGGTGGAGTTTGCTAAAAAGTAAGGAGGGAGGGGGTACTAAGTGCCTAAAAATAACTCTTAACCTTTTTTAATTTATTTAATAAAATCGATGGAGTTCATATCTATTTTTTCTCAGGAGGGTGCCCCTTATCCACCTTCCAATGGGAGGAGTCGACTCCCTCCCCATTAACCCCAATTTGGCGCTACGCGCCTCGGGTGAAATCTTCACATTATAGCCTTCGCAACGTTCGTCACTTGCTTTCTCGAGACTGTTTAATCTACGCATCTTGCCTGTGCACATAAATAGTTTACTATTACACAGTGTTACATATCACATGATTTTGCTAAATATTTGGAGGGCCACGAAGGGTATATGTTATTATAATTTACTGACTTGTTTAATTTCAAATAAATTTATATAGAAACAATCTTAGTCAAACATGTCAAATTATGTTATAGATGTTGATATAATGCATCTATTGAATAGTAGATGCAGTTATGGAAACATATACAAAACATTAACTGTATGCGTGCACCCTTTTTGTTCCACCAGAGTTTTAAATTGACACAAGATCCACTTCATTTGTTGGCCGGGTAAGGTATGAGTTCAAGATGGAGGATTGATTGTTAAGAGGTTTGCTATGAATAATTACCTCTAAATGATATTGCTGATTTTAAGTTTATTTAGTGTCCTTTATTTTCAGTATTTTTAAATCACAAATTACTTGACAATAGTAAATGTTTCCTTCTGCAAAGAAAGAATGTCCTAGTTGTAAGTCACTCGACATGTCTAGTCGTGAAAAAAAAAAGTAAGTCAAAGGCTAATGTGTCTGTGATATGCACAGAGGAAATCCACAATCTGTGATTTGAAATACATGTCTATATGATTTATAATTTATTCAACATTAAAAATTATCAAATATTTTTAAAATGATTCATAAATAAAAGAAAAAAAATCGTATGATCAAACCAGGAAGAAATGAGAACGTGAAAAATAATTTTGATCAAATCTGTCCAAAGCAAATTGGCATATTTGTTTTAACGTATTTTTTCTAATTACGTGCTATCCTTTATCAGTTAATATAGTACATTGTATCTTTTTTCCAAGTCAGCGGTTCTCGTAAAATAAGAACCCTTATGTGCCATAACATGTCAAATGCAAGAAAGAATGAAATGGATAAAATTTTATAGCCAAACCAATGAATATTAATTTGAAAGGATATGAAATAAAAAAAAAAATGAAAACAGATCTAGAGCAAAAAGGAAGTTGCTTCTACCATTAACTCATAGGCAAAGACGTATCGTATACAATACCCGAAATTTCACAACTATATGGTTTTTTTTTTAAATATTGGAATTAATTCTAGTAATATATTTCATAATGGTCATGATACAGTCATCTTTTCAACAAAAATGAATGAAACCCTGCTATGAAATCAAAATCTTAAAAGGATTCATTTGGAAAATTCTGAATAAACAGTTCTCACAATTGGCAATCCCTCCCCAATTTGAATATAAATCTGAAAACATAGAATGAAAAAACGTTGATCAGGCTATACTAGGACGCAATAAGGATATAAGAAAAATTAGATTGTAAACTGACACGATTATATCAAGGAGATGTTCCCGCTTTAAAGCTTCAATTTTGTTATAATAGTTGCATGCTGTAAACCATTAAATTTAAACTGAAAACTGATAAACTGAACTATTGTTTAAAATAAAATCTTTATTAGTATCTATCTTGTTTTTTTTTTTAAATGAAAAGCATGATGCTTATAGTACCTTTATCTTAAGAAATGGAATATTATTTAGCATATATTCGTGTGTTCTGAAATGCCTTATTCTAAGCTCTAATGCAACTTCTTCTTTTCTTTGGACACTTGACATATTTCTATTAAATAATTTCAATAAATGAATCATTCTTACTTTTTAAGTTTACAGTATTTTGCATTTTCTTTTAAAGATAAAAAGATGGCGTCCTCAGATTCAAGTCAAGGACAACACTACCTAGAATGCGATATTTGTAAAAGTCCCGTCAACTTCAAGTGCACAAGGTGTGCCGTTAAATTATGCAGCACATGTGTAGGGCCTCACATGCTTATCAAATCTAAAAATGGTCATGATGTTACAGAATATAATGAACAAAACAAACCCGAGGGTGGAGAATGTTTGGCCCACCCCCAACATCAGTGTAGTGCTTTCTGCAAAACATGTGATATTCCTATCTGTCTCTTGTGTGTATCAATCAAACATAAAACACATGAAATATGCGAATTATCAGAGAAAGTCGACGCATTATCAGATTTTATAATGAAAGAAAATGAACGGCTACAGTCGATGCGATCAGAGTTGGAGAAAATTCTCGAGCATATAAGTAAAAGATCGGCAGCACTTCCATATGTCTACAAACAGACAAAAGATAACATTTCATCCCATGCTAAAGAGTGGCATCAGGAGATTGATAAAGCAGAGAAGACACTGCACAAAGATCTAGATGAATTGCAAGAAAAGCATTTAGAAGTATTATTGAAGCAAAAGAGAGAATTTGAGGAGATACTGAAGAAACTAAAAAGCCTGAAACAAACAGTCTTCACCTTGGCAAAATCCAAAGATATCTCTGGATTAATGGAACTTAAGCTTGAACTTGAACATCAGCAGGTGCCAACCTTTATAGAAGAAATCCGACCAGCATTCTTTCAACCTTGCAAGTTCAATGAAAGCTATACAACATCATACTTTGGTTACATAGAGAGTATAGAAACACACAAATTAACTATTAACGATTTGACCCAAGAAGAGAATATCTCATCACGACAACCTCTAGATGTACCCACAGTTCTGTCCGCCTTTGATACAGAGTTTCCAGCTAGCAAAAAAAAACAACCGGCTGTTTGACATGGTTCCCCTCGGTGATGACAAAGTATGGGCAGGAGGAAACAGTAAAGAGCTCAAGCTGTTTGATCTCCAGGGAGGACTCCACGACACTGTCACCATCACGTGTTTTGGTATGTACCTGACCCTTCATGATGGACACGTGGTGTACACCGATATAAATGATAAGACCGTGAAGAAAGTAATAAACGGTAAAGTAGATACGTTATTCTGTACCGGGGAGTGGGAACCTTACGGTGTCACCTGTACCGCAGCACAGGATTTCCTGGTCTGTCTCCGGACAACAGATCAAACAGAGTCCAAGGTCGTGAGGTACAGCAGTTCCGGTGAAGTGCTGCAGGAAATCCAGTACGACTCCCAGTACCAGCCTCTGTTTGGAAAAACAAATTACGTGGCGGAGAATGGTAACGGAGACGTTTGTGTAGCTGACTGGAGTAAAAAAGCCGTCACGGTTGTTGACAAGTTCGGAATATTCAGATTCTCCTACACAGGAAACAAAGCATCCAAGGAGAAATTTGATAGTTCCCTTACCACAGATAGCATGTATCACATCATCATCACTGATATTAACGGCGTCAAGATTCACATGCTGGACAAGGACGGTCGATTCCTGAGGTACATCATTCCTGATCAGGGGATACGGAGACCACGGGCCGTGTGTGTCGTTAGGGAGGGGGAGTTAATGGTGGGAGAGTGTAATACAGGAATGATCAAGAGGATTAAGTACTTAGACTGAAAAGGAAGATTGAGGATAAAATATATCCATTACATGTATGATAAGAGTTCTTCATTAAAGTATCTTGATTTTAATTTCGTCATTAAAATCAACATAGATAAAAAGAATCAATCATGATTATTCATAAATTACTCTAAGTGAAAACAGTGGTGAAATTGATAAATTATTTTAATATCGATGTAAAGATGAAAATCAAAATGGCTTTCAATATATAAATTACGAATTATATAGTTATAGTTTATAGTTACCCAGTCAGAGGGCCTTTATATAGTAGTTTTTGGAAATGATTGGGATTTTTCTTTTGCAATGAAAATCTACATATACGTTGCTAAAGGAAGATAAAATAAAAGCACATTAATATAATCCAGACATTGTATCTATGTAATTAACTTTTGATTTTGATTGTACATATATTATATGTTCTGTCGAAGAAGATTATTTAAAAAAGAAACAATTAACATGCATATTTTTTTTTATTTTCATGTAAATAAAGTGTTGTTTTTTTTTAATATTGTGTTTTTTCGCCCTGTAATGATGAACAGTTAAGACACCTGTTTTCACTGAAATATCCTTCACAAGAAACACTATAAAAGCACATACGCTTCCTTCAAAAGCCGAAACAAATGTACAAACGTAATCTCACGATAAGAATAAACCATTTACTATGAATAAATAGTCATCGTATTCACTGGAGGAAAATACTAGTATTTAGTTAAATTATCCCCCACAACGTCAGGACGCTAGACCCCTGACATATTAAGGAGGCTGCCAAATTTGCTATTGTCGTGAAAAGCTTATATACTTAAAGAGCATAACAACATTTCGAGCTAGAGGACGTGTTTATCTGAGGATAACCTTCATTTCAAGGCCATTATTTTTAGCTTGCCAGTATACACCGGGGAAAGGGGGAGGGGGATGTGTGCAAAGACACCGAGAATGAATATAGGCAACAATCCCTACGCAAAGCTACCTCCTATATGTTTTATATATAAATTAAACTTTAAGTATGAAATATGAATATAATGGTAACAGCCCATTGAAACAATACAAATTGTGAGCCGAGCAAACACGGACCTCTAAACATCAGAGGTGGGATCATGTGCCATGGAGGAGTGAGCATCCCCTACCGACGGTCACACCCGCAGTGTGTTCCTTGTCATGATCGGAAAAACGGAAAACTTGAGAAGTAAGCATCCATTGTTGTCAAATCACATCCGCCTGCATGGGTGCTCCTTATCATGATCGGGTTAAAGGAAAAATCCGTAGACAATTCAGTATGAATATAATGATCTAACATTAAGTATGAAAACGTCAGTCAACATTCCACTCAACGAGTAGATTTTCAAAATGTTCACTCTCAACGAGACTCCTGAAATCCTGGAATCATTAACTTATTTGTCGATAGCTTGCCTCTGTTTAGAAATTGTACGTACGTAGAACATTCTCTTGCGTATCGAATCAACTGGGAGACAGACTCCTTTTGCAGGCGATAACTGTATATTGAGCACTCCATAAATTAGGAAAGTTGACGGTAGAAAAGTTGAAGTCATCACGTTTATCATGAAGTTCATTTGTTAGTTTGCCATCAATATCAAAATATCCATATATAAAAACAGATGTGTCAGACTCTGTGGTGTCTTTTATATCGAATTAACGTAGAAAAGAAAATGGATTGTTGTTAATTAATAAAACGTTGTCGATATATCTAAATGTCGATTCACGTCTGAGATTTTTACTAGACACAATAACTCATCAAAAATACATGAATTCCTAGCCTATCATACCTATATTCCGATATCTGATATTTTCCGTTTTTGGAAAATTTTGAAGGTTGTGCCTCTATGACTCTTTAGTACTAATTAAAACAGAAGTTCGGGGGGGGGGGGGGGGAGCATAATCCATTCCTCAAGTGCCTGTGGTAAATTTGAGGCTTTAAGTTCAATTAAGGGCGTTGAATGGTAAATCAAGATAGACTGACTCTCATACTACATGTAAAAATCAGCTCAATATCTGTAAGTGTATAAAAAAGTCGGGAAAACCAAGTGGGTCAATCTGAATAAACAAAGAGAGGGACAGACAAACGGACAGATGGAGAGGAAACCTGTTGTTCATAATAGATTATTTTCCTTATATATAAATTCTGATATAAAACTTAGATCACATTCTACCTACCCTAGGGGTCATGATTTAAACAAACTTGAATCTACAATTCCTTAGGATGCTTCCATATTAATATAACTAATCATAGCTTTTGCTGTTCTTGAGATTTCAAAAAAGATTTTTTTTCCTATATATTCACTTCAAACTTCGATTGCCCTGGGAGTCATTATATGAACAAACTTGAATCTACACTACCTGAAGATGCTTCAATTTCAATATGACTAATCATGCCTTTGCTGTTATTGGGGACAATAATTTTTAAGCTTTTTCCTATATATATTCCCAAGCACTAAAACTTTGCATGCCCATTGTGGCCCAAAACTACCCAAGGGGTCAGGATTTAAACAAACTTGAATCTACACTACCTGAAGATGCTTCCATATCAATATAACTTATCATTGGTTTGCTGTTCTTCTTCAGATTTTTTCTATATATTTCTATGTAAAACTTTGATTGCACATTGTGGCCTCACCCTACCCCAGAAATTATGATTTGAACAAAACCTGAATCTACACTACCTAAGGTTTCAATATAAATATGTCTCATCATCAGTTTACTGTTCTTGAGAAGATTTTTATATATTACAGTAAAACTTGTTTAATCCGGCCACCACTGGTTCCAGAAAAATTGGCCAGATTAGACATTCCAGATTAGACAACATTTTGAGCAATTGAAATAACTGAAAGGGATTTGAAGGTTACATCATATTAGACCAGATTTTGGAATATACAACATCTGGATTAGACAAGTTTCACTGTATTTTCCCTATAAATTCCAACGTAAAACTTTGATTGTACATAGCAGCCCCCCTCCCTAGGGGTCATGATTTGAACAAATTTGAATCAACACTACCTGATGATGCTTTGCTGTTCTTGAGATGATGATTCTTTAAGAATCTACTCTATGTCAGGAAGATTTCATACAAGTTTCATCTTTTCTGCAGCAATGATTCTTGAGAAGATTTTTAAATGATCCCACCCAATTTCATTATTTCTTTATTATCTCTTATTGGAAGAGGCCATGACATGGCCCTTCAATTAAACAAACTTGAATTCCCTTCACCTAAAGATACTCTGTGCAAAGTTTGGTTGAAATTGGCTGTGTGGTTCTTATGAAGAAGATGAAAATGTGAAAAGTTTATGATGACAATGACGGACGAAGGACAAATTTTGATCAGAAATGCTCATGAGCCTTCAGCTCAGGTGAGCTATACTGTATTAAAAAAATGCAAGTCATTGCTTCCACTGTGCAAGAAAATAGGAACAGACCCTGACACTCTTACACCATGGCACCAATGTAGCTTCATACAACAACATTCTCTGCAAACACTGCTGACAGAAAGAAGAGAAGAGAAAGAAAAATTCCTTCAATAATCAATTTAATCTTGATTTAAACACAACTTTTGGTTTATCAATTTAATAAATAGCACCCCCAAACAATTTTTTTATCCCCATTTTTTTTCTTACACATAATTCCATTCATTTTTTCCAAAATACAAGTAGTGCAACAATGATAGTTCCACCCATCAATTCTGGAATTGCACAACATTTCAAATAGACATGTTTAAAACAAACTGCTTCAAATTTTTAACATGATTAAAATCTCATAGATTTGTCTAAATAAACAGAGTTTAAAATATATATAACTTCAATTTAAATTTACCATTTACATGTTCACTGTATTTTTTTTTTATAATTCATCATTTAGAATCTTTTTATAAAACTTTTTTTCTTCTTCATAACCTTTCTTTTACCTTGTATGAACAAAAAATAATGGACATGCTTCAGTCACTTCCCTAATTTTTTTTGGTCTCAAATAAAACACATGATAAGCATATCCTATCAAAATTAACACTCAGCATGTTAATGTAAATTTTGCATTTTGCAACTCATTAAAATCTTAAAAGAGATCTAATTTTTTAATTTTCCCCCTTTCTTTTTCTTTTTTTGAGTAATGGAGTTCCTTAATATTTAAAACTTTGCTTTTGTTCATGATGTACTGGACACAGGTGATGCTGATTTTCTCGGGTCTGATTTCTGATTTTCTTCACTGTGGTGTTTGTTTAGCTGAAAAAAGAAAATACAAGCAAATTCAGAGAGTTGTTGACCCTCCCTTCAGTGTCTTGTTGGTTTAAGGTAATATTGTTACTGTCTTGTCTGTACACCATGCTAAAAAGAGTTTAATTACTTCTATATCTTTAAAGTGATATGTTCTGGTGCAAAAGTTATACCCCAAGGTAAAGTTTTTGAAAGTCAAACTTGGAGATCTAGGTAATAAGGTCAAAATGTTCGATTGAAATATTCTCATTAAAGGTAATGAAAGCCTTGTGTATTTTTGTGCAAAAGTTATGGCCAAGGTTAAATCTTTTAAAAAATAGGCCAAACTTAAAAGTCAAGGTTGACAGGTCAAAAACCATAAGTCTTCACATGTAAAATACGAAAAACCCATCTCTTCAGGTGCAAAAGCTACAGCCAAGGATAATTTTTTTTTAAAGACAAGGTCAAACTTTCAGGTCAAAGTCATAAATCATAGTACATCTGTAAAGGTCTAGTCATAGGTATTGCACAGGTAAAATATGAAATCCTGTCTCTTCATATGCAAAAGTTATGTCCAAGGTTAAAAATTTTCAAAAGTGGATCACACTTCAAGCTCAAGACCATGAAGTCAAAAATCATAAAACATTTGGAAAGTCACAGGTAATGCAGATGTGAAAAAAAAAACTTATCTTTTCTAATTTTAAAGTTATGGCAGTTTAAAGTTTTTGTGAAAGACTGTCAGACAGACAAATGAGATTTAATGTCCCTATACTTTCTAAAAAGTGGGGTGTAAAAATTAACAAAGCAAAATGTTTATAATGCAAACAATTTGCCTGCTATATATATATCCAGGAGTGAAGAAGATTTTCAAAAGTTAATGTATTCAAATATATGACCATCTTAGCCCCACCAGGGGGTGGGGGTAGGGGGGGGGGGGCAATGAGTTCCATGATTTTGGTAGAGGGCAAAGTGTTTATCATTATCATGAAACATTTTACTTGCTGAATGTTCATTAGTAGATTTTCAAAAACATAATTTATTTTTATTACATGATCCACCCTAGAGTCTGAATCTGAATCCAAGGGCCATGAGTTTCCCAATTTTGCTTAAAAGTTGAGCACTCAT
Source organism: Saccostrea echinata (assembly GCF_033153115.1). Taxonomy (NCBI): domain Eukaryota; kingdom Metazoa; phylum Mollusca; class Bivalvia; order Ostreida; family Ostreidae; genus Saccostrea; species Saccostrea echinata. The sequence goes on along the minus strand of NW_026889765.1, from coordinate 16,660,111 downwards.
CACAGTCGTGCAATCATTTTGCCAGCTACAGTTTGCTCACAGTGAAAAATGTCTATACACTATGAAACTATTTACCAGATTAGTGTTTGCATCTCAAAAAGAATGCAATTTATTCTCTTTGCTCTTTAGAAAATGTCAGGAAAATTTAAAGGAAGCTGCTCCTCCACTGTAAAAGAAGTACATGTAGTCCTGTATCATGCACCCAAATTGCTAGATGCCTCGGGTGGAATTACCTGTGATTGTCCTACGGTAGTGCAAAAAAAAATCTACACTAAACAACTTATCAGGGTTGTCCATAAGAATTGAAATAGCAGGGGACATTAAAAAAGTAGAAGGGGGTCTACGTTCCTCCCCTAACTGGGGTTTGAGGAGGAATACCAGAATAACTGGGGAAATTCCCAGGAATCTGGGTCTTAGGGACAACATTGAGTGATTTTGGCAAATCGACATATAATTTATCAATTTTCATGCATGTCCATTACATTTCAGGAACTCAATTTTATAGCCTTATATTAATGTTTCCATATTATTTAGTTGTATTTGCATGCAATACTATAACATTGAGAAAGGTCTGGAGAAAGGAGGAGACATTCAACTCAACATTGATACATACATGTGTAAAAACTTGTGTCTAGGCATGGTGCTGCATTATAACAAGGCATCTAGAAATTTTGTTGGTATTAAGACCCTGATCCCAAAAGGCAAAGTATTATTTAGTTTTAAGACATTTATGATTCCACAATCTATAGTTCTGGTAAAATGTTGCAGCAAAATTTGTAAGGCTATTGACGTAAGAAGTGGAGGTATCTATGCGAGTATTTATTTCACTCCATCAGCACATTATGAAAACACACAGGCACATTGTGATGTCAAGCAGGAGTCGTTAAATATTACGACATGTAAGGATATAATATGTGTGTATATTGCATTTTTCAAATAACCACTTCTGTGATTTTTTTTTCATTATCAAAGAGATTCCTTATTATTTTTTTGACAGGATTAAGGAGATGCCTTACTATTTTTATGCCCCCCTATCAAAGATTCAGGGGTACATAGTTTTTGCCCTGTCCGTCCGTCTGTCTAGCTGTCTGTTTGTCCACAAAAACTTTAACATTGCCTATAATTTTTGATTGGGTGGAGCTATGGCTTTCATATTTCACAGGTGTATTCCTTTTGACAAGACCTTTCTTTACGTTCCATCATATTTGACCTTTTGACCTTGGAGTTTGACCCAGTTTTGCAAAATTTTACCAATCTTTAACCTTGGCCATAACTTTTGAACAATTGGTGCTGGGACTTTCATACTTCACATGTGTAATCCTTGTGACAAGACCTTCCTTTGGATACCAACAACTGACCCTTTGACCTTGACCTTAGAATTTGATCTACTTTTGAAAAACTTTAACCATGGCCATAACTTTTGAACAGTTGGTGATAGGGCTTTCATTTTCATATATGTAATACTTTTGACAAGTCCTTCCTTTGAATACCAACAACTTTGACCCTTTGACCTTGATCTAGGAGTTTGACTTACTTTTGGAAAATTTAACCTTGGCCATAAACATTTGGTGCTAGGGTTTTCATATTTAACATGTCCATTCCTTGTGACAAGACCATCCTTTCGATACCAACAACTTTGATCCTTTGACCTTGGAGTTTGACCTCCTTTTGAAAAACTTTAACCTTCGCCATAACTTTTGAATGATTTGTGATACAGCTTCATATTTCACATGTGTACTTTTTGTGAAAAGGCCTATCCTTGGGCACCATTAATTTTGACCATTTGACCTGGATGTCTGACTTACTTTTGAAAAACTTTAACCTTTTCCATATGTATTCAATGGCTGCTGCTAGGGCTTTCATATTTCAGAGGTATATTGCTAGGGACGAGACCTTCTTTGGGTACCAACATATCTGATTTGCATTGAGAAAGTTTAACCTTTGCCATAAGTTGCCATGTGGGGGCATCAATGTTTCACAAACACATCTTGTTTTGATATGAATAAGGAGATGCCTTACTATTTTTTTGACATGATTAAGGAGATGCCCCTCCTTTCCACTACAGTTTTCTGGTCCGTATGGTGGAGAAATTCTGACGTCATCCATCACAACAATGTCTTTGCCGTTCCATTTTACATCACTTAACCTGTCAAAAACCAGGACAAATATTAATCAATTATGTTTACATTGATCTGTATAGGGCACAGTGGTGAGATCTTTTATTCGCGATTTTTCAGTTTGAAATCAATACGCGACAATTAATTTTTCGCAACTGAGGAAATATTCTTTACAAAAAAAGGAAAGATAAATGGTTCGCGATGATTAATATTCGCGAGTTAAAGAGGCTCGTGAAACTCGCGAATATTTCTCGCATGCGAATAAAAGTTGGTTTACAGTATTTGTTTATCTAATCCAGTCAAACAATCCTCATGACATATTCAGTTGTTCCTCATTCACATTTAGGAGAATGAACAGTATCTTCCTTATTCAGGATATATCCTCTGTATTCCGTGTCCATTTAAATATTCAACTTTAGATGATAGTAACAGAACCAAAATCATTTAATTATAAGCTCTTTTAAATATGAAGTTTTTGTTAGATGGAATTTCTCAAATGACCATTTGTTTGTAAATAATGTTTCCATGTTTACAACTGAGTTTGGGTGTATTAAGGCTTATAGCTTGCATGCGTTTCTACAAATCCAAATACTGAATGGCTACCAATAAACACTTTTTGCACATTTGTAAAACACTCCTGAAGCTCAAGCATCAGATTTCTGGTATACGTAGCTACATACGTTTTGATGATGGAGTTGAATGCCCTCTGTCCCTCTGGGGTTACACCAATGCCTATGTAGTTCACCTGCCTTTTCTTCTCTTCCAAATTCTGTCGTAATCTACTTTGTATCTACAAAATATACAGTATTTAATCTTTACTGAAGCTGTGTCCTCTTCCAGGGGTTCTGATTCTACCCCACTCCTCCTTCCCACATCTTTCCTCCTTCCTTCACAAATATACTTTTTCTTATCCTTTCAGTTAACATGATTGAAGAGATTTTTTAAAACTTAATAAAACAGTACCTGGTAGTTTTTTTTTTCTTCATGAAACTTAATAGTAATATTATTTCAAAATTCAGCTGAGGAGATGTTACTAGAAGAATTTTTCTGCTGGTTACAGAAGAACACTGATGAACTTTTGAATCGGAATAAAAAATGTTGGTAAATAATTAAGAATATTTGTAACAAATATTCTGCAGATCAAGAACCATTGCTGAATCAATGTTTACACCTGAAAAATAACAGGTATATCAAGCAATATATCAAGCAAGGCCCCCATCCATTCGAGATTTTTTTTTCCATTTTGTTTACCAGTACTTTAAACATGTTAAATGGACAGATAATAAAAATATAAAAAAGCTTTGTAAGGACTATGAATTTTCATTATAATAATGAAAACTGTCACAAACAGCCAAGAAAATCCTGGTATTTTAAACTTTTGATGGAGAAAATCAGAAGATTAAGCAGAGAAATTGTGAGGTGTATTTTAGATGCTTTTGAAGCCTTAAGCCAAAATCTTAAGGGTTGGCAGCTCTGCTCTTGCACAAAATGGCTTGATTATGTCTATCTTTTATCATCCTTTCTAGTCCTCAGTTGTTGATTTAGAGGAGACTTGAGCATGTTGCCTTAAAATTATTTTCTCTTAGAATTATTGGTATAATAAAACAGTTGATTTCCCCTCGTGAGGTCAATATTGTAAAATAAGGTCCCTTGATCTGATTCACTCTGTGTCCTGACCTTGGTCAAGTTGTCACCTCATGAACCAGGTCTTGGGATCCTCATTTCACCATATTGACCTAAAAAGAGGTAATTACCAGATATTTATATACATACAGGAAAATGGTCATTTAATATACTCCATGCAAACTTTTGAGTGAAACTGCTCTGCAACATTTGAGTAAGTGACTAAGTCTGCAAGCTTTAAAATAGGAAAAATCTGTTGTTAGGCCATCCTTAATAAAAATTGTTTTTTTTGCAGTAACGTGACCGACTCATAAAAATCCATCCGATTCAAATTTTTTTTAACCAATTCAAAGTATGACTTTTTTTTTTACATGCGTGTCTACTTTCCGTTTTTATCCGACCATTTTTTCTTGATGTCTGAATTACAGAGACGCTCGATTTCCTCAATCTGCAACTATTAAAAGCATTTTGATGATCACGACAAACCGGCGTGTAAAAATGGCGATGACAAGTCCGCGGGAAACACATCTATGATTATTGTCATTGACACACGCGTTTACTATGAAGCTAGAGGGAATTTGGGTCGAAAAAGTCGCCTTAGGCTTAAAACTTTGCCAGGTTTCCAAGAGATCGAGATTTTAGTCGTCTTACATTTTTTTTATCACTGTCTTAAACACACTTAAAATCGACATTGAAGGTCAAAGTGTTACAATTTCCATCCAATGTAGTTTTTCACTGCAACAGTTCTAAAAATCCAGTAGAAATCAACATCGGGTCGTATTTTCCAGCTATAATGTAAATAATGCAGTACATTCGGTAAATGAACACAGATGCTTTGTACTGGATACATTATTTTTCTTGTCATTTAATTGTTCAACATGAAGACCTATATATATAAACTTATTTAAATGCCATACTGAACAGTTCTAGTAAATAAATATATCAGTATGAAAATGATGTTCAAAGGTAAAACAAAAAAAATCTTACTTTTTTCAGTGTTTTTTAATTGTCGGAAACAATGATTTGTTGTCATTATAAATTATCACTTCTTTTATTATAATTTGTGTTAAGTTGAGAAAGAAAAGGGGGGAAAATCGATCCACTCTATTTAATGAATTTTAAAAATCAATTGGAAATGTATTAAAAATAAATGTTCAAACCCTTTTATTAAAAAAAATTCTTTGATATGCAGCACATTAATTTTGTAAATGGGAATTTTATTCCATATTTTATATCAATTCACATCAAAATGGTTTTTACAAGTATGTCAAATACAGAATCGGAGAAAAATGGATAGAGAGAGATAGAGTAGAGGCCATGAAATATTAAATGCAGTAGGATGAATTAAAGAATGTAAATACACCTATGGGTTGCAGTAATTACAAAATTTAATTTTAAAAATCTTTAGATCAAACTTAAAAACAAATGAGAGATTAGGTTAAGGTGGTCTCCTGATGATTGCAGAGACAGGTCATATTAGCATTTAACCATCAAGATGACTTGTTTTAAAAACGAAAAAATTTTCTTGTTAACTTGCAGTCATGAGTGTGCCAACAATTGTCAGAAAGATTCAGTAAGAATATGTGATTCTTATACGTTTAAGAAATCTGGGTGCATCAAATGCTGGTGTTAAAATTACAACACCTAAAATTAAATCATTCCCGACATTTGTCTACCAAAAAAAAAAAAAAATTACCTACCTACCTACTCACATCTAAAATGATGAGTCGCGTTACTGCAAAAAAAACAATTTTTTAAGGATGGCCTTATTTTGATTGAAAGGTGACAAACCTTTTGTATACTGATGCTAGTAAGTGGAGGTGGAGGGTCGTTACATTCTTTTGTCACCTTGATGTGGCTAACGAAGGACAAATTAACCATCTTTATATCGTGAACATCTCGCTTACCACTGGCTGCAGGAGATTCTTACAAAAGGTTAAGGTTCAATAGATTTCCAAAATTAATTGAATCTCAAAATTGTACATCATAGCATTTATACCATAACATATATATTCTGTATTTAGAAAGTATGTTTTCAAGTACTTGTTCATATATACATGCATGTAATCTATAATAGAGCTTGTTAAAGGAGCAGTGCTCACTATAAACTTGTATAAAACAGGTGTGGAAGGGCTAACTGGTTATTCAGCAGAGGAATTCAAGTTAAAAAAAAAAACTCAGAAACTCACAATTCAACAATTAACAAGCAGCTATAGGATCAGATTGAAAAGAGGACCTTAATTTTTAACAAAATAAATCTAACCACATTTAAGGTCTTACACTGTGTGCAACATAAACAAAAGAAACAACGTATGTAATTCAGTGATACTTATTGGGGAAAATGCCTGCTGGTTTTACATGAAAGTTGTTTAGTAAAAGTTTCAATCACACAATTGTAATATCATTAAATATTTCAGTAATTGTGCTGGTTAAGATACCACTTGCGACCGATTCCTACAATTATTAGTTCTAGCTCAAATTTCGATGCTTAAAATCAAAGCATGTCAGTTTCTAAAGCTAAATGACAAAAATTCCATTTTCAGGTCATTCTTTAACTTGACGTTTCGTGTAAACAAAGCACAAGATGTGTCCTTATTCCTGGTCACAGACAAGAAAAAGATACTGATCGCAAGCATTTTGGTTCCTTCGTCGAAAGCTAACACTTCGCCCTGAATTTTCTGGTTGTAACACGTCGTGCAGGACACAATACTTCCGATATTAAAATATTCCCCATCTTGGGCAGCCATGTCTATCTTCATTTTCTCAAGACACCAGTTTCGCACAAAATATTTACACAAACCGAATCTAGTACAATATAAAAAATAACAGATAAATAAAATTTGAGTAAAAAATCAAAATATTTTTCTTAATATATAGTAGTGATTTAAGTTCTAAGCAAACGAAAAGATATATATTAGGCTGATATTTGGTGCGTGTCACTATTTCCACCTATCCACCGAACATATGGGCGGATCCAAAGGATTAATAAATCGGTACACCACAAACTTCATGAACTTTTCTTGATTATCTAAAAACAATACAAAACCAAAAAAATTATGTACTTCAAAGCTAGTTTATGATTTAAATATCGATATAAATAATTCTGAAGTGCAATATGTGCAAGGCACATAGTAATTAATGTAGTAGCTTTCGGAGGAATGCGGGTGGTTACGCGATTACGTTCCGATGACTTGTTCGACCTGCGTGGTTTCGACACAAATCCATGTTCGACCCGAGTGGTTTCGTTCCAAAGCAATTAATTAACAATTAATTGCTTCGGAACGAAATTAATTAACACTTTCAAAAGTTTTACATTTTATTTTTTCGTCTACATTTTTTTATATTGACCACGTATATTTGTGTTAATTATCGTATGTAATTAAATTTGGAGAAACGTACATTGTTCAGACAGTGCATATGTGATCACGGTACATTTGAAGAAGTATTTGATTAATTTTTATGGAAAATTGTTCAAATATAATTCATTACTGAATCAAATTTATCAACATTCATGCTCCGCGATAGTAGAAAAAAATGTTAGGAAACCTGCATGTTGACTACACATACGGAAACAACTACCTATTGACACACACATCTCTGAAGCCATACAATATACAGCTACCGGATATCCATTTGTTTACCGCACAGTGTATACCCCTGTACTCAGGTATTGACATGTAGGGATATATATTAGATTAGGTCGAAACCACTTCGGTCGTAACCACGCGGGTCGAACACGGAATCGGAACGTAACCACCTGACACCCTTTCGGAGGGGGGTGGGGGGGGGGCACACTTACTTTGCTCAGATTGTACGCTATTGTGAAGATTTTTAAATTCTTATTATTGATTTTTTTTTCTTGAATGGTCGGTCCCTAATTTGATGCATTATGTCCAAGTTTGAACCCATATGAGCACAAAGAGAACAATTAAAAACATAAGAAGGAAAAAGGTCTAAGCATGTATACATACACTGTATGACATTTGTATAATTGTGGTAAGGGGTATTACCACGATGACAATACATTTAAAATTAAAAACATAATTAAAAAAACCCATAAGACATTTGTATATATATATTGTGGTAAGGGGTATTACTACGATGACAATACATACATCTTTAAAGCTTAATGCTTGAGTAAAATATAAAAATGTCAATGTACATAAGTAGAATAGAGACTTAAGATCTCATGAATTATGGAAAGGAGCATTTTTCTTACATTTTTATGCCTCCTAATCGAAGATTCGGTGGCATATAGTTTTTGCTCTGTCCGTCCGTCTGTCTACTGTTTGACTGTTTGTCCGCAAAAACTTTAACTATGGTCATAAACTTTTGAATGCTTGATAATTGCATGATTGTTTCATATTTCACATGTGTTCCTTCATTGTGACAATTTAAGGCCTTTATTTCATTACCAACAGTACTGACCTCTTGACCTTGGAATTTGACCTACTTTTATAAAACTTTTTCCATGACCATGACCATAATGGGTGGTGCCAAAGCATTTCATATGTACATTCCCTGTGACAAGACCTTTGTTTAGGTTCTAACATGAAGGGTTGCTTTTGAAGGTCATTGCTTTCTTAACAATTAGAGAAAGGTATATATATGTACCAAGGCTTTCACATTTCATTTGTTTCACTTGTTTATTCCTTGCGACAAGACCATTGTTTGTGTCTCAATATTTTTTACCCCATTGCCTTGAACTTGGAGTTTGACATTCTTTTGTAAAACTTTATGCTTGACTCTAACTTATGAACAGTTGATGTATTTATAAAGCTTTCATATTTCACTTGTGTATCATGGCCGTAGGAACCAAAAAAATTTGGCCGATATATAGATTACTATATAAACATAGGTAGTATATGCTGGTGCCCCCTCAATAAAAACGTCTGATGACCTTTTTTTTTTCTTTTTTGCTTGTCAGGAAATTTTTGGTAGTGCCCCCTCAACTGTCAACTGAAAAATGTAGGGCACAGCCCCCAAACTGAAATTGCTTCCTACGGGCCTGTGTATTCCCTGTGACAATATCTTTCTTTGGGTACCAACATTATTGACCTTGAAGTCAGACCTTCTTGTGTCCTACTTTTGTAATTTTAAACTTGGACTTATCTTTTGAACGTTGGTGCTAGGACTTTCACATTGCAGTTGTATACTCATGATAATATTTGAAGAAAAAAATGATATAACAATTTATTTATCACCCATAAATCACCCATGGAAAGAATGCACAAAAACAGTGTTTCAGATTATTTACGATGTACTATCAAGAATATAAATATACATGCATATTCATATTCAGTATCCGGAACATTATTTGGTTTTGGTTTATAATTTATACACGCCCCAAGGTTTGGTTCTCTTTCGAAAAAGAGGACCAGATTATCAAAATGGAATATCGAGGAATGGGTCGATTCCCAGGGCAGATATCTAGATTTAGATACAATCGTCCTGGTCCTCCCAGAACTCGGCCACCTAGACCTTTATTGTCCACACCAGTTCGAGCTAGGTTTGAACCTCCTAGGGCAATTCGACCCCGGACTATGACGCCATCGCCAAGGGGCAACATACAAGTGCCATTCCGTGGGTTCAAAGCAACCCCCATGATTCCAGTCCGACCTCAGCATGGTCAGATGTCAGATTACAAGACGGGAACAAAAAATGATACAGGAAAAGATTATGTATCGCCAAATTATAGAGAACCAGAAAATACCGGTAATGATTGATTAATCAACTAGATCTACTTTCATTTTAGTGTGTTGAATTTTTACCCCATTTGCCAACTGTTAGTACTCACATAAGGCTGAAGCAGCAAGATTGAAACTCTCTGGGACAGAAAATTCAGACAGTTTTTGTTGCACATTGTAGATGTTATTATAATATTATAGTTCTCAAAGCATGCTGCGATGCAACAAAGAACCGGTGCTGTAAATCAGAGTTTTTTTTACCAATGGGGCTAAGCCCATTTTGACCCCAAACTCTTGAACTTCGTACCTATAATTAATGAAAGAGGTCAAATGACCTAAGCATCAAACTTCAAGTTTTTAGAAATTTTATTCCACAATAACATCCATTGCTGACCAGCCATTTTCATCATGTTCATACATTAATACCTTATGTTACACTTGATTTCATTGTGGATATTGTCGGCCATCTAATCAAACAGCTAAGGTTCAATAAATCTATAAAATGGCCCTGTCCCTATACCAATTAACTGACGAAGTCCCATTTTAAACATTAAAATATAGAAGAGAGAGAGTGCTTTCATTTCCCATAAAAAAGTTTCCTTTGAGAGTTCAGGTATTGCTAAATAGGCTTTGTGAAATTGCAATTTTCTTGAAATTTGAAGAATTTTCAAAATGGATGAAATTGAGCATCTTCAGCCAATAAATAAAATATGAGCCCATCCCGTGATCCGAAAAATTTTTCATGGATAAGAATCCTCCGAAACAGTTATTTCATTATATAATTAAACTCAGTCTTTAGATCAGAGGTTGGGTACTATGCAAAATATTGAAAAACAGCTCAAATTTTTGTCTGTTTTAAAAGAATTTTTCAGGATTTGAGGAAAATGACACAAATCATAATGTCATAGTACATGTACTCGAGAGAAAATTATATCATTTTAAACTGATATGCAATCACCAAGTGTCCAAGTGAATTTTAACATTTTCAACCAAAACTGAGCAGATTTGATTTTTCAGAAATTCACAAAGCCAAAAAAGGCCCCAAGTGGACTTTGTTCTTTTGGCCTTGTATCATAAAAAATGGCATATATCTTATCAGTAGTCCATGCTTGTGGAATCAACAACTCTGATATAGTGTACTCAGAAAACTTTAATGGAGTATACCAGCGTAACTAAGTAGCGTTGTTTGAAGTATGCCAGCTAGCCTAACTAAGTAGCATGTGTTTGATGTGAAATTTTAATGAACTGATGTGAAATTTTCCCCACTTGTCAGAATTTCACTTTCATCAGAGGTGATAGCAGTCGGGAGCCCTGTACAAGTAAATGACTGAGTAAAAATAAACTGGTGAAATAGAGAGAATGGTGATGTACATATTTTAAGAATCTGTGACTTAAAATTTTCTTTTTCATTAATATGAAAAAAACATTTAATTTTTTTAATTTTTTGGGCATTTTATATGAGTGTAATTTTGTATCAATTTAAGGCCCTTTCTTTAATGATGGGTACAAAGAATTTGGGGGTAAAAATGGGTTTAGTTCCTGTGGTTTCTAAATTGGTTGGCACAGTAGCTTTCTGTTATGTCTGTCAGACAGAATTTTCTGTCCCAGAAAGGTACAGTTTTGCAGCTAAGTCTTCACCTGTGCCTACAGTGTATTGTACTGTAATATTGCTGATGAGCTGTTAAAGAGAAAATGTCTTTTTGATATTGTTATCAGAATGCATAGCTCTTCAATTTTTGTAGGTTCCGTTTCTTCAAAGCAAATTGATAAGGACACAAAAGAATCAGATATGGCAAACACAGGTAAGTCCATTTCAGAATCTTTTTTTATTTTTTATGACATGGTGGGTCATGCTTTTCAGTTTTCACCCAATTTTTGCTGAACAACCAGAAAATCTCCTGACTTCCGGATTTAGTTTATAAATTAGTTTGCACCTGTAATTTCTAATTATCTACCCACACTTGGTTCTACATAAACAATTCTGATGGCTATGTACAGTAGGTTGGGTAAATTATCAGTGCAGCTATTAACAATTATCTGGGAGTTGTTTTTACAAATTGAAGATTGAAGTCATTATAAATATGATAAAATGGCTTCATATAGAACAGAATTGTTATCAAGGATAGCAGGAACACAAAGGAAAATGATATTTATGTACATATTAAAGAATCTTGAAAATAACTTTCATTGGATAAAGTAAAGTGATCAACAATAGTATGAGGCTAACTACATTTTAAATCAATTGCGCTCGTTTATTAGGTGTGGGATTATCTTCTAAACCAAGATTTAAATTGAAAAAATTTAAATTTTTTCAATAATTTAAATTGATTTAAATACTTTCACAACTAGCTTAAATTTGTCTTATTCTTCCAAACAGCAAAGCACATTCTGAAAGAATTTTCATTATTTAAAAAAAAGTAAAAAACAGAATACACACTTACTTCCGTTGAGTGCTAAACAATGAAACCTTCAATGCCCTTTTATCATGTAAATTTAGTAATAATCATAAATTTATTTAATCAAATGAAATATTAAAATTTTGCATTTGTAAGTTAAAAAGCTTCTTTTCAAAACAACAATTCTAAATACATGTACGCAAGCTAGCTTAATGTATATACTGCAGTGTGCGAAATTAACTGTAGACTGATAGACAAAATCTATAGAAAATACATCCGGTCTACACTGTTATGTTTCAAATTAAATGTTCTAAAAAAAAATTCTAGTTTTATTTGGTTTTAAATGTATCATGATATGTATCGTATTGCACCTAAGGTATCGTGATATGTATCGGATCGGCTAAGTTCAGTATCGTCCCAGCCCTAATGTGTATGTTCAAAGTGTAAAAAAAAAACCCTTAAATCATTACTTTATAATCATGGTTATAAACGTCCATGTATCTTATGCCAATGCATAAAATAATGCAGTGTTGGAAGAAAGGAATAAGCCATTGAAAAATATACAATTAAATAAAAATATAGATAATTGTATAATTATTTTGGGTCTATAGGAAATTTCCCAGGTCTATAGAATTTCAAATTATTGTAGACCAATTGTCTATAGCTTTAAAAAGTTATAGTTTTGCACACTGATACTGTATACATGGTACATGTATATGCAATATGAAGTATATATAACAGTATAATCATGGTGAATATGTTGCAAATGTTATTACTATAGTAATGACCAGATTTTTTACTCTCCAAAGAGGGTCATGCCCCTATTTTTACATGTGGGATGTTGGAAAGTATGATGAAGCCTCTGCCTATTGGGGAAAAACCTGCTATCCTTTGTGTTGCATTCTTTATGAGTGAATCAGAAGATCTAATTTTGATTGGATAATTGTTAATTGTTCAACATCCCCATGGTAGTTAAGATTTAATTTTGTTCAGGTCATGGCCCAGGTGCCTTGATTGGAACCTCCCGTTAATAGGGTGTCAGAGTTTTAAGTCTGACAAACAGAAGAGTACAGTTGTCTTATACATATAATGTGAATATGTATAAATAAGGACAATTGTCTTCTTTAATTTTTTATAGACAGCAGTTTAAAAGAAGATTCAGCAAACCATGCAGATGAAGACACACTGAAGTCAGCAGAAACAGAGATAACATCTGAAAAACAGGAACCAGAGAAGCTTGGTTCAGCTCAAACATCAAATCAATCTGCAATTTATGAAAAAACAAGTCAAGATTCCACTTATGATGAAACTGCCAATCAGGAACCATATTTTGAAGCATCAACCAATGAAAATTTAAATACTGATGAAACATCCAATCAGAATTCATACTTTGATAAGACAGCCAATCAGGACTCATATTTTGAAGAAACAACCAATCAAGATTCATATTCAGAGGAAGCTTCTTATCAGGACTCATTTCAAGACCAGGGGTCAAATTTTAACACTTACCAGGATGACAAGGAGGAGACAGATGCAGGTCAGGGGGATAATAAAGCTGAGGGGGGAGAACAGGGAAAAGAGCAGGAGGAGGAAGAGGAGGAGGAATCTGATGAAGAAGACACAGGCTTTTGTCAGTACTGTAACATGCCATTTGACAATGATGATGTAAGTATTTTAATTATAAATAAAGCAGGATCAAATACATTTTGTAAATTAACAAAGTTAAAGTTAAAACATATTAATGTTAAATTGTGAAATATCTAGATCTTAACACTTAGAAATGGAAACCGCTTTTCTTTGATATTTTGGTAGAAAGCATTATCAAGTATGTATTTTTGCAGTAGAAGTATTACAGAGACACATTTTGGGCTTAAACACTAGTCGTTCAAGTGTCTTTATTACAACAGTATTCATGAATTATAAAATGTACCCTTTTTTTTTTTTTTTTTTTTAAAATTCTATCCAATTGTTCTATCATATGTTGATCAACAGGCATACTGGAAGCACACCCGGGGCTTGTTACACACTCAAAAGGTGATGGAGGCAGAAAATGCCAAAAAGAAGGGTCAGGAACCAGACAAGGAACCAGAAAATAAAGGTCTGTCTATAGAATAGCTGTAGTGTTATATTTAAAGTAATGGTGTGCACAGTATTAAGTTACCAGAATCACATTTAAACATATACATTGTACAAATGGAATAATTTTGATTTTTCACAAAGTTTTTATTTTTTTGGAAAATTGTACAATATTGACAAAAAAAAAGGATTTGCATATTGTTATTTCATATATACATGTATAGTGTCTCCTACCCTTTTCTCCTTTGTTATACGCTGCCTCTGAGTTAGAAGATGGTGAAGGGACATGTTTTTGTTCTTTCTATGATTTATTTCTCTGAATGTCTGATACATAACATCATTTACTCTGAGCTTCCCCTATACTGGGGCAATACTAGCATGTCAATGAAGATCAGGACAGCTACATGTATGTAGCCATTATGATCTTGACCAACATTCAAGCCTGTACTTTAGTGTTTAACAACTTTTTCAGGCCATATTTTTAAATATTACATATAGATTTCTAATTATGGAATGACATTAAAGGAAATCGGCAAGAATATGTCTGGGTGACTTTATTTTCAGATAATATTTTGACTAGACCATCTTTTGGGACCACCATGATGGAAAACAAAGCTTCAGCGAAAGATCTGAAATATCTCCGACAAGCAGGATTTAGTCCTCACAGAGGTAGAGGGAGAGGATCCAACAGGGGTGGATATCAATCACCAGCTAAAGACACCAACAGAGGTCAGACCGAGTTGGGTTACATCCGAGGTCAAGGACAATATGACAGAGGGACTCAAGGGCGAGGGAGGGGTCAAGGTCACAATAATCATGGTAAGAGTTTTAGTGATGGTACATATAAGTCAGGTTTTGGTCAAAGGATTAAAAAGGAAGAGGAAGCAGAAGAGTATTATGGGTATGAAGAGGGCGATCAATATCAGGAATATCAGGAATATGGAGACCAAGGTGAAAACTATGAGGGGGCTGGTGATTACGACGATGGAGATTTCAATAATGAAGAAGAGGGCCAACAGGAAGAGGAGTACAACTTTTACTCCAGTAACTGGATGGACATTGACAAGCCCCCTGAGAAGATTCCCGTGAGGGAGAGAGACTACTACCCTGATACACTTGGAAAACCAAAGTTCCCTTCTGACTTCTACTGCAAGGTGGGGAAAATATTTCACTGTAACATAAATCTTTTTTTCTAAATTGTTAATAAATTTTTGCAGAAGTGCAGAAGTTTTTGGCCATGTGCTATTTATCATGTTTATTATTAATGATTTCAACAAATTTTTGAAAGTATGTGTAATTCCACATTTAGCCATTTTTTTTTGGGGGGGGGGGGGGGGGGGGGAGGGAGTATTATTATACTCAATATTTTCATGATTTCAAATTCTTTAAATGTATACTCAGCAATTTTATTGCACCAAGGAATCTTTTCTTTTCTGTCAGCACTACCGGGTAATTATTTTCCTTTAGACACTTTCAATTGAACTTTTACTTTTCTTTGCAAAACTCCCATGTCATGTTAGTATTTATAGACACAAATGAAAGAAAGTTGAGTTCTATTGCTTGCCATGAGAAACAAAATGATTACCAGTGTCATAAATTTTTGGATGTTGTACACATATACTTGCATAAAGCTAAGTTTTCTTTCTTATTTTGTGTAGGACTGTGATGTCAAATGTACCAGTCAGAAGAATTTTGAGATGCATGTGGAGGGAACCAAGCATAAAATGGTAGGCTTAACTTTTATCATCTGCACAGGGTTATCATTGAATATTATATAAATGTCAAAGGAAGATTTGTCTTTTTTTTTAAATGTTGAAACAGTTCAATTCATTAGAGAGTTGATGTGATTGTGTTTTTTGTGAATGAATGTTTGTGTGAGTTTGCAAGAAAGAGTTTCTAAAGTTAAAAGAGGGTTGAAAATTCAAATTACAGAATCTTATGAAAAGACAGTGAATTACGTGTTTTGATGCTTAAACATGTAAGTCAAATGTAGAATTGTAAATATTTAAACCGTTTTCATAGTTAATTAACATGTCACTGCAGACTCGTTCACATAGAAATGGTAAAATGATCATTTTGTAATTTTCCTGGTGCATAAATGCTTAAAAATCACAATCAGGATGAAATTTAACATATATATTATCATTAACATTAAAATAATTCATAGTAAAAATATGCAGTAAATTTAAGACTCTCAACTCAACTCAGATATGTATGATGTTTTTATTGATATGTACATGTACATTTATTTAATAGTTGCACCTTAGTAAATGTTCTGTTTATATATTTTCTATGTTAAAGTAAATGGAATATTGGAAATCAGATTTTTAAATAACATTGAACTGCTAAACATTGACATTTCACTGCAGTGAAAAAAGAAATTTGTAAAATAAATTGTTGGACACCCAACTTGATAATGAAAAGTGCCACTTAATATGGGTTAAAAATAATTCACTTAAATGTATCTCAGCAATTGACTGCACATGAAAACAATGCTTTGATTGACATAATGTACTTGCAAACAGATCTCCATTGTGGTAATAACCATAATGTAACTATAAAGTTATAAAATTAATATGTGTAGTATCAGATTAATATGTGTATATGAATCGACAGTTACCAAAAAAAGACGAACATGACAAAAATACAATATAATATAACCAATTAATTACAGTTTTAATGTACAAATTAAAGAACTAAACAAAAATGTTATAAATCCAGGTACTACTTGGAATAATATATATATTTTGCTTGTATCTGAAGTTAACAATTGAAATCACCCTCAAAAAAGTCTTTGGCTCCCTGGGCTGCTGATTCCAACTGTTAACTTCAATTACATTCTAAATGAATATTTTATTTTAGTGAATGTCGAATACACACACTTATCCTCTAACCTACTGCATTCAGATATTGTAGTTGTATGACACCAACTGTTTCAAACACCCAAATGATGTCATACTAAAAACTACAATAAGGGTTGCTACATGGCTTGAAAAGGGTGCACTTTGTGTGCCAGAAGCAACTATGTAACAACCCACTTGTTGCATGGTTCTTTGTTTCTTGATTGGATGATTAAATATAGCAAGGGCCCATAACTAAATGAATTTTAACCGTTATCCATCATACATTAATGGGTCCAGTGATAAATCAATTTAATTCAAAAAAGCCTGTGCAGGCATCAGAGTTCTACCACAGGAATTTAAGTGGAACTTTGTGGTCAGTATAAATACAACCATGCAACAAAAACTTATTTTATATGTGGTACATGTGGTAGTTTTGTCTTTGCTTGAGATTGATTGAACCTCATCTTCGCTACCCAAGGGTTTCATATCCGCTACTCTCCTCACAAACCCTTGGCATACGGTGCTATTAAAATTGTTTTTTTTCTCAAGTTGTGATTGGAGTTGATCGACATCGTTCGACCAATCAGCAATTGCTTTTGTATATTATGTTGATATTTGCCTTCGGGATATATCTTGATTCTTTAGTCTCGGGAATGAAAAACACAAGCAAACAACGATAATAACAAGATAATAAGCCACTTTGTAAATAGATATGGTGTCATCCAGTCTTAAGCTGATGAACAAATATTGTGATCAGGAATCTTTCTTGCAGATGTAGATTTGCACGATAAATAACAAATAAAAACATTGCTTGATACCTTCTTGTTAATTGTTCTTTAAAAGCTTAAATTTTCAAATACACCTTTTATTTTTGTCGATGACGCAATCTATGCATATGTGGGAAGATTCGAGATCATGTGACTTAAACAATCCCAACTTTTGATAGCACCGTATGCCAAGGGTTGTGAGGAGAGTAGCAGATCAGAAACCCTTGGCTAGCGAAGATGGATTGAACCGATGACCTTTAGTATGCTTATCCAGTGTTCTACCAATCAAGCTAAAGGGTTAACCCACTAGCCCAAGCTAGTAGGAAGCCATGTATCAAACAATACCAACCCCCCAACCCCCCTCCAAAAAAAGAGATGTTCTCATCTTTTTTGGAGTGGTAGAACCTGTAGGCAAAGTTCTGGGGGGCAATTACTTTCACCCACCAAATGTTAGGGGCAGTACATTTGGTGCCCAGCGTTGGACTTAGTACCCATAAAATACTGGTACATAAGTGGTAACAGTATGTTTTTAAAATAGTTCTTGGCCCATAAAAGGATCAACTGTCGCTGATTTATATGACTCTTCTGTCCAGAATATAGTCATGTAGTGTAAAATAATGTTGTTTGATTAAAACTCATAAAAGTTTACCAGAGTAATCAGTCGCATAGGTATTGAAATAAAAATTAATCCCTCAAGACAATTAACAAAATATTTAATATATATTTTAATAAATTATAAAATGATCTAAAATTAGGTTCTCCTGGAGGTTCTCTGTATATTATTTCACGATGATCTTATCTAAGTATTTCAGCAAGAGAAATTTGTTGATACATGTACTAAGGATATCAGCTTATTACATCCCTCTAATGTCTGAGTGCTCCATTGTGTTACATGAATGGAAATTCTTTTTGTACAATAACAATTAAATGTATTAAATATTTAATGCAAAAAACTATGCACCCCTCTCTCAAAATAAATAAAATATTTAATAAAAAAAACTTATCCCCCTCCCAAAAAACCAAACTAACAAACAAAATGAAACAAAAACAAACAAACAAACAAGAAGAAAGAAAGAAAAACAATACACAATGAGAAAACCCCTCAATGAAATGGTATATAATGAAGAAAAAACAACAAACTCTTTATTAACATTTCAATCTTCAGAGGTAATATGCCTAATTAGCTAGTATATTACATATATATGCTCAATAATTGATATATATGTTCATGTACCTATTAACTGTTGAGCACAGAGAGAAAATTAGTAAATTAATAGAGGATTGCCAAGAGGAACAATTATAATCCTCTTGCCTATTTATTCCTTAAAAGTAGTGTGTCTTGGGCCTCAAAAGGATCTTAACTTACTTTATTTTTAAGGAATGAAGAGGCACCTTATCCCATACATTTTCAAGTGACTTTTTGTTTAAAATGTTACACAGCAAGTTGTGAAGGGATTTGCAAAGAAGATGTATTTTTATGTGAATTAGAAAAAAATTCACATATCCTACTTCACAACAAGGAACTTTTAAAGCAAAATACAGGTCAGGAAATAAAGCAATGTTTCCATTGCAACTAACTTCCTGGACCTATATACAAAACTGCTAAAGAATGTCTACTTTAAATTAGTGTAAGCAGACAAATCTTTTCCTGATTAAATTTTAATCAAGGAGAATAAAGATTTGATTGCAACTTTAAGAGAAATTTAATCATTGTAATATTCACAAATCGGCAATGTTAGCAAAATAAATCTGGAATATCTGGTGGATGTATATAATTATTACTTAATAGGAATAATTTTCAAGGTTATACTGCTTATGTATATGAAAGTGAGTCATAATCGAGTGATGTCTCTAGCAATTAGCTGATTTATGCTAGCAGGCACATTGTCATGGAAGGTTGTTCAGCCTGAAAGCTATGTATGGTGCTAAAAAAAAATAACCGTACCAAAGGTGTCAGTCGATGAATCATTCTGCAAAAAGAAAAGAATACACACCTTTCTTTTGAAAATGCTCACTATGAATATTAATTATCTTAAAAAAGTTTAATTTGCTCAATCTCATAAATATTAATGAGGAAAATTCAACCAATGAAATAATGATCTGACATTTTCACCAGAAATCTTTGTCCAGTAAAAATGATTGGTCTATCCTTTGTTTGGATGTAACAATAACTAAGAATTCCACTTTTAAACACTTAAAGTTATTTACATGAAATTTGTAAAGTATTCCCCATCTTTTGATGTTAAGTTTATAAATGTTTCATACATTGTCTTTGTTTCCTAAGATCTAGTATTCATAATTGGTAATTTCCGTCTAACAAAGCAAATGAAACAAGATTTCACCATGGATGCCTGCCATGAAAGCAATCTCAAAATTGCTAATGCCTGTTTACAGTTTTCAAGTTAAATTTGGCCTCACTTCATAAATATACAGTAGTTTATTGGCGAAAACATGCAAACAAATCTTGAAACAGGCAGGTGTAGGTTTGTGGAAAGAAAAAGAACACAGAAACCCATAACTTGCAATGATGTTTCTGTACTTGCAAAGCAAAATTAATTTTTCATAGTTATGTATGTTAATTATGTGTGAATTAAGATAATTATATTTATTTAAAAGAATTAATACATAATATATGACATGTTTTTTCTTCATCTCTAGTATACATAAATATATGAAATTAGTAGTACATTGTGTACATATCAAGTATACATATGTGAAATAAAGAGTCAAAAAATAATTGAATGACAAAATTTCTTTGCTTACAATATTTTAGATTTGTACTTCAGATCACCCTTCAAAACTTTGTTAACCATTTGTTTCCTGATTTTTTTGATAACTCACTTCCTACCAAGTAGCTTAATTTTTCAGTGGTCTATTTATTTTACCTTATTTTTATGTATAAATATGATAAATATAAATATAAAGAGATGTAATAGTTGAAAGCTTTTCAAAAATAAATTTAAAAACAGGTTTATTAATTATTGCTTTGAAAAAAATCTTTTTTTTTCTTTCTTTTTGGAAAACTTTTTTGCTTATCAATCTATTCTGAAATGGGATAAGGAATTTTTCATTGCAGTCTTTAGTTTAAAATGTTGGTAAACTGGTTTTATTAAATAAATTCTTAATCTGTATGAGTATTAATTGATAATTAACTTGCCCAACACTGATGTTGGGGGATAAAACTTTATATGGAATTATAAATTTACTGAAATTAAATTTATTAATCTTTTTCTTCTCTTTCACAGAAAACTCTACTTGGAAAGGGAGGTAAGTATAGCGAAATACATTTCTAAAAGATTTTAGAAATGGTAAAATTAGGGAAAAAAGGACAATTTTCAAAGGTCAGGTAACCTTTGAAAAAAATTCCAAATATTTTCATAAATATTTGGAGAAAGGTATCCGTTTTTTTTGCAAGTCCAAATATTTATTCCCAAATGGTTTTCCATTTGGGAATTCAAGTATTTAAGAGACAGGTGAAAAACATTTCAGAAAGTTGAAATGTTTTAAATCCATTAAATGAAATATCATGGCATCTGTTTAAAATTATGTCTTTGGATGAATAAAAATACAAAAAATGAATTTGAGAGATTTTAAAATCTCATTTAAAAATCATTTTTTGTAAGGGAAAAATATATGTTGATGACATAAACCTCAACATAACTAGAAAAAAACTTAATGTTACCTCAAATAGGTATTCAATTAAAATTAGTAATAATTCTATCTAGGAAAGAATAAATGTTAAAGCTAGGTTGTGAGATAATTGACAGTGTTTGTGAGAGGTACAGTATGGGAGTGTGAGTGCTGAGTATTGGGGGGGGGGGGGGTAAGATAAAGGGATTATGTTTCATTAAAGGAACAAAAATTTCCTGTGATACAGTTAGATGTGTTGAAGTATGGAAATGCAGTGTTTCAGAGAGGAGTGATATACAACTGATTACCTGCTTCTAACTCCTTTTCAAAATATTTTCATTGTCTATTGAAAGCAGAAACTTTTTACTGTTCAAATGTTTTAAGAATATAATGACTGAGACACATTCTACAGTATTATTTTAGTATTTAAATGATTGACAATAACAAATAAACAAATTTGTCAAATAATAAATATGAAGCAGTATTTTATCTGCATTTTTTCTTTATTTGTTTCAGTGTACTTTCTTGCCTGTATATGTCTAAGAAAATTTTGTACTAGTTTTTTTCTCTAAGACAGTCATTTCCAGACTTCTATGCATCCGATTGAAAGATATGTTTAAAAAATATTTTGGTTTTGTTGGAGAGAAATTTACATCTATTTATAGGTTAATATTTGTGTTTTTGTTTTGTTCATATGATCATTTCTGTTGTATTACTATGTATACATGTAGTTGTTTAATACTTTTACTGAAGTAAACAAAAAAAATATCA
Organism: Saccostrea echinata; assembly: GCF_033153115.1. Lineage (NCBI taxonomy): Eukaryota > Metazoa > Mollusca > Bivalvia > Ostreida > Ostreidae > Saccostrea > Saccostrea echinata. The sequence continues at coordinate 16,638,201 of NW_026889765.1, read as the reverse complement.
GTTTAGAATATCAGTTTTCAATTTTGCTTTTGCAATGCAGTTGCATTTTGCATCTTGGGATAAAAAAAAGTAAATCTGGATTATGTACAAATTTCTTTCAAGAGTTGAATGATCATCAATATCATTCAAATTATAGATTTTCTGAAGTTCTTAAATGTACAGGGGCAGGTAAACCTACTGAACATAATTTTTGAATTAAAAAAGTGAAACTTTTTTTTTGCACAGATACAGCTCTTGCAAAGGAAGAAGAGAAAAAGAAAATGGTGGTAGAATGTACCAGTCGTCCCTCAAAGGTGGACCACCTCATTAACAAATCGGATCAGCCTATTGTTGGTAAGTTATCGGTAAGGTGACATGCTGAAGTTGATAAGACATTTTAATACTGCAGCAATGATCTGCAAGCCTGATAGAAGGTTGAATTAGCCTAAAGTTGGTAAAATGACACACTATACTAATGATATGTTGATTGAAGGTCAAGAAATGCGTTGGTAAAGTGACATATATGTATGCTAGATTAATATTTCAATGTAAAGTTAGTACCAGCCCATTGATGTTAAGGGGTCACACTGTGCTAATGATATGTAACACATCATGAGACTTTAGGTCCAAATACAGCTTAATGGAAAACTTTCTTACTCTGCAATTTTTCTACCATCACTTTGGGGACCATCCCTTTCCTAATTGTCAGTTGTCTATTCTGATTTTAAGATTGCACAGACATCAGATGTTAAAGATATTTTTAAAAGTTTTACTATTTTGGAATTTCTTCTTCCATATTAACCTCTTTTTTTATCTTGATTGATTAAGGGCTATCTTTTCTTCCCGTTATTTATCCTTCCTCCATCTTTGTTTTCCTCAGGGAAATAAATATAATGTTAACTGTTTTACTATTTTGAAATTATATTTTCATTCCCTTTAAATGTCATTTTATATCTTGTTGATTTGGTTTTGACTTTTCTTTATATCAGCCATATTTCTTTTTTCTGTCGATATTTCCTTCAATAATTAGATGGATGCCAGACATTTTTCCTTGTATTCAATTAAGTAAAGAATTAAAAGATTTTTCATTAAATAATTCAAATTTTCTTAAGAAAACTTTCATTTTCCCTGGATATTGATTTTAAAACTTATCTTAATTTGCATTTTGAAAGTCTTAATTTTTTAAAAATTAGTCTTTAAACTAAATAGCCTAGATTGTAATACATCAAATACAATTTATCAGTTATACTTGACTTGATTACATGTTTTGGTTATTTACTAGGTTTGAATTTTGTGACCGAGTTTCGGAAGCCTGACCCGTCGGTCCGACCCACCTACGTTTGTAACCTGTGCGAGTCCAAGTGTGATATGAATACTGTCCTATCCCATGTCACAGGCTTCAGACACAGATCGAACTATTTTGTATGTGATTTAAACTGATAACAGTTCAGCATGGCATTAATTTTCTGTAAATAGTGATTTAATGTCATGTGTTTTAATATTGAAAGCTTGCAAAAATGCTTTTTTATTTATCGATCAGAAAAATTGTAGAGTGGAAATAAAAAATAATAATGAGTAAGAATAAATAACAAGATGCAAATATTATACAATAGTCATGTATTATGTGTATGCATGTGTCAAAATTGCTTTTTCATATTTCAATTGTTTTGTTCCATTGTGACTTCACATAAAACTTGATCTCAATGCAGAAAGAATGCCACCCTGAAATTTACAACCATATGACATCTAACACGGCCAAGAAAAAGTCTGAACAGAACGCATCAGCAGAAGAATTTGCTGTCGATTGCATGAAACAAGATGGTCAAGGAAAAATCCGGGTCAAACTGGAGATTGATTCAGTCACGGAGGCTGTTGCCGCTAATTTACTAAGTCAGTCTGGAATCAAAATGAAGACTTTCATATCAGGTTTGCATCTTTGTCCTAAATTGAAACAATACAACATAATTTACTTACTGTAGCAGCTAATGCATCTTTTCTTACATTATTTTTAAAGATTATGATAAAGTAAGCACCCTTATAAATTTTCTTGACTATATGGATAAATAACCACTTATGATTATTAATCTTTCAGTATGTTGAACTTATGTAAATTTAACTAGATATATCAGATTCGTGCAGTAAAATTTGGAAGTTGTACATGAAATAGCATTTGAAAATTGGTCAACAAATGAACATTTTCACTGTATTTTGATCTGTAAACATATAAAATCTAATTTATTAGACTAGGTACATGTATTAAAATTTTACTGAAATTTCAAATACATCAAATACCTTAAGAAATGTAGAAATATTTGTAGATCTTTATTATAATTGTTTCTTTGGTTTATCTGTGCCATACACCATTAAATAAATATTTAGATAGATTTGCTATGATTAAAAAAAAGAGGAATTTTGTGTATTTGGTAGATTTGAAAAACAAGCCAGATCCAACACCCATTCCAGAAAAGAAACAGAGAATCAACCCTGTTCTCCCTAGACAAGGTACATTTAATGTTAGGAAAGGAAAGATAATCCCTCTTACATTTTGTAATTTATCGAAACAAGAGAAAAAAAAGTTCAAGGGAAATTTTTTCCATTATGTATAGTTGGTGAGAATTAAACCACAATTTTCCTTGATTGATAAATACCGGAAGATTAGGTTTCTATGTACACATACAAGAACATGATACAGTTATTGATTGTTTTATGTTAGACTCTATTTTTAGGTCACCCGCATCACTCAGGTGACCTATTGCTATCTGTTTTCGTCCGTCGTCGTCCGTAGTGCGTTAACTTTTGAACATTTTCAACTTCTTCTCCAAAACCGCTTAACCAATTTCAACCAATTTTGGTATATAGCATCTATGGGTGAAAGGGAACAAAATTTGTGAATTTCATGGTCCCTGCCCCCCTGGGGGCCCGAGGGGTGGGGCTAAAACCACCAAAATTGATGCAATCTTTAAAAATCTTCTTCTTTTTACTCCTGGACACCAAGCAGTCAAACTGTTGACATGATTGTAGTAAGCATTGGGCCCTCTACCAAAATTGTGAAATTCATGGCCCCAGGGTCAGGGGTTCTGGTGCTAGGGTGGGGCTATATAGAACATATAGTGAAAGTGCATTATTTCTTTGAAAATCTTCTTCTCTGCTTCTGGGTATTAGATAAACTAACTAAGTACAAAGTTATGTTGATCAAGAGTGCCTCTTCCAAAATTATGAATTTCATGGCCCCTGGGTCAGGGTTCTGGTGTTAGGGTGGGGCTCTATTGATTATATAGTGAAAATGCATCAAATCTTTGAAAATCTTCTTCTCTGCTCCTAGGTATTATTTAAATAAAGGAAATGCATGGTTATTGTGAGCAAGAATACCTCTTCCAAAATTGTGAAATTCCTGTCCCCAGGGTCAGAGGTTCTGGTGAAAGGGGGGGGGGATCTATTGATTATATAGTGAAAATTCATAATTTCTTTCAAAATATTTTTTCTACTCCTGGTTACAAAGCAATGAAACAAGTGTATAGTTATGATGAGCAAGCTTAGGATGCTTTTACAATTTTTTTAAAACTTGTGGTCCCAGGGGTTCTGTTGTGTCGGGGGGGGGGGGGGGGGGGGGGCTCTATTGATAATACAGTGAAAATGGGTGAATTCTTTGAAAATCTTCAGCTACATATAATTGCATAGTTATGATGATGAGGGTACCTCTTCCAAATTTGTAAATTTCATGACCCTGGGTCATGGGTTCTGGTGTTAAGGTAGGGCTGTGTTAAATAGTGAAAATTCATTATTTCTTTGAAGATCATCTCTGCTCCTGGGCATATTGGAGGCAATTTCAGAGTAAAAAGTTTTAATAAGCAAGGGTATTTTTACCAGAATTTTGAACATCTGGACCATTTAGTCAAGTGTTCTGGTCCTGGTCAGGGCTCTATTAATTTGTATTCTACTAAGTGAAGTTATTTCCCTTTGCCATTCACATTTGATAATTAATCACTGTAGGTATTGTATTTGAAAGGTTAATAGAATAAGAGAATTATGCAAGAACATTTATTGTATAATAGAAAAAGTACTTTCTTAGTCTAAATGATCAGGTAGACTTGGAAATAATGCATGAATAAAAATGAAACAAAAATAACTTACCTTTTAAATGTCATTCAAAGGCCAAGTGAGGTCAATGTGAGAGATTGTAGACATTTTATTAAAAGTCTGCATGGTAATAGTGATAAATGAAGGACAGATAGATAGATACTAGAACAATTATTTAGTTGATCTTAATCATACTATTTTTCATGCTTTTTTGCAACAAAGCTTCATTTGTCAGTTTATGAATCCTCAAAATTGTTGTGCTCAGGTGACCGTTAAGGCCCTTGGGCCTCTTGTTTCTTCTAAAATTACTGGAAATTGAACTTCAGAGATTTAAATAAGTATACATATTAAATTTATATCTTGAGGTCAAACAGTAAAAAAAAAACTTACATGGATTAAAACACTGCCTATTTTTGCTGATTTTGAAGGTGTGCATTTAGCATTTTCAAATCCATGCATTTTAGAAAGAAAAATTTGGAAGAAAAAAAGTGCTTGTTGGTTATTTTTTTATGCTTTAGACAAAAAAAAAAAAATATTTGACTGTAAGAATTAAGCAAGGAAATGAATATTACATTGTCTTAATATATAGTCAAACCTTAATAACAGTATATAGGGTTTGATAAGATGGATACTTGGAGATACTGAAGTTGAGACTTAGTCTAGTATTATGATACATTGTACAATAATTTAATTTTAGTTGTAACACGTCATTTGATTGGATAAAAGATTTCGTTTCTATCATATAACATAAGTTGCCTAGTCACAATGAGTTACGTCAAAAACGTATTACTCCGCTTGACGTTACTTTTAAAATATGCTCAATTTGAGGCCATTTTTGGAGGAAAAATTGTCTTATTGTCTGCACTGAAATTAAATTATAAGGAATAAAGCTTATTTTAACCTATGTTATACGATATAACATAACTTGGGGCAGTTTACGCTTTTTTATAAACTGCTTCGCGGTTTATAAAGCGTAAACTGCCCCAAGTTATGTTATATCATATAACGTAGGTTAAAATAAGCTTCATTCCTTAAAAAAGACATCAAACTTGAAACCTGCAGTTATTGATCAACAGTGTTCAGAATTCCAAAGTTCTACAATTCTGCTGCATGCTAGGATAATATCAGATACACCATCTTTTTGAAAAGTGCTTGTAAAAGATCAATTCCTTGCTAGAATAAAATCATGTATGCAGTCTTTTTGTTTGATCATTTTTTCGTTAAACTCTCCATACTGTAATATTTTGAAAGTCTGAACATTTTCTATTTCCAGACCAATCTGAGCGAGTCTACAATAAGAGGGCGTCTGACACCCAGTACAACTACACATCAAAACACCCCAGAGGGCCTGGCAACAGGTAAGACGACAAGAAATGAATGGATTCCCCTTTACATTTAAACAAAGAAGGAGAGGAACAACTATACATTTTTGGAATTTAAAATATTTTATTGAGCTCATTACATGGAGATTTAAAGCCCATTTTCATATTCATTAAAGAAATTTTGAATTTAGAGCATATTAGACTATTATACTGTACGTGTACATAAATTGGCGTATTCAAAATTTAGCGCAATCACTGGGTATGGAGTTGTTGGCGAAATCATGAATTAGCAGTATACATGTCCGTGCCAAATATTGTATTTATAAATGATTTCTTAGCAGTATTCATGAATTAATGCATCGTTGTCTGCGCCAAAGCTGCTAAAATATGAAGCCCACTTTTTTAAGTACGCATACAGTATAAGTGTTATGAAAAAAAAAAAATTAATATGAATAATTTTTTATGTTAGAGATATCTATGGAGAAACTGTAGGCCCCAAACAGGTTTTTGATTACAACCACAAGGTGACACAAAGGTCAGTACACTATTCTAGTGGAATTTCTTGGAAACTTATTTTAGAATTCATCTTTCAGCCATTTCCTACATTTGCCTATTTGTAAGAAATATCCCCCGAGTACTTGACTATCACATATTACACAGCATTATTTATAAGTATCATTAACAAAATTTTCGAAAATCACACATAGTCATTAAACATTTGTTCATAGTACAGTCAAACCTGTATTAAGCAGTCACCTGCGGGAACCATTAAAAGTGACCTTTATAGAGAGGTGACCTTTGAAAAGAGGTTCATCTTTTTTCAAGAAAAAATCTTTTCCAATTTATGTAAGTTCTGTGTTTTAAAATACTACATCATAGAAAATTAAAGAGAGATGTGTTTTGGACATCAATGGTCTCAGTTAGATTTTTTTTTCTAAATTTAAATAGTCTCAAGATTAAGTTCAAGATAAATTTGATGACTCCAACAAAAAATATATTGAGTCTAATAGGACATTGCATCATCCTCCCTCCAAACAACAACAAAACTTTCTTTTATTATAAGATTACATTATCATGTTGTGTCATGAATAAAATATAATGTATTTTTTATCTAAACTGCCTCTAAAAACAAGTTTAGTTAGTCCTGATAATTGTATGTTTAATAAAAGACAAAAAAGCGTAATAAAAGACAAGTCATTATATTTTCAGTTTATCAAAGCAGTGCATAATACAAATTGATATCAAATTCACAGGTGTTGTGAGCAATGAAGCATGACTAATCCTAATGGTCGTCTTACCTAGTTGAAAATCATGAGATAATCAGGACACATTCAATATACAAAACAGTTAATTAGGGTTTCTACAAGTAATACGTTTCCTATGTGTAAAAAATGACCTGTCATGCGTTTACGCAATTACACCTATTGGAGTTGGGCATACCAAACGTGAACTAATAATTAGGAAACACCTAATTATTGTATCCATTAATAGATAAATAAGGAGGCCTTGTTTTTTAATATCACTCAGAATTTTTTAAACCAGATTCCAATTCAAAAAGATTAAGATTCTCGTAAGTCCGTTTTCCTGATAACGTTTTTGGTCACTATAGCACCCCTGTTTAGTTTTGTTTAAAAAAAAAAAAACAAATAAAATATCCAATATTTTAAATGGTTTTAATAAGGCCAATTATTTTTGCCATGATTTCGCTACACAAGACCAATTATTTATATTAGTGACAAAAATTGGCAGTCACCTGACTTGAGATCTGGGCACGTGATTGGACAAAATGGCCGCTATATACGAGGTAAAAGGGCGATTTTACATGAAATTTGATGACCGCTGACCGCATTACGCAGGTGACCGCTTAATCGAGTTACATTATATAGGAAAATTCATTGGGAGGAAATAAAATGACCGCATAGGACAGGTGACAGCTGGATAAAGGTGACCGCTATGACAAGTTTGACTGTAATATATTTTATGCATTGTTACGACCATCGTTCCTTTGTGCAATTTTGCCATTTTGTTTCATCATCCTCTTTCCCATTTGGCATTTGCACTTTTAAAAAGTCTAGTGGCTGCAACACTTTTTTTTTGTTTTTTTGGAGTTTTTGTTTCACTGCAAATTCATATGAATGTAAGTTGTATATGAATTACGGATGGTTGACAGTGCATGCTTTGAAAAAGCTATAGTTAAAATGCTCATTTACTGCAATATGGGTTTAAATAGCAGAGGCTACTCAGGTTCGGAGGATCAGTTTAACCCGTACCAAGAAACCTCCATGGGCCATCAGACAGGTTACCCCCCTGGTGACCCCCAACAGAACCTCCCTCAGGGTGATACAGATGATGAGGACAAAGAACTCTTCAGAGAATTCCTGGAATGGAAGAGGCAGCAGAAAAAGTACAGTGCCTTTATGCAGTATTCTTTACTTTTTTTTGCAATGTAGTTTGTTATTTTCTTATTTTGAGGCAATTAGAGGGGACATATTTATTGGGCACAGTTTTAACAATTCCACTTCGAATCTTGAACTTCGATATCTCAAATACCGTGGATATGTCGAAGAGATTTAGAATTCTCAAAACTTTTTTTTTAATGTATTTTAATCTTAATATCTTGAACTCATGGATATCTCAAATATTTTTCATGGTTCCATTAAGTGAATTTAGATGGTAAGTGTAGACCTTCGAGTATGCACGTCTAATATATGTACATGTATTTTATTATATAAAGTCTTCTGACTACAGCCTCTATAGATTCATCATTGAAGTTATTAAAAAAAATGTATATGTCATTATTTTAATATATATATATATATATTAAATATATATATGTCTAGGTTACATTTAATCCATTTGTGTTATTTTCTATTTTCAGGAAAGACAGTCAAAGCTCATTACAGGGTAAATTCTTTTAGGTCTTATCCTATCTATTTGTTGATATATGTAGGCCGACTTTGTTGCTTTTTTTTCAAGAAAGTGGAAAAACTCTTGAGAAGTCACAAAAATAATGAATTTACAATTCTATTGATATTCTAATCAAAGTTTTTCTTTTTTTTTTTCAGGGGAGGGTTCATCTTCAGTTCAACAAATGACAGAAAAGGTACTGTCTAAATGATAAGAATACATTATACATTATCAACTTATGGTTATGGAACTTGAAGCATTCTGATCAGAAGTTCAGACTAGTCATGGTTGTACATGTATGAAAGAAAAAAAAAAATATTTCGACCAAGAAGATCAAAAATAAAAATTTTGTATTAGGTGACTTGAAATCAAATGCTGATGTGAGTTTTTAATGCAATTTAATGACTTTTTCCAGAAAGAAAGGAAAAAAGTAAATAATCATTCTTTAGGATAATTTAACATACATGTACTGTACATGTACTTAATGAAAATTTTACAATGTCCTGTAAATCTATTGCTAGTCCGGTTTTGATCCATTTTCTGTAGATTTTTTGACAAGTTTCAGAACCATGCACATCTGGGTAGATGTACTGAATATTGGCATTAAATATTGTTGCATCAATGAATTTCAGATTTTTTTCAGTTTCATTCTGTGTTGTATATCGAATATACAGGGCATAAACATGTTTGATAATTTATCATCATGGTTTTCTGGAAAATAATCAATTGCTTCCATCAGAATTTATAAGAACTGCTGAAGGCTTGTACTACAATAAAAAAAAAAAAATTGAATTTAAAATTTGTAAAAATTTGATAATTTTTGAATTAGTAAAATAAGAAATGTTTTAATTGCAGAAAGCACCTGATCAAGCTAGTGCCTCAGATGCTTCAGGAAGCTCAGCGGCCGACATGATGTTTGCTCTTGTAAGTCTGCTTAACATTTTGTATGGTTAATGTTCATTGACAAGTACCTCTCCATACCTTAAAAGTAATGGAGCTGATTTTTCTTCCTCAACAAATTATTTTAAATTAATGTTATATCTCACTGAATCAATTACATAGGGTACTTTACCATATTTAAGTTCATTTTATATATCTTAGTAAATGCTTGGGTGAATATACGAGGATTGTCCAAAAAGTTCGTGGACAAATGCTTAAATTTCTTTATCAAGCCCCCAATGGCAAACATGTACGATAATATCTTAATATAGACCATGAATGAGTAAATATACAAAAAATTAAAACAATGCACACTATTTACTGAACATTATAGGTGTAAATACTTTGTATGTGCAAGTCGCACTGGCCAGTCTGACGTAACGCTTATTTCATGATAACGTCAGAAATATGAATTGGATTTTTATCGCATGTTCATAGATGCACGCTATTTTTCTTTATTATGCCACATTGCCAAATGTGTGCAATAATATTTATGTATAGATTATAATTAATTTAAATTAAAAATTCAAAACAATACACAATAATTTACGAGCGTCATCAATATTAACACTTCGTAAACACAGGGTGCACAGCCCAGCCTGACGGCGCTATATTCATAACATCGTCATGAATAGGAACATATCCTATTTTCACCAAATAACAGAGGATTTCCACTTCTTGTAGTGTCTCCGAAATTTTACACACAGTTGAAAAATCGTATACACCAATTACAAATGACTAGACTAAATATTTTCCAATAAATTTAAGTTGTTTGAATAAATATTTTGTTTTTGACGACGTTTCAACCATATTAACCATAATTGTATGATTGGACGCTGTCCCGTTCGGATGGCCGACGTCGCTTTTTCTGTCAATTTTTGAAACATACTTCTTGCGGTTTTCACTTATAATATTTTCATTGTCTATTTAGTAAGCGATGCTAAAGGTATCAGAAAATGGCGATAACCGCTTTATTTGTTATATATCAAATTTTTTTTTTCAGCTTTGACTCATTTTAAAAAGAAATAAGCATTTCAATCAAACCACTTTATTTAAAAGTTCATGGCATTTTAACCCTGGTCCGTGCGCACTGTCGGCGACCTTTAATGACCGAGATTTTTACAAAAATATTAAGTTCAAACAATAAAAACCAAATTATTCTGACTTGGATTTTCATAACTAATATTTTGGTATGCAATAAGCATATCTTGAACCATTCATTTTGACAAAAACGCCATTGTCCACGAACTTTTTGGACAACCCTCGTATGATTAATTTTTGTTTTTCTTTTGGAAATTAAATCATTCATTTTAGATGAGATTTAGATGCACACTGTTATGTCCACTTATTTTTACCTGATTAAGAAGTCTTTCCTTTAAAAGAGTTTAAATCACAAGAATATAGATGAATTCATATATAATTAATGTCATTTGGATCGTTTTAGTCCCAGACCATGATTAAAACAGAGGAGGATGCCGCTATGGCCCTACAGGTGTCTAACGCTCTGACGCAGGCTTTACTACAATACAGGCTCAAAAATGTTGAACTTCCCAACGAGGTAAAAAAAAAATATGACAAATAAAAAATTATACTCAAAAGAGGTAACTTAAACATGCACTTCAGTGTAGAGTAAAAAGTGTTATCAAAGTATGATGTGCTACAGTACAGACCAAATGATTTTTTCTATAGAAGTTAGAAATACATGATGGTCTGTGCAAACAAGTATTTAAAAAGGTATGTTCTGTTGTATCAGGAATCAAATTAATGATATTTTGTCCTCAGCCTCATTCTATTAATCATTTATCGTTATAAATACAGGACTATGATTTTCAATTACCTTGAAAAACTTGCAATACTAATGCTTGGAATTATTCATTTATATAACATGTTTGCTGTATTAAGCAGAAAAATTCAATTTTAAGGCTGATAGATGATGCATTCTTTGACATTTCTTTAAGTTTGTTTTCTGCATTGTTACATATAAGTAAATACTTGGAAAACTTTGAACATTGACTTGTTTATTTGTAGTTAACCTCTAGCCTTACTAGTGGTGCTGGACAAACAAATCCAGTGCAAACAAGTAGTGCAGAATCAAAAAAATCACACATTTCTTCAAAATCAAGTTCATCTAAATCATCAAGCAGGACGTTACCCCAGGCAGCTCCAACCATCCCTGTTGTATCCTCAGCATCTGCATCCTATCCCCAGGGTGCCTCATTATCAATTCCAGGAGTCAGTGGCATGACTTCAAATGTGGCATATACAAGCAATGCACCTACAGGAGTTCCACCTGTTCTGGATCCACTCCTGAAGCACATGAATCCCATGGATACCAATTATCCTACTAATCCAGTTGTGACAAAGCAGTATAAAGGAACAATTCCCACAACTCAGTATCCAAGGACACTTGCCACAACACAGTATCCGGGAACAGTTTCCACCACACAGTATAAAGGGACACTCGCCACAACACAGTATCCGGGAACAGTTTCCACAACACAGTATCCAGAAACAATTCCCACAACACAGTATGCTGGGACACTTGCCACAACACAGTATCCAGGAATAGTTTCCACAACACCGTATCCAGAAACAATTCCCACAACACTATATCCTGGAACAGTTTCCACGACACAGTATCAGGGATATTCATTTTATGGAGGGCAGTACCAGCCTTCAGTTCCTGAGGGGTACCAATGGGGGTATAATGCAACACCCCCAGAAGATGTACCCCCTCCCCCACCCCCTAGAGAAGATCTACCAAAGCCACCGCCAGAAAATCAGACCTACTAGATATTATGCAAATTTATACAGCATATATCTTTTTATGAGAATTGTTCTATTGAAAGTGCTTTTAAAATTATACACTAATACATGTACTGAATTTTACTGTGTGACAAAAATTTGGCAGAAGGATTTCAGAAAAAAATTAAGACATCTTTTTGTATGTCATTTTTCCAGATTATAATTTTTTAAGGTTAACCTGCCAATTTAATGTGCAAAAAATACTATTTTTGGTAAGTCTAGGGTTTGATTGCATGTGTTATTTTATTGATATACAAAATCATGCAAAATACTTTTTAAAGTTTCATTTTTTATTTCCATACATGTAATTACTTCATTTTGGAAAGCACTATGAAAATGTATTTTTTAAATAAATGGTTAATATCATTAAAATTGAGTTATTCTGTTTAACTAAGCAAAGTCTGAGGAAGTTTTCAGTGTTAAAGCAGTGTTAAATCAAAATGATATTGTTAGGTTTGATTGCTTTTCAATTAAGCAAGTCAGATATGAGCAGCATTCCCCATGACCTAGTTATTTTTAAATACATATTGTACTTCTTCATATTTTGGATAATTATGAAACTCGGTCATTATGTGTATGATCATTTCTAGTTTGTTTACTGACTGTCCAGTTTGATGAAGTTACCAGTGGAGAGAAAACCAGGCCACTGAGGTGCTATTCATTAGAGTTAACCTTGGTCCAGGGAATCCACACGAAATTTGTATTCACCGATACTACAAAATGGGAATACAAGAGGCCCAAGGGCCTTGAATCGCTCTTCTGATAAACTCTACAACCTGTCACTTCTATTTGAAGCCTCTAAGTATCCTTTATATTTAGCCTTGAAATTTCAAAGGTAGGTCATCATGACCTACATTTAAGATGAAACACTCTGAGAACCCAAGATTATTCTAAGCCAATTAGTACATGAGAGTAGGTCATGGTGACCTATTTATCACTTGTTCTCTGAGGACCCAAGATGCATCAACTAAGTTTGATGATTCTAAGCCAACTAATCCCAAAAATATTTAAAAACTCTAACCATAAAATTTCAAAGTAGGTCACAGTGAGCTACTTTTCAGATGACATACTTTGAGCACCCAAGATGCACCAACTGACAAAGTCTGGTAATTCTAAGCTAATTAGTACCCGAAATATTTCATTAAAGCCATATAAATTGAAAAGTAGGTCACAGTGACCTACTTTTCAGTAGATGTACTCCGAGGACCCAAGATGCATCAATTGACAAAGTTTGATGATTCTAAACCAAATAGTACCCAAAAATATTAAATATAGTTATAAAATTTCAAAGTAGATCATGGTGACCTAATTTTTAGTTGTCATACTCCGAGGACCCAAGATGCATCAACTGACAAAGTTTGATGATTCTAAGCCAATTAGTACCTGAAATATTTAATTAAAGCCATAAATTTTCAAAAGAAGGCGGTGACCTACTTTTCCGTTGTTGTACTCTGAAGACCCAAGATGCATCAACTGACAAGGTTTGATGATTCTAAGCCAATTAGAACCTGAAATATTTTAATTAAAGACAAATTTTCAAAAGTAGGTCACCATGACCTACTTTTCAGTCAACCTACTCCATAGACCCAAGATGCATCAACTGACAAAGTTTGAGGATTCTAAGCCAATTAGTACCCAATATATTTAATTATAGTCATTTAAAATGAAAGTAGGTCAGGGTGACCTACTGATCAGTCAACCTACACCAAGGACTTAAGATACATCAACTGACAAAGTTTGATGATTTTAAGCCAATTAGAACCTGAAATATTTAATTAAAGCCATAAATTTTCAAAAATAGGTCACTGTGACCTACTTTTCAGTCGACCTACTCCGTAGACCCAAGATACATCAACTGACAAAGTTTGATGATTTTAAGCCAATTAGAACCTGAAATATTTAATTAAAGCCATAAATTTTCAAAAGTAGGTCACCGTGACCTACTTTTCAGTCGACCTACTCTGTAGACCCAAGATACATCAACTGACAAAGCTTGATGATGCTAGGCCAATTAGAACCTGAAGTATTTAATTAAAGACATAAATTTTCAAAAGTAGGTCACCGTGACCTACTTTTCAGTCGGCCTACTCCGAAGACCCAAGATGCATCAACTTACAAAATTTGATGATTCTAAGCCAATTAGTACCCGATATATTTAATTATAGTCATATAAATTGTAAAGTAGGTCAAGGTGACCTACTTTTCAGGACCTACTCTGAGGACCAAAGATACATCAACTGACAAATTTTGATGATTCTAAGCCAAATCATACCCTAAATATTTAAATATAGCCATAAAATTTCAAAAGTAGGTAATGATGATCTACTTTTCAGTTGACATTTTTGGAGGACCCAAGATGCATACACTTACAAAGTTTTATGATCGTAGGCCTTAAAATGTCCAAATTATGCCTCAAAAATGCTTTGAAATCGAAGGCCTGCAAACTTACAAAAACAAAGTTCAAAAAGTAGGTCACTGTGACCTACTTTTTAATAAATACATTTTATGGCCCAAAGATGCATCATTGTGCAAGATTTAATGCTCTAAACCTCTCAGTATTCGAATTAATGACTGTAATTGTTTTGAAAGAGATTAGCCATAAAATTCAAAAAGTAGGTCAAGGTGACCTACTTTTTAGTTGAAATACTCTGAGGACCCAAGATACATCAATTGACAAAGTTTGATGATCATAGGCCTTAAATTGTTCAAAATATGCCTCTTAATCATTTTGAAAAAGAATGGCCGCAAAATTTAAAAAGTAGGTCACCGTGACCTACTTTTGAGTCGACATGATATGAGGTCCTTAGATGCATCAACTGACAAGATTTGATGATCCTAGTTCTTATAGTAAGCAAAATATCAACATTTTAATAAAATGTAATTTTTGGTCAACTTTGAAGTGACCTTGAGACCACGCCCTTTGCCCCAGGGTGATGCCTTGTACAATTTTTAATCTACAACATGCCCTCATCCTTTTGTTTGAGTTTGGTGATAATCTGCCCAGAGGTTCTTGAGAAGAATTTTTAGCAACCAGTACTTTTGTTTCTATTTTCCGAATTATCTCCCCTTGTTTAAGGGTCACAACCCTAGTTTTAGTATAAACTCAGAAGAGCTAATAAGCAATGTAATAATTGTCCTTAAGTCACCTTAGACAACAGAATGAAGAAAACTAGAATTCTACCTTTATATTTTGGCATTGAAATAGTAGATAATATTAAATGTACATGCATGTATTTTTAACCAGTGAAAATGCATGGAAAAAAATATGATGTGCTTCCCAGAAGTAGAAAAATTAGCATAAAATTTCAGTATTCTTGTAGTAACCCATAATGCATTTCAACTCATTGAGCCGATTGGTCAGTGTGCAAGTCTCCTTTGTACCTCAGAATGAAAATTTGTTCCGACATCAGACTTGTTAAACTTGTCTTATTCGGATTATGGTAGCCACTCCCCCATATAATTTTGTTGATATATAGTATACTATAGAAAACATATGTTCTTTATGCTTGTGTTCCCTTAAAATATCTGAACGATGACCTTTTTTCTTCTTGTCAAGGAATCCCCTCCCCCTTGTTTTGATAGGAACTTTTAATCCCTTTCATTTTTTTTTTTCTATTTAAAATATTGTCCAATATGGAATTTTGTCTAATTTGACAAATTTCTATTGAACAATTGGTGTCTGGAGAAAACAAGTTTACCGACTATGCTGATTTTGAGACCATAACCAAGCTTAGTAGCTGATAGTCATACAGACTACAAAGTGAAAACAAGAGTCTTAATCGCTATTCTTGATTTCATTAATTTTATTTAATAGAATCATAAGAATAATCAGACAAATCTACAAAACAAAACTGGCATAAAAACTGTAGACCAGCAGCAAAGAAAAGTCCCTGTAGCACATCAGAGTTGTTTGCACACTATTGGAGCTTCCAAGTTCTCATTCTGCAGGGTCTTTTCTACATGTAGGTACACATACAAGATAAATTCTTCACAATAAGGGTATCGTATGCAAAGTTTATAAATAAAAAAAAGTTATCACATAATCTGTTAACTTAATCAATGTTCAGCATTTTTCTAAATTTAATAAAAATGTGCAAAAAAGTTCTAGAAACCGCTATTTTTAGTCAATTTACTTCAGAGTTCATGATTCTTCTAGCTTTCACTAAATGTTGAAAATTACCATAAACCAACTATTATTTGCAGCAAGTTTTATTCTGGATATATCAGCTTGAAATCTATCTGCAATGACTAATTTTCACGACTGAGGAAATGTTCTATAGAATCACATATTGAAATAAGTAGTATGATAGAAATACTGACGAAAGTGAAAAAAAAATTGGCAAAACTCAAAGATATTTTCCTCATGCAAATAAACGTTGGTGTACAGTAAATGAAAGACTATTATGAATCTTGATGCATAATGAATGTATACAGACATAAGACTATTCTTTTTTCAATTAAAAACTATTAAAAATCCATTCATACCAAATTTAATGAATAAGGGTTTAAATTTACAGGAGTCCAATTTGATCATTTCCCCTATGGCATCAATCTGCAGGTGTTTGAATTCATGCAAAAGTTACAAATGTTCTTATGCAATGTATATTTGACAAACTACACATGTATGACATAAAATATTTACTTTTTCTTAAGTTCATGACTATCAAAAAGTTTGACATGAATAAAATTAACAAGTAATTTTTTTCCTATAAAGTTATGCCTTAGACAACTTGAAGACCATCTGCTAGAAATATTTTTTGGTCCCTCAGTACATATGAATATAATCAGGTTGTGTTCATAGTAGAATTTGCAGACACTGGCCATAACATTACATAGATTTTATGCTGTCAAGTCTTGAACAAAATTAGAGCACTTTATTCATGCACCTTGTAAACAAATTAAAGACAACAAAAAACATTGACTTAATATCAGCAAAAATTATTTTGAAAAATAATCCTGCATGCCCAAAAGAAATGGAAAACAAAAATGTGGTGTATATATTAGGTGGTTTTCACATCTATAAATAGAATTAAAAATTTACAACAGATCCTTCATAGAATCTCCTCCCAAAAAGTGATTTTTCTTGAAAATGCCAGCACATCCAGGCATATTTGAAATCTATGCATATTTCTTTAAAATGTTTAGGATCCATTATTTGTACAAGACTACAAAAATTCTGTGCTGTGAAGTATAGAATTCATATAAAATTGAAATCAAGGCACAACTCTCAATCAGTGAATATTTAATAGTAAGGTTGTGATAATCAATCTTCTGATTTTCTTACTACATGTACTGTAGTTATAACACATTTTGGGTTGCACTGTTTTTTTTTCTTCCCTATCTAACCCACATTGATTTATCATTATTTTTCACACAAAAAATATTTTGATAAATAAAAAATGATAATAATTGTTTGTCAGAAATAGCCCTGAAAAGTTTTAACTTTGTGAGCTAAGGTAATAAAATTAAAGTATGCTTGTCAAATTTCCTAACTTGCCACTTTGTACTTCTCCCATTTTAAAAAAGTGAAAAATACTATAATCCCACAAATCATTGCAGAAGCAAAAAAAATTTCATGGTGTTCATGTAAAGATGTCTGGCCAGTAGAAAAACAATTTGTTCTCAAATGTGAACTGGTTATTTGTTTGAATTGGACCCCCCCCCCCCCCCCCCCCCCCCCCCCGTTTTTTTATTTAGTTTTAGCTCATGTGCATGGACAACATTTAATTAAATGACTGTTTTAATGCCCACAAATCTGAAACAGCCTGTGTGGTGAAAGTTAAAGTATATTTAATAAAACAAAGTGGGAAAACCCCTCCAAAAAGTGTTATTGTAAGTTGGGAATTTTGACTAGTGTGTACATGTTATATAAAGAAGATTGGCAAATAAGCTGAGAAAAAAATCTTAGCACACAAACTACTAGTGTATTTTACATTATTTTTAACCAAATGAATGATTTCTGCATATTATTTTTTTTTTCACAGAAAAGTTGTTTCACATAATTTTAAACTACCATGGTATATGGAGGAAAAAAAAGATTGCATACAAGACTGTAAAAAATTAAAAATCAATTTATATAAGCATTTTTATACACTTATTCCCCAATAATCTTTGTAAGCTCAAAGATAAGTCAAACTTGAATGAAGACCTGTGAAATTGACACTCACAATAAGTTACACAACCATTATATATACATATTTATAATTCAAAATAAATACATATTATTTCAGCACAATTACACACAACAAATTAGTAATTATGCCTTATACTGTACAAAACATAACAAAACAAAAAAAAAAAAACCCAGATACATGGAAAATTATATTAATCACATTGTAAAAATACAAACAGCTGTGCACAATTTTTTCACATGTTAAAGAACCTGCATTTCATTTCATCTTTTCCACCTAGACCCTGACGTTCAATCTTAATTGTCAACAACATTCAGATTTGTAGTAGATAGTATATACGAAAAATGGATATAAATGACTGCAAAAACATTTAAATTAAAAAAGGATGATAGATGGTTCAAAAAGTATTTGTATTTTCAGTTCCAGTAATATATGCACATAAATTTCATCCCCAATAATGTTGCATGTACATGTGTCAATTTATTCTAAAAATGTATCCAAAATTATCATCATGTAGCAAAGTGGGAAAAATTCATATTTCTGGATAATTTTATTCATGTTTTAATTCTTTTATTTTATTTTCTATGGAAACATTTTACGATGCAGATAGCATGAAATGGTTTTTCAGAAATATGTATCAAACAGTGACAGAACTTCATATGCTAGTTTATCTGCTAAAAAATAACATCCATAAACATATCATGTACATACATGTATGTACATTTAAAAAAAAAGACTTTCAAAAACTTAATGGTCTCTAAAATCTATGCTTTTTCATAAATAATTTGAACGTCTATCAAAACAACACAAAATCACTCTCTCTTTTCACTATAATTTTCCCAGTTCTCAACTTCCTTTTAAATTACTATAGCAGGTCAAACACCATTAAGCATCAGCTGGGCTTACACATAACATGTTTTATTGTGTCAATCCACAGATTACATTTCCCCCTGGGCACCCCAGCTGATTGGTCTTGACTGGGGTACTGCCCATGTCCCTCACATCACCATTCTCGACATTTTCAGTCTTGACATATACCAAGTCCATCACATGATCAGTGACATCACTTCCTCCTAGAATGAGGTTAGTGCCACCTTGTTGCAGTGTGGAGGCCTTGTATTTGGAGGACATGGCCAGGCTGTCATCTGTCACCTCGGATCCTGGCTCCACTTTAACACTCCACTTCAAAGATTCTAGTTCATCAGACTTATTCTGGCAATTCAAGAAATTGGAATTTCCACCTCTGTGTTTACTATAGTCAGAAGCCGTTTCCACCATTTCAGACATTTTCTGAACAGCTGAAGATGGAATCTGTGTATCTTTTTTCTCAACTGTGTTATTTACTCCATTTTTCTGTAAAGGATATGCACCCTGTGTACTTGGCCTACTGAAAACAGTAGAATTGACCATATTCTGCACAAGAAATGTTGGCCTGGGGTCTGAATTGATCATTTCTTTCTCCGAGGAACATGTTCCTGAGGACATAGAGTTTCCCATCTCTCCAATCTCCTTCTTTATGCTGGCATTTGATGGACTCTGCTGATATGGATCAGCAATGTGTACATTGCTATTTACTGAACTAGAGGACTGATGCAGCAGATAATTTGTGAAATTACTGTATCTTTCACCACCTCTCCACCCTGGAGGCATGTCATAGGGTTTGAATCTCTGATTCATAGGTAAAGAGGCTGGCAGGGATCGTATAGACCCAGGACCTAATAAATCCTTGTTGCTTACAGGTCCAGGAATACTTTGTGGATGTTCTGTCATTCCATTTACTGAACTTGTGTTTAATGCATCATTGATTCTATTCACAGAGTTTGGAATATCAGGACTTTGTCCACCCATTGTTTGTAGAGCACCAGTTAAGGCCTGGGTCCGCTTCTGGATGTCGTCTTGAATGTTCTTATATTTCCGTCCAAATTCGGCTTTCTCACTCTCGGCATTCTGTCGATCGACACTCATCAGACAAAGCACACGCTTAGCGGGAAATCCGCGAGCTCGTTGGTTTTGAAACCATATTGTGATGCGTTCTAAGGACACGAGGAGTTTCTCAGCCAGAAGCATTCGTGTGTTGAGGGAAGGGTTTTGATCCTCCTCGAAGAATCGACAGAGCACCATCAGTTGGAACAGGGTAAATTTCCCTCTTCTTCCACTCCCATCCTTTGGACCTGTTTTCTTGAACTCTGAAAAAAGTTTAAAATAAGATAATTTAAGTGGCATAAAAATTTATATATGATATGCTAGCAGATGAACAATTACCAGAAACTTTCAGTATAGTTGAACTTTGGTAACTCATTCAACACTATAAATTTTTGAATATCAAGGATATATGTTGGTAAGCCTAAAATCTCATTTACATCAATATCTTGAAATGTCAAATATGTTAAGTTTTTTTCAAGGTCTGAGATACCTAGGTGTGAAAATGTTTGCCTGCCTTCATGATCTAGAATAAAATGAGGAAGACTACATGTGACATCATTCTACCTTTAATCATGCTAAGCTGACCCAGAATTAAATGAGGAAGACTAATTGTGAACTTGTCCTACCTTTTGTCATGCTAAGCTGACCCTGTGAACTCATCCTACCTTTAGTCATGCTAAGTTGATTCAGAGTAATCCTCTGTTCCTCTGGGCTGTCTAACCACCTCCTCATGCGTATATAAGGTAGACGCCCCCTCCCACTAAGTTCTGACCAGTGTTTAGATTTGCCCTTCTCTAGGAGGAAGCTCAGGTTTCCCTGACTGGTGGACTCCATGATGAACTTGGCTGCAAACCTCTGGGAGATTCCGGAACTCTCCAGGGATGCCTTGAATTCCTGGACTGTGGCAGGAATGTCCACAAAATCCTTACAAATTATCAAAAATTGATTTATTTTTTTGATCTCACTGTATCAAAATTTTTGACTGAATTCTTAAAATAATTAAATAATTTAGTTTTTCTAATGATGATTGGAATCTGATACATGTATTTATTTCAGGCCTGCATCAAAGTTGGTCATCCTCACAGATCAAATCTTTACATTAAAAAGTTTTCAATACATCTTTATTGAACTCTTACCATTGTACTAGACGAGCCAGCATCAGCTTGACGACTAGAATCGCTTGATCCAAATGGTTCCATTGTCTGGAAGCCCTCGTAACTGTCCGGAATATCATCATAATCCTTGTCACTGCAGGCATCTCTGTCCGGATTACTGTCCCCTGTGGAGTCCTCTTTCATATCCTGGAAGTTAGTCTGCAAAGAAAATCAGATGTGCATTGTTTATGTTGATTGAAGTGAACACTGTTTTGAAATCGACTTCACATGCAATAGAAAAATAAATATGTAGCATGGAAAAGAAAAAAAATCATACACATTACTTTTTTCATCTCTTCTGTTACATGTACACGTTTTCATGTCTGACTCGTGATAATATACTGACGTGTACTTTTGCACAAGCAATTCAAATTCAAAATGAAAAAAGAGAAAAAAGTAATAATGTGGCAAAACAAGGCCCTTTACTTCATGTAGATACCTGAAAAACATCCAATCTACATCAATCAATTTGATTAATGCATGGCATGCTATTCTACATATCTTTATAAACTAAACTTATTTTACCTTCTCAAGTCAAGATCACATGTTTGGTTGGTAAATTATGCAATGGGAAAGGGTGTGTGTGTGTTTGAATGGGGGTACCACATAAAAATTCATAACATATGCATATTTAAAGAGTACCTTTTAGTTCTACATAATGATGAATTATATCTATTAAATATCACATTTTCAAGAAGATTATACAATTCATACATGTACCTCAAAAGATTTCAGCTTTATTTATGTTATTTTTGCAGAATTAAAATGATCTTAATTCCCTAGTAGATCCTACACTGGGGTGTTGACAACACATTCCTTAGAGGATGTTTGTTTGTCTGACTAATACATGCTACAAGGGAAATGACACTATATACTATATTAAAAAATCATAATCATTACTAATACATGGTATCATATGCATTACAACATAATGAAAACTATTGTTTTCATATTCAATTACTTCTTTCAAAAATTAGATAGCAGACTAAAATCTATGGATAAGATGTGTACCAGGGATCAGAGTATGTATCCTGTCTACTTAAGTGAATAAATGAACAAGATTTCTTAATTCTTAAATTTTTCGTGTCACTATGAAATCATTTTACTCAAAGTTTGATACAGTATAAAAATAAGCAATATCAAAGAAAAAAAAACAAAACAAAAAAGAAGAAAAACAACGTATTATTCATGAATTTGTACTGCAATCTGACTGATTACTATGTAATCAGGTAAGGTAGGCTGAAAATAAAAAAAAAAAACGTGTCAATTATTGGGACTGCTCAGTGCCTGTAGTATGCGCATGCTTACCATTTGTCGCATCTGGGCCACTTGGTTCACCCAAGCCGCCGTCCGCTCCAGAGCCTGAAGACTCTCCACCACCGATGGATCCATCGGTGATATAAAAGTTTCCGTCTCCCGTCCTGGGCCTCACAAATTCCACCAGACAGGTGTGGTATACTTTTTTTAGCACACCTGAGGAAATAAAAAAATAAACACAGTCAGTTTCTCTAGACCGCTGTAGGACTATGCTAACAAAACAGGGACAGTTTCATTTTTTCTGGTCTACAAAAATTCTCGGCATATTATTTTTTTCTTGACGTGTACACGTTTCATTGTCCACATATTTAACGTCTAATCACTCGGCTGTCTGCCTCGAGGGAAACTCGCCGGTTGTAATCGGACCAATGAAAGACGCGTCAATCAATCTCAATATATCTTAATCAATCGCTAATCATCACACAGCGATGTATTATACTAGCTACGTCTATACAGCACGAGAAAGGAGGAAAATACCTTTAGATCTGATTAATAGAGGGATATATTTTGTGGGCAAGTTTTAACATTTTCCTGTCTGCGCTAAATAAGACAGATGCCTGTCTGGTGTACTTTCGTCAGTGGGCGGGGCCTGCGCTCCGACTGTACTTAAATGCATATACTGCACATGCGGACACTGACATGAACATCTGTTTTAATATTACTTAATGTCAACCGCAAGGAAGATATATACTTAAACAGGTACATGTTTGGCAGTTGTTCCGATACAGGATGTGTCCAGGTGGCGGATCACGACACAAACTGTCATCTTAGTAAACAAAAATCTTCATCATTTAACAATTTTCTAAGAATACCACTTACACTTTAACATTTTATTTTTATTGCTATTTTTTGTTTGTACAATCCTACGTTTCACCTCCATTCGATTTTGACCCCCCCCCCCTCCATAAACTTCAACACTTTCAGTGGCGTAGCTACCATGTATGTTTGTGCGTGCACGTCATTTTCGCAATAAATAATAAGAGAAAAAAAATTAAAATATTGAAAATGATGAAAGTAATAAAAGTATAAGTACTGTTGAAGTTATATTTTAAAAATGTTACGTTTAATCTGGAACTGTTTATACCCATATACTTGAATTAACTAGTTTCTCATACCGGTATTACATTTAAAAATTGATTTAAAAAATAGCAACACACGATAAGTTTATATCTCCTTCCCAGTGATATACACTTTTTAATTATGTAGTTTATGTCAGTCTATATATCATAATCAATAATATCCAATACTCTTCTGATTAGTGCAACTATTTAATAACATCTATTCTCAAATTCATCCGTAAATGTACAACTCTGCTATTAAGCAATTTTATTTCCTGGAAAAAAATTCAAGTACGAGTGCGAAATTTGTTAAGACAGCTATCCTCAAGAAGTTAACTGATTATTTTTAAAACATTTTTTAATCAATTAAATGTTAAGGTTGAAGGAATCAGGACGCTTAAAAAAGTATTAACACCCCCCCCTTCCGAAAAAAGTGTAACTTTTAATTAGAATATGCTAGACAATTTCTCTGTTTTATTTATTTACGTTTGGTAACCTATTTAGTTAAAATTTGTCCACTTTGTGAGTCAAGAATATACATGTCCAAACTTCTTTTTTTCAATTTTTGTTAACTTTCTTAAATTTTGCAAATTCATTGCCGAAAGATTTTATACGGGCTATAAATTTTATTATTTCGTTCATAATCGCCCGTAAACTACGAAAGTCCCTATTTTAAAGTTAAAAGAATGCTATTAAAATTTTTATTTAAAAAAAATTAATACGCTCTCTACTTTTTTAATGCCGCCTTGTATTATTATTCTAACGAAAAATTAGACATTCTTCAATTTATTTTAAGATTTTACGAGTGTTTAAATCGTCAGAAACCAGGAGCTTTTCCTCTGGGCCCCCATCAGGTCTTTGCCCTGGACCCACTAGGAGCCTTAGCCCCCCCCCCCCCCCCGACTCCTTGCCATTTTGAGCATGCATTACATTTTGTGTCTAGCTACACCACTGACTTTTTACACTACATGTATGTTAATAATTAATTACTACATTAATTTTCTCCCCCCCCCCCTTTTTTTTGGGTAGTCTTTGCATATTTACCTTGATCATGTTCTATTATTGTGGTTATGACCTACTAAGTAAAGGAAGTCAAATCTGTTTGAAAATAGAATGAAAAGTCATCTAATAGATAGTACACATAAAGGCACAGAGGTACCAAAAACATCCTTATAGATACTGTCTGTATAATCCCCATAAATAGCCCTTAGCACTAATAATACTGCATCAAAGAATATGTTCTCTCTCTCTTAGTTGGTGTACAACAAAGAGGTTTCCACACATACAACAACAAAAAAACAAAAAAACAAAAAAAAAATATATATATATATACTACTCATAAAACCTTGATATAATAATAATCAATCAAAACTAATGGACAAAAATCAATACTAAGATATGATACATTTATAAATGAATTATGATTATTGATCCATCAATTGCTGACAAAAAAATGTTTGCGCTGCCTACAAAACAGAAGTTTTCTTGGCAAGTTGATTAAAATGGAGGGGAAAGCAAGATGCCTGATTTAGAATGTATTATCAAGCAAAAAATAATATTATCATGGTCATCATGGTCATGATTACTTGTTTTACTGTAGAAAAAGCTAATTTACAGATGTGCCCCCTCAATTATTTTGCCAGTATTATATATACATGTACATACTATACATTAGAAAACAGAGCTGCTCTGCCCCCTCAAAACCATTTTTTTGTTTTTGGTTAGTTTGTTGTTGTCATGTTTTTTGTTTGTTTTTTTCTAGTTTGTGTAGATTTTTTTATTAGGTTGTTCCCCCAAAACTGAAATGGCTTCCTATGTGCCTGAATAGGATGGAAGAGTACAGCTGAAATACTGAATATAAAAAATGTATTTGAACCCAACTCTTTGTCACCTTTTACAAATTTAAATTACATAGTTGATTTTCTTTTTAAGTTCCAATCTCATTTCAAAGGAATGCTTGATTTTCTTAATGCCTTCTCATTACAACTTACAAGTTATAAAGGTATTGAAGAACATACAGTCAACAACATATAATGAGTAGAGTCAAACTTGTGATAACTGGTACTGATAAACAATACCATTCATCCCTAATACAATTACAATTCCCAATGCCAAAAACCATTGATTTTCCCAATTTTGAGACTAAAAAAATATATAAGAAAGACCGATATTCTGAATGTTATGTAGCCAACTGTAATGGAAAAAAACAATGTGATATTTTTCAGATAAAAAATGTTGTACATGGTACATGTATATGAAATTTACGAAATTGAAGGGATAATCTTTCTTTTCTCTTTTTGATAGAAGGGAGGGGGTTTAATACAAATGCGCAAATAATCAAGGATGGGATTCCGAGCCTATTACCATTTTCTTTTAAATACATCGGGATTGTATTGCTTGTCATCATTGAAGTCAAATTTGACGTCACGTTAAATGTTTAATTGAAATCACAAGTTAACTCCCGCACTGTACATCTTATATCAGTCATAATATGATGTGATGCATGTTGTAGACAGCCTACTGTTTGTAATCATTGACAACTTGAAAGCATGATAGTGTGAGAACAAGTCTAGAGACATTAATATATAAAGCAATGAATAGGTTGTTTATTTGCTTTAAATCATATTTAAAAAGTAGATCAATACTTAACCAGTTTAAAATAAAAGAATATAACATCATTTGTTGATGGAAAATTTCCAAAATTTTCTATTTCGACCCTATTTTTCCTAATTGAATCAGCATGGGAACCATTCCCATCAAGTTGAAAAAAAATACTGGTTCAGCAGTAATGATTTCTGACTAAGTAAAGTTTAGAGGCGTCTCGGAATTGCAAGTCTAGAGAGAACAAGTTTGGCATGGCTTCTGACCTCTCTCGACTTTCCCTCTATACACCTCTATACTTTACACAGTCAGAAATCATCACTTCTGTTGCTTTCAGTTTCAGTGCTAGTCTAAGATAACAAAGACGATTGGATTTACCTCATATTTTATACAGCAATTGCAAATCGGCAGACGATAGCAAGCACGGATAGAGGATTTTTTATAAAAAAAACAAACAAACAAAAAAAAAAACCCCTGAAAAAATCCATTTCCCAAACGTGAAAAAACCTATTCGTGGTGGTGATGATAGTGTGGTGCACGTTTTCAAGGGGGGGGGTCCAAAGTCATTTTTATTTGCTTCAGTATATACTTTTAATAACTCTGCAAAGTCCAGGGGGGGGGGGGGGGTTCAGACCCCTCGACCCCCTCTAGATCCACACATGGATAGAACATAGAAGGGAGTTATTCGATCATAAAATTGAATAATATCAAGTGTGAACTGATTCAACCGAGGCACCTCCTGGAATCCAAGTTGGAGAATTGCGAATCTTGTGTCTTTTTATATACAGAAATATGATATCTTTAAAAATGCTTATTTCAGTGAATTTTGATTTTTACTATAATCAGTGTATTTAGACATACATAGAATTAAAAAAACACATTATACACAAAATACACCATCCTGAAATCAAGCGCCTATGACAGAAACTTGTCATTGATTCGGTTCAATATCCATCTTAACATGGCCATACAATATACATAAATGACGTCTATGGAAAATGTAAGATTGGTTGAGCAATAAGTTTGGGCCAAATAACTTGAAAAATTCAGAACTTTTGTCTTGCAGACAACTGGACACCATATTGACAACAAAGAAAGAAACTGAGACTTCGACTAAGACTTGGATTAACTCATAAAACCAATTCCAGGTTCATAGTTTACGGTTGAATAAGCTGAAATAATTCAATATCTCTTCAAAATAACTAACCTGTGTACTGGTATCTACTTAAAAATACAAGAATTTTATGTTTTTTCTTCTCTAGTTCGACCCAAGACGGCGGGTGAAGGCCTACCAGAAGTCGTCCACGCAACGTAAAGTTTCAAGTTCTACTTGGTTGTATTGAGAGAAAGTCAAATTCCGGAATAAACAGAGAAACTAAGTACAGCTAACCAAATGAACGCAGAGGACTAGCACCCTCTATAAATAAAGAAAAATGTTTTTTGTACTTTAAGAAAATTATATAGCTTAGAGGTGTACGTATTAAAATTATTTATAGTTCATTTTTAACATATACATGTAGGTTGTTTGCCTTTTTACCCAGGAAAAATCTTCAGACAACAAAGTACTGTTCATTAATCAAATCATAAGCGCTTGGTTTCAGGAGAATGCATTTTTGTGTATTAGGTGTTTTCTATGTTTGTCTGAATACACTCATTAAAATAAAAACCAAAAAAATCGCTGAAATTAGCACGTTACTGTATATAACCACGGACCTAACCCCCCCCCCCCCCCCGATATAAAATGTATAACAAGAGTGAGGGTATGACAGTTGCCATCTTGGATTTCAGTAGGTGCCTTATTTAACATTTGATTTTAATCAATATCTACACTTTCCCTACCGGTGTCAGGTGAGATCTAGCTTTAGAAATCAGTGATTGATTAACGCCCTTCAATCGTCTGCCGATTTGAACTTGCCGTATAAAACTGTAAAACAGGCAGTAATCCAAAACGTCCTCGATACCTATATAGCACTGAAACTGAAAGCAACAAAAGTGCCAGTTTTAACTATGTAAAATAGAGAGGCGTCCCGGAATTACAAGGAAAATTTAGAGAGGTCAGAAACCGCGCCAAACTTGTTTTCTCTAGACTTTTCGTAACATGGTTCCGGCCTACCCATAATGCTCCGCACAGTGCAGAACATTATGGGTAGGCCGGAACCAGGCTATGTTGTTGTGCACATGGGGAAATTAGACTTTTTTCCCTTTTTTCGTTAAGTATCATCATCAGTCATCTAAGAACTTAGACCTTGATGAATTAAAAGTCATTTCAAAAACAATGAGAGCAACACACACACACACACACACACACACACACAGCGATGATTAAGTCCCTTACCCTCTTGCGTACTCATTCCAAGTACGAGGGAAGAGGAATGAAACATATGGAGATAACGAATAGTATTCAAGCTCAAAAGTCCATTAAACAATACAAATTTTGGAGCAGAGCAAACACGGACTTCTAAAACATGAGGTGGGATCAGGTGCCATGGAGGAGTGAGCATCCCCTGCCGACCGGTCACACCCGCCGTGTGCTCCTTGTCATGACCGGGAAATAACGGAAAAATCCGTCGACAATTCAGTGTGTAAATAATGGCCTAACAATTAGTATGAAAAACATCAGTCAGCATTTGACGTAATGATAATTTGTATTTACTGACAAGGTCATTGTATCGACAATAGAACTTACGAAATGACGACTTTAAACGAGACTGCTGATATTCTTTTTTCATCAACTTGTTTGTCAATAACTTACCTCGTTTTAGAAAGTGTTCATTACGTAGAGCATGCTTTTGCGTATCGAATCAACTGAGAGATATATACCCCGTATGCAGGTGATGAAGGTATATTCCTGCATAAGTAAGGGAAGTTGAAAAGTTAAAGTCATCAAGTTTATCACAAAGCTTGGTTGTTAGACTTCCATTAACGTCTTTTTCTAGTAAATATTCAAATATGAAACAGATTTGTCAGAAAGTAAATTTACGAGTTCCATTTTTATTGAAAAAGCAGCTGTCAGTGATATAAAAAAGCCTGGACTTTAATTTATCATGGGGAATTGTTGTATATAAAGTTGAAAAGTCGTAAGTTTTTATGTTGTTGATTTTGGTAAAATTTTGTGATTTCAAATTTTCCAAAAGTTCCTTGGAATTTTTAAGTATCCACATCTGATTTACACCATTTCCCGAATATATTGTTGCACATCACTCCTGAAGTTTCTCTTTCAGTACTGTTAACATTTTAATGAGGAGTAAAGAAAGAGGCTTGGTAGAACATTTATGTAAGTAAGGAAACAAGTGACCCTATCAGAACATCAAAGTTTCATAAAAATTGTCATATCTAGGATTTTCATACTAAAACGGTCTCTCGGAATTTTACGGCAATCACATGTCTTAAGAAAAAATCTAACTAGTACGACTGCTTATATTTTGATTAATTATACGTTTAACATAAATGTAATAAAAGAGAATATTTCCCAGAATGTGAGTTTCCAAGATGTTTAAGTACCAGTCCATATAAAAATCAGACAAAATGGGTATAAAAGACATACATGAAGGTTCTAAGAATTTGATGATTTTCCACGCATAGATTTCTCTTGCACTATGATCCATGTATGTAAAATAAAAAATGTTTTAGTTCATGGTTACTATGGAAACCTGGTCAAAGAAATTTCCCTAGCAACCGGCCAATTTTTCCATGTGGTAGGACAAAAAATCACTTATCTTTTAAAACTTGAAATGAAATGTAAATATGAATAAACTTAAATTAGTCCTCTTTACAAGCATAAAGAAGATAAACATTTTAAGTGTTTTAACAACCCAACACGAAGATATCAGATTTAAAGTTAGTTCTGTAATAGACTTTGGAAGATATACATGTTTTGCATTTTTTGCTGATTCAGCATTTTTCTTGATTTTGGCAATATTCAAGGTCAAATTAAAATTTGCATCTAAAAATTTCAGCTTTTGCATGTATTTCACATAAAAGTAGAGGAATGTCTCTGATGAAATCCGAATTCAAACACGTGGGGTTTTTGAAAATAAGTGTCCGTTGCCTAGCAACAATAATGGGTGTTTTGATAAATAGTGAATAATTGTACAGTGTTACACAGAAAAATTGTATAAATTGTTATATTAGAGTACTAGAAATAAATTTTAAAGTGATAGAACATAAATCAGACTTCTTAGCAAATTAAAGACTATTGTACAGTTATTTATCTCCATGGCAACAGCAAATTCCCCATAGCAACAAGGCCGCAAAACTTATTTTTGGCAGATATTCATGTACAGTGGTAAAAAATGTTTCAAATTTAGTCCTAAAATTGCAGTTAAGCAAAATTAAAAATGTATTATGGACCTAATAAAAGTATTTTTGTTATATAGATTTCCCATGGAAACGATTTTGAGAACATAACAACCACTTGATTTCATTGAGTGTTTGAAAGATTCATTCTCTGCAATTACTTTGACCTTTATATATGAGCAGGAGAATACATAGTCACAGAATTTCTTCAAACATGCTATATGTGTTATCAAAGGATTTGAAACTATTAACTCACATAAGGCAAATATTTGTTGCTATGTAACATGGTTACCATGGCAACTTGCCCTAAATTTTGAAAAAAATAACACGTATGAACATGTTCAGAGTCAGATTATTAATGTTTTCAGCAATTTAGAAAAGTGACAATGACTGTGTATAAAAGTCAGAAACTTGCTGCCTTGAATGCAAATGGACAATGTAATTTTGGATACCTTTAATTCATGTGAGGCAAAGATGTGTTGCAATATACATGGTTACCATGGCAACATGCTCTAAATTTTGAAAAATAATATTTATGAACGTGTTTAGAGTCCCATTATTAATGTTCACAGCAATTCAGAAAAGTGGCAATGACTGTGTCCAAAAGTAAAAAAAAAACAAAAACAAACAAAAACAAACAACTTTCTGTCTTGTTACCTTGGAAAAAAAGTATAAAAAGCAATAATTTCTTAATATTTCTTTGTTTCGTTAAACATTCCAAAATAAAAGCAATTATGATTTGGATATTTCAAGAAAAATAAGAAGATAACTTTGATCGACGAGGGTTGCTTTGGAAATAATATTGAAAAGTAATTTCTAATTAACTCTCCTCAAGTTTTTATCTTTTGATATTTTTTCAGTAAGATTAAACTCTAAACAAGTGGAATGCAAATTTATAGGCAATGGTCTGGTCTAAATTTCCACGTTTTAAAAAGTTCAGAACTTACTCTAAATATAGAGCGTCGCTATGTATTACATGTAATACATGTATTATGGAAAATATATGGGGGAAAATGTATAAAAAAAATCTTTAAAAAATTAAATATTCAGGTTTTTTAAATTTTAAATTGATATACATATATAAAGTATCAACAATAACCTGGCTTTCAGTTCTTGTCCTACACAATCTCTTACTGAAGCTAATAATAACTAATAAACTACATGTATAACATACGGTACAATACTACTAAGATACATGCATTAGGAAAATTTAACATTTTTTCTTTTCGGTATCATAACCAAGATAGGAACTATTTTTGTGCTCTCTGCGTTAACAGGGTCTAAAAGAATTAATTTCGTAGATTCGATTCTCCATATCTAATCACTTGATGGATTTTTTTAGTAAAATGAAACCTGTGCCACTTTGCTGTTTTACCGATCGTAGATTCTATTCTCCACATCTTATCACTAGATGGAATTTTTTATCAAAATTAAACGTAAGCAACAAATTTTGTGCCACATTGCTGTGTTATTATTGCAAAAGGGCATTTACTTTAAGATTGATATTGCTATAATAACCTATTTATGCAAAGTGAGTTTTTTGTTGTTGTTTCTTTTGCCATTGGCAATTGAATTTTGTCATGTAACCCATACATGATGCAATTATAGTAAACATTGGGCATTTAAACACATAAAATATATTCCAAGTGTAGCCATGGCTACCATCTATGTAGAGATAAAGTCTAAAATATAGTCTTTACATCGTAAGTGGCAACTATGTGTAATGTTACTGTTTAATTAGTCACTTTTGTTTACGTAGTCATTTTTTGGGTTTAATTATTCAAAGTAGTTAAAAATCTGAATACATTCATCATTAAAAGTAAGACAATTCTGCTTTGGAGGGATCTTTTTTGCCTGAATGCCTAACATGACATGCAATCTCTGTTTTAATTTAAAAGATCTTATCCAAAAGATCCGTGACATTTAACTCTTATGCTGGATTTATCGAGGGAACTACCTATGTTAATGTCTTAGGTTTGACATGGCGCCGGGGACAAGATTCGAACCCAGGACCTCTAATCCACGAAGCGAGTTCTCCACCACTATGCTATATTCCAGTAGGGTTTACATCCGTCTAATGAATACATGAGCAAGCACAAAAATTATACACCTTATACTTAGTGCATGATAAAAACTCCTTATTCCTGGTTTTTGTATGTTGTTTAACGTCCCTCTCGAGAATTTTTCACTCATATGGAGACACCACCACTTGCCAGTGGAGAGCTGCAAATTTTGTCCAATACTCGGCACTTGAGCAGTGAGGGATCTTTTACGTGCCAGCACCTACTGCGACACGGGACCTCGGTTTATACGGTCTCATCCGAAGGACCGGTCTCCACGTCCCACAGTGTGATTCGAACCCGTGACGTAAGGATCAACTCCTTACTTCGCCACTCTAGAGCAGACGCTCTAACTACTGAGCCACGCGGGTGACTCGTTATCCCTGGTAACTAAGATCTTGTAAAAAGTCACTAAATTACCTTATAATCAAGGCCGTAACAACCATTGAGGCAAATACTAGTACCTACCTCACTAAAATTTTTTGGAGTATTTGTTTTAAAAAGCATTACTTTGAACTTTAATAATTTGTGTCATGAATGCACTTGATGAATACTTTCAGCTTTATATCTATTTTTCGGAACTCGTAATTTGAAAGATGATTTGAGTGCGTGCCAATAGCAGCAATGCGAGTTTTTGAGTTGTTGGTAAAAATTTATTTGCTGTATGTTGGCTTTTTTCTGGGGGCAGGGGTGTATTTCTATTTGATTGGTGTATAATTTGACACAAGTTATTTACAGGTGATGATTAGAAGGAATGGGAATACAAAGCATTGTGAAACAATAAATATTCTCTCCACGACCACTTTGTTTTCTTAAATCTTTCTGATCCTAATTAAAAGAAGAGTACCACAAGGGAGATAACTTTATGTGTCACATTCAAAATTCTTTAAAAAAAAAAAAAAAACGAACAGAAAAAAAGCCAAAACAATCTACAAACCCCTACCTTCGGAAAAAAAAATATTAATTTTAAAAAAAAAGTTTTATTCCATATTTTGAATAAATGTTGATATGTATCAATTTAGATTAGATATTGCATTGACAAAGAAATAAACCATCTTTTAAAGTGAACATTTTGGTACACTGTAAAGCCTTTTGAAAGTTTACTTCTAGGTTATTGATTTAGAACATTTTACCTGGACATGAACATGGGCTTTTTTAATCAGCATTCTAGTAGAAAGGAAAAAATATTTAAAATATTTGCAGTCTTAAAGGTAGTAGACAATAGATAGGCCAAATTTTCCCTCAAATTCATTTTTTCTAGTATACAAAATATCCCTGCATATGAAAGGAATTCTGCCATTTTCTTTGCCCTTATAGTTGAAAATATGACCTATCTGACTCCCGTAAGAAGACTTGAAATCAGTCATTTAATTTGGAAAAGTTTATTGTTTTAAAAATTATCAAATAAATCTATTGCATTTGTGTGATGCTGTTTATAAAGGTAACCTTTTTGTTACCGAAGTTCAGTAAAAGATACTGATACCAGTGTATTTTATTAGAATGTGATGTAAAAATAGAACATACTGTATACAGGATTATTTTCGCCCTTTCACATCTGTAAACAATTTGGCCCAGTTTTGAATTCGCCCACATACAGTTCTGTTTAAGAGATAACGCTGTTTTCTTTGAATTCGTCTCGATTTAAATTCCCCTACTTGCTGCAAAGGTGAAAGGGGCGAAAATGAAATGGGGGGGGGGATTCCCTGTATACAGTACATAGCCTAGGAATTGAAAATTCACATGTACATTTACTACACTTTAAGTTCTTTTAAGAGATAATAAATTATTCAAATTTTAAGGGAAAAAAAAACAGAATGATTGAAATGGAACCCAGATTAAAATGGTCACCTGCGTGGCTCAGTGGTTAGAGCGTCTGCTCTAGAGGAGCTGATCCTTACATTGAGGGTTCGAATCCACTGCGGTATGTGGAGACCGGTCCTTTGGATGAGACCGTAAAAACCGACCCACTGCTCAATGGCCCTTAGTGCCGAGTATAGGTATAAATTTGCAGCCCTCCACTGGCAAATGGTGGTGTCTCCATATGAGTGAAAAATTCTCGAAAGGGAACGAAACAAACAAACAAACAGATTGAAATGTGTCAAAATGCAGACAATTTATTAGCGGTTTAAGATTTTTTGTCGATTTAAAAAAAATCAATGCCAAAAAATTAAAACAACCAGTAGAGGACATCACAATATTTGACCTTTGATCTTTTAATATGACCTTGACCTTTATTGTAAATAATAAAGCTTCCTTGTAAATATGTTCAAATATCAGGGCTGTATTTTAAATAGATGAAGAGATAATTTGCATTTATTAACAGATGGTCATATTGTATGTGGATGGCATGAACACCATCTAATTGAAAGCTTTTGATAGACCAATTTATAGGATGTCTCTAATTTTTATGCCCCGTAATCGAATATTCGGGGGTATATAGTTTTTGTCCTGTCCATCCACTGTCTGTCTGTCCGCAAAAAACTTTAGCCTTGTCTATAAATTTTGATTGGTTGGAGCTATTGCTTTTATATTTCACATGTGTATCCCTTGTGACAAGATCTTCCGTTGGGTACCAACATATTTGATCTCTTGACCTTGAAGTTTGACCCACTTTTGCAAAAATTTACCCAACTTTAACCTTGGCCATAACTTTTGAACAGTTGGTACTAGGGGTTTCATATTTCACATGTGTATTCATCTTGACAAGAACTTTCCATGGGTGTAAACATTTTTGACCTTTTGACCTTCTGCTTAGAGTTTGACCTACTTTTGAAAAACTTAAACCTTCAACTTAACTTTTGAACAGTTGGTGCTAGGGCTTCTTTATTTTGCATGTGTATTTCTTATGACAAAGTGATCCCCTGCGTACCATTAGTTTTGACTTTTTGACCTTGACCTTGGAGTTTGACCCACTTTTAGAAAACATTACCCTTGCCCATAACTTTTAAACGGTTGGTGTTTGGGCTTTCATATTTATCAGGTATGTCCATTGACACAAGTCCTTTCTTTTGGTAACAACATTTTTGATCTCTTGACCTTGGAGTTTGACTTAAGTCTGAGAAACTTTAACCTTTGCCATTAGCTGCCATACGGGGGCATCAGTATTTCACAAACACATCTGGGTTTTTTTTTGGGGGGGTTGGTTTTTTTTTTTTTTTTAGAAAATACGGTGAAAAAATGTCACAGTTATTATATTTCTAATACAAATCATTGATTATTGTCATTAGAGTGACAATATTTTTTTTTAACGTAAAAAAATGAGTTAAAAATTTCATTTTTTTTTAAATATGGTGAAAACATGTCACAGTTTATTATATTTCTCAGATCATTGATTATAGTCATTAGAGTGACATTATTCTTTTTTTCAAACGTAAAAATGAGTTTAAAAATTTCATGGGTGTTTTGTACTACCTTAAGCATTAAAGGACCAATTTCCATGCTGACAAAGGGTTTCCATAGTAAAAATGTGTCATCTAAAAGTTTAAAGATATGATTGCACAATGTATTCCTAGTAGTGAATATTTGAGAGAAGTACATCGAATTCCAACTATACAATTTGTGTGCCATTACTCTTCAAAGACAATGGTTATATAAAAAATGCTTTAACTCTTTATCAGATATATCTAAGTTGTTACATGTATGTGTTCAAAATTGTTGCCATGGGATTTGTTAATACATAAATACTTTCATTAGACCAAAATTACATTGTCCATTTGCATACAAGACAGCAAGTTTTTGACTTTACACACAGCCATTGTCACTTTTCTGAATTGCTGTAAACATTAATAATGGGACTCTGAACATGTTCATACATGTTTTTTCTCTCAAAATTTTGGGCACGTTGCCATGGTAACCATGTTACATAGCAACAAATATTTGCCTTATGTGAGTTAATAGTTTCATATTCTGTGATAGCATATATAGCATGTTTGAAGAAATTCTGTGACTATTTATTCTCCTGCTCATATATAAAGGTCAAAGTAAAAGCAGAGAATGAATCTTTCAAACACTCAATGAAATCAAGTGTTTTCAAAATCGTTTCCATGGGAAATTTATATAACAAAAATACTTTTATGAGGTCCATAATACATTTTTAATTTTGCTTAACTGCAATTTTAGGACTAAATTTGAAACATTTCTTACCACTTACATGAATATCTGCCAAAATTAAGCTTTGCGGCCTTGTTGCTATGGGGAATTTGCTGTTGCCATGGAGATAAATAACTTTACAATAGTCTTTAATTTGCTAAGAAGTCTGATTTATGTTCTATCACTTTAAAATTTATTTCTAGTACTCTAATATAACAATTAATATAATTTTTCTGTGTAACACTGTACAATTATTCACTATTTAATTATCAAAACACCCATTATTGTTGCTAGGTAACGGACACTTATTTTCAAAAACCCCACGTGTTTGAATTCGGATTTTATCAGAGACATTCCTCTACTTTTATGTGAAATACATGCAAAAGCTGAAATTTTTAGATGCAAATTTTAATTTGACCTTGAATATTGCCAAAATCAAGAAAAATGCTGAATCAGCAAAAAATGCAAAACATGTATATCTTCCAATGTGTATTACAGAACTAACTTTAAATCTGATATCTTCTTGTTGGGTTGTTAAAACACTTAAAATGTGTATATTCTTTATGCTAGTGAAGAGGAATAATTTTATTCATATTTACATTTCATTTCATGTCTTAAAAGATAAGTGACTTTTTGTCCTACCACATGGAAAAATTGGCCGGTTGCTAGGGAAATTTCTTTGACCAGGTTTCCATAGTAACCATGAACTAAAACATTTTTTATTTTACATACATGGATCATATTGCAAGAGAAATCTATGTGTGGAAAATCATCAAATTCTGAGAACCTTCATGTATCACCTTTTGTCTGATTTTTATATGGACTGGTACTTAATTATAAAATATTTATATTGATTTTAGAAATAGCATTTTTTGTATTCATAAGGTTCTGTTTATTCTTCATTTTATTCCCTTTCTTTCAAATAGATTATATTTTTCAACCCAAGTAGAGGTTCTTTATATTTTATTGCTGTATCTATAATAGATACATGTATTAGTACCTGGTTTGGATATAGGAAGTATCGTTTTTAAAGGGGATAATATTGGGAAAGAAGGAGAAAAAAACAAATAAAACAGCATGTGTGTGCGTGGGGGTGGGGCTACATGTATTTCTTTGAATCAGTGTACATGATTTCAAGTACTATATTTTCACTATACGTCAAGGTACCAGAATCGTTTGTGTCGGTTAATATGACGAAACCACCTAGTATAAACTTTGTTTTTGAAAATAATTTGTAATAAAGTCTGAAATACTTGAATGTCGTTCGATTCATGTGTTTATTCTATGATTCTGCCATGTAGTGAGAATCATGTGTGTGTCTGGGAAGAGTTCATAAATTAAAAAAAAGTTTTAACAGATTGAAATATTTATATGAAATATCTGGAGAATAAGCTTTAAGGGTTTACCAAGTGGAAAAGTAGTATTTCTATAAATTGCAATTGAAAGATCAAAGAAATCGACATTCCTGTTTCAATTTAGTGAATATGTGTGATCTTTGCTTTACTTACCAAAGATCAATAACTATTATCGTATACATGAAAGAAAATCCGACTTGTTAAACACAGTTCTATCCATGTAAATCTGTATTATTTACTTAATTTATTAGACAGGTTGAGATTTTAAACTTGTACGCGTACGTGAAATCTCAACCTCTCTATTATATTTATTTATTTTTTACAGGATTTTGTTTTTATTTTTACAAATATTATAGAAAATTATCTTTAAAAAAAAAATAACCTGCAAAAATGTTAATTTTAAAAATCTATTTGATCAAGATGTGTTTGTTTCTTGTTGTTTAACGTCCCTCTCTAGAATTTTTCACTCATACGGAGACGCTGCCACTTGTCGGTGGAAGGCTGCAAATTTAGACCTATACTCGGCACTCATAGCCATTGAACAATGAGGGATCTTTTTCTTGCCAGCACCTACTGCGAAACGGGACCTCAGTTTATAGGTCTAATACGAAGGACCGGTCTCCACGTTCCGCAGTGGGATTCGAACCCGCGACATAAGGATCACCTCCTATTAACTTGTTTTGTAATGATTAACTTGAGGTCAGTTAAAATAAATTACTTTATTCTTTGTTTCACTTGGAATAATAAAATTTATCATAGGTAATCATAGTTGGAGGTGGAAAAATTCTTGATTTCTAGTGGATATTGATCAAAAGCATCCTTCGATGAAAAATCTCGGTTTCAGTTGCCCTGCCTTATTAAAGGAATGGTTCATCGTCTAAATTATGGTATAGCTTATCTTAAAACAAAGTTACATTTATGTCCACAATGGCTAAAATAAGTAAGTAAAATAAGATAAAAGAACTATATTTTGTTATACCAATATATTTGCCCTACCAATCAAACTTTGATTGAGAAATCTATAATTACATATCTAAAACAAATGGATATCCTCAGATTTGAAAGCATTACATATACATATTTTCATCAGCCATGACGTCATATATTAGATATGATGTCAAAAAGATTTCGTAAATTCAAAATTTCAATGATT
This sequence comes from Saccostrea echinata, assembly GCF_033153115.1. Classification (NCBI taxonomy): domain Eukaryota; kingdom Metazoa; phylum Mollusca; class Bivalvia; order Ostreida; family Ostreidae; genus Saccostrea; species Saccostrea echinata. The sequence continues at coordinate 16,599,035 of NW_026889765.1, read as the reverse complement.
TTGAGAGAAAAAAGTATAATAATTTACATAATTTACGTCGATATTCTGATTCAAAGTCATTGAGTGTAGGCCTGCCCCAACTCAAACTTTTGATACTTTGTGTAGAATTACTAGTATACAATCGACGTTATATGTGAATATTGTTCTGGGGCAAGCTTGCGCTGAGTAAATTCTATACTCAAAATTGAACGAATTTTGTCCATTTTGTCTCTTTTCTTGAAAATAATGGAAAATCCAAATAGTTTGTTACTTTACAGAAAAATAGGCCAATTAAACCAATTTGTGAGCAGACATGGAGTTTTACAAATATCGGAGGTGGGATCAGGTGCCATGGAGGAGTAAGCATCCCCAGTCAACCCGTCACACATGCTGAACATCCTTTGTCATGGTCTGGAAACACAGAGAAATCCGAAGACAATTCCGTTAGAAAATGATAACAACTATATATTTGTGTGAAAGACGTTAGACAAGACTTAACGACAGGTTGTATTTGCAAACAAAGTCATATCGACCACAGAATTTGCGAAATGTTGACTCTAAACGAATATTGTTGATACCTTGCATCATCAACTTCTTTAAAGTAGACCGTTTCTTTTTAAATTTCTTTTTGAGTGTTGAACATTCTGCATAATGAATCGTCTGGGAGACATAACCTCATATGCAGGTGGTATATTGTAACATAAATAAGGGAATTTGAGGATAGAAAAGTTGATGTCATCGTCTTTATGGGTGATTTAAGAAAATGATCAAACACATATTTTTCAACCTGCACTTAAAGTACGGACAATGTGAATAAATTTCTATGTCTCAGCATATGTCTTTAGGTAATGTCTAAATACCTGCCAAATATCTCATTGGTATCTCAATTCACAAAAAAAGTTATGCCATAAATGATGCTAAAATTGTCAGAAGTGCAACACCTTTTTGTGACATTTTGAAAATTCAATATTTTTTGAAGATCTGTGAAATAAATAATACTGGTTTATGGTGGAAATGAAGACTTTCCAGATAATATTCAAAGTATTGAGCTTTATGTTCTACCAAGCCTCTTTCTTTACTTCTCACTAAGATTTTAACAGTAGTGAAGGACAAACTTCAAGAGTGCTGTACACCAATATATTCGAGAAGTGGTGTAAATCAGATGTGGATACTAAAAAATTCCAAGGAACTTTTGGAAAATTTGAAATCACAAAATTTTACCAAAATCAACAACATAAAAACTTAAGACTTTTCAACTTTATATACAACTATTCCCCACGATAAATTAAAGTCCAGACTTTCTGACATCGTTGACAGCTGCTTTTTCAATAAAAATGGAACTCGTAAACTTACTTACCTTGTCATTGGTCATTTGCAAAATTACTTTGTTAAAAAACATTCTGATTGTACGCACAAGTACTCTGAAGTTGACATTAAAAAGATGATTGACAATATCTATGTGGTATTTGGAGACCAGATCTTCCAACAATCTATCGGAATTCCCATGGGTACCAATTGTGCCCCTTTATTAGCAGACCTATTTTTGTATTCATATGAAGCAGAATTTGGTCAATTTGGTCAAAATCTTTTACGTGAAAAGAAGAAAACACTTGCTGTGGCCTTCAACTCGACATTTAGATATATTGACGACGTATCGTCAATTAACAATGGTTATTTCCATTCTTATGTCGACACGATATATCCCGGTGAGCTTGAGAAAAAAGATACCACAGAGTCTGAAACATCTGCTTCATATTCGGATATTTTATTAGAAAAAGACATTAATGGTAATCTAACAACCAAGGTATATGATAAACGTGATGACTTTAACTTTTCAATCGTCAAATTCCCTTACCTATGCAGCAATATACCCTTATCACCTGCATACGGGGTTCATATCTCTGAATTGATTCGATACGCAAGAGCATGCTCTACGTACGAACAATCTCTAAAACGAGGTAAGTTATGTACAAACAAGTTGATGAAACAAGAATATCAGCAGTCTCGTTTAAAGTCATCATTTTTTAAGTTTTATGGTCGATACAATGGCCTTGCAAGCAAATACAATCTATCATTAAGTCATATGCTGACTGACTTTTTTCATACTACAGTGAAAACTGTCTAATCCGACACCTCTGCAATGCGTCACATTGTGAATTGCGACGTTAATTTTTCTCTCCAGTTTTACTATTTTCTATGATTTTTTACACTGTGCAATTCGACACCCTGTCTATTTCAACATAAAATTCGTCTCCCAGTGTATGTTGGATTAGACAGGTTTCACTGTAATTGTTAGGCCATTATTTACACACTGAATTGTCGACGGATTTTTCCGATTTTCCCGATCATGACAAGGAGCACACGGCGGGTTTGACCGGTCGGCAGGGGATGCTCACTCCTCTGTGGCACCTGGTCCCACCTCTGATGTTTTAGAGGTCCGTGTTTGCTCTGCTCCAGAATTGGTATTGTTTAATGGACATTTGAACTCGAATACTGTTTGTTCTCCATATATTTCACTTTAAATGTAGACTGTAGCAATTTTTGTTTGACCAAGTTGTGGCCAATGTTATACCATGTCAGGAGTGCAATAGAAAAAAAAGTAGTGTTTCCAAAATACATCGATTTTAAATATCTGAAAAACAATTAAGTCAAAAAAGAATTTTCAAAGTGTGAAACACATATATAGTTTATTTCGCATTAACTGTCGCGTGAACGCAATTTAATTCGCATTTGTTGAATTCGCCTTATTTGACTTTGTATTAATTTACTGCGAATCAAATATTTAATGCACATCCGTGTGAATAGGGCATAATTTGAAGACTTTATTAATAGGGCGGGTGTATCCTTTTTAAAGTTTTACCTTCATTTCATACATAGTTCTTTTTAAAAAAAAAAAATAGCAACTGATTGGCGACTTATTGACGGATTTTTCTAGGCCCTTTAATACTGTATTATACATTTTACACGTTAGTGTCACTGCTGTCATATCGTATGAGAAAGTCAAGAACTATACAATGGCCAATGCACTTTATACAAGATAACAAAATAACTGTAAGATCCTTTTTCTATTCAAAAGTGAAGTAAATTAGCCATAGGTATATTTTTCTCATCAAAACTTGTTTTTGAAACGTAATTAAAGATAACATTGTTTAGATTTAGCTATTGCAAAAGTATAGTTTTTAATCTTTCTTTTTTTTTGGTTTAGATATTGAAACACATTTTACAATTAATTGTTCTTAGATTTATTTTTGTATAATATTATGACCTATACCGGTAATAGCCACACTGTTTCAGTCATCTTCTAAATACTTATACACAATCAAAAGTTTTCACTAATGATTACAATGTATATTACACAAGCCTGCAAAGTTTTGATTGATTGATTGATTAATGTTTTACGCCGAATCGGCACTATTTCAGCCATATATCGGCGAATTTTTGAAAATCTTGAGATACTATTATATTTATAAATTAATCTCTTTCATTACGTACTTAACTATATCAAAGACTGTAGGTTTGCATGTTATCTGTGAATATACAATATTAAAAAATAAAGCAACATCAATGATGCAATGAAATTGGAGCGGATAAAAAATTTCCTAATAAGTAATTGCACTTCATTTTTTCTGACAATAGGCATTCGATCTTTCTTTGAATTAAGAATTATACTGTGTTTTCAATAAATTGAAATACACGCAATCAGTGTTCCCCGTAAAAATGTTGATTAAACCTTAATGTCTAATAGAGGTTATAATTATACATCACAATGCTTTTGTACTATTCCTTTCACGACGTCCGATGCACATATGCTTTCAATAGTGTACATTAGATTATAAACTCATTTGAGACGATTTTTTTTACTAATTGTCGATGATTTACATGCACATAGTTACGCAGGGAAAAGATAATAACAGGACGCTTAGCTGAAAAAATTGAATTTGCAATTAAACTTGATGACAGTGGTCGCATATGGAATTATCTATAAGTTAAATCAAGTACTTATACAACTGAATCATTGGTTAACATACAGTTATTATGGGTGACCAGTTAGACTTCTATCCCGGTAGAAATAAGTGTAAAATATATAAAAATATAAATAAAAATATAAAGATATAAGAATACCGGGTTGCTGTTCTTATGAAATTTATCTTTGAAATTGTTATATTTATTTCTTGAATTGTTTGAAATGCACACGCTTTACTATATAGATAGATAGATAGATAGATAGATAGATAGATAGATAGATAGATATAGATAAAAGCAATTTTTCCTCCTTTTGAATTTTTTTTTCATGTCAGTAACTGGTGCAAAACTAAATCATTAGCGATTGATCTTATTCTGCACGTTCGGTGAACAATTTAAAAGCATTTTAACACTCTTACAAACAATGTTTGTACTTGAGAAATTGAGAATTAGTAGAAAAGAAATTTTATTTACTTGAATTTGATTTGTTTGTGACAGTATATCAAAGTTAATCATGCTTTTATTATTATCTGCCATTGAATGGAATATAAAACCCTACATAATTCATTGCCATATGGATGTGTAATTGAATGCCTACTCTGAAAGACTTGCACTCCTTTGATAAGCAATCACATGTGATTTGATCAGGAGAAAGCAATGAGAGCCCCCCCCCCCCTTACACACACATACTCGAGTGCATGCTATGTATTCAAAAATGTTTATAAATATATGCAAATTGCAATAAATATCCCTTTACTTTACTTCAAATTTTTAGCGTGAAAAAAAAACCAGATGGAAAAAGATAAAAGAATAATGGAGGTCAGTTCACACAATTATTTGAATATTATTCTATAACAAGTAGATTATCTATATAATGTCATGAATTACGCGATGATTGGTCTTTTAACAAGAACATAAATCCTTTGAATTTATTTTTATACAAATATAACTTTAAATGACCACCCCTGAGCAGTTCCAATTAAAAGTTCATTCGGATTTCCTTTGATTTTGTGAGACTCCCAATGAAATCCTTTTAAGAGTTTCTTAATATTGGACTGGCAAATATATAATAGATACAGTGTATATAATTTTTTCTTGAATATAACGTTTTAAAGCATGGAATGTGTCTGCCATTGATTAATTTTGCAGTATGTAATTATTTTCGTATATGAATAAGGAACAAAGATTAATTATTACACCAGTTGAAACGAAACCGCTGTAGATTTTCCTCCAGGAAAATGATACGTATATCGATATTATGATCTTCATTTCTCATTATAATGAATGTCAAGTGGACTTAACTAGGATTTTGACCGTTTTCTGAAACATTTCATATCTTGATGTAGAGGGTTAATAGAGTAAAATATTGAGACGGCCTGCCGTCTGTAGAAATCATCGCGACAGGAAGCTACGTGTTCACAGTTCAGCGGTGAAACCAGCTTCTTTAAAGACACGGATACATGTAGTAAAGAAGAGAATTAAGATTTTTTTTTCAACAACTCGTGTATTATAACAATCATTTAGCTTACGGGATCGGATAAGTATTTTTTTTTCAAAATCAATTATTTTTAGTTTTGTGAAGTGGAAATTTCTTCTCTAAATTTCTGCATACCTCGTTTTCTATTGTTTTATAGATCGTGCTTTTCACGATGAATTTTTTGGAAGTTTAAAAGACCTTCGTGTCTTTATGGTGAGTATTGCTAAGGATTATTTTTGATAATTACTGATAATATTCGTGATATAAACCTGATAACAATTAGTAAGTAATAAAAAGTTTTCACTCCTGATATGAGTTATATCAAGGATTTTTTTCGAAAAGTACATGTACATTTTAGGTAACTACTAGTCAGTGTGCATCTTTCTGGGTTATTAAACTGCACTTATACTGACCTTTTTGTACTTAAATAGTAGCTTTTTAGATATTCCCATGAAGCAGAGTAAACTTATTCTAAAATTTTTACATGTAAAGAAGAAAACAATTGCTGTGGACTTTATCTCGACAACGTTTACTCAATTAGCAATAGATACTTCCATTCATTAATCGATTCGATATATCTCCGTGAATTTGAAATAAAAGACACCAACACCACAAAGTCTGTCAGATTTGTTTCATATCTAAATGTTAAATTGACCTTAGACGATAAAAGGGCCAAATAACCACTTAACTGTTTAACAAAGATGATTTCAGCTTTTCCGTCGTCATAATTCCTTATTTATGTAGTAATATTCCACTATCACCCTAACATGATATTAATGTCGCCCAAAGTATTCGATACTTAAGAGCTTGCTCTGAGTACGATCAATTTTCAGACTTAGGCAGGCTACTGACAAGTAAGTTAATGTTACAGGGATTTCAACGACCTCAATCAAAGTCACAATTTCGCAAATTCTATGGTTGTTTTAATGATCTTGGTAGCAAACAGCCTATCATCGTGACTTGTTTTGACTGATATTTTGACTTAGTCCACAGGGGATGCTTACTCCTCTTAGACTACTACCCCACCTCTGGAATTAATTGGGAGTCTCTGTTTTATGCCATGCTCACAGATTTGTATCGTTTGTAGATTTTTTGAGACTGATCACTATTCTTTATCTTCCCCTCTTTCATTAGGCTACTCACTTTCATATCTCTCATACTCGTATTTTACCACATGTTAGCATGCCAATAAATAAAATCTTATCCTAGCAAAATAGTTTAAATAATATTCATGATTTAAAAATGTTGCAAATTAATGCGCGATAATTATTGTGTGACCTTCCTGCACTAATGAAATATCATATTTTATATTTTAAAAAAAAATCTAAACAGACATTGAAATACTTTCTTGCATCAACCTTTTTTTTAAACGTAGTGCTGATAGGTTGAAAACATCTTGCAATTTAAGGGGAAAAAACTAGCCCAGTGATGTATTTTTTGAGATATGACTCAGAATATATGATTTCAGATGAAAAACAAGGCAAATTTTACAGGGATCGACATTAACGGTTGTCCGATTGCCCGGGGCAAGTAAATCCTCAAGTGAGACTGCTGATGTACTTGTCCGATCGAGCAAGTGAATATTTCTTATAGATTTTTTTTTTATCTTACATTATTTTATTAACAAAACAATGCATTGAACACTTGATTTATACGTGGAATATGACATTGTTTTTGCATTCGGAAATCCTTCAGTAGCGCCGTTTATTCAAAAATCGGGTTTATTATTCCGTTTTTCTTTCGTGGTAGTGACAAAACATAAATAAAATAATTCATTTATTTACTCACAGAATATAAAGAACATAAGTTATTCTCGGCGCACGATGTATTCTAATCAGGATAGTTACGTATGTTTCGAAACATGGCAACTGGTTTTCTTTTGCATGGCTTCAGTTTTTCAGGGGAAAAACCAAAATTCACATAAAGATCGTACAGAAAATAATTTTCAAAAATATGAATTTTATTTTAAAGGAAATACTGATGCATGGCAGTGTGAGTTTACAAGTACATGAATTTAAGGTAGTCCGATCCTCAGGTTCTGAAAATCAGCTTTTAAGTAATGGAAAATGCTTACAAAAATGTCTCTGATTTCACAAAGAACGTGAATTTACCTATGGAAAATCTTCAAAGTTCATAATTATAGTTCATCATATTAAAGAGGGAAAATTATCAAATCCCAAATATATTTTCAGGAAATGCGAATAAGAACACCAACTATGCATTTTCTAATTGAAAATTGATCAACAAATGTAATTTAGGATAGAAAAATCCATAGGTATCCAGGCATTTGGAGAAAATTGCATCTTTTTATGCTTATACAGTATTTTAGTTCTTTTTTACTTCAATTGTCATATAATGCATAGTGTAAAAAGCTTGTGCTATCATTGCTAGAGATCACATATCACATCTAATTCATATCATGCTAATTAGCAATGGTATCTAATGCTAGTCTAGAGGAAATTCGATTTCTCTAAAAATGAATTAATCTTTTTCTTTTTTGCTACAAATGTTAACTTTTTACAAGACCGATTCAAGGACTTCAAAGAACCTTGAATCATATCAAAATGCATAAAATGAAAATTGTTGCACAAAAAGATCTCCATTTCAAGCTTCATTTTGAGACTCTTTAAATAAAATAATAAATTTAAGAGTTATCCTTCCTGGCTGATGATAGGATATCCTTAAAATATAGCATCACCGTTACATCAAGATTTTTTTTCTGGCACTTCTAACTTGCCAAATATAAAACAACACCTCACTTTATATACAATAATAAATTAGTTACCGGTTTCCCTTCTTTCTAAATTTTGAACAACCAAGTTTTGCATTCGGACAGGTAATGTCTTTCCCTGTTTTATCTTGATTTGTTCAATTTATCTTCACTTTTTCACAAAGAATGTTGAATACAACTTGAGACTGAATTTAATATTCCTAGCGTATCATAACCCCCCCCCCCCCAAATGAAAAAAAAGATGAGCTACCTTCAAGTCAGCCTTGTGTTTGTCACGTCCATTTCAAACTTTCTTGCTGCATGATGATTACACTCACTACATTTGTGTCGCTTATCGGATTTGAGAAGGAACCTGTTCATTTTCCATATTATCCACTTTTTTGAGGATAATAAGTCGTATTGCGATCCTTCCAAAGGAAGGAGCTTCCTTATTGATCTCCTATGTTCAATCTGCTACGAATACGTTCGTGAAAAGCACTTAAGATTTGTCTAAGAGATTTTTAAATTAAAATCTTACACAAAAACATCAGATTTGTTTTTAGAAAAGTCCTACAGGACTTGTTTTTATTTAAGGATGGGTGCATTTTGTTTTTGAATCTAGAAACAAATTCTGCCATCTGCCATCATTTACCAGGTTGGATTAATTTATCAATGAGATGAGAAGTTAAACTGGTTTTGTACCAGTGTACATTTATTAATTTTCTGGCTTTTAATGTACAACTTCATTTCGGATTTCCCTGAATTTCTCTCCAACTTCTTGGTTTTTGGTCAATGTAAAAGATACCTATCCAGTATTTAACATGTTTCAACAGGCGTTATTATGACTTGATTCGATTTATCTATATTTGTTGATATTTTGTATTAATTTTCACTGAGAGTATAGAAAATATACACAGGACTAAACTCAAGGAAATATTTCTTTTCAGACTCAAAAATTTCTTAGCTGCGAAATATTTGTCAATATCAGTTCATCTTTTGTAATTTCTGGCAGGAGATAACCATTAATATTCAGGCAGAATTCGGGAGAGTAAAATCACTACAGGCTGTGCCAATGTGTAAAATCTACGAAGTGCAAATCTATTAATGACAAAGAATGGAAATGATTACACTTAGGAAAGCCTTATAAATTATTTATAATCCATTGCCAATATTATGAACATATTATATATATAAATACAAGATTTTGCAAACTTTCACACTGTCAGGTAGGTATTATGTTTATGAAAACCAAGAAAAATATTCTATTTTATTCAACTATAGTTATTAAAATAATAACTACCAGGTGTTCTGAATTGCTTCTTGAATGTACATTAACATATGCGGATATTATTTTCAATCTAGAGCTAAAAGTAAATGTTTTACTCTTTACCTCGAACAACATATGGATTGTTTTTAATAGCCTTGAGATATCGATAGTTATACAAACACTTTTGTATTTTGAAATATACATTCAGTCTCAGCATTGAGATGAAATATTGAAAGGAGATGTTTAAGTGTTAAATGAATACTAGCCTATATATTTACACACTTCAATTCTTATTTAGCAATCTTTTTTTTTTTTTTTGTAAAGAGTAGATGGGAGCAATCGGTTTAAAATTTCTTTGAAGTTCAAACAAATCAGAAAATTATGCACAAAGAGTGATACAATGGATTTCTTACCTACATAAAAGATTTACTTCTACTCAATTAAGATAAATATTTGAATTACAATTAAAAATAAATATTTAACCGATTTATACATAAACACTTCCATTTTCCCAGGCTGAGAGCTCTATGACATGCCGAAACCCAATCTATTCCGGATTCCTCATCTCATTAAACAGTGGACTTAAGAAAGATTTTAGCCGTGATCTGGAGACACTGATATCTGATTGAGGGAATATTTTAAGGAAAAAAATTAGACATCCCGCCGTCTGTGCAAAGGTATTCGATTTCATTTCAGCAAGGATATCAAAGTGTAGAAAGTAAAGGGAGACATACTGTAAATATCACACCGGAGATACACATGTTATTTATGGATAAAAGTTAATCGGGGAGAAAAAAATCCAAATGATTCATAATTACTGGAGAGATGAAGAGTGTGGAATAAATTTCAGCGGAACCTATTCTATGTCTGAGATAGCAGATGAAGTTAACTTGTTGCTTTGTTTGATGTGGAGAATCTACAATCGCCTGTCATTTCATGGAATCTTACCTTTCACCATTGTTTACTTGGAGGCTGTGTAGGCTAATGTGTGTTTTGAGTGAGTATATATACACGTCTTTTGTTCCTATGTTAATTGATTATGTCTACTTTGTCATGTGTAGTGCTCTCCGCAACCAATCTTTGTCATGGTAATAAGGAATCGTTTGATACTGACGATGCAGGATAATAATTTCCAATGAAAAACAAACTATAAAAATGTAAAATATGTTAGTTATTAGAAACATACATCAAAACATAAAATTCAAAATGTATGAAATATTAGGACTTGAAAAATGATTTATACTGTTTAAAAACTTAATATAAAAAAGTTCTTTAACCCACAACACGTTATAGACTCCTCGATCGTGACTTCACTGTAAACATAGGGGAGAAAGTCTGAAGGAAGTAAATAAAAGATAAATGTGGCTGGCAAATTTTGTGTACAAGCAAATAACGGTATTAAGAGGGAAACACATGGTAAAATGTATTCTTTTATTTGATTTATTTGGTGTACTATATACAACTTTTCTTTGTTATCTAAAAAACGTTTGGACTAGTTACTGAATCTTAAAATAAATTATGTTGTCAGCTTTTCCCTTTATCTTTAATCATTTTCTATTCAATTTCAATTTCATAAAAAAAATAATATAATTGTTTCATAATTATCGCTGAATCTTATTCTTATGAAAAATCAAGGCTTTTAGACATCGCTGGTTGCCCTCTCTAGGCCTCCATGGAACAAATTTAAATCTTTACGATAAAAAGCCATTTTTGGCTTGGAATTTTATTTTAAAAAATGACTATAATTTATTCATTTTAGCACTGAATTGCTGCAATTAATTCATCTATTAAAGATGATAGTTTACAACAGTCTGAAAAAAAAAAACAACATCAAAGTGATATTTTGTCACAGTGTAAGAGAATATCAGAAATGCGCCTTCCCTTCGTATTAAAAAAAACTCCCTGGGCTGTTATGAACTTAAGATAGAGTAAATAAACCATCCTGAGAGAAACTCATACTACCAAAATTCTACAGATATGTTGTTAAAATCCATATCAATTATGACGTCACGGCCTATGACACTGAAAAAAAGGCAAAGGCAAAGGGAAAATCAAAGAAAATGCAATAAAAGGAAAATTCAAATTTTGAAGTTGAATATGGATTTTATTTCAGTCGTGAGACAGGATTATTCGGAATTTCTATTCGTGCTTTGCACTCGTGAAAACATGAAATAATTGTAATAAATCCCGTTTCAAAATACAAAATATTGAATATCCTCTATTATTTTCACTTGACTTAATTTGTCTAGCCATTAAAAATAAGAATGATCCTTATTTGGGCAAACTTGGATACCAATTACCCTAGAACACACTGAGTTATCTTGGTCCAATTATTCTTGAAAGGTCGAAATAAAGAAAAAAAACTTACGCTTAACAGACGAAAACAATTTGCAAAAGATCTTCTGAATTAGGAATTTTCAAGTATTTACATTAAAATATTTTTATAGCATCATCAAAATGTCAAGGAATAATAAGTATCGTCTTATGTTTTTGAGGTTTGCAATGTCTTGAAGAAAATTAATCATTATAAATTGATCACATTATTCACAATTAGAAAGACCACTTTGTTACATTCAGGTCATGATAACAATTTGCAATCAGCAATGACCTTTCGTGGCATCTTTGTGCCGAAGCGTTTATATAGTATCATCAAAATGTAAATGATTAATAAGTATTGTATAATGTCTCTATTATTTCCTCATGTCTAAATGAAAATTCTACCATTACACTTTGATCACATTATTAATGATTAGGAAGTCAATCTAAAAATTCTTTCCCCGCTGTTAACATTCAGGTCATGATCATAAATCATAAATAGATATCAGGCTGTAATGGGGATCTTTGTTTTTGGTTCCTGTATTCTCTTGTTTGAATAATAAAACGAAAACATAAAATATTTCAGGTACCGTAGACATACATATTTCCAGGTGGTCATGTTTCCTTTTCTATGCATTTTCTATTTAAACCACGCGTAAGAAATCCGTGGAACTGTGTACATCTAGAATTGTAAAATAAGCAGTACCGTTACCCTGCCTTTTGTTAAATTTTTACGACAGCCAAACTTATCCTTAAATACTTTCATCTACGAGTAATACCACTAGGTATATAAAAAGAGTAAGTATGATGTATTTCAGAGCAGAACAAGCAACTCCATAACACATTCAGAAGCCTTGAAAACATTATTTTACCTCTGTCTTTACTTACTGTCTTAATTCAAATTTCTCCTTGTAAATCCTTCACTTTTTAAGGCCAGCATTTTGAAAAAATATATTCAAATCATTTAAGCAGATACGATGTACAATATTTCTGTGAAGATAAGGTGCATTATTCAAGAGTCTTCATTGACTTTTTCAGGTCTACTTTGTAGAAACATTTGTTGTCTGGAGTGTTGGAAATGTATAGGTGGGGAATGTGGTGGTGAAGAATTCGAAGAATATTCACAGAAAGTTAACTGCGCCAAGGAAGATTCTTGTATGGTATAAATTTACCTATTCCATTAGTGAATTACTGGTTGATTTTAAATAGATAAAACTGACTACTTAAGAAAACATATATGTCAATTTGATCATTTCATTAAATTGAATGAACATTTTAATGAACAATTTAATTATATTAAAGCTTAATAAAACATGGACATTAGAGAAAAAGAAAGGAAAAAAATGCTGTTCATTTATTGCATTTTGATATTCTTTAACAGAAAGTTGTATATGAGATGAAAGACTACTCCTCAGATGTGAAGTACGAATCTGTTGTGAGAACGTGTTTGAAAAGTCCCTGTGTTCCAGTCACCAAAGAGACATTTAATGCATGTCGAAGAAAAATTCGATCTTACAAATATTATGGATGTTCGATACGATCATGTTGTAAATCGGATTTATGTAACACTGCCACCGGAATGCTTTGTTGGAATCCTTACATTTGCTTCTATTTGTTAACAATGTTGCTTTGTAGAATGTGACCTATTGTGTAAGTGTTTTTTATAATAATGAATGAAATGATAAGAAATTTACTAATACTTTCGTCATTAATTCGGTTCAGTTCTTTCTAACACTCGGACTACACAATTTTCAACTAAATAAATGGCGTCCATGGATACTGTAACTTTGGTTTATCAAAACGTAAGGTACAAATAACCAGAAAATTTCAGAAGTATTGCCTTGCTGACTGCTGAACATCATATTGACAACAAAGAAAGACTTTGGCTGAAACGTGGATTAACTAATAAAACCCATTCTGAGTTCAAGTTTATAAGTAGAAAGAACTGAAATGATTCAATATGCAGACAAAATAACTAACCTGTGTACTGGTATCTCTTTATAAATACAAGAATTTTTTGGGTCCAGTTTGATCCAAGACGACGGGTGAAAGCCTTTTAGAAGTCGTCCACGCAATGTTAAGTTCAAACTTTTTGGTCTCTCGATAAGTCAGCGGTTAGCAAAGGGACAAGTGAATGTACTGTAATGTTTTTGTTCTTATATGTAAATATTTTATTGTTAAAAAATTGTTGTATGAAAGGCCCGAACCATGGAGCCTGTTTAGTGCCTTAATTATGGAGCCTAACGAAAGCCCTAAACGTATTAGGTGTCTTGACACCTAACGAGGGAGTAGCAGGCCTAATACTTATAGCCTAATGCCCTAACAGGTGCCCTGACTATGCAGCCTAATGCCATAATAGGGAGGTCTAACGGCGTTATGTGTAAGACAGGGTATGGAAGGAGAAATAATGAAAAATGTAAACTGTTACTGGAAAGTGTTAATATACTTATTGAAACAAACTCTGCTGTTGCTTTTGTATAATATCTATAAAGATTTAGAGTTCCTAATTCAAAACACAAGATCAACAATAGTTTGAGACGCAGGGACGTTGTTTTCCTGTTACTGTTCTGAAAGAAAACAAGGAAACTTCAAATTTTGTCCAATATATATCTTACGAACAGCCCTCAAATATTAAACTTACTTGCTTATATGCATGTAAAAACCGTTTAATTATAATATTTTTCAGTAAAAATGTGTGGTGAGAAAATTATAAATTAAAAACAATAATTTTATGCTGTTTGAGATTTGATTGCAAATGCTTTGAAATACCCACATTAGTCTGATATATGTTAAATCACACCTTTGAAGCTAAGTAGTGAATGTGTAAAGATTAAATCAATTTAGAATTCGAAAATTATTTCCTAGCAAGGATAATGCACAAAGGAAAATGTCATGATCCGATAGAATTATAAACTAATCAAGAGATAAAATTTTCAAGAAAAATATGTATACATATATAACTACAGAAAACACCTAACCTGTTAAATAAATCCTGATAATTTTAAGGTTCATTGACCCTCTGATAGGAGAGATAACTCTCACTGTGTTAAATGACTCTTATTTCTCTATGAAATTTGTCAGGTTAAACGGTCATTTCTGTCAAAATTTTCCCACAAAGTATAGACGCTGAAATGGTGTGCATTTTAATCATGAGTTGTCGTTTGGAAAATTAATTATTACTGTCAAAACATGAATGAACAGAGCGACGATGCATGAACCTTAAAGTAAGAGGATTGACAGATCAATAGCTTCATCTTTATTCCAACCGAAGAAATTTAAGGATGAAAATTAAAACTAGTAGGCATGTTTTTATTCATGGTTTTAATTGGTTGCTGATAATTCACAGATTGACCAATGTGCCTTGTTCCAACCAGACAAAAATATGTTGACCTCGCCACATTGTACTACAGTAGGACAATCACAGTAGTATGTACAGGTAAAGAGGTTTTCAGGGAACTCGTATTCAAGGACCATGACGCATAAAGGGGTGGGTGTACCTCTGTATGATACCTGAGGAAAGAAAATATTTAATTTTAAATTTATGTATTTCCTTTTCATACTTAAGTATCTTATTTTATCTAAATTTAAATCCCTTATAATTGATTACATTTTAGGTGTAAAATGAAACGTGAACGATAAGATAAATTGATATATAGGTTGATGAAAAAGTGGTTAAATAATGGAAATTTAAGATAACAAATTCATGTATAGAATGATTACATACATGTGACTGTCACACTGTATATTAATAAAACTAATATGTTGACGGTGCGACCGTTGGGGCGAGCGCATTGTTCACTTCATTCATTAAGATCCGCCTCTTCAAACCGCACGAGACATTTGGAACGTCTAAGACTGTGACGTCACATGACGTGGGATGTTAGCTGCATTTCGATAAACAAAGTTTAATAAGTGCACAAAGAACGTTTAATCTACTATCTGTATGCAATTTCCATTAAATTAAGGTGAGTTTATTTTGTGTGAATTTTTAGTTGTTGTTACCGCGCGAACGAAGTTAGCAGCGAGAACAAGAAGCGATGCATTGTTGGTCCAGAATTACTGCGGAAAAAAGGTCTATTGAGTGAATGTGCAGTAATCCGAATTTTCTCTTCGCCCAGGCGTTGTCGTTAGAGCTCGCAGTGACGAGCGGCGCTTCGCGCCGCTCGCTGCGCTCGCTATTAATAGGTGTTTCCTTTATAATTACTTTATATACCCAAACAGCAAATAGAGTGTGTGAATAGTAAACTTTGAGAATTAAATGCAAAATCGGAAAGACCTAAGAAATCACCTATTTGCTTTTTATCTTACCTGATACCGTTTTACAAATCATTGGACATTTAAATTGTTTAAGTCATAACAATGTTTGTGTGAACAATAAGATGTTTAGTCTTTTTAAGCTCATTTAAGTTGTTTTTTTTTTTAAATAATCATTTGAATCCATCTCATACTTTCAAATGGTGGTGTCTGTTTTGACGTTTAAGTCTACCTCACATGAGAACGACATCATAATACATTGCATTTACAGTAATTAGATTACCTGCTTCTATCAGAAGTTTACCTATGCATTTATACCCCTTTCCGTGTAAAGGTTAGATAAACTCAAAGACTGGGAAAAAGATTTGAAAGTTTTTTTGATGAGATGAGATTTCTGAAAAAGTGTGTATCTATAAATAGACAAAAAGATTGCGTTGTTTGGCAAAAAGTTCTAACAATTAACACACTGGGCGGTTGTGACGAATATGGGACCTTCAATGATTTCTTTTTTTACATCAGCGTTTAATTACTTTGAAAAGCATTTTTCAATATAGTAAAACGTTACCTGTATCATACTCCCATATGAATTTTCGTTGCAATTAATTCCAAACCCGGAAACAGAGATGTTGAAAGGCCTTGGTTTGATTCCGAATAAAACATTTGTACGCATGTGAACAAACAGGAATGGTATGAAATCCCCACGAGATGGCAGTGGAAAACAAGAACAAAGATTACCGTCCTAAGCTTTTGCTATCTGAGAAGTCCTTTCCCCAGTCATGTCATTCATAACTTCTATGCCAATCCAGTCTGACGATACACAGTTTCAAAAATGTATCGACGTCTTTTTACATTTCAACATTAATTTTATACATAAAATATCAAATTTGATCTGATGGTTTAAAAATTTTTGTGTAACTAAGAAAAATAATTTTTTACCTTTACATGATGACATTTTTGTTACTTCGGGTAAAATTGTTGAAGTAGTGTCTGAAAATAGTAAAACAGAAAATTTATTTACACAAAAGACCAGAAAGTTTTACTTACAAATATGCTGCACTATTTTGATATATAATATCCGAGAATATATGGCATTTGTTACAGTCCCTCCACACTCTAAATATATATTTTAATGATGAAGTTTTGTAAAATTATTTAAAAAGATATTTTACATACGATACCAAAATACACAGCAAAATCCTTCAAACGGCTTGTTAAATTAAATGCTGTATATGCAGAGGATATATCTGAGGGAAAAGTAGCTATCAAAGCCTTCAGAAAATTTGGAAATGAAGAAAATCCATTTATCCATTTTTTTTTAAAATCTGAAGCATAAAGTAATTTTTTTTTCACGTTTGAAGGAACGTTTCGATTAATAAACATTAAACCGTAACGGATACCAATTTTGTCGAATTAAGGTGAATTTTTTTTAAGCATATTGATTTTGTCTTTGAGTTCTGACCTGCTTCACAAAAATAAAAACTGGAAAGGTATTTAAGCTTTTATTATTTAAAAATAGAATAAGCAAAAAGAACTACTAAGTGCATGTATCAATAAGTATTTCATTTAATAAATGTTAGTCGGTTTCAGCAGGCAGATAGAATACCCAGTTCAGATAATTTGTTGTTTTAAGGAAACTCTAAACACTGCACACGAAAGAGTTCTATTTGTAGGTTAGTTTTATTGAGTTAGAGTGATCTGCCCTTAGAAGAAAAATAGTATAAATGGGAAACTACAGTTAATGACACAATTTCTTATGAATTAAAGTATTCTTAATGTTATGTTAGGCCAAGATTAAGTAATTGAATTCATTCTTTCCATTAATTTTCCCGATGCAAGTAAACAACAGTGAGTTCTGTTCACAAATAGTTCATTGTCTTTGAACATTTTTTTTTCTGCAGAAATAAGGCAGGCACCCTATGTTGAAAATGAACTAGATACACTGAATATGTGTACCTTTATATGATATATTTTTCTCAAAGCCCAAAAAGCATTTTTCATTTAAGAAATAAATAACAAGTTTAAAAACCTCTCTGGGAAATGAAGTGGGTCGGTCACGTGATCAAATCCTGTGAAGGCCGAAGGCCTTCTCAGAAGATTTGATCACGTACCGACCCACTTCATTTCCCAGTGAAGTTTTACGATTGAAAATCTACGATTTCAGTAAGTCATATATATTATGACGTTGACACGGAGACACTGGCGACAGCTTAAATTGTTACATGTAAGTCAACGATCTCGATGATGGAGATGTGCCTACCGAACTCCCGAAGTGTTTGTCAGTTGTTTGTGGCGTGATTGCATTACATAGATATTTTCCGACAGATTTTCAAATTATTGTGAGTACAGTTTGATGAAAAAAACTCATTCAGAGGTCTACAAGAAAAATAACGTTAAACGTTCAGACTATGGAGCTCAGACATGAAACTTATAACACGTAGTTTTCTATTCTCTATGTAAAATCGATCAAGAACTTATTAAATACTCGTTTACATTGTAAATAAAATGATTATTATTTTACTTGCGTATTTTGTACATTTTTATACATTAAAAGCATGCCATATTGCTAAGTAGAGTAAGTCTTTTTATATAGATATTACTGCGCTGTGTGATTAGGTCACGTAATGACCTTTGACCTTCTAAAAACTTCATACAGGTATGAAGATATTTGCTCTCTGTATGTTTATATAATAGAGAGATACCACAAATGTATATATATTAGTGTTTAGAGCTTCCTTAAACAGCAGAAAATTCACTATGCTGCACAATGAGAATCGAAAGCTAAAATCTTTCAGATACTGTGTAAACGATCTGTAAACCTGGAATAACTTCAAAAGTGTCCACTAAAACGAACTGAAACTTTAGGAAAATCATTAACCGCTTAAAGCTTGCATTGACGATTAATCTACAAGTATATATAAGTTTAAGTTTTGTCTGGGAAAACATTCTTTGCTTGTAAGATATTTTGAAACTCTATGTAAATTCTAGACTCATCCCCTGACTTTATTGGCATTCCCTTGTACAACTGCTGCAGGACATGTGATACCAGAGAACAAATATGCTTCCTTGGGTAAATCCGTTCATACTTCTTAAAATTACCCAGTTCTAAGACTGTGCCAATGTTCACAGCTATTTATAAGATTTGATGATGGAAATGAATAAAAGGTAAGAAGATTACAAACAGTGATCAATATCTAAAATAGGGCAAAAATACAGATCCCCGGAAACAAAACGATTGGGATCATATGCCTATGAGAAGTAAAGATCCCTTATTTACCAGCACATCCTTTTTAATTGACTTTAAAAACGGAGTAATCAAAAGGTATGAAACTTGTCAATCAAAATTTGTTTTACAACGATAGGTTGTATTTACAAGTCAATAAGTCAAAATTTGCGAAATTAAACAAACGTACACAGGTTTTTCGAAATGTTGACTCTATATCAAACTGTTAAGTATTAATTTTTTTCTTGATAAAACTAAAAACAAGAAATAATTTCACCTAATGTAACTTCCTTACCAGTTTTTAAGAGTGTTTGAAACTCATCTTTTCCAAAACTCATGGTTCCATCAGTTTGAATGTTGCTTGTTGATTCAGAAGAAAGTCTTGAATTTCCGAATGAAACTGCCATTTCGTCACTTCCATAATTAGTGGTCGATTTAAGATCCTTTTCAGTTGTTGCATCTACTTGAAAATAACTCGATGTTGTTGTTAAATTATTCACTGTTCTATTCACCTCCAAATCTGCTGATATAGTTGTTAGAGTATTGACTGTTGTCCCTGCTTCCGAAAGAGGTACGTTATTTATTCCAGTTATATCTTCCCCATTTGATGTGAATACCTCAAATTCAGTTGATGTTGTTGTTTCTATCGTTTCAGTAGTTTGAGTTCTATCAGCAACAAGAATCTCTGTTGTGTCTCTTGTTGGATTCGAAGTTAAGGTTATGGTTTACAAGTTTCTACATGGACTGTATTGTCCAAATCAGATTGAACTGTGTAAGTTTCTGATTCCATAGTCGTGTTCATTTCGGGTTGTATAGAGTCTGTTACCATAGTCGTGTTCATTTCGGGTTGTATAGAGTCCGTTGCCATAGTCGTGTTCATTTCGGGTTTTATAGTGTCCGTTGGCATAGTCGAGTTCATTTCGGGTCGTATAAAGTCTGCTACCATAGTTGTGTTCATTTCGAGTTGTATAGAGTCTGTTGCCATAGTCGTATTCATTTCGGGTTGTAAAGAGTCCGTTAACATAGTTGTGTTCATTTCGGGTTGCATAGAGTCCGTTACCATAGTCGTGTTCATTTCGGGTTGTATAGAACCCGTTGCCATAGTTGTGTTCATTTCGGGTTGTATAGAGTCCGTTAGCAAAGAAGTGTTTATTTCGGGTTGTGTAGAGTACGTTAACGTAGTTGTGTTCATTTGGGGTTGCATAGAGTCCGTTACAATAGTTGTGTTCATTTCGGGTTGTATAGAAACCGTTGCCATAGTCGTGTTCATTTCGGGTTGTATAGAGTCCGTTAACATAGTAGTGTTTATTTCGGGTCGTATAGAGTCCGTTAACATAGTCGTGTTCATTTCGGGTCGCATAGAGTCCGTTAACATAGTAGTGTTTATTTCGGGTTGTATAGAGTCCGTTAACATAGTTATGTTCATTTCGGGCTGCATAGAGTTCGTTGCCATAGTTGTGTTCATTTCGGGTTGAATAGAGTCCGTTAACATAGTAGTGTTTACTTGGGGTTGTATAGAGTCCGTTAATACAGTAGTGTTCATTTCGGTTTGTATAGAGTCCGTTGCCATAGTAATGTTCATTTTGGGTTGTATAGAGTCCGTTGCCAGGCTAACGGAAGGATTAAATCCATAATTTGTTGTTGTTCCTATGTCGGTTCTCACCAGTTTTTCATTTACACACATGAAACGTTTTGTGCCGACAACCAGACTCAAATCTGTCAAAGTAAATTAATAATAATAATAATAATAATAATAATAATCATGAATAGGGAAATTTCTTTACAGACAAACATTTTCGAGCAGAAATGATTACCTTCAATCAAGAAAACAATCAAAAACTTGCACCGAAACAAATTATTTTTCATTCTTGTAACACTTTATCATTAACTCAGGTATTCAATGCATATTTAACAGTGACGGCCTGAAAACCGAGTCAGTTTCCTGATTAATTCTTCCAGATACTACTGGGTATAGATGAAAAATGTATTACAAGAGTTATGATATACCTTTGAATTTTTCACACACGTGTATATGCCGAGTACCATATGTTGTTTAATAGAGATGACTTCTCTGTATTACAAAGTGATCGAATAAATATTAAATCTTCATCATACTCGATAGGAATTGGTCAGTTTTCTTAATTATGCTTTCTCTTTGTGTACTTTTACGTACACAATACTCATTATTTCTCATTTAAATATAAAATTATTTGTTTGAAGTACATACACATATTTTAATTTCCTTAAAATATTAGCTACTATGAAAAATATAAAAGATAAATATAATTAGTTTTTTTAAATTCTTTTATTGATATTTAGAGTTCAAATTATTGACTTTCTAGCATTTTAGCAATTATCTTATTGCTACATTGTATTCAGGAGAAATATACAATTTCATTATAACATCAATATTTTATCTCCTGCTCAACGTTACATAAAAAATGAAACTTTTTTCCCTGAAACTTTGTAACTGTACATCATTTACCACTAAATGTTTTATGTCTCAGAATCTTATTTCTAGAAATCATAATTCATGAGTATTTGAATTCAATAAGTGACCTTTTGACCCTGTCTTTTAAGCTAGTATAAATGCAATGATAATAACACAATATTGACTCCGTTTATAATTAATTATATTAATTTTATACTTGATTTAACAATTCAACCTACCAGAACTTTTAACTTTCGATTTCTATCTAACTTTGTTTAATTTGTCATACAATCAATTTTATATCAGATATGACTAAAGACATTATAAAGTGCATTGTTTGTGAATTACTCAATTTAGACCGTGCTCGCAGAATTAAATTCTAGACAATTTTGAAATAAACCATCATATATCTATATTCTTTAATTCAAAATATTTAGTTTTATTTAAGAAATAAGATATCATTTTAAGGGTTTCATTGGGATATGACATGAAGTCGGTCGCGTGATTAAATTCTATAACGCCCGAAGGGCGTTATAGTAGATTTGATCACGTACCGACTTCTTGTCATATCCCAATGAAACTCTAAAAAAATGATATTTTATTTCTTATATTTATATTTTACTTTTAATCTTGTTACAAGGGAAAATAGGTATTATTTAGACTTTGTTATGGAAATGCAACATAACGTACCTACGACGTCATGTGACGTCACAATCGGAACTTTCCAAATGGCTCGTGCAGTTTGCTTTCCATACACAAGAAAGTCTGATCATGTGACCAACTGCATGTCAGTCATTGAAAACTGAATGTCATTTAATTAGTATTGTTATATAAGAAAAGACGTCAGCAAATGTAAATATAGATATATATCTTCCAAATTTAAATCAAAGGGTTATGACAAAAGACTACGGATTTTTAAGACCCTCCTACAACTGCATGAAAACTGTATATCAAATAAGTTCCATAAGTTTTATATCCGTTGAATCAACGTTTAGTAGCACTTTCCTTACACTTGTAAAAGGATAGACTAAAACAGAATCCTGTATCAAAGAGTTTACATTGATGTTTAAACATTTTTTGCCGCATTGTCTCGATTATTTTGCTATTGTGGGTTACTAGCATTTTCATAATCATGTACACATTATAAACTTAATAGCAATTCTCTGTAACCACTTGAACTTCTTTGCCACGCATGGTCACCGATTTTGATGAAACTTTACCCTTTATTACAACTTGACACCAGAAACATATATCAAATAAAATTGTGTTGCTATGTGTCTTGGTTGCCATGGTAACAGCCAGAAAAGTTGGGAAAATTGAAATTTTCAGCTACTTTGAATCTTTATTAAGCCTTAGTAAAAACTAAGAAAAACAAACAAACCATTTTCACGAAAATATGACACTTTGTTGCCACTTATGCTAGAAAGAAACTATTTAGAATTTATCTCTGAGTAAGTGGTAACCATGGGTACATTTGGAGAACATTTTAGATGCTGAAAAATGCTGAAAAACACTCAATGTTCACTAATGATAGGTGTTACATGATCAAACTCAATCAACAACCTAAGAAAAACAATAAAAATATTTGACCTTAAGTAAATAGGTATTGGCAATATTATTCTGAAAACAACTTTCATGCTTGCCATCGTAATACAGTGTAACCATGCAAAATCTTTTGTTAAGATTGGGTTAATGCTACTATCTTGAGGAAAAACAATAAAATTCATGACTGGCAGATATTCATCCTTAGGACCTTGCAACACCCACAACATAAGAAAAATTGCGATTAATTGTTACTTTGCAGTTTAACCATGGAAACAACGCACCAGTTGTTTAAAGTGATTTTTTTTTTGCTATCTCAGGAATTTACTTACCTTTTAATCAAGAAACATATTATTTGATTCACCTTGAATAGTACTTATCTGGTAGAACTTATCAAGTTTGTTGAAAAATACAACACTTTTGCTATGGTTACCAAGAAGTGAAAATGTTCGATTTTGTTAATTTTATATCAATATTAAACCCAATGTCTAGCTTTTTGCATCCAGTTAGAGATTGGGTGGTAGTCAAAATTGAATGTCAGGTTAGTTGTTCATAAATATAAATCATAAAAGTTTTGCGAATCTACATACAAGGGTACGTATCTAAGGAAACAGAATATTTTTCAGATTTTTATGCATATTTTTTCGGCTAATTTTCATAGCAATGCTCTATTTAAAGAATTGAATTTGAAATTTTTGAAATGTGAAAATTAGGGTCATACCAACGGCTTTAAAAATTGATCATCAGTTATATAGAAATATGCTTTTTTTAAAAGATAGGATAAGATTAAAACATTAAGAGAGTAAATTTAAAATCCCTTCGTGGTATTAAAACCATGGCAACTATTGCCAACGTATAAGATATATCATATTTCGTCCTTGGTATATGATACAAGGATCTTTTGTCTATTATTTGCTTGCATTTCAACCTATAATTGTTTTCATTCTTAAGTGTATGGCTTCTTAAAATTAGATGAACAAAATTATTACTTTTGAATACTTTGTTTCCAAAGTAACGTATGTAATAGTTAATTTACCAAACATGTTTATCATGCATTTAAGACATCAGGCCTTCAACTTTCAGAAACAGTCATTGCCACTTCTTTGCTTTGCTGCAAATGTTAACGGTGGGACTCTGAAACTCTGAACATGTTGAAGAATGCCATTTTTTTCAAACTTTAGGACATGTTGCTATGGTAACCATGACACATAGCAACCAATTTTTGCCTGATTTAAGTTTATGGTAATAAAGACTCTTATCATAGAGAGTTTGGAAAAATTCTGAGACTATGCGTGCCACAGCTCCTATTTAAAAGTTCAAGTCATTTCAGAGAATAGCTCTTAAAACTTTAACTATAATCACTATAATAAAGTTACATTAACAGTAGATAAAAGATTGCATAAAGCTGATCTTGTTTGTGTTATCTCCTAACAATTGTTTGCTACGAGCATGTTCAGCGTTACAATTGGGACTCAATTGTCTTTTATTATTTCAATCCAAATGAGCTTAAATGAAATACGATTTTGACGTTGAAATTTAGTACTGCTATATTCTTTCCAGTAGGTAATACCCATATCGTAATGTAATACATTGCTTCGTTGCAAAGAAAGCAATTTCAGAGGATAGGTAGTCCCCTTGAAAGAAAAGTGACGTCGAAGGACGTCACGGAGCAGCAAGTAGCCATGTAATATGCAGTCTGGAAACTCAAACACAAACTCTGAAAATGCTTAAGGAGCAGACTGGAAATATATATCAAAGGTAAGTCGTGCATTCGTAATTTATATATAAATGGCAAAGACAGTTTCTGAATGGTAGAGACTCTGTATTGGACGACGGACTTGTGAACTTTCAAGATATTGATTTTAATATTAAAATGTTATGAGTGCTCTGTGGTGATTAAATGTTCATTTTGAAATTAAGTGTCATAAATTCCATACAATTATTAGAATAAAACTAAACACATCGACCAAATAAATGTTTTTATATGTTTTGATTTTAATTTTGTAAAAATAATATGATGAAGAAATATAATACCGTATAAGTGGAATTTTAGCTAGACACAAATTTAGCGATTTGTACTTAAAAATCAGTTTTTAATTTTAGCGATTTTATGGTGCATAGAAAGAAAACGGTTACTTCTAATGCGGAATAAATTGACAGCGATGTTTAATTCTAGCGATCTGAACACCCTCGCTAAAATGCCAAAATTGAATCCTCGCTATAATTTCTGCTTATGCGGTCTAAGAATTTTATATGATATGTGAAATATTCTAATTTTCGGTTAAGTACATAACAATAAATGACTAAGCATTTGGATGCGATTCACAGAGACTGCAGCTAGAGTTGCAAAAGTCTTAAAAATATAATCTTTAAAAAATGATTATAGCGATCTATGTCAAGAAAATACTTTCAAAGCCTTTGGATAGAAAGAGTGATTGCATACAGTGACTATATCTTCCATATCAAGTTATTTTTCACCTAATTCGCCAATCAACGTCAATTGCACATAACACCTTTTTTCCAAAAGGGGGGGGGGGGCAAAAAGAAAAGATACCCGGAAAAACGCTGACAAACAAAACAGAAAGAAAAAAAGTACAATTTCCCAACTCGAAAATTCATTGAAAATTTTTCATATAATTAACAGCAAAGTATTTTTCGCTGTCCTTTTGATACTATGTGCTGATTCTTTTTTTATACCCCCGCTCCATAGGAGAGAGGGTATACTGTTTTACCCATGTGTGTCTGTCCGTAACAAAATTTTCGTCGAAGTTTTCTAAGCAACTACTCAAGGCAGATGCTTGAAATTTTAGCACACTCTTTGTCTAGGCGTGCCATATGGTGGGGTTCATTTTTGTACGACTCCAATGCCAACTTCCTGTTTATCTATGCGTCTGTCCATGAAAAATTCCTGTCGCAGTTTTCTCAGCAACTACTCAAGGCAGATGTTTGAAATATCAACACGGTCTTTGTCTAGGCAATGCCATATGGTGGGATTCATTATTGTACGAATTCGATGCCAACTTCCTGTTTATCCGTGCGTCTGTCCGTACCTATTTTCAGTCGCAGTTTTCTCAGTAACTACTCAAGACAGATGCTTGAAATTTTAGCACACTCTTTGTTTAGGCATGTAATGAGAGCGTATATATATATATATATATATATATATATATATATATATATATATATATATATATATATATATATATATATATATATATATATATATATGTATATATATATATATATATATATATATATATATATATATATATATATATATATATATATATATATATTCACATCAGAGCTGGGGTATAACTAGCTAATGAGCATTGGCTCACAAACTTCTTTTTATTTTTATGGTCAGTTCCTCTAGAACAGATATATTTTGACATCACTATAACTTAAAATCCAAACAGAGTTTGAACTTCTTTGATATGGTGGATCTAAAGTTGCGGAATAGCCACAAGAAAAGGGAATACTGTATTCGATCATTTTTTTTTCTTTTGGCCTGGTGGCTTGTAGGTATATTTTACGCATACCGACTTTTTGTTGTATATCACAAAAAACACTTGTAAATACAAAATATTCTAGTCGTCGCAGAAGACGCTGATAATTAATGTTCAAGTTACATGTAATAAAGCTTTTCCCAGGAAAATTCACATAATTGATAAGTTGATTTGCAATATCAGATCCATTTCTAAATCTTGATTAATGATTGATATGTTGATTTTTCCAGTGGTGCGTTTAAATTCATATTTATGTGTTAAAGTTTCTTTAGCGGGTTTAATCACATTTATGTGGGGGAAAATACAATACTAACACAGATTGTCCGGATTTTATTTGTGTATCTATTGAATTGGGGTTGCATTGATTTGGTAATACAGCATTTTTCCAATGACTTGCCTCTCTCTCTCTCTCTCTCTCTCTCTCTCTCTCTCTCTCTCTGTGTGTTTATATAAATATAGAAATGGTTATCATATATTATTAAGGTTTAAAAGAAAGTTATCGAAGTTTTGGAAGACAAAATATACAACAATACTAAGCATAATCACCCCTTTCAAATCACTTAGTTTGCTTAGCTACCTTTTAGTCGCTTCAGAAACATTTCATTATTATATAAAGAGTAAAGTGAGAAAAATCATATAGAACATGCTGTGAATGCAAATGGTCTCAGTGGAGTTGCGTTTTCCGCCAAAGTATGTGCAAACAAGCAACCTTTGAAGTTTCGTCTTTCAAGTCAAAGTTCTTGAAGAAGGAGATGGAAAGAAAATTTATTTCGATGAAATAATAAATGGAAGTAGAAACTTTAATGTAATGATGCCGTGTATTTTATGCGAAATAATTTTTATGGCGTCATGGCCTCAGACAGTACTAGATTTAGCCAAGGCTTGTGGGTCAAGTCGTTCAATAGAATTCTTGTGATAACTTGATTTTGGAAACTTCATACTAATTGTATGAAGCAATTGGAGAGCATGAAGAGTAAAGGAAACAAACTAAACCCCCAAACAAGCCAGAGCATTACCGCTGATGTCATTATTATCACATTATACATTACAGGTTACATAACATTTGGCCATTCTGGAATGCACCATTCATGTCCAGCAAAACAAAAGGAATGAAGCTGGTCAGGTCAACACTCGACAATTATCTTTATCAGATTAACTAACGGATGTTTATTTTCAACGCATAGTAAGTCTCTCTACCTTTAGAATTTTTATAAATTTACACATATCCATAACTTGCAGGCATTGGGATATTCATACTTTACAAAAATATCAAAGTGAAGTATAGATGTTGAATATTCTTTTGCTTAAATGGAAAGAATAATACGTTTATTATTTTTGATAAACATTTTTGAATTATCGATATTGTTCACCAATTGATGTTAAGATTTTTAAGGCAAGGTAAGCCCCCCCCCCCCCCCCCACCCGGTTTCTACGTCCATGCAGAAAAGAAATTACAAGTAATATACATGTAGTATACATAAAGAATAAATTCACGTCCAAGTAGTTTTATTTTATGTTCATGCCACTGAATTGAACTATTCTTGTTTCTTAGTAAAAGAATTCATTTCATGACTCAGGGTCATGTTGATTACACTGGATTCATTTTTTTTCTTGATTCTTCGCGTAAAAAATAAAGTTGCTCAAGTCAGACAAGCTTTTTAGGAAAGCTAATACTTGTGTTTTATTTGTATTTGTTACCTTGACTTCAAAACGGATAGATGATGAGTACCAATTTAAGTCGCAATACTGAGATTTCAAAGCGAAGAATATACAGCTCATTATATGTAATGAACTAAAATGATAGAGGATATGCCTCTTCATAGCTATAGTGTGGCGATTTTCAAGACAATGCAATTGTTCGTAACTAAACTAATCTGAAGATCAGTTTTCCAAACTCTGTATTGATTTTAGCTATCCTGATCTCATCTTTTAGTAATCACAACAGCATCGTTAACTGAAATAAAATAAAGAACACAAAGATTTATGTTTCTTCATCAAATTTTTAAAAAATATATTTTGTTTTATTAAAACTAAATCTAAATTGAAGAGTAGTATTTTAAAAGAGTTTCATAAAATTCATTTTTAAAGTAAACGTGGTAATTCTGTACATAGACAACAAAACCGATGGAGAGAATATTTTCTTTTTCCTTGATCGAGAGAACAATTGTAAGAGGGGTATTTTTTTTAAATGAAAGAAAGATTGACGGAGGAATGCCTTTCCAACGCATAAGATCTTTACGTCTTTCACTAGTAGAACTACACACCATAAATACGAGAGATATATGCAATCCAATAATCATTATGATTAAGAGGTAACGTGTAATGGAATAATACAGCGAGAATATATGGTTTTTACTTCATTTTGTCTTTAATCGATAATATTAAAGGGAATTACCATTTTAACACACTAAGGAAATATTAATGTGTTATATATAGCACACAGAATACAGATAAAAGGGTCTGCATCAATGTTTTACTTCTGATCTGAACAATGGATTTTAATATCGTTTTATACGTATAGTTATAAAATATGTGAAAACGTAAACATGCTTAATTAAGTCAACCTACGAACTGATATATCTATAAAATGTACAAAAAAAAAAAAAAACACTCTTTATATCTATAGCATTTGTAGTATTTTATAAATTATTTTGTTCATGTTTGAACAAATGATGTTATAGAATATTTTGTTTTCCATTATCTTTCCCTGTACATTTTCTTTTTTTAAAATATATCGGTAAATCCCGATATATATATAGACAAGAATATTATTTATTTGTTTCCAGTTTATAATTTATTTTGTCAATTCTGATTTTTCATACAGTTTATTTAAGAGATTTTCGAAATTTTACTTGTATGGGGAGGGAATATGCTTTTACCGAATATAGTAAGATTTTTTTCCCATTTGAAAGTTACATTCCTTAATAAATTATATCAGAGATTGAAGTTCAGCTTGTTTTCTGTGACGTTGTACAATTCATGAAATATAATTGGACTGAACTCTTAAATTCAACAATAATATTGCGCTTGCTTGTTGAAGGTTGATAAATTTGGTTGAGAAGGTTGACAATGGTTTGTCTTGCATTCCATTTTCCCTGACGTGAGAATTATATTTGGTTTAAATGATTTTTAAATTACTGGATTTTTAACACATTAAAAGATATTTAAGCAGTGATTTGATAATATATTGATTCTTACACAGACTTAAATTGCTGATAAAGGCTGTTTTTGTACCATTCCTTATCACGACGCCCGATATATATTCGCTCTCAATAATCCATATGTGATTAGTTCTTCAGATATAATTTTGTTTAAAAAAAAAAACAAACATATTCGAACTCTTACATTTGTACAAATAATAAGTATTCTTTAATTATTATCGATGGTTTACATGAATATGGTTACGCAGTGAAAGGATAATCTCCGGATGTTTTGCTGAAATTATACTTGATGACCGAGGTCGAAGTCGCGTATAGATTTATCTCTCTGTAAAACGTTTCAAAATAAATCAAATATGTCTACCACTGAATCATTGGTATACGGTTATTGTCGGCGATCATGAAATTTTCATTCCGGTTGAAATAAGTATATATTGAAAAAAAAAATACATTGCTGCTGTTATTAAGTTTGAAACTGTTATATTTATTTCATTCATAAAGCAATCTTGAACTGTTTGAAATATACACATTATACTATGAATATGAAAAAATCGATATTCCCTCCTTTTGATTATTTTTTTAAAATATTGTTAGCAGATGGCGCAAAACTAAATATTTAGCAAATGATTTCATTCTGTCAACAATTAGTAAAGATGTCAAATTGAGAACCTACAATTAAGTAATTTTATATACTTGAACTTGATTTGTTTGTGACAATTTATGGAGGTTGATCATATGTATAATTATTATCTGCCATTGAATAGAATATAAAAACTAACAAAAATGATTGCTAGGTGAAATACCTAAACATTGCATAATTATTCAAACGAAGTTTGAAAATATATGCAGATTGAAAGAAATTTCTTTTCATCGTTCTTTTACTTGATTAAAATAAGCTAGTTTTTTTAAAACGCATTTGAGAAAATTCAAGACAGGTGGGATAAAGTTAACCAAAAAAAAAAAAAAAAAAAAAAAAAAAAAAAAAAAAAATGATAGGGGCCAGTTCTCACAATTTTTTTTAAAAAATATATTATTATATAACTAATCTATATGATGTCATAAATTACACGATGATCGATCTTTAAGCAAGAATATAAATCCCTTGAAACTTTTTTAAAAATTATTTACTTAAATGTTGACCCTTAAGCAGTCGCAAGTGTAATTTACATAATTGATCTTTGATTTGATTTGAAGTCACACGGATTTTATTTTGATTTTACAAAAGAGTTCCAATCAAATCCTTTTAAGAGTTTTTTGTATTGAAGTGGGAAATATCCAAAAAAATACAGTGCATATATATTTTTTTCTTAAATATAATGCTTTAAAGCATGAAATGTCCCATCTATTGATTTATTTTGCAGTATGTAATTATTTTCTTATTTAAAGATGGAACAAAGATTAATTATTACACCGGCTGAAACGAAACCGCTGTAGATTTTCCTCCGGGAAAATGATACGCATATCAACATTATGATCTTCATTTCTCATTATTATGAATGTCAAGTGGACTTAACTAGGATTTTGACCGTCTTCTGAAACATTTTATATCTTGATGTGGAGGGTTAAGAGAGTAAAATATTGAGACAGCCTGCCGTCTGTACAAATCATTGCAGCAGGGAGCTTTTTGTTTACAACTTTGTGTAAACAGTTTAGCGGTGAAACCAGCTTCTTTGACGACATAGATAGTAAAGAAGGGAATTAAAAGTTTTTTAACAACTCGAATATTGTAAGAAGCATTTAGCTTAATGGATCGGATGAGTTTTATTTCAAAATTCAATTATATTTTGTTTTGAGAAGTGGAAATTTCTTCGTTAAATCATTATACACCTTGATTGCTTCATAGAATTGTGCATTTTACGAGGGATTTTGGGGAAGCTTTTTAGACTTGTGTGTTTTTGGTGAGTATTGGTTTGAATAAGTTTTGATAATTATTATGAATTAAAGTATATATGATATAAACCTGATTACTGCAATTAGAAGCCATAAAATGTTTATGTAAGAGTAAGTGACTCCTGACATATACTTGCGTTAAAACAAGGATTTATCAAGAAATATATGTTTTTAAATATCTACTCATATAGCATTACTTAAAATCGAAAAGGAAATTAGAGTTCAGTGTGCATCTTTTGGGGCAACAGTGTAATTCATCCTTTTGCACTGAAATTGTAACATTTTGTATATTCCTATGAAGCAGAATTTATTCAAATCTTCTACATGAGAAGAAAACACTTGCTGTGGCCTTTAACTTGACAGGTATATCGACGACGTTTTAACAATTAAAAAAAGTTACTTCCATTCATATGCCTACTCAATATATACTCGAAATAAAATAAATCACAAATCTGTCACATCTTTTTTTTATATTTGGATGTTTTATTAAATATTGACGATAAGGACCAACTAATACTAAACGGTATGACAAATTATGGAGATGACCGCAGCTTTTCCTTCGTCAACTTTCCTTATCTATGTAGTAGTATTCCATTATCAGCTGTATATGGCATTTATGTCTCACAAATTATTCGATACTCAAGAATATGCTCCAAATACGATAAATATTTTAACCGAGGCCGACTACTGACAAATTAGTTGATGTTACGCAAATTTTAACAACCTTGTTTAAAATCAGCATTTCGTAAATTCTATGGTAGTTATATAATTGACTGATTAGCAAATACAAGTTATCATTATGTCATAAGTTTACTGACGTATTTCATACTAATTGTTAGGTCTGTGTTTATAAACTTAATTTGACGAAGAATTATTAAGCCTACTGATCATAACATAGGACTCACTGCGGGTGTGACCGGTCGACAGAGATGCTTACTTCTCCTAGGCACATCATTCACCCCCCGGAATTTCCAAGAGTCCGTGTTTTATCACTTTGATCTCAATCATATTTTACCAGATCTTATCATACCAATAAATATAAGCGTTTTATCTTATGCAAAATAGTTTGAATAATATTTATTATTGAAAAAAAAAAAATCCTGCAAATTTATGTGCCTAACTTAAGGATGTTAATCGGATATTTTTTTGCAATTATTTAGTCGTTAATTTTTTCGACCAAGAGTAACCCGTTATCCAAATAGAAATAACCATACTTTCACCGACATTCACATGAATTTCTCTTCTTAGCTGCTATTCTTACTTTTTCATTGACCACTGATAACGATTAGCAAATTCATAACTTTTTCTCAAGAAATCACTCTAATAGCATATGTGTTCCGGGAATCGCACGATACTAGTACTTTACTGGTGAAATTGAAAGTTGCGGGAATTTTGCGCCTAATTTTTCACCACTGAAGGAGGGAGGAGGGTCTACTCACACACAATATACACTAGTACACTATGCAGCAACACAGTGAACTAGTGTACCGTACATAAAACAGGCGCCTCATATATTTCTTTTAAAACTGTGGTTGCTTGGTCTTTGGATTATGTACTCTTTTTAAAAAAAAATATGGTTCCTGTCTCTCTTAAAATATTACCAATCAGTCGATCTAGGTGGCATTTTGTAGAAGAATTAGCACAGTTTGCTATACTTAAATAAACAAGAACAACTATCCAGTTAATCATTGCTGAGTAAAACATAGTTGTTGTTTTTAGCGCATCAATTGGAACAAAAGCAGATAAAATATTCTGTGCGGGAGTATGTAAAGTTTGATTAGTATTCAGGGTAATAATTAGATTGCAGGGACATATTTTGACAGTGGCGGCGTCCTATGAACTATTTAACTGGTCAATTGCTGCATTTCAGTTTTAAATATGCTACGAAGGCCGTTCAGAAATTACGCGGACTTATTGCACAAAAAATATATTTGACGACATAATCAAGCAAAAAGTCCCAAATAATATAAAAGAATCTTTTCATTTATGGTCATCAAAATTTCATATCAAAATATTGTAAATTGTTATCAATTTCGGGTTATTTAACAGGACATATCATGAAGTCACAGAGCAGTAAAACCTTCAACGTCACGGGCATTTTAAAAAATGGGAGCTTTCATTTTCTCAATATTTCTCCTCAGTATTTGAGACAGTATAGTTTGGGATACCTTATCCACTCAGAATAAACATCCATATACCATTTCTGATCCAGCTTAAAAACTACAAAACTAAAAAACTAGTATTGTGTGTTATAGTTTGTGTTAATCCCCAAAACTGCAGATATTTCTGAATTAAAGTTTGACGTCAGTCGATCTCAATCACATTCTTAACAGTCCAGATCAGTGTTTTGCCAATGAACTTCTTCCATCCCTCCCGGATTGCCTTTTGGCTAAGGTCTAACAGTCTAAAATTCTTTTTTTTACATTTTGTAGAGATGTGTCGGAAATTCCGCTGGTTTATTATATGTTTCATCAGGCTTTTTGGGTTCTCGGTTGGCGTTTTCCCAGCATGATTCATGATTTGATAAAAGTGCGCTGCTCCGTCAAATCACGAGACGTCATTTTTGCAGTTGATTTCGTAGGGGTCACATCAGAGAAAAATTACAATATTTCTGTTCATACTTCAAATATTACGTCAGAAATCTAAATACTTAATATTACAATAATAAAAAGAAATTTTTAAGAAAACTTGCTGAATAATATCGTGAAATATGAAAAATAAATGAATAAAATTTTGGATAGTACCGCATTTTTGTTTTTCAACGTTTTAGCCTTGCTCCGTACATCACCATCAGGAGTATCAAGACAGCAATAATTTTATGAGATATTAAATAAAATCAAGAAAATTTACCTAGAATTTACTGGAATATTTAAGAAATGTGTTCCTGTGAAATTTCAATTCTATATGACGTCTGTGAGAGTAAATAATAGCAGAGTCCGCGTAATTTTTGAACGGCCCTCGTACTTAGGAGTTTTAAAAGATAGCAATATTAAAAAAGTATATATACTGCAAAAATATCCACTAATCGGTTATAAAAATTGTAATCGGTTACGACCTTTTGTCTGATTAGTCGTTAAACGGTCATCCCTAGCCTAAATTATTCAGTTTACATTCAATTTTGGCAAAATTTGTTGTTCTACAGATATTACTTGAAACCTACATTAGTATATCTTAATATATCATTGCAAAAAAATATTTGAGTAAAAAGATATTAAAGTTCAAAGACATTGTATAAAACACACTGTGGATATTGAGAATTTTCTTCTAAATTTAATTTCTTTTCACAACAAGGAATGGTTCCTCATAAATCTTATTTCTTATTAATTTTGTGAGCAGATTTTAAATTGAAAATTGAATGATTTTCATTGCTTAGTTCAAATCTGTTATAAAAATAATTTTTAATTGATAATTTTGACAGAAGAGATTCTAACCAAACTTTTTCAGAAGCTTACCAGTGACATACATGTACCGTACAATATAAATAAAAGATTCAAAGGTGTCGATTTTGATTCCACTACCTTGTAACCCTCCCACCCCTCACCGAACTCAAGCGATATAAAATCAAATAAGAATTGATAAAGGACAGGTTCAATCCTGATCTATGGTTGTGTTTTAAAATTTATTACTAGAAAGCGTATATTTAAACAAGCACATCATGCCTGCAGCTTATGAAGATAAAATTAATGCTCAGCATGCTTTTTGAAAAAAATCACAATAGAAAAGAAATGTTGATTTAAAGTGCAATTGGATTCCGAGTAAGAAAAATATTAAAATAAACCAGATGGCTGCTTGTTACACTTTGATATGTCAGTGATAAGAAATTACGCAATTTATTTAATTGATTCAAATTTCAACGTTATTCTCCTACAAAGAAAGTTAAAAATAGAAGATACTTCAAGATCCCTTTAAATTGCTAAATTCAAACAATTATATTGCCATATATAGTATTTATTAATCCCGGTGTAACCATCGATTTTTCTTGAATATACACAGGGTTTTTGACTAGAAATGTTTGTTGATTGATGCTTTGAAAATGTATAGATTAATCTTGCAATGGCCAGTAGTTTGACGAATATTCACAAAATTAGGGTGTAATATGGAGGAATCTTGTATGGTGAAATACGGAGATAACAACAGTTATCAAGCTGAAAAGTTTATTGAAACAATACGAATTGGGAGTCACAGCAATCACAGACCTCTAAAAATATCAGAAATTTGATTAGGTGCCACGGAGGAGTAAGCGTCCCCTGACGACCAGTCACACCCTCCTTGTGCTCCTTGTCATGATCTGGTTTAAGGAAAAAAAATCCGTAGATAATTCATTGTAAAAATAATGGCCTAACAATTTGTGTAAAACATCAGTCAACATTCAACTTAAGGATAGATCGTATTTGCTAACAAGGTCAACGATCGACCTTAGAATGTACGAAATGTTGACTTTAAACGAGACCATCGATATTCTTGTAATATCAACTTTTTTGTCAATAACCTGTTTTAAAAGTTGCTCTTACGCTTGAAAATAAACATACTATATATGTTTTAATATTGATTTCAAAGTAACACGAGTAATTTGATATGTTTTAGTATGTACTTGACACAAATGGTTATGTCCATTAATTTTAAACACATTCTAGACCCCCTAAAATCGATGGAAAGTAGTTGATCTGAAAAACGTGACGAACGATGGTATCATTATAGTACAGGATTTTTTTTAACTTAAGAAATTTTTGAAACACCAGGTACCTGTTTTCCTTTTTATGAATGTTATTTTACAGAAAATAGTGTATGAATTGATGGACTATCCTTCGCAGTATAAATAGAAATTTACTGTATGAAACGTAACCAAACATTAAAATTAACCAACTCGACTTGTCTCCGTAAAAACTATCTTTTTTGCAATGGAACATATATGGGACTATCTGGACTGTAGGGCTTGAAAGCGTTGGAAAGGTCAAGCGTTTCTCCTCCCAGCTAATTTCTTCCTTATCGGAGAGGTTGAATAATAATCCTATGAGAAAGATAAATGCACCGATGAACTCCAAATATATATATATTTTTTTTTTCACACTAAAATAAAATTAACGAATTATTTGTGAAAACCAGTGCATATATCTTTTGTTATTTCTGACAGGAGATAACCATAAATATTCAGGCAAAACTTTAAGAGGGTAAAATCAGTACAGGCTGTGCTAGTGGATTAAACCTATCAAGCAAAAAATCTATTAATGACAAAAAATGGATAATGATTACAGTTAAAAAAGCCTGAAAAAATTATAATCCATTGCCAATACCATACACGTATTGTTCAAGAATTTATAAAAACTTTTACAATACCAGATATTATGTCAGTGAAAACAAAGCAAACAGTTTTTTTTTTCAACTGTAGTAATTCATAGACAAATAATATACGGACCAGCAGGTGTTTTTATGAACACACACGGCGGATACACACACATTCATAGATATGTTACATATTTGTTTCTTTTGAATGCTTCTAAATAAATTAACATCCCTCCTGTTTTTGTAATACTTTTATTTGATCTATAACATAACTGTGAATAACAACCAGGTGTTCTGAATTGCCTCTTAAATATACATTAACACATTTCCGTGCACTAATGGGGATATTATTTTCAATCTAGAGCGAAAAAAAGTTTTACTCTTTACCAGAGTTGAACAATACTTTGACATATGGATTATTTTTACCAGCCTTGACATACCGCATGGTTATGCAAACACAGTTTGATTTTGAAATATACATTCAATCGCAGTATTGAGTTGAAATATTGACAGCAGAAGCTTATGTGTTATATGAATACTAGCCCATATGTTTACATACTTCAATTTTTATTAAGCAATCTTTTTCTCCTGTGAAGAGTAGATGGGGGTAATCGTTTTAAAGTTTCTTTGAAGTTCAAACAAATCAGAAAGTTTGCACAATGAGTGATACAATGGATTTTTACCTCAGTAAAATATTTACTACGACTCAGTTAAGATAAATATTTAACTGATTTATACATAAACGCTTCCACTTTCCCAGGCAAAGCTATGACATGCCAAAAACATACCATTCCGGATTCCTCATCTCATTAAACAGTGGACTTAAGAAAGATTTCAGCCGTGATTTGAAGACATTGATATCTGATTGAGGGAATATTTAAAGGAAGAAATGAGACATCCTGCCTTCTGCGCAAAGGCATTCGATTTCAATTCACCAAGGATATTATAGTGTAGAAAGTAAAGGGAGACACGCTGTAAACATCATACCGGAGAAACACATGTTATTCTTATTTATGGATAAAGGTTAATCGGGGAGAATATTCCAATGATTCATAATAACTGGAAAGATGAAGAGTGTGTAATAAATTTCAGCAGAATCTTCTCTATGTCTGCGATAGCAGATGCAATCTATTTTTTGCTTGTGTGAAGTGGAAAATCTACAGTCACCTGTCATTTTATGGAATCTTACCTTTCACCATTGTTTACTTGGAAGCTGTTTAGGCTAATGTGTGTTTTGAGTGAGTATATTTACAAGTCTATGTTTATTGCTTCAGTCTACTTTTTTCAGGTGTAGTGTTTTCTACAGTCTTGTAATGGGTGACAATGAATCGAGTGATATTGATGAGATAGGATGATATTTTCTTAAAAAAAATAATCAAAATGTAAAGTTTACTTGTTAGAACATATATCTACGTAAAAGCATTAAATGCATTAAAACTAGAACTAGAAAAAAAATATTTAAACTGCTTAAAAACTTAAAATGAATAGTTCTTCAACCCAACACATATGATTGACTCTTAATGACTACCATCTTAACATATACAGGAGAAAAGGTCTGTAATAAATAAAGGATAAGTGGAGCTGGTAAACTTTATGTGCAAGCACATAACAGTGTTAAGAGGAAAAATCATGTTAAAATGTATTCTTTTCTTTGATTTATTTGGTATTATGCACACGAATTACTCTGTTATCTAAACAAACTTTTGCACAGGTAACTGAAACTTAATATAAAAAGATATTGCCAACTTTTCCTTTTTTAATCTTTTTTTTTTTAATTTATTTTCATTTCATAGAGGTAATATTCAGTTTCAATTTCATATCTCAATAAAATATTGTTTTGTATACTAATCTCTAAGTCTCATTCTACTGAAGAATCGAGGTTTGAGACACCACTGGGTGTTCTTTGTAAGACCCAGTGGAACAGAAATAAATCTTCATTAGAAAAGGAAATTTTCAGTTAAATTATACCATTTTTGGCTAGGAGATTTATTTTCAAAAATATGACTTCTTTTTTTAAAACCATTTTTAACACTGAATAACTGAAATTTATTCACTGCAGAAAGGATTTTACAACATTGTGAAAGAATATCAAAATGATATTTTTGTCAGCGTGAAAGGATATCAGATGTACGGCAAATTCCTCTTTTTTTTTTTTTTTTTTTTTTTTTTGCGTTTAAGTTTGAAAAATATCTGACATAAGATAGAGTAAATAAACCATGTTTATGACTGACAGAAACTAAAAACTGCCAAAGCTTCTCCAAATATGTTGTTGAAATCCATGTTTACAGTGCTATCAATCTCAATATTGCTAAGCTATGACTTCTATCCTGCTCAACTATGATTTCACAGCCTATGACACTGTGTTACAAAAAGACACAGGCATAGAGAAAATCAAAGAAAATGTAATGAACAGAACATTCAAAATTTTGCAGTTGAATAGGAAATTTATTTTAGTCTTGAAACAGGATTTTGTTTTTAAATTTTCACTCGTATTTTTGCACTCGTGAAAACATGTAATAATTGCCATAATTCCCATATCCCTACAAAATATTGAATATTTTCTATTTATTTTTACTCTACTTAATTTGCCTACCCAAGAAAAAAACATGATTCTAATTTGAGCAAACTTGAATGCCAATTACCCAAGAATGCATTGTGTTAACTTGATTCAATTATTCTGGAAAAGTCGAAATTAGTTTCAAAAAAAAAAAAAAAAAAAAAAAAAAAACTTAAACTTGACAGACGAAAGGAATTAGCAAAAGGCCGGCCTAGGTCCTCTGAGTAACCTTTTGTGGCGTCTGGAATTATGAATTTTCAAGTATTTGCAGAGCAGCATTGATATGAAATAATATCATTAAAACTTCAATGAATAATAAGTACAGTGTATTGTCTTATGTCTCGAACGCTCCTAGATGTCCAGAAAAAAATAAATTTATCATAACAAGTTGACCACATTTCTGCCACTATATTTACATTCAGGTCATGAATGATAATTATTTTTCAATCTGTAATCATGGTAATTGAGATCTTTGTTTTTGGTTGCAGTATTCGCGATCTTGTTTGAATAAGAAAAGAAAATTTTAAATATTTCAGGTACTGTAGACTTATTTATTTCCACGGGGTCATATTTTTGCGGCAATGCATTTAAAAAAAAAGTCCGTGGAACTGTGTACATCTAGAATTGTAAAAAGTATTACCGTTATCATGCCTTTCGTTAAATGTTTTACGACGGCCGAGCATAACCCTAAATGCTTTTCTCTACGAGTACTACTAATTCTAAGTATACAAGAAGAGTATATAAAGTAAGCGTTTCAGAACAGACACATACTACTCCATATCACATTTAGAAGCTCTGAAAATATTATTTGATCGATGTCTTTACTTACCACCTTAATGCAAATTTTTCCACGCAAATATATCCTTCGCTTTTTATAGGCTAGCTTTTCAAAAATATATTCAAATCATATAAATGAATAAAACATTTCTTGTTCAGTGAAGGTTGGTTACATTATTCAAGAGCCCTGAATGACTTTTTCAGGTCTACTTTGTAGAAACATTTGTTGTCTGGAGTGTTGGAAATGTATAGGGGAGGAATGTGGTGGTGAAGAATTCGAAGAATATTCACAGAAAGTTACCTGCGGCAAGGGAAATTCTTGTATGGTATAAATTTACTTATTCCTGTAGTGTTTTATTGTTTATTTTTAGGTAGATAAGACTGATTACTTAAAAAAAAACAAAACAAAAAACAAAAAACAAAAAAAAAAACATATATGTCGTTCGATCACCTCATCAAATAGATATTACAATTTAATTATATAAAAAGTTTTATTAAAGATGAATTTGGGAGAAAACAAAACAAAAACAAAAAACAAAAAACTGCTGTTTATTGAATTTCGATATTCTTTTACAGAAAATTGTGTATGAAATGATAGACTACTCATCAAATGCAAAGTACGAATCTGTTGTGAGGACGTGTTCGAAAAGTCCCTGTGTCCCAGTCACTAAAGAGACATTTAATGCATGTCGAAGGAAAATTCGATCTTACAGATATTATGGATGTTCAATACGATCATGTTGTATATCGGATTTATGTAACGCTGCTGTCGGAGTGTTTAGTTGGAATCCCACAATTTACTTCTATATGTTAACAATGTTGGTTTTGCTTTGTAGAATGTGAACTATAATGTAAGTATTAATTACTCTTTTTTTTTGGATAAAAAGGAATAAATTGATACGACATTTACTAAGACTTGATCAATTCCAGAAAATTCCATTGTTTTATATCTAGATTCGCAGATTGCTTATGTAGCTATACCTGTTAAACACTTATCCACCAATGGAAACGCTGATCATTAATAACATAAACATTCAAACATGTTTTAAAATTTAGTTGAGCTATATTAATTGAATAAATACAGAATGATATACGTATTTGAAAAAGGTATAACATATTTGAATACAGCTGCCATTGGTCTCTACAAACCCTCAGAAAAAAAGCCGATGCCAAGGATTTTTCTGTACAAACATTTCATTGACAAAATTGATCTCGATTTTATTAAATTTCGAAAGAGGATGAATTCATTCGGAATGGAGTCTTTATGTCGCTTACACTGGTGCGTGCAACGCTGTTATTTTTTTTTTTTTTTTTTTTGATAACTAAAACCGATGACGAGACCTGTACTAGTACTCCTACAAAATACAAATAATAACTCAAATTGAAAAAAATTATTACTAATTTTTATAAAAAAAAAAAAAAATAAATAAACAGGTACTTTAGTCGGTCATATATTTTGAATCAAAAATGTATTCTTTAAATGATATACTTGAGTATATTTGGCAAATATTATCTTTTTATTGTTCTGAAATGGGTTAAATGAATCTTAGTGCTTTGTCTGTAAGATTTAATGTCTCTGTGATCTTTTATCCTTTTTCGGCATTTCAAAAGCAAATGAAATTGTGTTGTTTTTCAGAATTTTATTAGCAATTATAACCGGTTTTAATAAAACAATGCACCAATTACAAATATGGATGATATTTTTCTATTTTGTGATTCTGTTTGTAATCTATACCTAACAATCGATCATTGTTAAAACATATGAATGCGCAAAATTCAAATTTCGGACATTTTTTTGTCTATTTATATTCATTTTTCAGAAGCATTTGACAAGAAGCAGTTCTTCGTTAATCCCATTATCAGACATTTTTCTTTGCAGAAATATAAATTGTGACAAGAACGCCTGTCCATCGGTAAAATGTATTGACAAGCTGTCAACCATTTTTAAGTTCAAACTTTCCATGCATTTGTATTGTCTAATGTAACTGTCAATAGTCGTTTACCTGGTTTGCATCATATCTCTCTGATCTGAATAAGACCCTACATTCTTTCCTCCAGAATAAAAACCCATCTTTGAGTTTGCAAGCATGTAAAGATATTACAATATAAATCCCAAATGTATACTTTTATTGAAAATTGTAAGATACAAAAAGATTTGAAGCGAAATGAAAGGGCACGAAATATTTTATATAGAAAACCTTCCCCAAGTAGTGTTTATCGATCAATTGTATTAACTGTAAAAATATAATTTGAATCAAACGTTTTATGACAGTAAATAACACTTGAAGGTGTGAAGATAAGACAAATCAGTCAAAGAGTGGAGGAAAACAGTTTTCTCCCACTTACACGCTAATTAAAAGCAATGTTTATGAGAAATATGCTATCACTATATAATAGATGTTCGTTTCATGCCCGTCCTGTTCTGACACAAGAAGTTACGATCAAGTAGGGCTGCCTTTATTCTTGTAAACAGCGGAAAGTTTATTAGTACAGCATGTGTGTATATAGGTTTACAGGAAAGGAATTATAGGATATATTTGTTTCTGTAACATGGTATAAATTTTACAAGATACACTTATGGATGTGTTCTGCTGATAATACTGAGTTGTCAGCCATTCATACAAAACTCTTCTAGTTTTATCCATCAAAATAATCATACTTTTTGTTCACCCCTATTATCTGTTCATATTTTCCGACATCGTTGTTTTATTTGCTTTCTAAAATATATGAAGAAAAGTATAATTCCAAATCATAAAATTTTCAAGAAAGACATTTCTCATTCATTGTCTATAAAACAGTCCAAGATGTTTGGTTCCCTCTCATATTAGTAACGCCTTATAATATTTAAAAATAAATTCCCTAATTCCTATTTTTCCATATCATTTTGTTTCAAACAATAAAAATATCGAATCAAAGTGCCAAAATTGAAAAGTTAATTCAGTTAATTCAACACAATACATCCTTAATTACATACAAAATCAATGACATAAAATTAAGAAGTAGGTAAGATAAATAATGTATAGATTGAAGCTTATCTGTTTAGTATTAAAATCATTAAGTGGGAATTCAATCGCAGTTTTGGTATCACACGGAATCTAAGCTTCGATAATCATTTTTTTAAAATTAAATATCGTCATATCTGTATTTCATTTTTCAAGGAAAGTTAAATTTATCTGATAACTAATGAATTGTCATCGATGGACACGTTGATGTAACACCTTGTTTGCAAATTACATTCAAACGTAATACCATATAGAAATGCATTATACAACAGTTGTTCAAAATGATTTTGTCATAAGAATGAAAACGCATTAAATAAGACATATAAAAAGGCAAATTACAAGTAAAATTTATAAAATTTACAGTATTCATTCCTTACTTATAACCTGTTCACTGATAGACATGGATTCATATTGTGCAGAAACAACAGAATTTTGTCATAAAAATATTGCAGATAGACTAAATTAATGCAAACAAAACTTTTCTAGAAAAGCATATTTTGGGAAATGGCGCATAAGTGCCTGGTAATTTTTTTTTTTTTTGAAGTTGTTGATACCAACTTTAAAGTTGGCTTTTCAAACTTTAAATTTGATAATTTCAATTTTCAAGTTGTTAATTCCAATTCTAAAATTAGTTTTTTGAACATTAATCTTGGGTTTAGCATCTGACCTAATTATATTTTGCACCTGAAGACAAGGCTACCGCAGCGACCGCAAAACCTTCGAACCTGACATCAAAGGCCACCGCAGCGACCACAAAACCTCCGAACCTGACACCAAACAAGGCCGATGAGATCTCCATCAACCCGTCTGTCAACAGCCTGCCCTCACTTCAGAAATTGTCTCTGTTTATATGATACTTAATCAAAAAAGATTCAACATTTTAATGGATATTGTTGAATTCATTTTGTGTATCAGTCTCCAGTTAAAATATTTAATAAAAGATGTTACCTAAGGTCATATGTTTCAATAATTTTGAAGATTTATAGCTATACGAACAAAAATATAGACACCATTTACATAAATTATGTACCATGGTAGACCTCTATATCATAAAAGAGGACACATACTTTCACGATATGTTAATATACAGGGTATTTCAACATAAGTGTCCCAAAACTGTGGTTTTAAAAAGTTACATGTATTGAGGATTTATGAAAGGAATATCTTGCAAAAAAGAAAAGAATTTGACCACACAATTTTTCCGTTAGCATAGTACAGTTTAACAAAAGCAGTACAGTGATCTCTTTTACCACACATTTGAATTAAAAAGACTACCTGATTCTTGATGATGTTATCCAAACTTTGAAAATAAAATTATGACGTGATGGTATATTGTGTTTTTAATATTATATTTTTATGTAAAAATTTTGATCCCTCATTGTGACCCGACCC
This sequence comes from Saccostrea echinata, assembly GCF_033153115.1. Taxonomy (NCBI): domain Eukaryota; kingdom Metazoa; phylum Mollusca; class Bivalvia; order Ostreida; family Ostreidae; genus Saccostrea; species Saccostrea echinata. The sequence continues at coordinate 16,554,311 of NW_026889765.1, read as the reverse complement.
TACCCCCGGGGGTCATGATTTGAATAAACTTGAGTCTACACTACCTGAGGATACTTCCATATCAATATGACTAATCATGGCCTTGCTGTTCTTGAGAAGAATATTTTTAAAGATTTCTTCCTATATATTTCTATGTAAAACTTTGATCCCCCATTCTGACCCCACCCTGCCCCCGGGGTCATCATTTGAACAAACGTGAATCTACAATACCTGGGGATGCTTCCATATCAGTATGACTAATCATGGCCTTTCTGTTCTTGAGAGGAACATTTTTAAAGATTTTCTTCCTATATATTCCTATGTAAAACTTTGATCCCCTATTTTGGCCCCACCCTACCCCCAGGGTCGTGATTTGAACGAACTTGAATCTACACCATGTAATGAAGGTTTTCTTTAAGTTTCAACTTTTTGGGGGCAGTGGTTCTTGAAAAGATTGTTAAAATATGCCAAAAAATTTCACTATTTCTGAATTATTTCCCCTTGAATAAGGGCTTGGTCCTTCATTTGAACAAACCTGAATTCCCTTAGCCCACGGATGCTTTGTGGCAAGTTTGGTTGAAATTGACCTGGTGATTCTGGAGAAGAAGTCGAAAATGTGAAAAGTTTACAGACGGACGGACGAACAGCTAGACGGACAGACGGACTACAGACAAAATGTGATCAGAAAGGCTAACTTGAGCTTTCAGCTCAGGTGAGCTAAAACTGTATATAGAGTCGGATTCTTTTTTATTCCGTAGAGATATACTTTGAAAGCTGTTGAATTGTCAGATGAAATAAATATTTCGATTAACCCTAAAATGACAATAACAACATATAGATAATTACACAACATATAGGCAAGCACATTTACTTAACAACACAAAATGAACACAATTTAAACACTTAAAACATTCTTTTAGGCCATTACGAAACGCATTCAAAGGAAGACAATTCTTTGAAAATCTTAGATTGAAATACTGGTAAAAATTATATTTCATAATACTGAAATATTTACCATATTTCAAGAATATGTATTCAACAAACCTGTGTATTGCACTGAGCGATTTATCTCTTGATCAGGATGACTTTAAGACTTATTGCATAATGACCTTATGGATTGATAAATTATCAACACATTATAATTCAGACTCAGATCTTAATTCCAAAGATCTACATGAAGTAAGTTAAAACATAACATGCTACAGCTTTACAATACGTTAAAATTTGTAACTTTAATAACTTAATTTAAAACAATCACTCCACAACATTCATACTCGCGGATTCTTAGCACGTTAAATTTTAAATATTTTATTTCCTTCATTATCGTCGCCCGCGTGGCACAGTGGTTAGAGCGTCTGCATGCTCTAGAGTCGCGATGTAAGGAGTTGATCCTTAAGTCACGGGTTCGAATCCCACTGTGGGACGTGGAGACCGGTCCTTCGAATGAGACCGTATAAACCGAGGTCCCGTGTCGCAGTAGGTGCTGGCACGAAAAAGATCCCTCACTGCTCAATGGCCGTAAGTGCCGAGTATAGACAAAATTTGCAGCTCTCCACCGGCAAGTGGTGGCGTCTCCATATGAGTGAAAAATTCTCGAGAGGGACATTAAACAACATACAAACAAATAAACAAAACAAATTATCCTTTATTTTAGTTTACGATCATTTGATTAGTTTAAGAAAGGGTTTACTTACTATTTATGGATATTGATATACTCCAAAGTATATAAATAAATCAAATTATAACAGGTACCCTATATCTTTATCCTCGTAGTCAAAAAAATCTTTGAATAGAATAGTAAAACAAAGGTTTCTTGCCTGGGTAGACATCTCTGACCAAACAATGCCAACTGACCAACGGAATGTAAGATAATAGACAACACCCTTATCTATGATCAGACTAATCTTTAAATCTACCTTTACCTATAGTCTTTGGGTTAAACCAATATTTGAATTCGGATGTTTAGGTATTTAAGAAAATGAATAAGTAACAATATATTAGTAATGTGTAGCGCTTGTGTATATGTATGGATGAGTGGATGAAGGAAATTCCTGAAATAAAATACAAAGCATTAATTAAAAATAAACAAAACTAAGTACAACTACCACATAAACGAAATGCACGAAAATAGTGACGTTTGATAACATTATGGCACACCAGAGAGCAGTAATTGTTGATTAAGCAATGACGCGTTAAAAGACATTAAATGATAACAGAAGATAACACAATATTAAAATATTACCAATACACTAGAATACAAGTGTAATAGGCATTTTGCTTTAAAGCGGAAGCTTTTTGATCGAGTCCACCGGTAGATCAGATACAAACAGTCAGCTACATGTATTTGCAATAAAGAAAGACGCTTTCATTGCAGACTATTAAAAAAAAGATTGCCTATTTAGTTCAGTGAAAGTGAGAGGATTTTCAAGAACTTACTAATACAAGTTTTCATAAGGTCCCATATGTGTGCAAGATTGGTCCCTCGACTGTTTATGGGGGAAGAAAGGGGAACCCGTGTGTATGCGTCAGTAAAATTCCCGGAATTTAAGTGATACTTAACCAACTTTTTTAAGCAGAGACGAAATGTGACGTTGCTTCAGACATTTTGACGTTATCGTCCATGCTCCGTTAGGTGATACCACACATGACATAAAATCCCATATTTTTTTTTTGAGCATATAACTCTTTTGCTATGTATATTGATAAAAAAAATGAACTAAAGTGTACGGAAAATGTTAGAAGGCAATGTTCACTCAAGAGTACTTTTCAACGATTTTACCTGACAACCCTTGTATATAGCAAAATAACACATAGCTCCTCAAAACCTTTTTTTAATAGTTTGGATTTCCAACGTTTTGGCATGAGCATCACTAATTTGTCGAAATGTCCATCTGGTGCATCAAAATTAAAACCGTATATGATTAAGATAATGACCCCTGGGTCGAGGCCTCTGATGGTTGACTGTTAGCCCCTGAGGGTCTCTACAGCCCAGTATCTAAATACTTCGGTACTAGCTTGAAAATACAAATTTTATTGCTGTGGTAAAATTCAGAGATTTATTTCAAAATTAAGGATTATTTCACACATGCACAGCTCTGATCCTTCGACGTATTTGACCACAGGCATCCCTTTCTCGGCTTTTAAAATTTTTTATTCAAATATTTCGGATCTCCAACGTTTCACCATGAGCATCACTGAAGAGACATTATTTGTTGAAATGCGCTTCTGGTGCATCAAAATTGGTACCGCATTACATTAAAAACAACCAGTATTATCAATCTATTATTTCCATGCTCACATTTAAAATCATTTGTTAAAAAAAAACGTAGAATTTCACGTTTCTCAAAGCCATTATGAAAGGCGATTTGTGTCTGTATTCTTTTGTTGTACTATCGATGAATACAGGAGTCAGGATGTCAGAATGTCAGGCGAATTCCCTGGCCAAAGTCATAAGACTGACATATGTGTTCATGAGTATTGCAATGCAAAAGTAAACCTTTGTTGGCCTTTTAAAGTAATGCAGAAGAGATGCTGCTAGTTCTCCTTATCCTTAGAGCGCTGATTCTGAACGTGGACAGACTACCTTTTACTTTGAATGTTGTAATAAGTTCTTTCAGGATTTTGTAGAGTTGAGAAGGAAAACAATGTCAATCAGAATAAATAAACAAATTTATTAACACGAAATAAAAAAAAAAATAGAGAACAAATAAATTCTATGTCGCTCACTCACTCTCACATACAGGCTCACACACGGAAAATGAAATAAATATGAACTGTTAACTCAGTATTACAAATTCTGATACTTTACATAGTTTCAATATTAACTCCTACAGTTCTGATTTCGTTAGTATCAGATATTATATCAAATGAATAATTCGCCAATTTTTTTTTTGACCGTTCAAAAATAATATTCCGAAAAGGCTCAAATAAATTCTATTAATGATAGTATTCAAATATAAATGTTCTCTTTTATAAGCCACCGAAAGTTACTCAAATTTACATTTTCACCAACTGAGGTCAACCACACGTGTCCAGGACATCACACAACTGCGCATTCGCCGCACCTACGTCTACGTCCCACCAAGTTCCGTAGTCCTCAAGTGGTAGTTTCGTAACCGCAGCCCCGGGTCTTTAGCCTACCATCCCGGTTAACCTACCATACCATTGACAACATCTACATTTGGATATGACATCTGTGGCCCTCCATCCAAATCTCGTCAATAACTCACAAACATCGTTAACTGACCCTCAGCACGTCCACTTAATTATAAATTGTCTCCAAGCCTCTTACATGTACGCACTGAAATGAATTTACGTTTACAAAAACCTACCATATATTACAACAGAAAACCGGAAATTTATAATAAACCACCGATATACATTATTAAAACACTCTTACCGGCTAGAACTGCATATACACACTGCAATAGTCCAACTTACAAGTTATATGGCTACCCATTAAATTCGGTGCTATATCTCACCGAAATATATTCGCCACTTGTATAATCATGCAGGGGATACAGCAAACGTGGCACACCTCCGGCTGGTCACTTTACCGGACACCAAACTAGATCTGACCACTCCGACAAAACCAGTCCCTTTATATACCAGTTGCAAAACAACCCCAACAGTATGGAAACCCGTTATAACAACATTTAAACAATATTTACAATACTCTACAATAGACAAAAAAATCAACAGATTTCAAGTCAATAAAGAAGGCAGGTAGTATGGGGGATGCACTGGGGCCTGCCCCCATTTATTCCCAAACATAACCTTTTACCGTTGAAAAAACATTCAATGAAAGACTAGTTCACCCTCCCCCATATTTTATTGCAGTTAGTCAATTCAGTGTAATGTGGTACTCTATGAATAAGGATGGGTTGTGAAAGAAGTTAAAACAAACACACACCCCCTCCCCCTGCACGAAATACAATTTTCAAGTTTGGAAAAATACTTTTTTTTGCTTTTCAAAGTTTTCCCGGTTAGTTGCCATTTTTTTTTGGATCCCCCCTCCGCAAACAAACACAGTTTCAAAAATTATGCTACGCACTTGCATCCCTGCATTTGAACAACTAATAAATAAAGTTATGAGGTGTCTCTTCATGTCCACTCTTTGAATTAAAAAAACAATATATATATATATATATATATATATATATATATATATATATATATATATATATATATATATATATATATATATATATATATATATATATATATATATATATATATATATATATATATATATATATATATATATATATATCTCACCAACTGGTTTTCTTGAAGTTTATTTAATATCGCATCGTAGATTGACCAGAATCTCGTGTTTCAAAGTAAAATGTAAACCTGTAGTAGTTCAATATACTTTCCTATTCATTCAATGATCGGACAATTGTTCGTGGTGAGATCCGACACCAGTATTCATGCTTTACTATAGCCAACTTTCCTTACTCATGTAGTTTTATTCCGTCATCACTTGTGTGGTTTTTATGCCTCCGAACTTATTCGAAACTCAAGAGTGAGCTTCGAGGCATGATACTGCCAGATAAGTTGATGTTACAGGGATTTAAAAAAAAACTCGTTTAAAGTAAGCATTTCGTAAATTGTATGGCCTTAATAGTGACCTTTATAGCAAATATAACTTGTCATAGGTTATATTTTGACTGAATGATTGTAAGACCTTTGTTTTTTAAACTTAATTTGACAAGGGATTATTGTTCCGAATCAATACATGGGAGTGACGACAGGTGTGGCAGGTTGACAGAGGATCTTACTCCTCCTAGGCACCTGTTTTATTTTTTATGCACTGTTTACTGATTTGTATTGTTTGTATATTTTTGAGATCGATCAGTGTTCGTTATCTTCACTTTTTCAGCAATCAGAAGTTAGAAGGTTATTCCCTATTCTCTATTGTTTTTTCGAATGGCGAACCGCATGCTGAGGCCGGTTTCCTATTCAAATTACCGTTAGTGTCCTAATAATGTTTTTTCCCCCAAAAAACTGGCTAATACATGCTAAAGAAGCGAATCAAAGCCTTCACTTAGAAAAGAAGAGAGAGGACCCCGAACCAATGTAGCTAACCTGATCAAAATGATGACAATGGATAAAATACCATTACTAGGTAAATCTTGTGCCAGGGGCTGGCTCACATCCTGGATCCCATATTTAGACATTCATTTTTTTTTTTACAGGGCATGGGTCTGGGAGGGACCCTTTCACTGTCAAAAGGAATGGAGTTTACAAGACCGATAACCCATTTAGCTAGCCTTGTCAAAATGGGGAAAAGCGCGTATTTTACTGTTATAAGACTATATAGTTCGAAGGGCTGGCTCACATCCTGGTTCCCATATTTAGACATTCATTTTATTGCAAGGGAGGGGACTAGGAGAGCCCCATTCACTGTCAAAAGGAATTGAGTTTACAAGACCGATAACCTATTTAGCTAGCTCGGTCAAAATGGGGGAAAACGCGTATAATACTGCTATAAGAGTATATAGATCGAAGGGCTCGCTAACAACCTGAGCTGGATCCCATATTAAAACCTTCATCTTTTTACAGGGGAGGGGTCTGGGGATGACTCATTTACTGTCGAAAGGAATTCAGTTTAAAAGACCGATAACTCATTTAGCTAGCCCTGTCAAAATTGGGAAATATGAGTATAATACTGTTATAAGAGTATATAGTTCGAAGGGCTGGCTAACATCCTGATCCCATATTTAGTCCTCTATCTTTTTACAGATGACGGGTCTTGGATAGCCCTTTGACTGTCAAATGGAACTGAGTTTACAAGACCGAAAACCTATTTAGCCAGCTCGGTCAAAATTGGGGAAAAAACGTACATGTATATTACTATTATAAGAGTATATAGTTCGAAGGAATGGCTTGCATCCTGGATCCCAAATAACAACATTCATCTTTTTGCAAGGGAGGGGTCTGGGAGAACCCCATTCACTGTCAAAAGAAATTGAGTTTACAAGACCGATAACCTATTTAGCTAGCTCGGTCAAAATGGGGGAAAACGCGTATAATACTGTTATAAGAGTATTTAGTTCGAAGGGCTGGCTTTCATCCTGGATCCCATATTAAGACCTTTATTTTTTTACGGTTGAGGGATCTAGGAGGGTCCCTTTGATTTTCGAAAGGAATCCAGTTTAAAAGACCGATAACTCTTTTAGCTAGCCCGATCAAAATTGGGAAAACGTGTATAATACTGTTATTAGAGTACAGCTAAACTTCGAGATCTCGAACACGGATATCTCGAATACCCCGGATATGTCGAAGTAAGGCCGCGGTCCCGACGAAACTTGCTTTATAAATGATTAGAATAAACCCCTCTATGTCGAACACGGTAATGTCGAATACCCCGGTTATCTCGAAGTAAAACTATGTACTCATTTATTAGAATCACATGCGTTATCTCGAAGTCAGGATAATCAAGTCCGTTAGGTAAACTGACCGCTCTATTTATAACACCCACCTGTCTGTCACGCACGGGTTACCCGTGTTCCTTTGATCAACAAATTATAGCGCGATAATTATACGAGGTGTATGTATGGCTTACCTTGATTTTAATTATGCAAGCCAAAGGTTGTGTGTATTAGTCTTATGCATACGCGTGGATGACACGTTAATTGTTTCATAGCTGGGGTACGTTTATAAATCTTGATAATCGCTATTTAATGCTATGTGTAATATGCGCGCTTGCATAGTTTATGCATACGAAAGCGAAAATTATAAACATCAAAGTGAAACAAAATTCTGTAATTTAATGCAATTAGAATTTATTTTTCCTACATGTGTATATGTGCGCGCAGAATTTACAACCGTCAGTACACACCATCATGTGAGCGTGTGTCGCAGTAAAACTTCTGCTATAGTGCCCGGTTATTCAGTGTTCTTCTGTAGTTAAACAAAAGTGCGTGTTTCTTCTTTTGCATTTGATTTTATAATGGTAAAATATTTTATCTAAATGATTATACATGTATGAACATGTTTTTCCGATAAAAAAAAATGTATATTTCGTTTGCGTTATTCTGACAGCAACCGGTTTTAAATTTACAATGCATAGACGATATCCGGTTATGTATACATGAGAAACGATGCTAGCGGTTGACATATCGGGTCGGTAGAAGGATTATACGTCTGTGCATATTATACAAGGTTTTTATTTTGTGAATTATACAGAGGATGTGAAAATCTCTTTAATGCTAATTACATGTATATTAAAGAAAACGTATACAGAATTTCAAACAAGAAGGAATTTGACATGTTTCTACTATTAAGTACATGTTCACTGCACTAAGTTTATTTGAAGTTCATTAGAATTATAACCCTCGATATGTCGAACCCCCGGATATCTCGAAGTTCATCAACGGTCCCGTCAACTTCGAGATAACGAAGTTTAACTGTATATAGTTCGAAGGGCTGGCTTACATCCTGTATCCTATATTTAGACCTTCTTCTTTTTACAGGGCAGGGGTCTGGGAGGGACCCTTTGAGTGTCAAAAGGAATAGAGTTTACAAGACCGATAACCCATTTAGCTACCTAGGTCAAAATAGGGAAATATGCTTATAATTCTGTTATAAGTGTATATAGTTCGAAAGGCTGGCTAACATATTGTATCCCATATTTAGACCTTCATCTTTTTACAAGGGAAGGATCTGGGAGGGACCCTTTCACTACCCAGTATACTCGCTTACATATATCAATCTGTGATTCATTTATTCTAAAGTCAAATCCATAAAAAAAATATATTGAATTACTGCCCCTTGACAGCTTTTTCCCTAAATACATTTGACAGTGATTATGAATAACGTCCTGCAGTCTCAAATGAAGTCTTTATATTTAAATTTTCAGCATTGGCCAGGATGGAATAAACATTTGCCTCATAAAATTATTTCTCAATAAATTTTAAAAGGTACTTCGCATATCATTTCAATCATATGATTTATTTTTCGTATAACAAATATCTGAAGAGAATGTATTAATATTGTCCAGTAATGACCCGGGAAAAAATTCAAATCTACATGAACTTTTGCAAACTCTAACTGAAACGCTTATTTCGAATATGCAAATTTTGTCCGAAGAAGGCAGGTTCTCGTACATAGAATGCATCATTTTCATTTCATTACTAAGCTTGGACTTCCCAAAATAGAACAGTTACTCTTTGTACAAGCTTAACACACTGAAGATGCTTAGTTGATTAGTTTGTTTTTTAATTGCATTCTTTAGACTGTTTACTTGCTGTACTAAATTTGTGCATTTGTGTCTAAATGTTGATAGTTCTTTTTGTGTATATACATGCTCATGACTTCTATTGCTGTGGACCTGCCCATGAGGTTTTGTGAATAAATACATAGCTGAAAACGTATGTACATAGCTGAAATACATAGCTGAAAGCTGAAAACGTAAAAGAACATCAGGTCATAGATTTCAGATAAATAATGGGGGTCAGCAACTTTTATACAAACATTTTAATTTACCTGATCATTCAATTTTGTCAATGAAAGTTAGAATTCTGGAAAAGATTTACCACCACACAAACAGTCCATCACTGAGTACACCTTTCCGTAGACAACGAGAAGAATTTTGGATAAGAAAGCTAGGGACAGCCTTTCCCTATGGATGTAATGACAATGTCGATAGTGTTGGAAATCTTTCCAGTCCACAGTGTAACAATGTAAATGTGATGGGACTTTTTAACCATACACAGAGACGTAAGCGTAGTCATGGGCATCGGTCTTACAATAAACCTTTAATACACGATGTCTCTTTTGATTCATTACTACCTTACGTAAATCAACAGTTAGGGTTACATCATATTTGCACCAAACTTTACTCTGTCCCTTTGAAACTTTTAAATAGTCTTCTTGAAAAGGTCGAGGAAAGTCCATTTTATGATTCTCCGACACCAGAATATAGGCTCGGATCTGTAGTTATGGATATTGCCAATCATAGGCTTTTTAAACCCCCGCGTTTTACTGAAGAAAATGCAGCTAAAACAATCCGTTTTTTCCTTAAACTTCAATATGCCAACAAAGGAATTGACGCGGTTAATATAAGTAATATCCTTAATCACAAAAGGGTCCAGTCTTGTATTCCACCATACTTCAAGTTAAAGACTACACCTTGTATTTCCTACAAATATACATCGACTATTGCTTCCAAACTTTTTAATTACAAGAAAACTTTACAGGGCCTGGATATCGAATATCTGAAACATAATCCTCCATCGTGTTCATGTTCTTCTTCGCCCTATATCTATAGTCCTGCTGGACACGTTATTACTGGTGACGTAAATATAGTTAATAATGAGGATCTTAGATCACTAATTTCAAAAGGTCCTAAATTTAGGGAACCCAGATCCTTCAACTGGCGTAAGAATTTCATAAATTTTATGGATTCTGTAGAGGACTACGCCAGGCGATGGGCCAGACATGAAAAAGAAGACCTTGACACTTTGTCAGAATGGATTAAATGTATCAGATGTATGTTTAAATCGCGCATTAAAAGATTGAGAGGCAATATGAAAACCATCTATCCTTCTGTTTTCAATAATCCAGAAGTGAAAAAAGAATTAGATAGATTACATGATCAGTACGTACTGGTCCCTGCTGACAAAGCAGGTAACAACATTGTCTTTGTTTGTAAGGCTCATTATATTAAATGTATTTTAGAGGAACTTGGATTTAATTCTACAAGTGGTAATCCAACTTATACTCATAGTCCCCTTTCTAAGGAAGAAATTCTTCAAAATCATATGTCAGTTTTGAATATTTTTAATATTCCAAACAACCAAAATGAATTCGAATTACCATATTTATATTGGATTCCGAAACTTCATAAAAATCCTTACAAACAAAGATACATAGCGGGTTCCAGTAAATGTTCAACCAAGCCTCTATCTTTACTCCTCACTAAGATATTAACAGTGGTGAAGGAGAAACTTCAAGAGTACTGTGCAACAATATATTCGAGAAGTGGTGTAAATCAGATGTGGATACTTAAAAATTCCAAGGAACTTTTGGAAAATTTGAAATCACAAGATTTTACCAAAATCAACAGCTTAAAAACTTACGACTTTTCAACTTTATACACAACCATTCCCCACGATAAATTAAAGTCCAGGCTTTTTGTTATCATTGACAGCTGCTTTTTCAATAAAAATGGAACTCGTAAATATACTTACCTTGTCATTGGTCATTTGCAAAATTATTTTGTTAAAAAACATTCTGATTGTACACACAAGTACTCTGAAGTTGACATTAAAAAGATGCTTGAGTTTCTGATTGACAATATCTATGTAGTTTTTGGAGACCAGGTCTTCCAACAATCTATTGGAATTTCTATGGGTACCAATTGCGCACCGTTATTAGCAGACCTTTTTTTGTATTCATATGAAGCAGAATTTGTCCAAAATCTTGTACGTGAAAAGAAGAAAACACTTGCCGTGGCCTTCAACTCCACATTTAGATATATCGACGACGTATTGTCAATTAACAATGGCTATTTTCATTCTTATGTCGATACGATATATCCTGGTGAACTTGAGATAAAAGATACCACAGAGTCTGACACATCTGTTTCATATTTGGATTTAAGGCTTTCAAATGTGTATAATGTCTCATATGTCATAGGGGCCAAAATCTTTTTAAGGACAAACTTATTTTTCTTGTAACACCACTGTATATATTCTTCTGTCAACGAGTTTTTTTTTTCAACACTACTGATTAAGTAAGAATCAAAATAGTCAGTAAGAAGTATATAGAAAGAACATCCTCTAATTAGCATCAGGGTGAATATTAATTTTATCACCAGAATGAAAAGTATGTAACCCTAAACATCAGAAAGATAGTCTGAACAGATTTTTATATACTTCCCAGAAAGCTTGACTTGTGTTCTGGGCTAGAAGGGTCTGCCAGGGCGTGTTTTCTATCACAAATGTTTTGCTGCTACAATGACCAACAATATGCGAAGTCTCAGCGTGATATATAAAAAGATATTTTACAAATTGTATACCAGGATGGAGCTAGTCATATAACTGCCGACCGAGAAGTTTTCTTCAGTTTTAAACAATAAATAAAATATTAGCAACGTTAATAATAAATATGAAGAAAATAAGAAATGTACAAGATTTATCATAAAATAACGTTAAACTAAGAACGTTTTCATTGGTATTGCAATATTTAAGCAGTATTTAGTTTCTTTGTATGTACATGTATTTCCCTCAGCTTTGCCCAAGGGAAGAGATGTTTTCTCCTGAAATCAGAATCTTGCTATTTCACGAAATCATTTACTTCAGCAATATATTACAAAACATGGTGCAAAGTAATAATAATAAGATTCAGCTCCGATGGCAATGGTATGGTTCAGAGGCATCACGAATTAAGTATCATTTAATACAAACTCGCCAATACGAGCTAAAAATTGATTTACTTAAGGATAAATAACACAAACAAATTTTTTCTTCAAAAATTTAAATATCTGCGTTTAAATAGGAGCCTCTCTGACTAAAGAAGTGATATTTGTTTAGTTGAACAACTTTATGTTTGACCAAGCTACAAAATTTGGTGAAAAGTGGTAAAATGTAATTTTACAGTTAAAATTAAGTTTTGAAAATTTAAGAAATTTATGAATTTTTGTTGCTGAAAAGTTTCTAGGAACATTTTCTAGAGTCTATTTTTACATTTTACATAATTTAAAATTTTCTAATTAGACTTTGATTGAAAGAAATACTGAAAAAATAGCAATGTAACTCTTCTGTATGGGAGATAAGAAAATTTGTTTGTGGTATGTATCTTTAAATTATATACTATCATAACATGGCGCAAATAAGATAAATAAATAAATAAAACTAAAAATGATATTCACTTTAGGTGGCATTGGTATTGTTAAGCGTCATAAAGTATCATTTAGTAGAAACTCGTAATCCGAAACGCCAATACTAGTTAAAAATTGATTTACTTTAACAATATACATGTACTAGCATAACATGGTGTAAAATAATAAAATGATATTCAGCTCAGATGGCAATTTATTGTATAGATCAGAAGCATTATAAATGATATACTTGTGTCATTTAATGCAAAATCTTGCCGATTGAAACTGAAAAAATACTAGCTCTTAATTATACTTTTACTCTCGTGTAAAGCGATGTATGACTGGAATTTCGTACATTTTTTTTTTATTAGAGCAGCACATTGTTAATCTTTATTTTCAAAATTTGCTATTCAGAAACCTCGAAGAAAATTATTACTTGTTAATATTTTGTGTGAACTATAACTTGCTTTGTTTTCATCGAATTCTAGTCAACTCGGCATCTGGTATACTCGGCACCTGGTGAACTCGGCACCAAGTTAAGTGAATTCGGCACCAGGTATATTCGGCACCTAGTAACTCGGCACCTGGTATATTCAGCATATAGTTTATTCGGCATTTGTTTTATGAGTAGGTCTTCACTTATTTATGTTTATTTATTGTTAATTTATTCAATGTTTCTGATTGTGTGAGGTGAGTTGGAGATTGCTTATGTTCGTATCTTTAGAAATAGCGATTATTAAGCACTAGATAATTTTCAATCTCTATATATAATATGTGTAACAAAACCTAAAATATCACATATACTAGTATACAAAAAAGGCTATATCAGTGAAACACTCATAAAAGTATAAAACAAATACTCGGCACGGAAGAAGAAAAATATGATATTAAGGAAATATTTTGAAATATTTATCTTCATAGCTGTTTTCCATAATTTTTTTACCAATGTTTTCTGTAGGCGTTATTTAATTAATATGAAACACTCATAAAATTGAACAAAATACTCGGCACGGAGAAAAAAAATATTATAGTTAGGAAATATTTTCAAATATTTATCTTCATAGCTGTTTTCTATAATTTTTTATTTGCGTAGCTAATGTTTTCTACAAGGGTTATTTAATTAATATGACATAAAAACGACACTTGTTCTTGGTTCTGATTAGCAAACTTTTTATCTCTCGTTAGACTTTTTTCAGGCGAATGTTGCCTGGTGGAATTGACCTGAAGCTTACATGTAAATAATATTAGTATCTTGTACTCTTTAACTTTAATGATCATGTTTGTAGCGCTGATGTGGAAAAAAGATTGCATGTCGTTGCATCTATCAGTATATAAATCTTTACTGGCCATAAATATAACAATTATTATTCAACATTAAGTCAGTCAAAACATTTGTATAAAGAAAGTGCTTGGTTCATCAAATGACATTACAGGGGTGGAGGACCGTAGTTGGAGAAGTTGGCTTGGAGTTCTTGGAGAAGTTGGCTTGCATTTATTCCCCTTTATCAGTATTGTTGCCACAGATGAAATATTCGCCCCTCCACTTGACGGGTCCTCTTTCGTTGATATCGCTGTATTTTCCCCTCCGACACCATCTTCATCTGTAACTTGATGTCCATTGCCTCTTTGTAAAGGACGGCAATGAGATGGTAAAATGGCACGGATCCCCTGGTGGCCACACTGGTATTCAATCTGTTGTGCCACATCTCCACATCGTTGTTGGTCCGGATGGAGCAAGACACTCCAGTAATGGATCTCATAGATGGTGCTACGGATCCATGTTCTGTAAACGTAGTCCATCCCTGCAGCTATGACCTCTGGAGCACGGCCATTAAGACGGTGGAAGGCATCTTCGATGTATTCCGGCGGGAAGAAGGGCAAGGCAAGTAGCTGGCGGACGAATTTGAATACTTTGTCCTTTTTGTTGTACGCTGTCTGTAAGAGTTAATGAATAAATTTTGCCGATAAACTCTGAAATGCTTGCACTAGATTTATTACATGTATCAACATTTTTAACATTTCAATATTGCATCGCATATGAAATCAAGTTCAGATTTTGATAGTTGAATGTTTATTGTTTTTGATTGATTTTAATACACTTGTACTTAAAAAAAATTGCTGAAATTTATTACTTTCCCGTTCGGTTTAGTTTATCATGAAAACTATCTTTCCCGAGATGACATTTCACTTGCCCCGGACAACGGGAAAGCGTAATTCTAGACTCCTGAGTATTAATGCATGTAATTCAATGATCATTCGTTAATAATTCAATGATGTTGTACGTTTCAGTTCGAATTAGAGAATTATTAAAATTCTTCATTGAATAAAAGGACTTTAACTCGCAGAATTCATAAAGCTTTAAGACTTTGAAAAACATTTATAATTAGGCGAAACTGTATTTTTTTTTGGGGGGGGGGGGAGCGAAAACCTTCTATGTAAATTGTAGGAGCATTCTAAATGTAAATACTGTTTACTTAAATGATGCGTAAAGAGAAACTAAAAAAGGTTTTCATTATTGTGCAAAACTTTTTTAACATACCTCTCATTGCTGGTTTTCTTTTGGTGAGCAGAACAAGAAACACATTGGGTGTGT
The DNA here is from genome assembly GCF_033153115.1 of Saccostrea echinata. Lineage (NCBI taxonomy): Eukaryota > Metazoa > Mollusca > Bivalvia > Ostreida > Ostreidae > Saccostrea > Saccostrea echinata. Next base: position 16,538,910 of record NW_026889765.1, on the reverse strand, counting down.
TCCCCGAACGTTTATTGGACTAAACCAACATCTAATTATCACACCTAATTAAGGGGCCCTCTAAGGGATACGGGTAAGACCTACAATCATTTATGAACTAGCTTTACCTGTATTTATTGAAGGAGGAATTCTACAGCAACAATAATGTTTGTATCTTTAAGGCATCTCTTCTGAAACATGGTTTCAGCATGGAAATATTGATAAAAGATATTTATTGTTTTAACATGTTTTTTTTTTTTCAGGGGAAATGTAAAAATCTTGAAGATTTTATGCATTAGCTAAAAAAAATTTTGTGTTTTACTTTCAGAAATAATTTTTTAGCAAAAATTAAAAAAAAAAGCTGATCTGATTTTTCTTGAATATTATAACAATAAATAATTTCAAAATCTTTGTTAGTTTGTATCATAAAACTCAGTCACAATATACATGTAATTTATTTTGGTAAAAATCTATCAAGAAGCGTAACATACGATTATTTGAAAAAAAAAAACATTTTGAATTTTACCCCCCCCCCATTGAAATTGGGGTTGGACAATATTTTTAAAGATAAATTGTCAAATTTTTTTTGCCCCCCCCCCACCTCTTTCAAAAACGATACAACGTGTCTGAATTTGATGTAAATAAAACAGTGCTAACTTTAGATATTGCTTCCAAACAAAGAGGTAGCTATGTTTTTTTTTTTTTTTCAAGTGCTGGAATATTCGCCAGCGCTCGACCTTACAACAACAGAGTGTAAGAGGTTGCAACATCTAAGTGAAAATTTACATATTAGACCTAGAGGAATATACTATACTACAGGGAAAGTCTTTGCTCAGAAAAATGCCCCCCCCCCCCTTTCGTTCTATGGACCTGCAAATGCGATGTGAAAAAAAATTCTTCATGTTTAATATAGATTAAACAAAGCTTAACATGTTAAAATGTGGTGTAAGTGATGCTTCAAGTGCCAAGTGTTAGGTTAAAAAAAGTTATGCTTGAAAATAATTCATAATAAAATATTTATTACATGTACATGTATATGAAAATAATATTTATTTAGTGCCATCAATTAAAGCAAGTATTTAATCAATAAATCTGTGCTTTAGTAAACAGTTTTATCAGTAAATTAAAAATTATTTTTTCTACTTTGTTAAATCAAGGTTACACAGGTAAACTCTACCTGAACCCCTTAGAGGGCCTCTTAATTGAGTGTGATAATTAAATAGTTGTTTTAGCCGGTAGATGTTCGGGGAATAAACCACACATTGAAGCCTGCGTGGAATCCTTCACTATATACCCTCCCCATTATCTGACATCTCACACTATACCTTGTGTATTGGGATAGTGACACTTTTAAACCTTGTGCTGCTGGAACCTTTTACAACCCCCCTCATTATCTGACATCTCACTTTATGCATTGTGTACGGGGGGGGGGGGGTGCATGTCGTTCTAGCCCCTTTTTGACAATTACACAATGACATTTGACATTTAAAATCAAAATTTTAATGAGAATGCTAGAACTGAATTGTATAGATATGTGTATAATTTAATCCAGTTTTATTTCATTATAATTTATTAAAACGCATTTTTCCCGATAAAAACGACTTTATTTATTTAAAAAAAATCAGCAAATGAAATATCACCAACAAATGTATTTTTTCTTTAAAAGCAAATTTATTATTCAAACAATAAAAAAGAAATATTAAACAAATTCTTTTTTTATATATGTTATTATATAAAAGCAACTTTATTTATCAACCAGTTAATCAGTATAAAAGCAAATACTACCAATAAAAGAAATGTTTCAGTTACGCATTTTTTTCTCAAAAACAAATTTTCATGAGGAAAATATTAAGAAAACACTCATAGCAATAACACAGATGCAGATTTATATATATATATTTAAAAAAAATAGGTGCTGAATTCACCGTGTTGTGGTGCCGAATTCACCATATTCTGATGCCGAGTTCACTAGGTGTCGAATTCACTAGGTGCCGAATTTACTTTTTCTTTTCTTTTGGTGCCGAATTCAACAGATGCCGCTTGTACCCGCTTTCATCATACCATTATTAATTTGAAAAAAAAAAAAAATTAAAAAAAACAAAAACAAAAACACGGACCTGGTCATTACCTGGATCTTAGAGATTTTGATGTTATAAGATTATATATATTATATTAAAATTATTATATATTTCTTTATTATTTCTTCCTTTCCCCCATCATACTCGAGGTTTCAAAGTTTTTTTGTATATAAGAAACACAAACACATTTCACAAAATATACAATTTCATACTTAATATACGGAAATTCATAGATTTCAATTGAAGACGATTCATATCAAATCTCTCAGTTTTAAAGATTAAACTGTACTCTTCCCTCATTTGAAACTTCGTAAAAATTGTTATAGCTGTAAAATTTCCAAATGAATGTCGATAGTCATATTTGTATACTCAGAGGTCTTTTACGTCTGTGGATTATCTTTATTATTCGTGCATTTATTTCTTGTTTTTCACTTGACAGTATTTATATAATGATAATTTACCTACCCTCTGTTTTCCGAACTCCATTGTAACAAAGCGAAATATAATAACAACGCAATTTGTAATAAACTAGGATTATTACATTTTGCGTCGAGATCAATGCAAAATGTAATAACACGAAAGGTAATAACAAATTGTTTCGATTGTTACATTTTGCGTTGCAGAATGTAATAAAACTAATTGTAATAAAACAAAATGTAATTATTTTTCAATGTAAAACAATGCAAATTTGATTTAAACATATAAACATGGGGAAACTCTCTTTACAAAATAGACAGACAGAACTATGACAATGATCGAGGCAAACGTTACGGCTTTAACGGACATTACTAGATCTAAATGTATCCTTTATCTAACGCTGCTTCTTACATTTTTATTGAATACTTATAAAACATTCACTTAACATTGATTGATATGTCTTTTATATATCAGTTTGTATTATACATCCAATCAATGACATTTTAAATTACCAAAGATTGGCCATTGGTCCATTAAAAGTTCTTGTTATGATTGCACGATGTGCATGTGTACATTGGTTAGCAAATTAGAAGTGTATGTGTGTGTGTCTGGAGAGGAGAGGCAGGGATGGGGTGCGGGTGTTTACTTCGTATGTTGATCATTGAATTTCTATGCACATGCAAAAACCATCCATTTTATTGCTAGAGAGAGAGAGAGAGAGAGAGAAAATGAGAGAGATATTTATATTTGCTGGTCTGCAACGTACGTGATTAGTAAAACAGTATGAAGTCATAATTGTCAATCCCCCCCCCCCCCGCTATATTTACACCTGCCATGTTACAACACGAAATATAATAACCGCGCAAAATGTAATAAACTCGGATTTCTTCATTTTGCATAATTACATTTTGCATCAAGATCAACGCAAAATGTAATAACGCAAAATGTAAAAACATGATTTTTGGATTATTACATTTTGCATTATTACATTTTGCGTGGGGATTAACGCAAAATGTTATAATGCACTTTTTGGTTGTTACATTTTTCGTTACTTTGCGTTCAAGACAACGCAAAATGTAATAAAATTAAATGAAAAAAAAAACAAAATGATTTTTTTTGCATTATGTTCAACATTAAACATCACAAAATTGATTTAAATATATAACAATGGGGAAACTCTCTTTACTAAATAGACAGACATACATTTGACTATGAGGCAAACGTTACGGCTTTTGCGGACATTTCTAAATCTAATTGCATTTTTTTCTTTTTCTCTGTTTCTAACATTTTTTTAAAATACTTTTTAAATATTCACTTAACTCTGATTGACATGTCTATTTACAAATAATTACCAAAGATTGACCATAGGTCCATTAAAAGCTCTTAATATGCATGTACGACGTGCATGTGTACATAGGCCAGCAAATTAGAAGTGTGTGTGTATGTGTATGTGTGTTTGCGTGTGTGAGTGTGTGTGTGTGTGTGTCTATGGCGAGGAGAAGCGGGGTGGGGGTTACTTTGTATGTGTATCATTGTATTTTTATGTACGACGTGCAATGGTACAAAAGTTAGCAAATTAGAAGTGCATGTGTATGTGTCTGGCGAGGAGAAGCGGGGGAGGGGGGTTGAGGGTTATTTCGTATGCGTATCATCGTATTTTTATGTACAACGTGCATGTGTACACTAGTTAGCAAATGAGAAGTGCATGAGTGTGTGTCTGGCGAGGAGAAGCGGGGATGGGGGTTAATTCTATGTGTATCATTGTATTTTTATGCGGATGCAGAAACTATCCATTTTATTATTGTAGAGAGAGAAAAAAAAATAATTCTGCTGGTCTGCAATGCACATGATTTGTAACACAGTATTGACATATTTACACCTGCCAGTAAAAAAAAAAGATTTCTTTTCTAAATTCCATGCATTGGCTATCAAAAAGCAAAAGCAAACTGATACACTGATCAACGAAATTAATCCCCCCCCCCCAAAAAAAAAACACGTGTGCACGAACGTTTCTAATTTCCTACACCTAAGATTTGAATATCAACTGATTTTGAATCAGATCTAATGTAATATTTAGCATACGTTTATTTTTCCCTTTGTTTTATTTTCTTTCCGTTTATTTTCCTCATCCACTACTCAATTGAAAATCAATCTCCTCCTGACTGACCAAAAAGTGTGTAATTACATTTTGCGTTGTTGCATTTTGCTTAAACTCGACGCAAAATGTAACAACGCAAAATGTAATAATCCAAAAAGCGTGTTATTGCATTTTGCGTTGATCTCGATGCAAAATGTAACAACGCAAAAATGTAATTATCCTCAAAAGTATGTTTTTACATTTTGTGTTAGTATATTCTGCGTTGATATCGACTCAAAATGTAATAGCATAAAATGCAATAATCCCGGTTAATTACATTTTGCTTTGTTATAACATTTCGCGTTGTAACACTGCCAGTACAAATTAATAGATTTTTTTTTTTCTAAATTCAATGCATGTGTCTATAAAAAAGCAAAACAACACCGATCAACGAAATTACCCCCAACTGATCCCCCGAAGAATTGATTATTAAACTGATCTTAAATAGCTTATGAAATCAATTATATTATTAAATCCGACCTAATGTAATAATAAACATATTTTTTTCCTTTTATTTTATTTTCTTTCCGTTTATTTTTTCATCCACTACTCAATTGAAAATTATTCCCAAGCTGACTGACCAAAAAGTGTTTTATTACATTTTGCCTTCTTGTCTTTTGCTAAATGTATCAACGCAAAATGTAACAATTCAAAAATCGTGTAATTACATTTTGCGTTATTACATTTTGCGGTAATCTCGACGCAAAATGTAATAACACAAAATATAATAATTCTAAATATCTGTTGTAGCATTTTGCGTTTGTCCATTCTGCGTTGATCCTGACGCAATATGTAATAACACAAAATGCAATAATCCCATTTCAATACATTTTGCGTTGTTATTACATTTCGCGTTGTAAAAGTCCTATAGAAGCCTTTATAAGATTCCGGTTAATTTAGATTTTAGAAGAGCATATAAAATTTGAATAAGAAAAACAACACAAGACGAGCGAGTTGTAAAGCAAAACGTAAGTCTTAAGGAGATGAAATAGAGAGACATCATCATGTAGTACGCTTATCAAAAAGATGTCGGACGTCTTCAGTAACATTTGTCATTGAAATCTAAGCTCACATATTCAAAATAGAGCGATTTATGACTGTATCTGGTATGACCGGAAGTGACGTCATTTGACGAAAAATGAAGTTGGAAGTCCTCAGTGATGTTAATCAATCAATTCCCTGCCGATAAAATCTGCAAAAATAAGTCATTTCGTACTACTTCCGTTTTGGTCGGAAAGTGAGTCACTTGATGACTTTTCATGTTCACCATAGCTGCTACTTGTTAATCTAACCAACTTTGCTTCTATCATGTAATCTCAATGATTTTTTTAGATATTTAAACAAAGCCTCTTATTCAGTTTAAGTTTTATTCTACATGTCTTAATAAAATAGTTACAATAATGAAGTGTAATAGAAAACGCGTTCTTAAAAAATGAATTTCTTGATATGCCTTTTTCGGGTTATTGCAAGCTTCTACGTTTGGTACTTCCGGTGGAAATAAATTGAAAAAAATCTCTTCTACATGTATATACATGTATGTTGCTCTATCATTGCTGGAAATTTCATATTGCTGTGTTAAGGTTAAAATAACGCTCGGACAAACAGACCCTCTGAAACGAAAGTGACGTCATCAAATCAATTTTTTTTTCGGGGGGGGGGGGGGGGGTGAATGCTCTATCAGACCTGAAAGTGTCATGAAAATCGAGCAAGCCGTTTGCGAGAAATCGTTTGCACAAAAATGCTGAGAAAAGGAAAAAGAATGAAAGTAGTGGAGAATGAATCTAAGAATATCAAGAAGGTCTTCTGCTGAAGACCTCAGGTTGTCAACTACAGTTGTGACACTCTAAAAACCATTTCTAAGCTTACATCTACATAGTTCTGATAAATAATACATGTAACGACGGTAAATTTTGAGAGAGCAGTTAGTTCTAAAACTCTGAAACTTATTTTTTAAATCACCATGGCATTAAAAAGATATGAGAATAAACCATACTCCAATTTTTCATCACTGTTATCCTTTTCAGTTTTTTAAGTCCCCTAGAAAACAACTCTGTTAAAATCCTTTTGTTTGTATATTTCTTTAACATTTAAAGATTATTCATTCAAAACATTTTCATTCATGCATGTACATGTGTGATTCGTATACAATCACTCCTTTTGGTGTACAGGCAATCTGGGTAACTCAGATCTATATTCAAGTGCGTCATTTTATTAAAATTGATAAAGACTTCAATGATTGTTGTCTGTAAACCCAGTGAACAAGCTTGGTAGATTTGAAGTAAAATCGATCAAACAGATATGCATGTATATGCAAGATACATTGTCAAATAAGAACAACTGTCACATGAATTATTTTATTCATTCGCATGATAGTCTCTCCTTTCATTTAATAAGTATTTGTTTCCTTATCTGAAATTAAAATGAAAAACTAAGTAATAAGTGGTACAAATTCCTATTTGTGAAATATAGATATCGGCTCATAAAAAATTCAGTAATCACATTGACAGACTAGAATCTTTGCATACATGTGTATCATTGTTATCAAGGATTACTATTCTCTTGCAGCTGGCTTCCTGTTTCTTCAGAATGTTTGAAATCAATAATATACGAGGCGTTTTTGAAGCGAAATTCGAGCTTGAACTTTTCCTTCATTTCTTTATTCCAGAAACACCAAAGACGTTTCAAATGGTACCTAGTTTCAGAGAAGCTCCAAACATAAAATATTGGATTGCAGGCACTGTTCAAAATAATAAGGCAGCTCACGATGTCATAGATGCTTCTTCCAGGTTCTTGTCTCAAGTCAATTAATGGAAAAGTCAAAATTACTATGCCAGGTAGATAACTTACTAAGAACACACAAACAATCGACATTATTTTTCGAATCGTTCTTAATTGACTCGCTTCAAATGCAGCTCTTCTTTTTCTCCCCTTTTTTGAAGAATTCTTTGTGGACACCTTACATAAGCGAATGTACATACTATATATTAGATAAACACAAATTACAACATTTAAAACTACAATAATAAAAAGTATTTTCCTAAAGACTAAGTTTACAGCATTTCTTGGAACAAATCTGAGAAATTTATAATTCAATTCCCATTCATTATTGTAGCTAAAAAACATTCCGTATGTTAATAAAGATCCTGCTATCCAAATTACTACACATATTAGAATTATGATTTTCTTAGTTATGAAAGAGTAATATCGCATTGCAAACACAAAAGAAAAATATCGATCTAGATTTAACATTGATATGATGAGTAGTGATACATTTATAAACCAAGAAGTAAGGTACTGCTTGACATCACAATTTAGTCCTTCAAAGATTACTAAGTTTGACAAAGCAAGGATAACTCCAGTCAGGAAATCGGATAGAGCAAGGTTGATTGCAAAAATTCGGATTTGAAAACATAATCGTGTGCACTTGTTTAGTATGATAATTGATAGAAAGTTCTCCAACAGCATGATTCCTCCTGCAGTATATAACAGACTATCTGGCAACGATGGAGACTTTGAAGAGCCATTTGAATTCGAATGGTTTCCAGAGAAATCCAAGGAAGTGTTCATTAAAAGTATACTAGACTGCATAACTGTAACCCAAACTTTAAAATGTGAAAGGATCACCTCTGAAAACGCTTTCTATTTCTTTCAAACTCTGATGAAGTCTACTGAAAAGCGTAGCTATATAAGGTGATCTACCCATATAAATTTGATCATTACTAAGGGGTCACGGTGGGTGTGTCCTGTCGACAGAGGATGCTTACTCCTCCTTCACATCTGATCCAACTTCTGGTATTCTTAGGGATCTGTGTTTTTGCACGTTGTGTATTGCTTTCAGGATTCCTGAGATTGATCACTGTTCATTAGCTTTACCTCTTTCAACCTGGAAACCATAGAACATTCGTTGCTCTCTGAGTGCCAGTAACATAAACTGCTATTGAATTCCATGTATATATTTTGAAACTAGTTGAATGTATTTTAACGTTGAATTTTCTATTAATAAAATAAATGGTAAGTTATTTATTAGCTTTTGTATTTTCAATTTTAAGTAGTATTTATTTTTTTAAAAAGTAATTAAATATCTTTACACCGACGGTATTAGTTTTTCTTTGGCATGAATGATCATAAGTGGGTGTCCTCATGAAACACTTATTACGATCAAATCCCAGTATGTAATATACACTCTTCAGCAAAAAACATTTTGTTGACTTTAGCATGATACATTCATTCTTCAGTTCTTCTATTTTGGTCTTTGCCAAAATCTCTTTCTTCACAAACAACTTGTTTTCTTGTAATGTTTTTCAATATTTAAAATCTAGTTTTTTGGGTACATTTTGATTTTTTGTGGGTTTTTAGAATTGAAAATTTAGTGGTTGATCCCAGTAAACCACCACAATCACATGCACACACATACGTACAAGTGTCCTGAATATGGATTAAACGGGTATATTTTACATAAGTTTGCATTATAGCATATGTTATTGGATGATTATATAAAAGCTCTAATTTACTTTAAAACATTGCTTTGAAAAAGCAAATCCAAAGTCAGCAAGAATTCAACATTACGAAAATTTCAACCACTTTAGAAGGGATCCATCATTAGTCCTGTTTTTTTTCTTTTCATTTCTTGCTGTCAATATGTGCTATGTATTAATGTAATGCAATTTGGTTATCAAGTTATACGTCACACCTCCTATCTCTTGACATTTACAGTGAAAATTTCAACAGTATTTGTAGCATTATCCATATACATGAATTTGTTTCAAGTTGTAACGGTTGTATCCTTTCTGGCTAAAACTTGTTTTTAGGTGAAAAAGATTGTCTTTTTTCCACAGAATTCCCTAAAATCAGTGAGGTTACGCTAAAATGCATATTTATTTCAAAGAAAACGGAATAGGCCAAATTTCGCAAACAAACCAAACTCGATAATAAATACCCACTACCGTAATTAAAACTTACACACATACACATAAAACTTTCTCATGCCATAACAAATTAGAAAGAACACGGAAATAAGAAGTTTTTTTTCTCAAAAAATAACCGATGTTTGGAAAAATGAATCATAAGACACTGCATCCTTGCAAGACATTGGATCCCTTTAACTGATATTATTAATTCTTGTAAATTATTTTTCGTTCTTCCAGTTTTTGGACAATAATTAAATTCTCTGTTGTATATTTTTATAAAAGACATACATAGAAATAATCTGTTATTTAAAAGGTCTTATCCTCTTTCTCTGATAAAAAGACTAGCCATCCCATCATAAACTAACTTCCAATATCAAGATTGCCGTTACGAAAATATTCATGTTTATGATCACCTTATGATTTTTCCTTTAAGACACGTGTCGTCCCTTTGTTAATTATTTAGATATAATAGCTTGAACAGGAAATTGGCTGTAGACCACCTGTTACAGATATATTTACGTCTTGTCAATTGTCATCTATTGCATTTTATGCAAGCAACATTTCTTAATTAAAATATATTGCAAAGGAAACACCAGATGTCTTCGTTGCATAATTGAATTAAAATTTTTCTTTTTTCTTTATCTAGCCGTGAAAGGTATTAAAAAAATATTTCTTTCAAATCAAACATGGTTCTATCAAAATTGTAAAATTTTAAATTAAATTATAATATGATTGTTCTATCTTCTACTTTAAGAAATCAATGTCACTGTTACTAGTAAGTAATTAAATATTGAAATATGTTGAAGAACACATATAGACTCTATGGTGGATATTTGACGAGTAATTTTTTTTAAATCAAATAATTAGAGTCCTTTTTTTCCAGATGTGCATATGAGTTATACCCTTGTATATGATTGAGATGTCCATATCAGATCAGATCTCACAGTGGTATAATTCAACCAGTTTTTGATCCAGTCACTTTTTTCAAATATAAGGTTTTAAGTAGATTGAAAAAGAAGGTCAAGAAAGTGCGTTTTTTTTAAAACTCTATCTAAAACATCTAAAAAGTATTATTTAATCAAAATATTTGAGTAAAAAAATAATTTCTTGTCCTATTTTTATTCTTTGTTATAATAATATGTCCTATAACTTCATCACGAAGATGAGATGATTATGGGGATACGTACATATTTTGACGGCAACTAAGACTGTTTAAGAAGTAATTTGAAAAATACTTTTTTGTAAGAAAAAACAAAACCAAGCTTTGTTATATATATTGCAGAAACCATTTTTATAAATTTGTGCCAAAATTGTGTTGTGCATGTTTTAATTAAAGATCTGTACCTGGGATTGGGTCAGTTCTTTCAAAAGTAATTGATTAAGTTACACCTACTTTAGATTTTAAATGTAGTCGATTTCATTCTGATAATGTAACGGCAGCAGCTAGGAAATTGAAGGAAATGGACAGAGAGTTCCGCAAGAACACATAGGCTATGTGATAAATATTTGACGAATGTGTGATGGACCACGTGATATACTTAGTGTATAAATAGAGACTCAGTTGCGTAACTTGCGGTATTGTAGAAGAGGAGTTGCGATCGGCGAGATGTTAGTTGGTAAGTCTGTTCATAAGTCAATATTGCTTAGCGATTTGCAGAACAGCATTTATCACTGCAATGTTGTCTATCTGAGCATTGCATGAGAAGGCTGTTTCACGAAGCAAGAAGTACCCAGTCGCTTTAGATGAAAGCGACTTGCCGGTACTTGGGCGCTCTGTGAGGCTGCTTCAAAGTGCTCGTGATAGAAGACCTTTTAATTGCAGAGGCTATTAATATGATTAAATTTGTCAACTTGTGTGCTAGGGAATGCACAAAATATATGTATACATTGAAATTGTAAATAGTTAACGTTTTTTGAGCAATCAAATACCCCAGCAAGTAATGTGAGAGGGTCCTAGACCCAAGGAAAATTTGTATTACGTGCTAAAGCAAACACGTTACAATAACATCCATAATGTAATAGAATCGGTTATATAAGATAACTTTTCCGTCATGTAATGATGATAACTTATTACTATTTTTTCAAGAAGTTTTTTTTCTATTTACAACTATTTACAGCTTGCGTACTTGCTTAATCTTCAGGAAAGGGAATGATTTCTTTATAGGATACTTAATTCCGTAAAAGAATTTTATTTTCAATATTCATTTTTGCGCATTTAACATTAACACCAACTTGAAAAAAAAATGTAGTCCATTACTTGCATGATTTTTTTATTTGCTGGAGCCCATGGTAGAAAACAATTGTAAATTTCTGATGGATTCTTTTCAAAATATCTGTAACAGATTAGGTAGGTGTTTCTCTTTCAGAGGAAAAAACTGAAGGTCCAACAACATTCATAGTGTTCTTAGGTTTAGGTATAGACTCATTAATCAGTCAATTTTCATTCCAAAGGATAAGGTAGAAGCTTTACAAAGAGAACTACTTAAAATTCAAGGGGAATCTAATACATGTATTACATTAAGGTAGCTTCAGTCTTTAGCTGGCTCATTACCTTTTGTTACAAAGGCCTTACCAGCTGGTAGAACATTTACATGCCGCGTATATAGATTAATGTCCGGTGTCTCTAAGCCACATTACTTTGTACGGCTTTCCAAAGAAACACATAGTGACCATCAAATGTAGTTAACATTTCTTGATGAATTGAAAGGAACTACAAAAAATTGAAATGGGAATCTGACAAAAATGTGCAATTTTATTCGGATAGCTCAGGTTCAATGGGTTATGGTGTGGATTTTGGTACTTCTTGGTCTTATATTTGCTGACCACAGGAGTGGAATGTTGATGTAAGAAAAGAAATATATATATATATATATATAACTTTTTAGAGTTTGTTCCTATAGTTTTAGGATTTTACTTGTGGTCAGACAAATTACAAAATAAGAAATTAATAGTGCATGTTGACAATATAGCTTTGGTTGAAATCTTAAATCGGAAAACCTGTAAGAATAAACGGGTAATGATTTTGATGAGAGAATCAGTATTGCTTTCTTTTAAGTTCAATATTCAGTTTAAAGCATTCCATATAAAAAGTTGTATAAATGAGATAGCAGATTCAATTTCTCGATTGCAGTTGGACAGATTCAGGTTGTTGGCACCATGGGTAGATTGCCATCCTTATCAAGTACCTTTTCGATTTTGGAACCTTTTGAAGGGCATGTCAATCAATTAATTGAAGCTAGCCTCTCGAACAACGCAAAAATTGTATATGACAAAGCCATTGTTGTATTTAATGACTTCAGATTACAGTTTAATTTGCCTCTATCTTGGCCACCTTCAAAAGATCAAGTAATCAATTTTGTAGCTTTTTAAACAACAAAAAAATCTTTCACATTCTACAGCTAATGTATATTTGTCAGCCTTGAGTCACAGTTTGCAAGTACATGGCTTGGACAATCCAGTAAAATTTTTCGTTGTACAGAAAATGTTAACAGGTTTAAGAAGATCGAAGCCTACAAAGGACATCAGGGTCCCGTTTCTCAAAAAGACCTACGACCAGGCGTAAGTTTAGTCCGGACTAAATCAGTGACTAAACCCGGACATCGGATTAAATTGCGTTTCACAAAAAGGCGGAGACTTAGTCTAGACTAAACGTTAGCTTAAGTCTACGTCCGCTCATGAGTAAGTTTTTAGTCTGTAAACAACTTGAAAAGTGGCAAGTGTTTTGATCATAAAGAATTAAAAGAAAAAATTTTTTATACGTAAACGTTAAATCCTATACATATAAAAGAATAATTTGCAAACATTTGTGAAAAATAAAACTGATTAGGTAAATGGAAAGGTATTCACAAAATCCATCGATGATGTGGACGTATTTACGTAAAAGTGGGATGGTTGAACAAGAGTTACTTAATATATACTTTCAAATTGTGAAACTGGGTAATAAATTAAGAAATATATGTATCAGAGACAAGCAACAAGCTGGAACGTTTAGTATCAGGGGAGGGGGCCGTACCCCCCCCCCCCCCCGGTTTTTCCAACAATAGTCTTTCCTGTTAAATTCAGTTCTATAATTTAGACTGGTCCCCAACTTAAGTACTTTTTTTTCGTACTGTCAAAGTTTCTAGATTAATTCAGGCACTATTGTTTGTTTAATTAATTACACCCCCCCCCACCCCCATACAAAAAAATATACTTTGAAAATCGATGCCGAGTCTTTGAAAATTTATTACTTGAAAGCAATAATGTTTGACCAAAACTCCTAGCTCAAACAATATGCATTTGTATATTTTTCTAAACTGAGAAATATTCAGTGATTATGCCATCTACACATGTACTAAGTTTATTCAGCATTTATATTAATGACCTCATTTAATCAAATATAACGAACGGAAAAAAATTGATTTGTAAAATGTCCAACATTACCGTATTCAAAATATCTTGTCCAAATATTCTTTTTGTATTTCAAAGGAGTACGTGTCATTGCATCAGGATGTGCAAATTATATCATTTTAATACTTATTTATTTTGCATTTATTTCCAATGTATTTCATTCCTCAGAACATTTTTTGTTTGAAAAATGATTCTTTTTGATCGATCTCTGAACAGAAGCATCTAAAATTATATCTGAAAAAAGTAGGAGTAGGCATCACCCATAAATGCATATAAAAACTTGTATAGAGTAGACCCGTAACATCGATTCTAAAAGGGGGCGTAAAAAAAATCCCACCCTTCCCCATGCAAAACTCCAAACTCGAAAATTCTTTTGAGGGCGGGGACTGGTGAGTGAAAGTGGGTGACTTCAGATTACAGTTTAATTTGCCTCTAAAAATAGAAAAATATCTTTATCCATATATAAATATGTTATTTCATAATTGTTAATTTCCTCTCCCTTTACTACCCAGGCACGTAGCATCGAAAGGGGGGGGGGGGGGGGTTTCCCCCACTTTTTACCAAACATAACTTTTCATTATAGAAAATGTTCATTGAGAGACCGGTTGTCCTCCCCCACTTTCTGGTGCAGCTTAGAAAAATAAGGCAGTAGTAGTGTATGAATAAAAATATGAAAAAAATAAAAAGGAGTGTATGAATAAAATTTGGTACTGAAAGAAGTTGAACACCCCCTTCCCTCCAAGAAATAGGATTTTACAATTTTGAATGTTTCCTTTTTTTCTTTTTCTTTTTTCATTATTTTTTGCTTGTGGAGTTTTTTCAGGTACGTTGATTTTTTTTTTCTCTGGCTGGCTCCCCACTTTCAGAAAGGATGTTACGTCCCTGCTACTACCTTAAGTGTACTTGCTTAGATGTAAAGCAACATGTGAAATGACAAAATGATTAATATTCAAAAGAAAATACATATAATTCTCCTTCTATTTGATACGAACATCGTTTGCGTTAACATGCATGTATATCTATGTTTCGTAATCGCGTTCAAGTATACACGTAGGTTAGAACTATGTAAATCTGTATCTATATACATTTTGTATTTTGTATATACATGAACATGTATAACAGAATACAAAAAAATTATTAAATTTAATGCTTTGTTTCACAAAATGCAAATAGGATTAATGTAATATGTCTGTTTGAGAGATAGTCTAGAGAGATCATGCCTGTTCACACTTTTGTGTTTACGATTTCGTGTAATATTAGGAAATTAATCCCTCACAAATAATCGGTGTCTCTAAATTAAATAAAATACGATCTGCACATGCTTAGTACTTAGCGGAGAGGTCTAGTCTTTTGAACATTAGGCCTAGACTTACGCAGCTTTCTCAAATGCGATTTCGGCCCGTCTAAATTTTGGCTTATCTGACTTAGTCGGACTAACTCACGCCCAAATCTACGACTTTTTGAGAAACAAGCTCCAGAAGTCCTGCAACATATCAGCTTTTACTAAAATGTTTGGATATTTTACCTATGGTTACACATTCAAAATATGAGCGCTTGTTATTTAGGTCTACATTTGCAACTGCATTTTTTTGGTTTTCTAAGAATAAGCGAAATAGCAGTATCATCAATTTAGAATCGAAGAAATATACTTCACCTTTCACACTTACAGTTAAGTAATGAAAATTTCTAACTGAAGTTGCGTTTCTCTAACACAGATCAGAGTGGAAAAGGTTTAGTCATTACTATCAGCAAATCAGTAGAGGCAACAGTGTGTTTTAATTTGTTAGAAACTTTCTTGCAATTCAGATCTCAGGAGAATGACCCTTTATTTTGTCATATCAGTTGTACACCAGTATCAGTATACCAATTTTCAAGTGTATTGCACAAAGCACTGAGATTTTTATATGTATTGAAACAAAACTTTTCAAAACACACTCCTTTAGAATAGGAGCTACTACTCACATGTATTTGTCGGGTATATCTGAACAAGAAATTCAAAGAAAGGGAAGATTGGTGTCAGATGCATCGAAGCATTATCTCAGACCTGAGTTGATTATATTTTAGACATAATAATGATGATTCCATGGTTACATCGTTGTTGTATTGTGTATTGTTTTTAACCTGATATCAAAATTTTGATTGGAGCTGGATTAATTCAAATGCTGTTTTCAAGTTTTATAATTATGTAAATCGTCATCATTGCTTCTTGTATTGTTCATAAATCTTGTAGATTCTATCTGGATTGTGGGATCATCCCTTATTAAAAGAGCAGAATAATTTGCATTGAGTTCTCTAGAATGTGGTACAGATCGTTCTTTACCAGGGGTAAAAGTGTAATGGAAGGGAATACCGGGGTTGAGTTTTGCCAATTTCTATGAAGTCATTTCTGACCTGTCCTCTACAAAGCCACATCCAAGGCATCTTCGCTAGCCAAGGGTTTCTGATACGCTACTCTATTCATAAACCCTTGGCATACGGTGCTGACAAAAGACGGGATTGTTTTCGTCAAGTGATCACGATTCTTACCACGCTTTTTATTTCTGTCGATGACGCAATCTGTGCGTACCTATTAAAAAAAATAATGTTTTTAAAGAATAATTAACAAGAAGGTATTGAGTTATGTTAATTTGTTATTTAAACATGTTAAAATGCAAATCTACATCTCTTAATCACATATTTTGCACGTAGCTTAAGATATTGGATGACACCATAAAGCTATTCATAGAATGGCATTTTATCTTACAGATCGTTGTTTACTTGCGTTTTTCATTCCCGATATTAAAGAGTCAAGATATATCCCGAACTCAAATATCGTCATTTACAAAAAACAATTGCTGATTGGTCGAACGATGTTGATCAACTCCAATCACAACTTGAGAAAAAAATCCCAACTTTTTTTAACACCGTATGCCAAGGGCTTATGAGAAGAGTAGCGTATCAGAAACCCTTGGCTAGCGAAGATGCATCCAAGGTTTCTGGTTATCCATGTAGGTGGTAATGACATTGCCAAACATAATTACCCATTACGAAGAGAACAAACATTTATGAAAACTGTTTCAAACTAGGGTAAGTTCACAACAGGGATTTTACATAGGAATATCTAATGTTAAACATCTGCTGATGAAGAACAGCAAGACCATATTCACTCTGGTGAGCGTTGTGGCCTATGAGATTCTTGTTTCAAATTTATTAAAAAATATACTATGTTCAATCGTGAACTACACTGATCCATAACCAGGACTTAAGTCCACTTTAACCATTAACGTCATTAATTCATTTGAGTTTTCTAAAAAAATTAGCCGAGTTTGGTTTTATGAATTTGATTATATTTTAAACAATGTATACGTTTATATTTTTCATACCTAGTTTTCCGAGAGTCATCCAGACCATGTGTTTGCGCCAAAGTTAATACCACTATCCTAGTTTTAAAAAAAATATATTAATTTTTATGATTTAAGCAGTCTAAAGTTGTTTCTGTATCGAGTAAATATCGCCTGGCATGATAAAAATTAACTATCAAATTTAATATAATATCAAAAATAAACTGAAAACATTTAGATTGTGTATGGTAGACAATTTACATTCAAAACGTTATACTTGTTGATGAAAAAAGAAGAAAGAAACGGATTGTACAATGGCAATTTGTAAAGAAAACTAATTGTGAACTCGCACTATCTGTAACTTATATTCATATATTATATAGTGGGAAGAAGAAAAACACAAGAAAAATACTTTTTTTTCAACATTTACTGATTAGAG
Source organism: Saccostrea echinata (assembly GCF_033153115.1). Lineage (NCBI taxonomy): Eukaryota > Metazoa > Mollusca > Bivalvia > Ostreida > Ostreidae > Saccostrea > Saccostrea echinata. The sequence goes on along the minus strand of NW_026889765.1, from coordinate 16,521,244 downwards.
GAGGACTTTCTTATAGCGACACCAATCCATCCAAACCTTTGGAGCTCTTTTACTTTTTAAATTGTTGTAAATTAATTTCTGTTACAATAATTTAGGATATCAGTAAAAGACATCCAAAGGTTTGGATGCATGGATTGCTGTCGCTATAAATTTAAATACAATAACCGTATTATTTACATCTTGTCCTGAAGCTTAAATGTTTTTTTTTTCTATATACAGCATAAAGCCCCCTTTAATCGATGAAGTATTAATAAAATTCATATTTAAGGAAAAGAAATGAATACGAAATCGGCCAGTGTATTCAACAAACAAGACATAAGTTATAAAATCGCCTCTTCCGTAAAAAAAAAAAAAAAAAAAAAAAAAAAAAAAAAAAAAAATTATCCTAACAAAAATGCTACAGTAAATTATAATCCACTACTTAGATTTCCCTTTATTCTAGGATTTTGTTAAAGATTATATTCTTTAACTTTGTCTTTACAGCTAAAATGTTGCAAATATTCATGGAAGACTTGCATGCAAAGAAATAATCTTTGTTTTTTAAGAGTGTTGCACCCTTTTCTTTAATTAAAAAAAAAAAAAACGGTCATTGAATTTTGCAAAAATAATTTTCAACATCATGTCCACAATGAAAGACAATATTTATGATATTTTCTTTTAAGAAAATTGTCGTCATCGTCCCTTAGTTAATTATCTAGATACAATACTTTGAAAATGAAATCTGCTTTGCACCACCTGATACGAATATATTTTTGCATTTCATGCAAACAACACTCTTTTAATTAAAAAACATGTATATATATTTAAGGGAAGCCACAGATGTTTTCTGCATTGCCTATAAAGAATGAAAGATGTATGTTTTCAATCTTTTCGTGAAAGGAAAAAAAAAATTCTTTCAAATCAAACATTTAGTTCATTCAATATTTTTAAAAATATTAATTAAAACCCATCCTTTAAAATCTTATTGTTGCTACAACAAAAATGACCCAAGTATTTTCTCTCATGAATCAGTCCTGAACAAAGCCTCTTTATTATGATTCATGCATTCACAAACATCTTTTTTAAATACTGCAACATGAGCAGAATACTAGAAGGTTTTATAATACAGTAAGGATTTTCATATACTCTTTCGGCTTATCACCATAAAACCTTGTTTTTGAGTTATTGCCAGTTACAGCAATGAAGACTAATTAAGAAGACATAAAAAATACAAATTTTATTTAAAATAACTCAAAAACAATGTATTATATCTTGGTGATAAGCCAAGAGAGCTTGGAAAGAGGGTGCCATTTTCAAATACTCTCTTGGCTTATCACCATGAAGTACCATTGTACCACTGTCCTAGTCTTTGGAGTTTTAATATCTTAAATTAAAGATGTCTGATGTTCTTTACTGTGTCAAGTAAAAATCACAATCCATAATAAAAAATGCACAATCAAACTTTGATATTACTACGAAATACGAGCAATTAGGTTTCCCTCGTTAGACATAAACTATCATACAATCATACTTGTTAAATCTAACACTTTAATTTTAATTGACTTAGTTTAATTTCAATTTATTGAATTATTTAAGCAGTTTATCACCCTCATGCTAATGAGGAATTTTTAATTCCAAACTACTCTTATATAGTAGATCGGTTCCCCTGGCGGTTATTTCCTTGGTGAAACAAAACCCTGAAGAGATTTGCCATCAGTTGTTAGATAAGTATCTTGAAGTAAAATTACAAGAAATTCTATTGTTTGAAATAATTACATACATATCTTAGTTTTTCTCTGCGATAAGAAAATCCCCTGCGATAGGATGGGGTCATACAGGGTGTCCCAAAATATATGATACCATTTGAAATGCCTGCCACAAACACATCCCTAGGCCAATTTCTTTTATATATTATTCTAAAAATATTTGAATAAATACATTTTTTTTGCAACAAAATATTCCAAAAAAATTCTCACACTTACGAAATTGCAACGTAACAAATTTACATCAAACTTTTTCAAAAAACTGCAATTTCAATCAAAATGGATTATCAAAAGAGCTAGCTACCCTCATTTTGATACTGTAATTATTAATCCTAAGTCTTAGGTTACTGCTGCTAAACCCAAACCAGAATCCTTAACATATATAAAACGTTTACCCCTGATGAAAATCAAGAAGTTACTACCGAGACAGACACTGTTGTCTCAAGTTAAGGCATTTTGTGCAATGTCCAGACATTATCATTACACAGATCGAACGTCATTTAGAGGGCATCATTTAAAAAACCATACCATTTTTCAAAAAAGAGAACTCATTTTGTTGTTTTCTTTTTAATGACTGTCAAATTATGTGAATAAAATTGGACAGTATATGCAATGTTTATAATGCATTTGTTATAATTCAGTATTCATTACATTAGGTTTTACAGGATCTTGAAATGGTATCATATATTCTTGGACACTCTGTACATATAATTATGAAATTCATTCTTGTTTATTTGAAAAAGGAGGGAATTGGAAATGTTGAATCAGCCATTAGAAAACAAATCTTCTGCATATGAAAGTAACAGGCACATACGAAAAACTTACATACGATATAAGTTATGGGGAAAATGGGAAAAAAAATAGAAAAAAAAAATGTTTTTTCGTTTGAAAATTTACTAAAGTGAGTAAGGATGACTTTATGATAATGACACCAACCCTTCAAAAATTTTAAATACCACTTATAATTACTGATTGCTGGTTAAGTTTATGGATTACCAAGTCTATCAATATAGCAATGAAGCTAAGAAACGGTCGTCACTGTTGAATCAGAACCCATAAATATATATAAATGGATAACGGACCAAAAAGCCTCTCAACTGACTTCACATCAAAGCCAAACACCATGTATATGCAAAAAAAAATTTTGCTTCACAGGCATTGATACTATCGCTCTGTTATGGAGCAAATTTTTTGTGAAAGCTATCTGCGATTGAAGATGATGAGTAGATTGCTGTCAGCCTGTTTTTTTTTATGTGACCCCATGATGAAAGCGTATTAGTGACACTATGACACGTTTTTGATTTTCATTTTCCACACCTTAATTTGTAAATTTTACACTTAAATCTGTAAAAATAACACTTTCATCTGTAAACTTTACACATTCATTTGTGAATTTTACACTTTTATCTGTAAAATTTACACTTTGGTTTTTTTAAATTTGCACTTTAATCTGTAAATTTACACTTTTAACTGTAACATTTACATATTTTAAAATTTGTAATAATTGTGAGGTTCATCTGCCTTTCTATGAAGTCAATGTATCTAAGAATTGACTGAATGAAAGAGCTTCATTTCTTATAAAATTTTCAACAAAGTTTTTTTTTTTTTTTTGTTAAATTATTTTTCAAAGGAAGATTTCAAAATATCGAACGCTCGTTCCGTTAATGGAAGGTCTAGTGTTCGAATCACCGCCGCAATTGACCTAAAGTCGATAATAAATACAAAGAAACTGTTCCTTCAACAAGCGCTCGGCACTTTGAAGCGAAAGTTGCTAGTCCTTCGGCCCCGTGTCACGGGAGGCGTTGGCATGATAAAGAACCCTCACTGCAAATTTGTCCCGAGTGTCGACTAAAGGTCTAAATTTGAAGCCTTTCACCGGTATATGGTTACTTCTCTTTATGAGTGGTAATTTCTTGAACGGGACATAAATCAACATAAAATCAATCAATCAAAATGTAAAGAAAAAAATTATTATGAGAAAATACCGGCCAATTGAGTATTCACTGATTACCCACACTAACTGGAAAAGAATATTGATCGGTTTGAATGACATATTATTGCGAATCACATTCATTTTTACACCTAACAAAATTTTACTAATTTGTTATTAGGAAGTAAAGGTCTATCCGAGTTTTTTGTATTTATATTTAGAAAGACCCGGTTTATCTGCACTATGTACTTTGCCATGTGATAACAAACACACCAATGATAAAACACATTACAATGTATGAAAATATTACTACATTCTTCGACTTTCTGAAATACATAATCAAATTAAAGGAAATCCACTCCTTGGATATATATATATATATATATATATATATATATATATATATATATATATATATATATATATATATATATATATATATATATATATATATATATATATATATATATATATATATATATATATATATATATATATTATGCACATCCAAATTAATCTTTTTTTCCCGTTTAATCACTGCAACTGAAAGAATGGTGCAATGTATTCAATTTAAGCTTAATTCAAAATCTTCATTTTCAATTAATAATACCTAACTTTAATTTTGGTTGTAACGCGTCATTTGATTGGATAAAAAAAAAACTAGCATATATCGTATAACTTGGGTTACCTACATCACAATGACTTAGGAAAACGTATCAATCCGCTTGACGTTAAATTTAAAATACGTACCATGGGAAACCATTTTTGAAGGAGAAATTGTCTTATTTTTTACACTCTTTTAAACAGTATGAGTTTTGATGAATGGGAATTCTGCTTTTTGCATATGTATATATCGGGTCTCTGCTGAGTTCAGCCATAACAACGTCACTAACATCAGCTGTTTGTTACAAGTTTAAAATTAAGGAAATATGTACGGATACCCCATCAAAAACAATATAGTAAACTATATAGCTTACTATAGTTACTATAGTGATAACTATGACACTTTGATTTACTATAGTGATAACTTTGAAAACTTTGAAATACTAAAGTGATCAAACTTTGAAAACTTTGATTAACTATGAATTTTGACCGAGCTAGCTAAATAGGTTATCGGTCTTGTAAACTCAATTCCTTTTGAAAGTCAAAGGGTCCCTCCCAGACCCCTCCTCTGTAAAAAGATGAAGGTCTAAATATGGGATCCAGAATGTTAGCCAGCCCCTGACACAAGGTTTACCCATAAATGGTATTTTATCCATTGTGATCATTTTGGTCAGGCTAGCTACATTGTCGCGGGGTCCTCTCTCTTAAATTTTAAGTTAAGTCTTTTGATTTGCATCTTTAACATGTATTATAATGAATCATTCAAGTTTTTTGAGGAAAAAAATTATTAGGACACTTACGGTAATTTGAATAGGGAACCGATCACAGCATGGGGTTCTCCATTCGAATAGGGAATAACCTTCCAACTTCTGATCGCCCACTTTTTCACGGTATCCCAAAACATTAACTATCATTTTTAGAAAATACATTGAAAACAAAAGCATAAGTGTCCCAGATGCACAGAAAATATCGTAATTTGTCCTTTATGTTTCAGGTTTATTCTCACAAAAGCTAAGGTTAATTTTTAAATTGTATCCGTTGAGTGTTTCTAAGCAGCTTCTCTGTTTGTGTTTACAATGTTAAATCATTACATCACCTCAAAATCCTTTATCCACTCATACTAAGAAGAAGACAACCGATATTTTCTATACAAATATTTAAAAATATTTAAAAAAAAAAAGGATAAAATAACTAACTGGGCAATTTCGAAGAAAGAAAATCAGAGGGAAAAAACCGAAGAATCAGCTGGAGGTGTTTCATTAAAAAGTATAATTTCTTATAATTTCAGCCAGTAAAAAGGCTAATTTCCATAGGGTTTTTTTTTAAGTCAAAAGGATCAGTGCACTTAAGCTATGGGAGTTGGATCCCGGTGCTTTGCCAATAATAAATTTCCGAAATTTATAAATTTTTTGAATCAGAATTATTAAACAATATCTTAAGAGCAGGGTTTGATATATTATATCACATAAAAATATTAAATAATGCCGAGCGACAGTGGTTTTTGCGACAGGGGTCTAGCAGTTTTGTCACATTTCTATTGTTATTCGTATGCATACAAGTTTTCAACGACATTGTTTACATCGAGCCGCAACTTGTCCATTCTTCTCATTTGTACAGAATGTGTATTTTGATTTAAACTTATACATATCCAAAGGGCAATGTTGGACAATTTGCGGCTCATACGTAATTTTTAAAAAAATTCTCCAAACTACGCTCGGGTTAGCTACTAAATTAACAGGTCACAGAGTGTCAACCTATTTTGACCTGTTTGATATTATAATCACTTTACTCACGTGACATTCCACTGTTCGATATGCTTTCATTGTGTCTATCAATGGACTTCAGGGCCTTACACACGGATATGTATTTAAGTACAAAATCTGACTATGTATAGACTTTAATACGGTGAATCCTAAGATTTTTCGAATCTTACAAAACTGTATTAAGAATAGGGCAATGCTCTATTTCTTAATACAAGTCTTAACTTACCTTTCATTTTTAAACCAATCAAAAGTACTCACATTGTGGTCATCCTATTTTTATCATAACAAAAAAAAAGCACGTGGTAAATAATGGTCGACTTTAGCAGTAAAAATATCGAAAAACGCGTTGTTTTATGGGAAGAAGATCAAAAGGAGTAACTACATGTAATTGTAAAAGTTGCTCAAATGCAGCGTTATCTATTCTAAAGAAGTTTTTAAACTACTGGGTTCTCCTCTTTGCACCTCATCTAGCGATGCATTGTGTGCACCAAGTACATATACGAGTGTTCCGCCGCTGTTTCCATTACGATGTTTTTTTTTCAGTTTTAATGTAATGCTTAATACGATAACAGATACTGCTAACAGAACGTTGTTTTCCATTATTGAGAGAGAGAGAGAGAGAGAGAGAGAGAGAGAGAGATTGCAAGGGAAACACGTAGAAATCCCTAAATCTATTAACAATCTAATAAAACGTATAAACGTGTGTACAGGAAAGTATTATAATACAAATATAATACTTGTATTATACAGTAACTACAAATCTCACCGTTTGTACCGGCCTGAACAACTTTAAAATAATGAAGAATTTTGCGAAAATTCTATTAGGGTCTTAAAGTTTATCTTGTCTTCTTTCACTAAATTGTGTTTTTCGTTTGGTATTTTGAAGGAAATTCTGGTACTGCCAGTGCAAATCAAGTGCACGATTAGTATGTAGCTGTGTTAGCTCATGTCGCCTCTGTATTATGGTCTGCAAGCATCTACAGACACATCCCTAAACACTAGTATCATACCTGACAATATTTGGATTGCCGAAATGAAAGAGATATTGAAGACATAAGCGAGTGATTATCGATATAGTAACGTTGTAGAAGTTTCGTTGACCATGTTTTTTAATCTGAAATATACTTGTTCCATCAATAAAATGTTAATTTAAATTACAGATAGTTTGTATTTCTTGGAGTTTTCATGTTAACCTAGCTACTCAAATTTTAAGTTAAATATTATATTTCATTTCCGAATGTTATTTATCTATACGTGCATATAATAAAATATGTATCACCGTGAGTACTACATACATGTATAATTTGTTTCACTACACGTTTGTATTACTCTACGTACTACATGTACAGTGAATTACGATTAAATGTAGTGTGACATCGAAGTCATGTACATGTGAATCTTTCTTAAAACATACATTCATTCTTTGAATTGAAAAGCATTCAGCATATAAAACGAAAAATGATAAAGCTAAAGAAAAAAGAGGGGGAATTTTTTTATCATGTACGAAAACTTAAGATTGATCTAATTCGGTGCTAGGCATCAAACATATGGTTACGAATCATGAAAATGATCAATATGTATGGCCATGAATCATTTATTATTTGTGTGAATCATGAAACTACACAATCTTTCTCTCCCCCATTTAAATTCATACTTTAGAATCAATCTGGAAATAATGTGCAAATGTTTACATTCCACTTCCATGCGATTTAAATATCTCCGCCCATTTGCGGGTACCTGAAATTCGAAAGTGGTCCAGTTCAAATTTCCGGAATTTAAGGCTTATACATGTTCTTTTCAATGACGTTGTATGGAATTATAGCAATATGTTTAATAAAAAATTCGAAGTATAAATATCAAAAGCATATGTATGCACAATAATCATAGATTAATTTAGCAATATAGTCTAATCTAAGGCTTAAAATGGGTGGCGGAAAAGGCTCCAAATGACACTCTAAAGTGCACTCATTCTTTGTAGAGTAGGCAATATACAATCTGATTATTCAAGAGTTGATATCATATGCAAGATTTTATTCTAATGCTTTAATTATAAATTGATTGAACATTGATCACTACAAGTTATGTTTCTTTGAATATTCATGCTGTTTTGTCAATTAGCCAGAGATCCGCATTGTTCCATTCTTGACCTAGTATTATTCATAATCTGTAATATAAGCAAATAATGTTGTATTTAAAATTTCAGTGAATATTGAAAAACAGCTATAAATCCTGTTATAGGTGATAGTCAAAATTCTCAATTGAACAGAAAGATGGTTAGAATGGATTTCTTAAACAATGACAAACCAGTAATTATAACAGTAAAAACAATTAATATGAAGATTTCAAGCATAATGTATATTCAGTCTTATATTTCAATCATAGAAATGAACAGATACTTACAGCGAACACAACAGTATCCGCGCTTGTATGGGGAGCTGGACGCAATTTTGCAGTATTCTCCGTGGAAACAATGGATGTTATGATAACATCTTTGATGCAAAATGCATTGTTCCGGCTGAAATTAATAAGTTTGTAGAACTCATATTCACTTTTTTCAAATTTTCGATCATTTTTAGGTCATCAGAGTCACTCAGGTGATCTATTGCTATTTGTTTTTCCCGTCTTCGTTCGTCGTTCGTAAACTTTTGAACATTTTCAGCATCATCTCTTGAAACACTGAACCAATTTCAACCAATTTTGGCGTATAGCATTAATGGGTCCAGGGGTAAATAAACTGTGGATTTCATGTCCTTGTCTTCTTGGGCCTGAGGGGCGAGACTTAAACCATCAAAAGCTATCTGTAAAAAAAATTCTTCTTTACCCCAGAACATCGAGCAGTCACACTGTTGACTGGATTGTAATTAATAAGCATTGAGTCCAAAAATAAAAATTGTGAAATTCATGGCTCAAAGGTCAGGGGTTCTGGAGTAGGGCGGGGCTCTAATGATCATGAAGGAAAACTAATTTTTTAACAATCTTCTTCTTAGCCCTGGGTAAATGTATTTAGCAGATAAACTAATTGCATGTTCATGGTAACAAAATTAAAAATGGTGAAATTTGTGCCTCCAGGGTCACGAGTTCTGGTGTGGGGGGACTCTAATGATTACATTGTAAAAAATGTATCATTTGTTTTATATTTTTGCAACCGGCTCCGTTCGATACCAGTTGATTACATATGAGGCATCCGGCAAATTTAACTATCTGAGCACACATTACACCCTGCACTTCTTTGTTTACTATTCTTTGACAGCTTTAAATTAAACTTTCAGAACATGTTAATTACTTACAAACATTATTTTAAGCCATTTACCTTGAGATGGAGACCTTTATTCAGATACATGTGAATACACTTACATTATTCTTTAGACGCGTAAGAATTTCATTCAGATGTACACTTCTCCGTGGTTAGAGCAGCGGTTAGAGCATCTGCTCTAGAGTCGCGGAGTAAGGAGTTGATCCTTACGTCGAAGGTTCGAATCCACTGCGGGACGTGGATACCGGTCCCTCGAAGGAGACCGTATAAACCGAGGTGTTGGCACAAAAAAGATCACTCACTGCTCAATGGCCCTGAGTGCCGAGCATAGGTATATATTTGCAGCCCTCCACCGGCAAGTGGTGGCGTCTCCGTATGAGTGAAAAAATTCTCGAGAGGGACGTTAAACAACAAACAAACAAAAAACTGAAGACAAAGTTAAATTGTTCATTGATGTTTCGGAAAGCAAGTCAAATCGAATAAAAAAGCGCGACTCATATGTATTCTTTTCTATTTATAGCTTTACATTAGTATGTGTTGGGGGGCCCTTTGCATTTTATAGTGAAAATGCATTAATGCTTTGAAAATCTCTGCTCCTGGATATTCAGCAAATATACTTTGTGCTGAGTTATGATACACAAGGTTGCCTCTTTCAAACTTGTGAAATTTATGGCCCCTGATTCAGGGATTCTGGTGTAAGGGTGCGACTCTATTGATTACACATTGAACATGCATTTATTCTTTGAAAATCTCTATCAATATCATATTCTGTCTTAAAACAAAGCCATTTTTCCCAAGCAATGTTCAGATAGAGAACAAACTCCTCTTACGTATTTTTAGGTCACCTGAGTCATTCAGGTGACCTATTGCTATCCGTTCTCGTCCGTCGGCGTGCGTCGTGTGTTAACATTTGAACATTTTTAGCTTCTTCTCTGAAACCGCTTAACCAATTTCAACCAAATTTGGCATATAGCATCTATGGGTCAAGGGGAACAACAATTGTGAATTTCATGGTCCCTGTCCCCTGGGGCCTGAGGGGTGGGGCTAAAACCACCAAATATAATGCAATCTTTAAAAATCTTCTTCTTTACTCCTGGACATCAAGCAGTCAAACTGTTGGCATCATTGTAATAAGCATTGAGCCCTTTACCAAAATTGTGAAATTCATGGTCTCAGGGTCAGGGGTTCTGGTGCTAGGGTGGGGCTCTATTGATTATATAGTGAAAGTGCATTATTCTTTGAAAATCTTCTTCTCTGCTTCTGGGTATTAAATAAAGTAACTAAGTGTTTAGTTATGATGAGCAAGAGTGCCTCTTCCAAAATTGTGAAATTCATGGTCCCAGGGTCAGGGTTCTGGTGTTAGGGCGGGGCTCTATTGATTATATAGTGAAAATGCACTAATTCTTTGAAAATCTTCTTCTCTGCTCCTGGGTATAAAATAAAGTAACTAAGTACATAGTTATGATGAGCAAGCACTACTGTTATGTTTTTCCCCTTAGATTCCAAAACACCCCTGACGTTCCCCTGTCTGTCCCTGACATTGCCTGTCTCCCCCTGACTTTCTCCTATGATCCCCTGTCGTTGTCCCTGACTACCCTGTCTACTCCCTGACGTCCCCTGACTTTGCCCCTGTTACCACTGTCTAACCCCTGATATCCCCCTGACATTCCCTGACGTCCCTGTCAACTCCCTGATATCCCCTGACTAAGTCCCTGATCAGCCTGCCAACCCCCTGTCGTCCCCTGACATTCATTTTGACCAGGAAAAAGGGTTAAAATATGTTTTTGTTGCTATTTACCTGTGAGAAAATCGATACCTTACTCTTAGCAATTTTTTAAGTTTTGTGAAAATGTAGATTTCATCATTAGTTTTTCTGTTTGAAATATCTTTAGCAAATTCTTTCAAAATATTATTTTATTGATTGTTTGGTAGCTTTTTCAGATAAATCTCAATAAGAATAAATGCCGTTACTTTAAAAAAAAAATACTCATTTATTGCGTCTTGTGTAGCATGAATGGCATGTAAATATATTTTATTTGTTTGTTTATTTATTTATTCATTTAATTTATATAATTCATGTATCTGTTTATTCATTAATTTGTCTGCTTATTTAACTATTCTTTTTTTTCAGTTATATTTTTATTATGTTTAATAAATCTATCTATTTAATTAATTTTTGTTTTATTTGATTATCAATAAACAAATGAATTTATTTAAATTTTTATCTATTTATTTTATTTTATTCATTTCATTTATTTTAATTTATTGATTAATTAAATTTAATTCATTTTGTGTAGTTCTTCATGTACAGTCTCCGAGTAAAACAAATTATGCTTCAAACTATTTTTTAAGCATATTCAAATTACATTTAATTTTTTTTTAATTTCATGATGGGTATCAAAATATTACGCACAATCTGAATCTGGAATTTGTTTTATTGTTCCTTTTTACTTTGGTAAAAAAAATTCCTCAAAAAACTTGTCACGGTTATGAAAGAAATAACACCTGCAGAGTGGATACGGTCGTGATGCCACAGAATAAACAGGGTATAGTGGTCAGTCAAAAGGACAATATGTGTCTGGTCTGAGTACCCAGAGTCACTGGTCAGCTATTAACAGCTCGAAACTATTCTCACAACCGTACAGTTTTTGAGGAACATTTTCTATTTTTGTATCAAAGTAAAAGTAGCAATAAAACAAATTTCGGATTCAGACTGTGTGTAATAAGACGATTATTTTGATACCCACCATGAAATTAAAAGAATTAAAAGAAATGTAGATATGCTTTAAAGAAAGTTTGAAGCATATTTTGTTTTACCTTACGACTGTTTATGCGGAATTCACAAATAAATTAAATAAAATAGAATTAATTAATTAATTAATATAAAATGAATTAAAAACTAAACAAATTGATAATATTAATGAATTATTTAATAATTCAATTAAAAGAAAAGTATATATAAAAAGGAATATATAGATGGATTAAATTAATAAATTAGTCAATAAATAAATAAAACAAATAAATAAATGAATAGATAAATGTGGATATATATATAGATTAACATATAAATAAATATAGATATATTTTTTTGCAATTCATGACAAGACGCAATAAATTTGTAATTCATTCATTTCAAAGTAACTGGCATTTATTCTCCTTAAAATTTATCTAAAAGGCTACATGTACTAAACTAAAACAATAAAATACAATCATGTTCAGAAATGAATTACTAAAGAAATTCAAACAAATAACAATTGACTAAATATATATTTTCACAAAACTTAAGAATTGCCAAGAGTAACATATTTCGCACAAGTAAATAGCAACAAAAACATATTTAACCCTTTTCTGGGTCAAAATGAATGTCAGGGGACAACAGAAAATTGACAGGGTGGTCAGGGCTTAGTCAGGGGACATCAGGGAGTTGACAGGGACATCAGGGATTGTCAGGAGACATCAGAGGTTAGACAGTGGTAACAGGGGCAAAGTCAGGGGACGTCAGGGAGTAAACAGGGTAGTAAGGGACAACGACAGGGGATCATAGGAGAAAGTCAGGGGGAGACAGGAAAATGTCAGGGACAGACAGGGGAACGTCAGGGGATTTTTTGGAATCTAACGGGAAAATCATTACGGTGAAGAGTGCCTCTTTAAAAATTGTGAATTTTATGGCTCCTAGATCAGGGGTTCTGGGTTAGGGCGGGGCTCTATTGACTATATAGTGAAAATGCAATAATTCTTTGAAAAGCTTCTTCTCTGCTCCTGAGTATTAAATAAAGTAACTAAGTACATAGTTATGATGAGCAAGAGTGTCTCTTTAAAAATTGTAAATTTTATGGCTCCTAAGTCAGGGGTTCAGGTGTTAGGGCGGGGCTCTATTGATTATATAGTAAAATTGCATTAATTCTTTGAAAATCTTCTTCTATGCTTCTGAATATTAAGAAAAACTATGTACATGTACACAGTGACGATGAGTTATGATGAGCATGGTTGCCTCTTCCAATATTATGAATTTCATGGCCCCAGGGTCAAGGGTTCAGGTGTTAGGGCGGGGCTCTATTGATTATATAGGGAAAATGCATAAATTCTTTCAAAATCTTCTTCTCTGCCCCTTGGTATTATTCAACCAAAGGAAGTGCATGGTTATGATAAGGAAGAATGCCTCTTCCAAATTGTGAAATTCATGGCCCCTGGGTCAGGGCTTAAGTGAAGGGGGGGGACTTTATTGATTATATATTGAAAATGCATAATTTCTTTCAAAATATTTTTTTCTACTACTGGTTATAAAGCAAAGAAACAAGTGTATACTTATGATGAGCAAGGGTGCTTATTCCAGAATTGTGAGTTTATGACCCCTGGGTCAGATGTTCTGGTGTAAGGGCGGGGCTTTATTTAATTAATAATATAGTGAAAATGCATTTCTTTGAAAATCTTCTATGCTTCTGGGCATATTCGAGGCAAACAGAGTAGAAGTTTTAATATGGAAAGGTATTTTTACCAGAATTTTAAACACCTGGATCATTTAGTCAAGTGTTCTGGTCCTGCCCAGTGCTCTATTAACTTGTATTCTGCTGAGCAAAGTTATTCCCCTTTGCGATTCACCTTTGATATTTTATCATTGTAAACAATGTATTTGAAAGGTTAATAGATTACGAGAATTATGCAAGAATAATTATTGTAAAATACAAAAAGTACTTTTACAGTTTTAATGATCAGGTAGACTTGGAAATAATAGATGAATAAAATTGAGACAAAAATAACTTATCTTTTTAAATGTTCTTCAAAGGCCAAGAGGGGCCATTTTGAAAAGTAACAATATGGGGTTAAAAATAGACATTTTATTAAATAGTCTGCATGGTAATAGCGATAGATGGGGGACAGATAGATACTAGACCAATTATTTTGTTGATGCTAATCATACTATATTTCTCTCTTTTGGGCAACAAAGCTTCATTTATCAGTTTATGGATCCTCTAAATTGTTGTATTTTACTCAGGTGACCGTTAAGGCTCATGGGCCTCTTGTTTATGAAAGATCTCAATTAACCGGCAGCCCCAGTCTCTTTTATACACACATAAATTCCACCTCCTACCACAGGTACAAAACGGGGTACATTTTTCTAAAGCATTTTGAATACGCTGAATTTAAATCAATTGTAATTCAGCGAATTTAAGTACATGTATTTTACAACATTCGGACATATAAGATTCAAAAAAACACTAATTAAACACGTGACGATGTCTTCAAAATTTTAAAAGGAAAAAAATTAAATGTGTATTTTCTTCAAGATACACACTTTGTTGAAAAAGATGAAAGCATAATTAAAATATTATGGGGATATAAGGCTTTTTGTAGTTCGTACAAATCAAATTCACGAGGAGTAGCTATCCTCATTAATAATAATTGTGATATGACATTAGTTAACGAATATTAAGATGACAATGGCAATTATCTCATTCTAGATGTAACCATAGACAATTTTCCTTTTTTGTTAGTAAATATATATGGACCAAATTTAGATACACCAACCTTTTAAACAAATCTTTTAAACATGATTCAAGATTACTACTCATCACAATATGTGATTATAGGTGGTGATTTTAATTTGATTTTAGATAAGGATCTGGATTCTACGAATTATAAAAACCTAAATAACCCGAAATCAAGAATGGAAGTCTTGAAGATGATGGAGACACTAAATTTAAAAGATATTTTCCGTGAAAATAGTCCAAATTTAAAAAGATTTACCTGGAGAAGAAAAAATCCAATAAAACAGGCAGGACTTGATTATTTCCTAATATCAGAATCATTACTCAATTTGGCCCCTTACGTAAAATTTGAAAATAGTTATCGTTCAGATCACTGTCCAGTTGTCATGGGTGTTAAAACAGATGAATTTCTTAAAGGGAGAGGGTTTTGGAAATTAAATAATTCTTTACTTGCTGATAAAGAATATGTAAATCTCATAAAAGAAAAAATTAAAAATATTAAATTACAATATGCCTGCCCTGTCTATAATTTTGATAATATTGACTCTATTGAAACTGATACAATTCAATTTACTATAAGTGATCAACTGTTTTTAGATACATTACTGATGGAAATAAGAGGAAAATCAATTTCTTTTTCAACTTATAAGAAAAAGAAAATAGCTGAACAAGAATTGCGATTAGAAAAAGAAATCTTAAAATTGGAACAGAACTTGACTCAAGAATCTACTGAAGAACAAGAAAATAAACATGAAGAATTAGAGAACATTAGAAAAATCAAATTTAAGGGTCAATGTATTAGGTGAAAAGTAAAATGGATAGAAGAAGGAGAAAAACCTTCAAAATATTTTACCCGTCTAGAGTCAAGAAACTATCAGAGTAAAGTTATACCTAAAATTGAAAAGGAGGATGGAACAATTATTTTTAACCAATTTGATATTTTGAATGAAGTTAAAATGTTCTATGAAAATCTTTATAAAAGTAGGGAGAATGTGGATTCCGGAAGTATTCATGACAAATTAAAAATATATGATGTCCCAAAATTAAATAAAAAAGAATCAGAAAGTCTTGAAGGCCCATTGACCAATTCTGAAGTCCTTAATTATTTGAAAAATATGAAAAATGAGAAAAGTCCCGGACCAGATGGTTTTACTTGCGAATTTTTCAAATTCTTTTGGCAGGATATAGGTGCCTTTATTACAAGAGCAATAAACAACTTATACGAATTATCACACTTTACTGAATCAAATAAGTTAGGTATAATAACTTGCCTACCAAAACCAGGAAAACAAAAACAATTCTTAAAAAACTGGCGCCCAATCAGTTTGTTGAATGTGATTTAAAAAATAGCCTCAGGCTGTATTGCTGAACGATTGAAAACCGTATTGAATAAAATAATAAATAAGGACCAAACTGGCTTTTTAAAGGGAAGATTCATAGGTGAAAATATTAGACTGGTTTATGATTTAATGCATTACACAGAACAAAAGCAGATTTAAGGCTTATTAATGTTAATTGATTTTGAAAAAGCTTTTGACACTATATCATGGAAGTTTATATACCAAACATTAGACTTTTTTAATTTTGGGAAGTCAATTAAATATTGGATTCAAACTTTTTATAATGGAATTAAATCATGTGTAATACAGAATGGAATTTCTTCTGACTACCTGTTCCCTCAGAGGGGATGTAGACAGGGGGACCCAATTTCCCCATATCTTTTTCTAATTTGTGCTGAAGTTCTTGGGATTCTGATTCGAAATAATAAAGACATAAAAGGAATTATAATTGATGGGGAGGAATATAAACTTTCACAATATGCTGATGATACTTCAATTATATCTGATGGATCACCACAGTCTATGGATGGTATATTAAGAGAACTTGACTATTTTGCACTTATATCTGGTCTGAAAATTAATTTCACTAAAACTAAAATGGTTTGGATTGGCAGTAAAAAATTTTCCAAAGAAGTTTTTCATCACTCGAGATGGAAGTTAGATTGGAATAATTCTACTTTTGATCTTCTTGGTGTAAAATTTTCTATTAATTAAGACGAAATGGTTGATCTGAATTACCTCTCAAAATTAAATGAAATAAAGCAGTTGATAAAACAATGGCAGTTAAGAAAACTTACTCCAGTTGGTAGATTAGCAGTGATTAAATCCCTGATTATACCAAAAATGAACCATTTGATATTGATTATTCCGAACCCTTATAAGGAACTCCTAGACGAATTTGAGAAAGACCTGTACTACTTTTTATGGGGAAGTAAAATTCATAAGGTTAAGAAAAATGTTATGATTCAAGATTATAGAAATGGGGGGTTGAAAAATGATTGAATATGTAGATTTTCTATGTGCATTAAAATCAACATGGATCCGAAGACTAATTAACTCAGATACAAAATGGCTAAACTTCTTGAATCAGAATTAGGAATAAAAGTTGAATCTCTATGGGTAAGAGGTTTAGACTTTACTGTTAATATGTGTAATAAAATAAGTAACAAGTTTTGGAAAGAGGTTTTACTTAATTGGGTAAAGATCATTGACTCTGGTCAAAATAATATGCAAATTCTTCATGAACATATATGGTTTAATTCAAGAATTAAAATGAACAACTCATCCATATTTTTGAAAAGTTATTTCGATGCAGGCTTTGTTTTTGTAAGAGATCTGTTTGACTCTGAAGGAAAATTTGTAAGCCTTGAGTACCTCACAAATCTTAACGTAAAAACAAATTTTGTAGAATATGCAGGTTTAAAAGTAGCTGTTTTAAAAACATTGAAAAGTATTGATATTGAAAAAAGAGAAACTGGACCTTTTATCCCTAATTCACTTTATATTTTTTATAAAAGTACAAAAGGCTGTAAAGACTTGTATAGTTTACTCATTAAAGGGTACCTGCAGTGGCTCTTTATTTTTAAATATGTTGAAGATCATGCTAAAATAAAACTAAAGAAAAAAACCGCACCGAAATCTATGCACAACTAACGAAGCTATTAGGGAAAAACCCTATTTCACACCTGAGCGATTTTCTGAAACGCTCGGTTTTCGGGCCTTAGCCGCTGTGACGTCACAACATGTACCGGCCATTTTGAATGCATACAATCAGTGGAAACACGATGAGGATTTTTAGTGTTTTTTCATTAATTTTTAGGGATTTTGTGAATATTAAATTAACTATGACTACAGTATCAGTTCTTAGTTTTGTTTGAAATTAGTTTAGTGAATATTTTTTTCATTATTTCTTTGTGTGTGGTTATAATAAGTAACGATACTAGGAATCGCCAAAAATCATCGATTCGTATTTTCTAATAATTAGGAATCGATTGATTATGCCAATTATATCATCAATATTTTTTCCTTCCGAATATGTCGTGACATTTTTTTTAATTCTATTTGTAAGCAATAATCACAAAAAGACAGTACACAAACGTACGTTAATAAAAGAAAACATTTCTAATTTAAATAAAAAAAAACAGTAAGTACAGGGTTAGTGTATAGGTCCCTGATAAGTACTTATATGATGTTTGCTGTTGTATTCTTTGAAAAGTGAAAGTATAGAATATATATTTTTCTATTATTTAGTATTGGGAAGTACATAGAATTAATATGAGAGAGTGAGTGAGAGATTCCCTTGTTTAACCCCCTCCCCATATAATTGATTCAACAAATGTTATTTCATTTTATGTCCTTCGTTATATCTTCAATATCAGTAACATTTTTATTATTAAATTGGATTGTTCATTTTTAACGTCAGTTGAATTTATTAGTACCCCCCCCCCCAACACACACACACACACACACATAATTTTTTTGATTCAAACAAGTGTTTCTCTATTCATATTTCTTACATAATCTGTCAAAGCCATTTTTAAATACATTTCTTGTTTATTCAACTTTTGTTAATTTGTGTTTCTTATTATCCTACACCAGGGACCTGTAACATGTTCGTCTCCGTGGTTACGTACGAAATCCACGTGTTTCACGTGTCAATCAAAATCAGTCGACGCAATCTTGAATGGTGCAATTTGAGACATTCATCGGCTCCTTTGGCAAATACATAGTGGGACATAAGTAATAGCCAGAGGCACCGAATGTTTATCACACCTTTCCAAGTCATCGGTCTTGACCATAGCAAGTGTATTAATCACGTAATCCCAAGTCCTACCCCACCACACGTGTAAATTAAACAGATTACCAAGAACTTGTTGAAAAATCTGATGGATTAAATATTTTACACTTTAATTAATTACAACTGTTTAGCCTGTCAAATGGTGATTTGTATACAGTTTTAAAAAAAATATACAAAACACAAGTATATTCACCTAACTTTTTGTTCATATTTTACTGAATTATAATAGATTGTCTCTTGAATTAGTGATAATTAAAAAAATGATTTTTTTTCTCAGTTGACATGTTATTCTTCTAAGTTCAACATACATTTAGAATTTAAATTATTCATAAAACCGCTAACGATCGGAATTACATAAATTATGAGTTTTGTTTCCGAATTTATTACAGATTTGATAAGGGGAGGGGGGTCTTCTGTAATTAGGACCGTAGACTATTATTTGAAGAACCGGGTACTTTACAGTTCTGCACTTTAGAAGTTTGTATGCATATTTTTTTTTAACCTTAATGTTTTCTTTAAAATTATATCAAAGATATATCTGAAGACTACATAAGAAGGATATGATGAGAGAGAGAGAGATGAGAGGGGTTAAAATTTATATATTTAGCATTGCAGACGCACTATTTGATATAATGTAACGTGTTTTAAATTTTTATTTTGTAAATTAATTTTAATTAGTACAGTGACAAAAAAAATTATAAGTACATTATCATAATTAGGAGTACGCGGGTATCATTAAATATTTAACAATTAGTTTTAATTACATGTATATTGAGAATGATGATGGACCCGATTTTGAAAATATATTTGGTTGTGACCTTGAAGTAAAATTAAATTGATAATATTGTTGCTGCTGATTGCTAAATGGTAACAACTGATTATTAAATTAATTTTTATCCAAACGAGAAAATTGTCAATTATCATTAAGCCGATAGTTATGAAGATCTTATGGAAATAGTTAACAGCTTGATGAACGAACTGTTTTAGGACATTGAAAATATAGAATTGAAAATTCCTCTATTTTGACTTTGATGATTTTTTTCCAGTCATATTCAGTAGGCTGTAACAGGGAGATATATACAGGAACTTTAATTGTAGTATACACGACCCTGGCTGTAGGCTGTTTTGAAATCTAAATTCCTCCTTAGAATCGGTTTCTGGTTGAGCCTAGTAAGGTCTGATGCAAAGCTCAATAGTTATTCCGTCTGAATTTTTAAAACTTATAGACCAATGCCTCATATCAAAGCTAAAATCGTCGTTGTTTTCCAAGTTAATCTCATTGTCGTTAATACTGACCCGCTTATGCGGTACATGTTGTGACGTCACGCCAGTAGAGCCTCGTTATCGATCATTTCTATTTTCGCTTGATTGGATTTTCATAACAGGTAAAAATAGGCACTTTTGAAGCGCGATAACTTCGTTATTTGTGCATAGATTTCGATGCGGTTTTTTTCTTTCGTATTATTTTATCGTGATCTTTATCATTTCAAAAAATAAATCGCTACTGCAGGTAATCTTTAAGAAGAAAAAGGAAGCAATTAAGGCACTAGAAAAATGGGAAAATAATGGAATGTTTTTTGGTGATATAGACTGGAATAAAATATTTGAACTTCCTTTTAAAGTAACAAAAGAAGCAAAATTTCAGTGGATGCAATTTCAAATTCTGCATAGGATTATTGCAACAAATAAATACCTTTACAATCTCAAACTAATTGATTCACCTGTATGTTCCTTTTGTAGACAAGATGTCGAAACGATTGAACACTTATTTTTTGAGTGTTTCTGCGTAAAAAAAATATGGTGTCACATTGAGGAATGGTTTATAAATAAGTTTCATTTTACCATTAATTTTGATAGAAAGGATATACTTTTTGGTAAATTCAACAACAAAAACATGTTTAGACTACACAATGTATTAATACTTACTGTTAAGCAATTTATTTTTGCTAGTAGGTTTAAAAATGTGCCTAAACTAAGCATCTCAATGCTAGAAAAAAATATTGTGGATAGAAGATTAGTCGAAAAAGTTATACTTTTAAGAAACTGTAAATTTTCAGAATATGAAAAATATTGGAAAACTATTTGTGATATGATATAATGTATTTATTTTTCTCAAGTTTATATACAAATGTACAAGTATGTTAAAATACTTAATACTGTTCCCCCCACCTCACTTTTTTGCACCCTTTCACCCCCTTTTTCCTTTCTTTAATTTTATCTCTGTATATAAAGCTTTCACAGTGAATATTCATTAAAATGTACAATATGTCATATACAATTTTAATGTGATTTTGAAATGCAACATATATTTACTACAAAGAAATTATATTTAATATGAAGTATCAGGCAGTAGAAATGAAAGTATGTATTGAATGTTAACTTATATATTGTATAGTCTGTATATGTGAAAGCACAAATAAAATCTATGAATTAAAAAAAAAAACACGTGACTTCTGCAATAGTGTTCTGACATTGCACATGGAGTTTGAAATAACTTGTAAAGTTTATGATATTCTCCATGTCATAACACCTCAATTTTGTAGTAATTTGACGTCATTTTCCATTATTCAGTCATGTATATTGGTAGTTCAGAGAAGTGAAGGTACTGAGATATTTTGTGGTGAGCCTTTAATATCTCTGTATGCTTTGCAAAATTTCACGAAAAGCGCAGTACAGGAATTAAGCGCTTGACAGCTCGTCCATCTTGGCAAGTCTAAAAACTTGCTTTCTATCACAATGGAATTCTCACGGCGCGGTCATGCACTACACAGTTATAAAGAATGAAGATAATGAATGGTGATCGATCTCAAAAAAAAAAATCTATTAACAATACAAATCTGGAAAGAGGGCATAGAACACGGACCTCTGGAAATTCCAGAGTTGAGGACAAGTCTAAAAACTTGCTTTCGATCCTGATGGTATCTATTAACGCCGCCATACACCATTAGTTTTATAAGGGTATTGTTACCGATACATATTTGAAATGAAATAAATATTTTTTAAAGACATTTAATTTCCATTAACTGTTAAACTAGCATAGCTAAATTTGCTGTAAAAAACCTTTTCAAAAGAGAGATAAAGAGAGAGTGAGAGAAAGAGAGTATGTGTGTATATCGAAAGAAGAAAGTTCACTTGCCGGTCGTCATGGTTACCAGGCAGAGAATAGTCAATACAACTCGAGTTTTCCCATGTTAAATAGGGACTCTGTAGATAACAAAATGATCAAGATTGATGCCTTATATACTGCCAGAGTAAATACATCTATAAATCGAAGCGTTTTTATAAACAATTTCCTTGTTGAATATTTTTTTATTCAAAAAAAAAGGCAGAAAAGATGAATAATTTATAAAATTCCGAAAACTAAATGATAATTATCTAAACTGTTTTCTATTTATAGTATAAATTACTGTTAATGTCATTTATCTTTTTTAGGATTGATCATAGCAACCTGCCAATCAATTAATAGATCAGGTAGAGAAATAATATAAAGATGTAAAAATTTGGAGAGGATTTCATTCGGTATTTTAAGTATAAAACATATGCTCATTTAGCCGGTACTGATTTTCTTAATTTCAAACACTGTGAAAGATAACATTGCACAGCTTCAAATGGATTTTTTTTGTCGATCTTGAGAATGGAATTCGATCTAGCCCTCCCTATTCCTCTTCTTAATCACAATTAAAAGTAATGGGGTTTTTTCTTTGCTCATGAAATTTTTTTGTTTTTGCTTCCAAACCAACTTAAAAAAAATATTAAAACCTGATATGGAAATGGAAATCTTCTATAAGATACTTATAAATCTACAAAAACATAATTTTATCCCCTCTCTCTCTCTCTTCTCGATTTGTCCGTCTATTCATGCATCTGGTTTATATCGTCTGCTTGTTTTTCTTTGCTTTTATATGATTAAATTAAAATCGAAGGTGAATTTGAGCAACGAAAAAGAAAATCGCATATATATCACTTAAACAGTAAACTGTATAGTAAGAATTGATCATAAATTTCGGGAACAATTTTAACATTTTGGAACAAACATTTTTAAAAGGAAAATTCTCATGTTCAAGCTCTCATGTTGATTTCATTTCATATCTGAAAAATATTGAAACATGTTGAAATTCTTGTGCTGACAATACTTTTTGAATTATCAAGATTTTTTTCTTTTCCTTAATCTGGTATGTTTGTGTACTATTACAGAATGTACTTATTTATTAAAATATTTAATTGTTTGGAATGAATTGACTTCAAATTTTGATTTCTGAAAGATATTAGTATATTTAACTTTGTGGTTTAAAACGAATTTTCTAATCTGTGATCAAAGCGTGTTCACTGATTACGGAGATAACAGAAAACAGAAAATAAAACTAACATTCTATTGATAGTTCTGTAAATAGATTATTGAAAAGAGAATTGTTATAAACAGTTTGCTACTGAGAGTTCTCCGAAAACGTAAACGCATGACTGCGATTCTCGGGGTACTCCATACATGTACATAATGAATTCGATACCTTGTGTTTTTAGATGTGTTATACTATGAGGTAAAACGTTATTACAGAAAAGTTGCCTGTGTACGTTTAGTTAAAGGGTAAGCACAGATTTAAAATTTTATCAATTGAGTGTGCATATGAGTCAATATATAATGAAATGATTTTTTTTAAAATCTAAAATGGTTCTTTTAAGTAAATTTATTCATACCTTAGTTACATTAAACGTGCAGTCGACCTGCAGGAATATTCATGAAAACCAAGTTTAACAACAAGGGGGTTTGTTTTCGAAGAAAACAATTGTTACATAATTCAAGATGGATTGTTAATTTTTCTTAAATGTAAATCTTTTTTTCTTTTTCATAAAATATAAATGAGGTTATTAAGTCCTAATTTACATTTCAAAATGTTTTCTCATTAGATAACACGCAGCACATCAAGATTTTAGCATAGAAATCAAGTTTTAACATTCAATTTACTGTACCGTTATTTAATCATTTCTTCAACCTGATTTATACCGGTTTTTATTTTTTCATACTTACCTTCCATGTTATATTTTTTGTCAAATATATTTACTCAAATTACTCAGTATTTGGGATTTAAAAATTTCCTTGATGCATTATGAGTTATTTTGACAAAAACAGTATAGAAAGAACACAATTTCGTTCTCTATATTGTAAATATTCAAATACATATTGCTTATCAAGAGAACCTAAGTAATATTCATCTCAAATGCCATGAAAACAGATAAAACTGACATAATTATGAGGCTAGGTTTTTTTTTTCAATCTGTCATCATAAATACTTTGGGAATTCTATGTGAACAGAAATCTTATAACATGATTTCTACTTCATAAATTAATAAAGGAATGAATTTAATAGCTACCCAATTTATACGGTATAAAATGGGTTGGGGCAGTTTACGCTTTATAAACCGCGAAGCGGTTTATAAAAAAGCGTAAATTGTCGAAGTTTTTTCTCGGTCCCATCGAGTATATATATATATATATATATATATATATATATATATATATATATATATATATATATATATATATATATATATATATATATATATGTGTGTGTGTGTGTGTGTGTGTGTGTGTGTGTGTGTGAGGGGGTGTGTGTGTGTGCAACGGCAGCGATATTAAATTGTGGACACATTGGCACTTGAAGTTGTGCAATGTTGTCTTTCAGACCTAGAGTGTTTGAAACTTACAAAAGTAGTTATCGCTAAATTATCACTTTTTTCAGGCTTCGCAGCACAGTTAAGGCTGCAATAAAGAGGCGGGGCCTAATTTTTACGGGAAATGCTTACTATGACATCACACAAAAATACAAGTTCTTCAAATTACCACAGAATGAAATGATACGCTATTTTAAACTGTTGGATAGCTTTAAACTACATCAATACTTACTATTGCATGTATTTTTGTCGTTGGTTAAATCCCACACAGCCAAATATAAACAATTCACTGATCGCAATGCGATTGTCAATGTGACGTCATATCGTAAAATTTGACGCAGTTTGTATGCAGTGAGAGGCAGATCAAGTTATATTTCATACAATGAAAAATGTGTTTTGTAATTAAATAAAATATTATTTGCAGATATATAAGTGACCATTAACTTGGATGCGATGTCTATTTAATGATTTTATTCATATACTTCGCGTACATTCCCTAGACAAGTGAAATTGCCGTACATTTGTATGCAGATTCATTGAAGGGTAATAGAAGGGTCGTAATAAATCGATATATTGCAAGGGCAAACCCTCAATGAATTACGACAAGCTTTTACACATAAACTCAAGAGGTATGAAGATATTTGAAAAGTGCTGAGAACCTGATGAAATCTTGCAAATGAATTAATTATATCTATATTTAATGTACTTGACCAGCAAAATATTCAACATACGGTCTAACAAATGTAATTTTAGCAATTATATAGTAGAATCTATATAGGTTCGCAGCACTTTTCACAAACTACAAAGAGTGTTGAAAATAATTATAAATCAAACTTAGATTTTGAACTTGGTTATGCCCTTGCAATATTGGAATTTATAGATGACCTCAATACTGCAGGTATATTTGCTAAAATCACGTGACTGTCACATTACGTGACAAATCTAAATAAGAAATCTAGTCGTCTTCAACATGTAGTTTTCAACCACATTACATTTGTCCGATAATAGTAAAGGCCTAAAAAGAATCGCCCATCCTTGCAAAGAATGTATTTTTTCTGTCTAAAAAATTCGCCGATATTTCCATTTGGCACCTTAACTGTACTGCGTTAGAATATTTAGTTAAATCTTTTAAAAAGCTCTTCATCTTTATGCTATTTTTCTACTCAATCTATCAATCGATCGGTAGGTTGCTATTATCATTTTATAGTAACGAAATTATAATAATTATAATATAAAAAAAAATTATTGACAATAAAAATGGATTAGATAATTATCATTTGGTTTTCCAAAAAAAAAAAAGGTTTTTTTTTAACCCCCCCCCCAAAAAAAAAAAAATCAACACGGAAATTATTTATAAACGCATTGATTGGTGGATATGGATACTCTTTAAAGATTTGACTATCACTTACAACAAGAGTCGTATTGCAAATTTAACTAAAATATGAAATACAGTCCTAGTTATGTATATTAAACACCTGTCACACCGGGTCTGCGTCCTCACGGCGATCGCACGGCGTCCAAAAAAAATAATGCAAAACGCCGAGGTGAGCGCAGTAGAGTCTCCTACAGCGCCGTGACAACGCGGTGAGATCTCCAATGAACGCGGTAGGGTCGCGTAGGGTTTCCTAGAACGCCAGGGGACGGCGCGCACTTTGGGCATGCACAAAGTACGCGCCGTGTGATCGCGGTCTGATAAGAACGCAGTAGAAACGTAGTATGATCGCCGTAGCAGCGCGGTGAGATCTCCAACAACGCAGTGGGAACTCCGTACGAACGTCGTGAAGACGCACATGATCGCTGTATGAACGCAGTGATAGTAGACTGCGATTCCACGGAGACCTTGCGGAGTCATTGGAGATTTCACTGCATTTCTATCGTGCTTTTAAGGCGCTTCTAATGAGATTAATAGTCTTGTGATTTTTTGTCTGCGATTACACAGCGATAACAAGGAGTTGTCACTGCGATCATTGCGCTCCCTTAGAGTTTCTACCGCGTCCGTTGGCGATCGCAGTGCGCTTTCACGGCGTTGTTGGAGTGTTGTCAGCCAGCTCACAAAACAAGAGCAATGGCTGCTGCACAACGGCAAGCAGGGATGTTCTTTGCATTGATACATCTTCAACAAGTCCAAGAAGAAGATGCTGTATATCTTATTCAAGACAGAGGAGAGCCACAAGGCGTAGGAG
This sequence comes from Saccostrea echinata, assembly GCF_033153115.1. NCBI lineage: Eukaryota > Metazoa > Mollusca > Bivalvia > Ostreida > Ostreidae > Saccostrea > Saccostrea echinata. The sequence continues at coordinate 16,494,480 of NW_026889765.1, read as the reverse complement.
GGTTTGGGTACGGCAGTGGCTGGACGTCGACAGAAGGCTGAATTATGGTCACTTCAATCAACTCATGCCTGAGTTACGGAATGAAGATCCTGCAAGTTTCATGAATTTTCTCCGTTTGCCGCCTGTTATGTTTGATGCCCTCCTTGCAAGATTGCTTCCATATATCACCAAGCAAGACAATAATTATCGTAAAACAATCGAACCAGGTTTGAAACTTGCTATGACGTTACGCCACCTAGCCACCGGAGAAAGATATGCAAGCATGAAATTCGACTTTAGAGTACCCCACAACACAATATCTCTGTGCGTTCGTGAAGTATGTCAAGCCATCATTAATGAGTATAAGGACGAGTGCCTCCAATGTCCAATCACTGAAGAAGAATGGTGTGCAATCTCTGCAGAGTTTTGTCGCAGATGGAACATGCCTCATACCTGTGGAGCACTTGATGGGAAGCATATTGCTTGTAGACGTCCTCGCAACAGTGGTAATTTGTATTACAACTACAAAGGTTTTTTCTCAGTCGTGCTCATGGGCCTTGTTGATGATGCAGACTACAAATTCCTGTGGATTGATGTAGGTGGATATGGACACATGTCCGATTCTCAGATTTTTAACGCGTCCGAGCTGAAGGAGTGTTTGGAGGACAACAGCATAGGATTTCCTGTAGCAGAGCCACTTCCGAATGATGACACGCCAACACCGTACTTCATTCTTGGTGACGATGCTTTTGGGCTTCGCACATACCTCATGAAGCCATATTCACAGCACCAAATGACAAAAGAGCAAAGAATTTTTAATTACCGAGTGTCAAGGAGTCGACGCATTGTTGAGAATGCGTTTATCATCATGGCGCAGCGCTGGCAGATTCTACTGACAATAATGCAACAAGAACCCGAGACAATCGCTACCATCGTAGAAACATGTGAAATTCTTCACAATCTGATGCATATGCAACACCCTGCACTCCAAAACGCTGACATGGACGTAGAAAATGCAGACCACCAAATAATCCCTGGTTCATGGAGGACCACAGCGAATATGCATGCTGTGGAGAATGTTATGGGCCCCAATCGAGATAGCACAGCAGCAAAGAAACTGCGGGAGTATCTGAAGTTGTACTTCAACTATACAGCTGGTTCTGTCCATGGCAGTATCGTATGATTTGAGTTTTACCAAGATATGAATAACATTTGAAAACAGGAGAGAACTTTAATTTTGTATGTGTGTTTATGAATCGTTATGATTTACTTAAATATGATTTATTTGAATGTTCATAAATTTCATATTTTATTTGCATTTTATGAAAAGTCATGTTTACCATATTTCATTTAAATAAGCAAAGAGACAAAAACAATGCTAACATCATTTATTTACTAATAAATGTAGAAAATAAAGTTCACCACTCCCATCTGTATACATGTCAAACGGTTCAAATAAAAAACTAAAACAAACAATCAGTCAAACAAACAATAACATAGTTCATACTTCCGGTATTTCTTGAGTTATAGTAACACAGAAAATAAAAAAAATACGGTTCATATTTTTTGGTATGTCGAATAACCGTAAATTGTTTACTGTCCCTCTCCATCCCTACACCCATCACATGCCTCGGCAACTCTGTCAAGAGGGGTTTACACATTTCCAGACTGTTGTTGACCAGACTAGTTAAGCTTACTGACTGTTCTGTAGATTGAATAGGGGCGCTGGTAGTTGCTATGTTAGATAGTCCTTCTGTCACCACTGTCGTCGGCTGTAGCTCAGTCATTTGTGCATGAACCCAAACAGGATTCTGCGACCCCCAAACAGACATATTCTGTTGGACGGTTGTAGGCCACTGCTGAGGCGGAGGCTGCCAAATTGCGCTAGTCGATCCAGTACCGGGAGAAGGCCGAGGAAAGGCATGGAACTGCTGTTGTTGTGCTGAAAATTGCAGTTGATGAGCAGAATATGGCTGTTGATAGACTACAGGATTAAGAAGCTCTTCACTTTTTTCTTGGTAGGTATACAATAGGTTGGAGCTTTCCCTTTTGAACTTAAGCCACAGTGACGGATGCCGGTTTACCATCGCTTCCCTTGTCCAGTCAGCGAAGGCGGTTCTCTCCGTGGCCTTTTTTTGCAGGAGCCAGCATCTCCAATACTTTTGTTTGAAATGCCATGGACTGCTCACCTCTGTTTGCGATATTGCTGAGCAATCGCTCTTCCTCTTGAATGGCTTTCTTTTTGGACGATACTGATGATAGAGGTTCCAACTGCTGACGAGAGATGGTATCAGTTTCTGTTTCAAATTGTTTTTCTAAATTGTCGTTGTTATCATCATCTGCAGAATTAGCGGAAGCTATCTTCCCCTTCATTTGTAAAAGCACAAAAAATAAGAAATATTGATCACAAGTCAGGAACTTTATGAACACAAAAATGCATTAGAGGTCTACAATGAAAAGAATGGACTTTTTGTACTTACACTGACTGTGTTTTCTTCTTAATTTCAAAGATATGAACCTTCAGGCAGGCAAAATTTTGAAGGATCCAGCGGTCTCTTTCTGTTAGCTCACTTGCGCCATCACCAGATTTTCTATGTAAGAGGCGGGTATAACGGGTACGGATGGACCGTTACCAGGTCTTCAGTGTTTCAACGTCCTTACCAAGGCTAGCTGCTTTGGATTCCCAAAGAGTGTCTTTCTTTTTGAAATCCTTGTAGGCATTCAGATTTTTGTTGTACAAAATTTCATTTGCCTCAAGCCATGAAGTCATTTCTTCCTCTTGTTCATCAGTAAGAGCAGTCTTAGATCTTTTCTGTGGGAGAATGTCTGGGGTTGAAGGGTTTGATGGACTACTTGCTCCAGAGGACAGGGGACAAGGTGATTTGTCGCGCTCTGGATGAGGTGGTGATGGTGAATCTGGATTCAAATCTGTCGGCATTGGATTTTGGTCTGATGTCGTTTGAATCGCAGCTGTTTCAATTAACTCTGATTCTAAAGCCGTAGGATTAAAATCCAAGGGCAGAGGACTATTTTTTGTCCTTTTTTTAGATTTTGTGACCCTCTTCCTAGTCATGGTGAAACAGGACTGATTGACGATGCAAGCACTCCTTCTATATATATATACCCATGGGTGAAGAACGCATTGTGAACGTATTATGAACGCAGATAGCGCAGTGAGAACGCGGGGTGGCAACTCCTAGCATGCCGTGGAATCTCCGCGGAAGCGCAGTCCCGGAGAATATAAGACAGAGCTTTGTCAATTTGCTTACATACAAGTGACAAACAAACATGATTGATAGAGGGCGTTGCTTTTCTTGGAAACGCTTACTAACCTGATAAGTATTCTAAAAAAAAAATTACTGATGTAAGAGGAAGGTAAAACGATTTAATATTATTATGTAACCATTGGCTTCTTTTGAAGACAAGCAGTCTTCTTCTCAAATGTAGTTTTCTGAGAATGCTCCTGCAGGTCTTCAAGTTTAAGCCATTTCAAGTTTTTTTTTCTCTATATTAAGCATACACGATACCCCAAAAACAGTGAAAAAAAATCACAAATTGAATAGTTCAGAAATCCTGGTAATTCTGAAATTATTCTGGTATAAATCTTTTATATTTTTTTTATCAAGTAAATGTATGCTTTTCATTTACTGCCATGATGTTGCAAGGGAGTGTATTGTTTTACAAGAAAAATAGCATTATGAAATCAAATCAAATCGTCTGACTGACGTTTTACATTCTTAATGTAAGGCCATTTTTTACACATTGAATTGTCTATGGATTTTTCCGTTTGCCCTATCATGACAAGGAGCACACGGCGGATGTGACCGGTCGACTAAGAGATACTTACTCCTCCATGACATCTGATCCCACATCTGATGCATTTAGAGGTATGTGTTTGCTCTGCTCCCGACTTGTATTCTTTCAATGCACTTGAATTGCTGTTCATTATTTCCATATTTCATTCTATTAACCACTATTAAAAGAAAACACACAAACACTTCTAAGTAGAACTGTAATAGGTTTTAAAAAATAAGCCCAGTTTTTACAATTACAGTTTAATGTGTATATCATACTAATGTCAGTTCTTTTATGAGTGCATTGTAAACACTTTATCAAAGTAAAATTAAAATATTTGCTATACTTTTGGCACAAATATATATAAATAAGCTCAGTTTGATGACAAGTTTTACAATTACGTTTACTGTGTATCCTAATATAGTACATTAGGGAATATCAGCTGGTTTTAATTGGAAAAAAATGACAATACTAGATAACATCAATTACGAAAAATTAAAACATTTTGGAAATTGATTTCAAAAGGTATTGCTTCCTAGACCTTAAGTATATAGTCCTTTCTTTTAATGATGTTAAATCACGAACGGAAAAGAAACATCAATAGATATTGCTTAAAAATAAAATGTCTTAGTACAACATAAACTAATCAACAGTGAACTACTTTCTCTTTGCTTCTCGCACATATATGCGTTCATTGTGCTTGTATTTCACAAACCTTTACAAAAAACTATTGTGTACTATAGTTAACTGTAGTTTACTATAGTATCAAAGTTTTCACAATAGAAAACCAGAAATTTAAAGTATTTTACTATGTATTTTAGGTAGTTATATTTTATGTACTCCAATTTATTTTTTACATTAATTGGAATTATTACTTGTAGATTCAGAACTATAAACTTCAGAGTACTTGTGTGTAGAGTCAGAGTGATTTTTTGAACAAAGTAGTTTTGTTGATAACCAATAACAAAATATGAAAATTTCCAAGTTCATTTTTTATTGAAGAAGGAGTTGTCTATAATACCAGAAAGCAGAGTTTTCAAATTACCATGAGGAATAATTGTAATAAGTGTAGAAAAATTATACATTTTAATGCTACAGACTTTTGAAAAATTTGGTGATTTTAAAATTGCGTTCTTTGGATTTTTTGAGAATCCATATTTGATATAAACCACTAATTGAATATGTCGTACCACAGAACGTCTGACGTTTCTCTTTTGCAGCAGTTGATATATTTGTGAGATAGACTGTAGGGTTATTTTGTTTAATAAAAAAAAATATTTAACGTCAGGTGTCTGTGAAATTTTGGAACAGATAGTTACGCTGAAGGAAAATGAACTACTCATATACACATATATAACGTCCATCTAGAAATCACAAAGAAATGTTTTATTGCATTGCAGCTTGAATTGAATAGAAAATATGATGTTGATAATAACAACAAATAAGTGTGGTTGTTAACAACACGGTGGTTGGAGAAAGATATCTTTCTTTTTTAAATCCTTTAGTTAGAAGGGATTGAAACAGAATAATGTATTTGAAAAAAAAATGAAGAACCGTTTGATATAGATTAGGTAAAAGGTAATGCGTTTAGAACATTTAAGCAATATAGATCTATCTTTTGTACCAGTAATATTATCTGTAAATTTTATAGCCAATGCTTATAATTCAATTTTAATGAAAAACATGTTACTTTTCAAGTACATATATACGCATTATTTTGCTAACTCAAAAATTTGTGCACGAAATTTGCATGCTGACAGCTCTGTACAAAAATTGAACGATTCTAAAAACCTGTCGTACACAAGGCAGGTATAATTTTCTTTTAAAGCTATACATGTAAAAATAAATAATAAAGAATCCCTTTTCTAATTTTGCCTATCTAATAATTTGCCAAGTTATCAATTAATTAAGTTGTGAATATCTGCACGTGCAATTTTAAAAGCGATTACAACAAGAGCAGGCAGAAGCTTGCTTTATCGGTAAAGGGAAATATGTCGAGTGGAGTGCAACAGAATAATAAAAAGAGACATCTTCAGGTAAAAAAAAATCTGGAAATTAACTTCACATGTGAGTTAAGGCTAGGTATAGGCGTTTCTATGCAAATGAGCTGATAAAAATGCATAAGAGGTATATTCATAATCCAGAGAAAGTGTTGGTTTATTTTATTATGCATTCTTAGTATCCACGATATGTTATAGCCAGTACACATTATGACGTCATATTATGACGTCACTGATCTTACCTACTAGAGGTAATGAGACATTTACAAAACAGCTTCGGCGCAAGGGATTACTCTATATATTTTTACATAAAAATTGTATAATGCTATGAAAAATATTCTATAGATTAATAAAACTGCTGCACAAATCCTAGGCATTTTCTCATTTGACTGGAATTTGAGGAAACTTATACCGGACTGTATAATTTTACCCTTATTCAACTTAAAACTTTACAAATAGAAATTATACAACTGAGGTGTTGATATTTGTGCAGCAATAGCAGCAAACTATGGAATATTTTGATTCTAAATATACCTTGTTTCAGTTAAATAAAATAGAGCATGCCCTTGCACCAAAGAATTTTTCTTGATATCCATTATAATCTTGTGTAGTAAAGAACAATGACGTCATAATATGACGTCATAATGTGTACTGGCTATCTCATGTCGTGGGTACCAAGTAGTTATAAGACAATAAGTTTTAACTTTCTCTGTATAATAGATATAGTCCTTAGGCATTTTAATTAGATTATTTAACTCACCTGCGTGCTTCTCGATACACATGCAACTTGATTTGCAGTTAATACCCTGTATAAAGTTGATGGGCAGACGAAATGCGCGAGAATGTGAGAATAACACTTACATCAAGAAAAACTCAGTCTAAGGTCCTTGAATCATTTTAATTTTTATAACCTACATAGAAAGTTTTTTTTTAGAATTTTTTTTAAAGTTTTGTTTTCAATTTCTACTAATTCAATGTAAAAATAAAATATACAAAACGCGTGCTTCCTTACAGAGTTATATCCCTTGCAACCCGGCATTAACCATTGCCAGCAATTACCTCGCTTAATAATTTTTTTTTTTTTTGATTTTTTTTCTTTTCTCTTCTCAACAAGAATTTTTATTAAATATTTTAAAAATAAAAACACATGATTTAAATATTTTCTTTAAGATACACGAGAAAAAGATTTACCGAATCTGAATTTAAATCATGAAAAGAACACAAACATTATATTGAGAGAGTATTAGTTTATAACCCAGTCGCACCCCTTTATTTCTTGTGCAGACTTAATATTAACATTGTACATGTACCAAAACCTATAATGAAATGTAGCTCGGTGACACAGGTTGACATTATATTCATTGGAAAATGAACAGAAAAATTTCTCCGTAGAATAAGATTAGTGAGAAAGTAAGAAAAATTAGTAAGAATTGAATAATTAATAAGCCTTAATATTTTGAAATGTTCCTGCACATCTGTACATGTACATGCCACTGTTAATGATTTCTGTTATCAATACTTCATAATAAGTATGTTAATTTGTATAATTTGTGTCTCGTTAAAACATCTTTTCGCTTAAAAAGTCGAAATATGTCTTTGAATCATTCATATAACCATAAAACAGACAAGTAAAGTAATTTTGTAGTGGTGCACATAAAACGATTTTGAATAAGTTAAAATGAAAAACTATGGCTCATCTTGGCTTTGAAAATTTCTGATAGGAATCAATGTGAATGGACTAATTCCCTTGCGTTAGTAAGGTGAGCTAATCCCTGCTTCGTATGCTATTTCCCGGTTATCCGTAATCCTCTAAATTTTACTTTTTTATCGGTATAATAAAACAGTTAAAAGTATATTATTGAGGGAATTAGCAAGATTCCAGTTCCCCAATGCCTGGACTATTTCCCAAGGCTTTGGAAATAGCCCTGGCCTTCGTGGACTGGAATCTTGCAAATTCCTTCAATGATATACTTTAACTGTATAATATAAAAACAATGTCTGGCAAAGTTTCTTCAGTACTTGTATCAGTTGCTTAATTTCTTCTGATTATCACTGTGCATATAAAAACAATGTCTGGCAAAGTTTCTTCAGTACTTGTATCAGTTGCTTAATTTCTTCTGATTATCACTGTGCATGTATTAAGCTGATAACCTATGTAACGTATGGAAGTGTTACGGTGTGTGCTGACACTTATTTTAAATTAAGTACGGAGATAAGAACTTCCTCTGCCACTAAAACGTCAATTATTGAAACGGCATGTAACTCTGTTCTACACTAAAGAAACCTAAATAAAGTTAAGCTGGGGGAAACCGTTATGTATATTTAAGGAAATTATATGTCATGGAGCCAGACTACATATCCATCATCGGACTTATTCATTAATAAATGCTAGCAAATATGATCGATTAAAGGTTAACTGTTGATATGACCCCCAAAGAATATATGACAGAGCTTTGTTTTCTTCCATTATACTGAAAAACATGATCGATAGAGGGCGTTGATTTTCTTGGAAAGACTCATTAACCTGATAAATATATTCAAAAATGAATTACTGATGTAAGAGGAAATGTCAAACAATCTAATATCATAATTTATCAGTCGGTTAGTTTGAGAAAAAACCCTCCTCTTATCAACCGTGGTTTTCCGAGAACATTCCTGTAGGTCTGCAAGTTTAGGTTATTACAAGTTTTTTTTCCCATTTTTGTTTAGCCTCGGCAAGATCTTTTGTTTTTTTTACACCCAAAATCGGTGCCAAAAAATGAATAGTTCAAAACTAGATTATTTCGGTGCCAGTTTTTGAATTCTCTAATTTTTTTCCTATTTTTTGTATTTATATTTTTTTTCAAATACATGTATACTAAGCATTGACTACCATCATATTGCAAAGGAATATATTTTTTCACGAGAAAAATAGAATAATGAAATGAAATCTTTTGAATGTTATCTTTTTTATGATGATAAAATATGGGTTTAAATAAAATTTAAAAGTGCTCTTTTGTGAAAGGACAGAAAGGATTTTGAAATGACAGGAGGCGCTTAATAGAAAAAAAAACAATTTGGGATATCTGTTGCTGTTTATTATACTAACTTACCCCCCCCCCCCCAAGAAGAAAAATTAAGATATGTACTTGAAAGACCCTTTTTATCATTGAAACATTCTTTATTACTAATCATTAGGCATACACATTCATATGACAAAGATTAAAATTAAAAGTTATACTTTTACCTACAAGTACCATGGCCTTTTTTAAAAAGATGTTTTACAGTTTTCCCCTAATAAAGCCATCGTTTACTTAAGTATTTTCAGAGTTTTTTTTTAAATTGTGTGTTATTTTGCTATATTAGAATTATTAATTAAATATGTATGATGAAAACTTGAAGAAAGATCATGATGTGTCACATAAATCTAATGTTATGGTTAAAAACCGACACGAAGTCATATCTTAATAGTTTCAAAAGTTTTGCAACTACAACAAGTATATTTGACTCTAATATGTCATAGCTAAGTAATGTCAATTCAAGAAAGAAGTTTAGTTATATGATAGCATAATTATTTCATTTGTATAATATGCAAAAATTATGGCATATCGTTTGCTCAATAACATGCAAAAACTATTTAAAATATTTGCTATATGTTTTGCACAGATACAAAGAATAAGCTCATTTTGATGACAAAGTGTACAGTTTTAGTTTACAGTGCATCTTAATAAAATGTATTTAATATAGACATTTTGCAAGTGAGGTAAGGCTGAGTATAGCCGTTTCTATGCAAATGAGCTAATAAAATGCACAAGAGGTATATCTATTATGCAGAAAAAGTTTAATTTCATTTTCTTTAACATACTTAGTTCCCTACACATGTTATAGTTAGTGCACATTATGACATCATATTCTTTACTACTCGAGATTATAAACGTACACATCAACAAAACAGCTTCGGCGCAAGGGCACATCCTATTTAATTTTACATAAATAATGTATAATTCTTGAAAGAATATTCTAAAGATTAATAAAAGCGCTGCGCAAATCCGATGCACTTTCTAATTTGAGAAGAATTTGAGAAAACTCACACCAGACTGTAAATTTTTACCGTGTTTCAACTCAATCCTTTACAAGTAACTAAACAACTGAGCTGTCGAAATCTGTGCAGCAATCCTTGGAATATTCTTCTTCTAATTATACCTTGTTGCTGTAAAATTAAATAGGGTATGCCCTTGCGCCGAAGCTATTTTGTTGATGTTCTTTAAAACTATGTGTAGTAGAGAAGAATGACGCGTCATAATGTGTACTGGCTATCACTTGTCGTGGGTATCAAGTTTGTATAAGAAAATAAGTTTTAAACTTTTCTGTATAAAAGGTATAGCCTTAATGCGTTTTAATTAGTTATCTGCATGGAAACTTTTATACCTAGCCTTGACTCACTTGCCTTGTGTATATAAGCTACATGTAGTTTTATATGGGGAAAATGGAACTACTAGATATCATCAAAATGTAGTAAACCCGAGAAAATTAGAGCCATTTAGAACAATTTAAAACCTAATTTTAAGGGTATTCCTACTTAGACCTTGGGATATCGTGAGTTCAAATCTCGGCCGCGACTGACCTAAGTCAATAAAAAATGGGTAGCAACTGTTCCTTCGCCATGCGCTCGGCACTTTGAAGTGAAAGTTTTGGGTTCTTCGGATGAGTCCTTAGAAACCGAGGCCCCGTGTCACGGCAGGCGCTGGCACGATAAAAATCCTTCACTGCTCAATGGCCCTGAGTGCCGAGTAAAGTTCAAAATTTGAAGCGCTTCACCGGTATATGGTGACGTCTCTATATGAGTGAAAAATTCTCGAATGGGATGTAAAACAACATCCAATCAATCAATCAATAATTGCGTCTTGCAAAGTGAACATGCATTCATAGATTTAAACAACATTTATTATAACGTCTGAAAGAGAAAAGCATTCATATAGAAATATATCACGTGACATTTACATTACAAACAAGAGCCAAACTAATGACACTCAAGCAGTCCTTCGGACTACTTCTGGAATTGCTCTTGGACTGCTTTCTTAAAATGCGGGACTGCTCAGGGACTGCTGTGGGACTGCTCTAGAAAGCAATCCTAGCAGTTCATAGGACTGTTTTCTGGGACTGCTTTGTTCACACATTCGTGAAAAAGTTCTGAGTGTCAAGAAAGTCCCTTCCCTTGTGACGTCGCGCACAGTATTGGAGGTCTTAATTGCGTAACGTGTAACACTATAAGACGGGAGCTAGTAGATTCAGTCAGTTTTTTTCATTTTGGCAAGATGGATTTTTCCACAAATTTACACATAGCTTGTATAAAATTCATTAATAAATTTCCAATACTTGCCGATTCCGACTAATCATAAAAATAGTAAGCATTCCGTCACATGCCATGATTTTGACAAGTAACAAGGGGAAATCGAATATTTAGTAAAGAATTTTTACTATTAAACAAGTTCTTTTGGTAAAATAAAGGTGATAAATAAAATGTGCAAATCACGAAGTAGACATATTTGGGGAGATTGGTTGGGTGATTTTAATGTCTAGTCGGTTCTGTTACTAATACACAAAAAATATTATGACATTTTACGAGATTTATATCAGAGATGTGAGCTTTCTTCTGTTTGAAATGGAGAACATGTTAAAGATAATTTTTTTTTTTATTCGAAATGGTCAAATAAATAAAATTTTATATTTAAAAAAACTAAAATATTTCTTTTATAAAAACAGAGCAACCATAATCAATAAATAAAATTAAATAAACAAATTGGTTTAATATTTTGTCAAATTAATATGCTACAGACTGATGCAATTATTTAGTGTGAAAGTCTCTTTTCTTCTTTATTTATTTTTTTTCACTGTAATTTTGTTGAATATTCAGAAATAATTTTTACATAAGAATTGTGTCGCAGTAAATATGTTGTACATGTGACTGAACATTACGTAGTCAAATTCAGCATAAAATCAAAGGAATAACAATTGGCATGAAACACGTCAGCCATTTGATAACAAGGTCATTTGAACGATCATTTTTGAAAAGTTAGATTTCCAGACGTAGAATTTGAATCAAGTCCTTCTAAAAAAAAAAAATAAACAGTTATAATAAGGACCCTTAGAAACTTATTGTTAAAATCCTTGTCGCCTGGAAGCATGACATATTGTTTATGTAGTCTTTATAATTTTTATTTGTAGGAAGTTTGTAGAAAATTGAAATGGCGAGTTTTTGGTAGGAATTTGCTGAGAGTAGGTAAGAAAATAGTGTATGTCACAATAAAATCATCTTATCATATTTTTGTAATGCATTTTGACTTTCCTGTAAATATCCCGTGGGGAACCCCTTCTTTATAAACCTTTGTTCATTGTAAATTGTTCATTGTAAATATCCTTTACTGAATCTCAATTCACTGGACCTTAAAACCCGCCAGTTCATGCAAGTTAGTTTGGACACGACAGTCCAAAGAGGAGGACGCATTTATCTCCGCTTATAGCTTTGTGTTTTACATGTGTCTACCCTTGCGATTCATGGCAGTGCTTGCTATGGTGTGCTATTATTATCGGCCGAAGGAGCGGCCGATCCATTTGTGGATGTGTTAGAATGTGGTTATGGGGAACTGAGACGTTATATTTATTCATTACTTCCATGGAGTAATTCTATATTGATAACGTACATAAAAGTTATAAATATTTTTTTTAAATTGCTTTATACTTGCGATTCATGGCAGTGCTTGCTATGGTGTGCTATTATTATCGGCCGAAGGAGCGGCCGATCTATTTGTGGTTGTGTTAGAATGTGGTTATGGGGAACTGAGACGTTATATTTATTCATTACTTCCATGGAGTAATTCTATATTGATAACGTACATAAAAGTTATATTTTTTTTAAATTGCTTTATACTAAATCTAAATGGTTATTATTACATTTCAATTTGTTTTTCATTTCTCATTAGATATTTATTAATTTACGATTTTATAAAAAGTTGTTTCATGAATTGCTCCGCAACAAAGGCGTGCGTAAGATATAAGTGCAAAACGTATTAAATTTCTTCATATGAAAAAACAGTGCCTATAATAATTAATATATTGATAAAGTTTTTAAGAAGTGATCTTTCTTCTACTTTGAATTTTATTTCTTTGGACTCTTTCTTGTGATAATACTTTACAATGCTAAATTTGATATTTTTGCGGCCGATTTGATGCTTTGCATCAATTTAACTTATTTTAACAGTGTAATGGTCCAGCTTTTCTGAAGTAAGGTTTAAATTTATTATTTTATTTTAGTTATTTTCTGTATATCATTCATTTGCCTTAAAAAAAACAATCCGCATTTTTCATCAGTATTTAGCATGTATGTTTTGTTTAATTTGATTACTATAAATAGCAATACGTATTAGAATATTTCAATGTACGGTGTACAATTTCCGTTCATAAAGTCATAACAGTTTGTCCGTAAAGTAGTAATTTGCAATATTGCATTTGTGTTTGAGTTGTTTGTATAGTTTAAACAACTCATGTGTGTGTAATTGAGTCTTAGCTAAGACGTATTCATTGTCTAAAAATTTGATAATGATGTATTCTGTATTATATTAAGCCACAGGAGCTTTTTAGTTAAACTTGTATGTGTCTATTGGAGCAGGTTCCATCCATGAGTACTTAATAATAATCTTTATTCAGGAATAGGCATTATGCAATGTACATGAACATTGAGGTGTGAGTATTATACACATATAAAACTTAATTGAATAGACATGATTTAAGAGACGATTTTAAAACGAATTAACTAATAAACCATATTTTGCATATAAATCAACTAAATATATTATATTGTATATATGCCTAAACCCAAGGATAGCCCATGAAAGCCAGTATGGCTTATTTCCAATGGGGTCCTTTTACATGTAACAAAATTACTGGCATATGACATATATAATATACTTAATATAAACAATACATAATATACTTTATATAAACAATATGGCTTAAAATTTCAATCATACTTAATATGCTAAAGCATCTAAAACACAAATTCTTAATTGTTTAAGAAGAAAGAACATATTTGGTTATAAATCTAATAGTATAAAAAGTCTTCTTTGGACATTTTCATAAGTTTTTCCATAAAATGCTTTTTGACCTCTTTTTTAAATTTTGATTTATTAGTAATTGTTTAATCTGATCAGGTAGAGAATTCCAATCTTTAATTCCATTGTAAAAAAAGTTTCACTTTCCATTTTTTGAACCCTTAGCACAAAAAAGTTAATTGTAGACATGCTTGAGGCGTAATTGACAAACTCTACTTCTGATATTCAAAACTCCCAATTTTTCAAATTCATTAACACTGACTCTTGATCTAGGTGAAACATCAAGAATAAATCTAATAATCTTGTTCTGTGCAACCTGAAGTCTATTTTTTTTATTTTACAGATAGTTCTTCATACCAACAAGTGATAACATAATCGATGTGATATTGAATTAAAGCAGTTCACAAAGATTTTCTTGATTGTATTGACAGACATTATTTTTGCCGAATAAAAATTTAAGTCGTTGGTTTGTTTTGCTGATAAAACTTTCTACAATTTTATCACCAGATAGTACATTGTCTAAAAAAAACTCCTAAATATTTAACACAATTTTTATATTCAATTTTGATTCCATCACATACTACTGAACAGGTGTTCATATCATATGACTTCGATTTTCTAGGAGGTCCAAATAAAATACTCTCTGTCTTTCCTAAATGTAGAGAAAGTTTATTATCAAATAACCAGTGCTTACATTCCTCTTACATCTCAGATAGTTTTTTACTAATGACTTCTGGATTGGTATGTAAAAAAAGAATAGCTGTATCATCTGCATATAAAAGAACTTTTCATTCAGAATCGATACTGACACTGAGGTCATTTACATACAATGAAAATAAAAGAGGCCCAAGTATACTGCCTTGAGGTACCCCACATGAAATATAATTGACATCTGAAAAAGTGTTGTTAACATTTACAATTTGTTTTCTACTGGATAAGTAAGATCTAAACCATCCAATTGATTTTACACCAATGACTTGGGGTTTTTCACATAAAATTTTGTGGTCTACTGTGTCAAAGGCTTTTTGAAGATCTAAAAGAACCATTCCAGTATAGAACCCTTTAGCTGTTTTAGATTTTATGTGTCTGTTAAGTGAATTAAACAACTGTCCGTAGAAAAAGAACTCCTAAATCCTGATTGGAATTCATAAAGCAAATTATTTTCAATGAAGATTCTAACTGTGTGTAAATTGCTTTTTCTGTTATCTTTGAAACGATACTTAGAATACTTACAGGCCTATAATTTTCAGGTTTTAATCTATCCCCTTTTTAAAATAGGTTTTTAACTTTAGCAACTTTAAGATCATCAGGCACAGTTTCTTCTGATATTGGCATATTAATTAAGTATGTAATAGGTATTTTTATAATAGGGGTAGCATCTTTCAAAAATCTGACAGGGATACCATTTAGTCCTGTGATTTTTGAGGTTTTAATTTGACATAGCTCTTTGAAAACAAAACTCTCAGATACATGTTTTAACACAAAAACTTTTTTGGAACTTTTCCTCTTTTCATAAAAATGTTTGACAGCTGTTGAAACAGAGTTATAAACACCCTTTGGGGTAGGTAGTTGACTGACTAGTTTAGCTGCTATTGTAGTGAAATAAGAATTAAAGTGGTTTGCAATTTTTTTTAATTATCAAAGCAATTTTTTTCATCCATAGATAATGTGATATTGCCATTTGTTTTTTGATTTTGTTGATATCCCAGATTCTTAAAACAGGACCAAAGTTTCTTTTGATTGTCCTTATTTTCATCTATTTTATCATTAAAATATTCTGATTTGGCCTTATCACAGTCTTTGAACTAAATTTCTAGTTTAACAATAACTTTTATAATCATCTTGATTTTCAAATTTTCTAAAATTCAAAAGCTGTTGATCCCTTGATTGTATACTTTCCAAAATGTCACTTGTCATCCATGGCTCAGTTTTTGTTTGATTCTAACCTCCTTTAATGGAGCAACTTTGTCTAAGATATTCATAAAAATTTCTCTAAAAGCACACTACATATCGTTGACATTGCTAGCATAAAAACATTTTCCCCAGTCTGCCTCAGTTAAAAGTCTGATAAAACTCTCTTTATCATAATTTTTAGTTGACCTTATCTTAATAAAATTATGTTTCCCAAAAATGGATTTCACTGTTTTTCTTGTACAATAAATAAGACAGTGGTCACTAACACCAACACAAATAACCCCAGATTGATAAAAAAAAATTTCAGTATCATTACAGATTATGTGGTCAATAAGAGACCTAGATGAGTCTGTAATTCGAGTAGGTTCTTTAATAATTTGGGTTAAACCGAAGAAGGTAAGAACTTTATGATAGGCTTGGGAAAGTTGGTTATTATTACTTAAAGTACATATGTTAAAATCACAAAGTAAAATGATCTCACAGTCTTGACGTAGTTGAATAAGAAAATGTTCATGTCTCTGTAGGAAGTTAGATTGTGTTGGGGGCCTGTAAGACGTTCGAACTACGATGGGTTTAGTTTTTGGTAATAAGATTTCCAGGAACATCACTTCATCACTCTTTGTAACCCCCATCCATTTCTACTTGGGTAAATGCTATGTCTTCTCTTATAAAGGCACAAATTCCACCCCCTCTGCGGTTCCGGTCCTTTCGAATGATAGTGTATCCATCAACATTTATTTCAGAGTTAGTAATGGAACTGTCTAGCCATGTCTCTGTGATAGAAATAATTGCAGCTCGGGATTTGTTTGCTATGATCTGTATCTCTTGAATTTTCTTTACGACTGAACGATTGAAAAAAAAAAAATTAACAAATTCAGCACAATATTTTTAATAGGTCCTGAATAGGCTTCCGTAAAAGAAAAAAATGACACTCTTGTACAAACGATCTGTTGGCTCTCTGACCATTTAACACAATCATGTATTACAAAGCCTCACTACTTTTCTTTCTTAAGCTTGCCGTACATATAATTCTACCGTTGAAGGAAACACAAGTGCTTTTCTTTACCTCTGTAACATACACTTTATTGGTTTTCACCACCTGGAGAATTCTACACGGGAATCACTCTCAATCACTATTCTATAAGTGAAAAAACCTATGTTTTAAACACTTTTTCTCCGGAAAACCTTTCTTTGCCAGTGTCCTTAATATTTGATAAAATATTTACAGTGTGAAACAAAATAAAGTCGAAATGTCTTAAGGAAAAGCTTCAGTTCATTCTCCAAAAGCAATGCTTAATGTATTACATAAGTTACAATATATATGTGTAATGTCTTAAGGTTCATATAAGCTGTATATACTTTCGTTTGGAATCCTAGTAATCTTAACTTGTCATTTTATTTATGGATGTCACCCCCATATAATTATAGTACGATGAAGTAAATTATTGCATTTCAATTAAATTAACAGATCAAGATTTTATTATGAAAATTTCAACGACATTAAAAATACATTACATTATGGTACATTAAATGGGCCATAAGTTGTTTAAAAACGTTAAGCATGAAGATTTCATGTACTTTGTTCCTTGACTTAATGTACTTTTCTATGAACGATTTCCTCTTTGCAATAAAATCTTTCAATTCTACCTGCCAGTCCTCCAGAAAAAGATTTTAGACTATCACTGCTAATGTCAATCAAGAGATTATTGATCTTATTGATCTAAAATAATCTAACTAATTAAATATCTATATGAACTGTATTAAATAAATGATTTGCTTAACTCTTACTGATTATATTTAAATTGACTATCATTTTATATTTAACTAAGCATTGTTGTAATTATTTAACCAATGTACCCACACCTTTGAATCAATTGTACCGCGTCAATCAAGACTAATGAATTCATTTAGGACATGCGATTTGTTTCTTAAATGTTGATAGTATTGTAACATGTATTAAATGGTTAGATTTTGCATTCTGTAATAAATATTTTTTTTTTATTTTAATACGTTTTATTTTGAATTCTATTGCGTTTTATTTTGAATCTTAAATCGAGACAGAGTTTGAAAGTTAAAGATTTTGAAACTTTGAATTTTTTGAACATATCTCACAGAGTTAAACAACTACGTTTAAATCATATGTATAATTTATTTCACAGGAAAGCCCCTCAGTATTTGTACAATAAGTTCACAAGAAACTCTGGTTTTCATAAAACACGGTCTAGTCAGTCAAACTTGTAGTCCCTAGGATAGAAGGTGCAGAATCTTCATCATTTTCCTTTACGGGTGTAAAAGATTGGAATGCTCTTTCCCTTGATATCAAAAATACTAAAAACAAATTTATTTTAAAAAGAATGATTAAAGTACATCTTTTAGAACAAATGAAAAATATGAAGGAAATGCTAACATTTTTTTTTTCATTATAGACAAATTATTTTAATATTAATAGTGCTTTTTTTTTAATTTTAGTACTTATCCTAGTCAAATGTAAGCTGAGAGACTATTGTTACCCTATAAAAGTACTGGTCAGTTATCAGTGCTATTGACTCTAGTCATTGTCTTATTATATATATGATTAAGTTAAAATATGTCTTTGTTTTCATTCTGTCACGGACCCAAATGGAAATAAGCCTTTTAGACTTTTTTGGGTTATCAAAGATAGAAGGCAGTATTATTATCAGTATTTTGTACATTTCTATAGTTCTATCCTAGGTTTTTCGAATAATTATTTTATATATTAAAAACTTATCTTTGAATTACTTAATATAATTAAGTGATCCTTATATCTCTTTGACTTTGTTTGTTATTTATTTATTCGATAGACTTCAATGTGGTTGTAAGTGGGAATGCAGATTTGTAGCTTTTATTTTTTTTTAATTCTCATGCTGTGATATTCTAAAATTTGATTGTACATCTGTCATCAATTGCTGATTTCTTCGACAGGCCTTTTATCTGAATAATTATAATAATCGTGATAAATGTATGTAAGTAAATAACGCTTTAAAGTAAAGTTACATTGATTTTTTTGTTACGTGTTAAACTTTTAATGACCTCACAATGATATTTAACATTATTATTGTAATGTCGAAAATCAAAGGAGACACCTTGTAAACATCATACCGAAGATACACATGTTATTCTTATTTATGGATAAAAGTAAATCGGGGAGAATAACTAATGATTCATAGAGAATTAATGGAGAGAAGAAGAGTTTGGAATAATAATCAAGAGAACCTATTCTATGTCTGAGATAGCAGATGAAGTTAACTTGTTCTTTGTGTGATGTACAAAATCTACAATCGCCTGTCATTTTATGGGATCTTACCTTTCACTATCGTTTACTTGGAGGCTGTTCATGCTAATGTATATTTTAAGTGAGTATATTTACAAGCATTTGGTTTTCTTTGTTAGGTGTAGTTTTTTCCCACAACAAACTGATTATGATTAATCGTGTGATATTGACGATGCAGGATGATAATTTCCAATGAAAAAGACTTTAAAATAAAAAATGAATTACTTATTAGAACATATATAAATCATACAATTTAACTTGCATGAAATACTAGAAGTAGAAAAGAAATATTCTGTTTAAAAACATATAAAAGATTCTTTAACCCAACAAAATATTTTTGTATCTAAACGACTTCAATGTAAACACAGGGGAGGCGGTCTGTAAAAAATAGAGGATAGTTGGAGCTGGTAAGCCTAGCGTATAAGCAAATAATGGTATAAAGAGTGAAAAATCAGGGTAAATTGTATTTTTTTTTTTTTTTGATTTGGTGTAATAAACAAAACTTTGTAATCTGATCGAATATTTGCACTATTTACGGAATCATAATATTAATTATTTTTTTTATCATTTTCTATTTATTTTCCTTTCACACAGATAAAAAATTTGGCTTCAATTTCACATCTCAAAATAATATTGTTTCATACTTAAATATGAATCAGATTACAATGGAAAACATAGGTTTGGACACGCCGTTGATCTACATGTACAAATATGAATCTTCTCTATAAAAAACTTTCAATTGCATATACATAAGGCCATTTCTGGCTTTGAGTTTTTGTTTATAAATATGACTACATTTTATTTCCACTTTCAGTTTAGATGTGCCATTTCTGGCGTGGTTTTTTTTAAGCATATATGCCTACTATTTTATGTTCACTCTTTATTCTTTTTTTTTCTGCCCATGGAGAAAGGCATAATCCTCATTTTAGCAAAACTTGAATACCATGAACTTGCATGCTTTGTGTTCAGTTGCTCCAGTAAATATGGAAAAGGAGAAAAAAGAAAAAAAAATCTTACGCCTGACGGAAGAAACCAACTTGCAACAATATGTCCCCTAAGTGACCTTTCGTGGCGTCTGGAATTGGGAATTTTATGTATTTGCATATAGTAGCATTTATATAGCATCCTCAAAATTTCAATGAATAACAAGTATTGGCTAATGTCTCTAATGTTATCTAGACGAAAATTAATCATTACCACTTGATCACATTATTCGAAATTTGAGATAATTTGAAATCTCTGCCACTGTGTTTACATTCAGCTCATTGATTTTTTTCAATCTGTAATGAGGATCTTTGTTTTTGATTGCAGTGTTCTTCTTGTTTGAATTAGAAAAGAAAAACTAAAATTCAATTCAGGTACCGTAGGAAATTTATTGCCATATTTCCGTTTTCTGTTAAGCAGAGGTACGAAATTTGATGGAACAAAGTTGTCAACTGCAGTACATAATCATACCACTTGTTAAAAGTTTTACGATAAAACTGTCTAGTGAAGAAAAACATATATGTCAATTTGATCATGTCATTAAATTAAATGATAATCTAATCAAATGAACGTTTCAATTAAGATTAAATTGTGTAATTTACAATTAGAGAAAAAAGTGGGAAATGCTTTTTATTGACTTTCTATATATTTTACAGAAAGTTGTGTATGAAATGATAGACTACTCTTCAAATTTGAAGTACGAATCTGTTGTGAGAACGTGTTCGAAAAGTCCCTGTGTCCCAGTCACTAAAGAGACATTTAATACATGTCGAAGGAAAATTCGGTCTTACAGATATTACGGATGTTCGATACGACCATGTTGAAAATCGGACTTATGTAATGCTGCATCCAGAGTCTTTCGTTGGAATCTCACAATTTATTTCTATTTGTTAACAATGTTGGCATTACTTTGTAAAATATGACCTATGGTGTGTATAGTTTATGTATTTTGATTGATTGCTTGCTTGTATTCGAGAATTTTTCACTCATATAGAGACGTCACCGTATGCAGGTGAAGGACTTCAAATTTAGATCTCTACTCGGCACTCGTGCCAACGCCTACCTATCGTGCCAACGCCTACCTTGACACGGGACCTAGGTTTTAAGGTCTCATCCGAGAGTCCCTGGACTTTTACTTTAAGTGCCTGGCGCTTGGCAAAGGAATAGTCACTACCTATTTTAGCATCTTAGATTTGACTCGGCGCGGCGAAAGAGAATCGAACGCGGGCCCCCCGATCACGAAGCGAGCGTATGTGTTTTGACAATATAGAATAAAATGATAAGCTTTTTACTAATACTAATCAATTCTAGAAATATTTATTGTAATGTCTATAAGATCGCAGATTACTTAATAAGAAGCGGTACCTGTCAAACAGTTATTCATTTATGTTATTGAAATCCTGGAAACGCTGATCATGAATTACATGTACATTCAAACATGCTCTGCAATTTAGTTTAAATCTTGTTGAATTAAAGTAAATGAATACAGTTTTTGCTGGTCTGTGGAAATTCCCAGAATAGAATGCTGATGCCAAGGATTGTTTCTGTCCAAAATTGAATTAGACAAAATAGATCTTCAATTTGTCAAATTTCCAAAGAGAATGAATTCTTCAATCGGAATGGAGACGCGTCGCTTATACTGGTGCTGCAATGATGTCATTTTTCTGTGTGATAAATAAGATCGATTAAGAGACCTACCTTTAAATACTGTACTACTAAAAGTACTAGCACAAACTCCAGTTTTTGAAAAAATTACTACTAATTTGGAAAATAATAAATAGGTAATAGAATATATATTATTTGTTTTTTTTTTTTTTTTTTTTTTTTTTTTTTGTTTTGTTTTTTTTTTTGTTTTTTTTTTTTTTGTTTTTTTTTTTTTGTTTGTTTTTTTTTTTTTTGTTTTTTTGTTGTTTTTTTTTGTTGTTTTTTTTTTGTTTTGTTTTGTTTTTTTTTTTTTTTTTTTTTTTTGGTTTTGTTTTTTGTTTTTTTTATTAGTTTACTATATTTTGAAGCACAGATGTGTTTTATTAATGATATTCATTAAGTATATGTGGCCAATAATGTTAGTTCTCTATTGTTCTTACCGTCACGGAAGCTCAGTCGGAGGAGCGCTCGCTCCGTGATTGGAAGGTCGTTAGTTTGAATCTTGGCTGCGACTGACCTTAGTCGATAAAAAAGGTAGCAACTGTTCCTTCGCCAAGCGCTGAAAGCGGGTCCTTAGGATGAGACCTTAACAACCAAGGCCCCGTGTCGCGGCAGGCGTTAGCACGATTAAGATCCCTCACTGCTCAATATTCGAGTGCCGAATCAAGTTCTAAATTTGAAGCCCTTCACCGGTATATGGTGACGTCTCTTTATAAATGAAAAATTCTCGAATGGGACATAAAACAACATGCAATCAACCAATAAATCTATTGTCCTGATACGGGTTACATGAATCTCTGTCAAATATTGCTTGTATTTCACTTTACTATCCGTTTTAGAATTTCAGAAGCCAATAAAATTGTGTAGATTTTTTTCAGGATTTCTATGACCTTCTTTAATAAAACAATACCAATTACTAACATGGATGATCTTTTCAAAGTTTGTGATTCTGTTTGGAATTGATCATTATTAAAGCACATTAATGCACACAATTCAAATTTCGGACATTTTGTATTCATTCATATTCAATATTCTGAAGCATTTGACAAGGAGCAGTTCTTCGTTATTCCCATTCTTCAGCCATTTTTCTTTGCAGAAATATAATTTCCGACAAGAACGCCTGTTCATCGGTAAAATGTATTGACAAGCTGTCAACCATTTTTAAGTTCAAACATTCTATGCATTTGTATTGCTAATGAAACTGTCAATAATCGTTTACCTTGTTTGCATCCTATCTTTCTGATCATTTCAAATCCCTTCATCCCACCAGGAATAGAAACCTATCAAGATTACAAGCATTTAAAGATGCTACAATATGAATCCCAAATGTACTCATATTCATATATCTTTATTGAAAATTGTAAGATACAAACTGATACACATTGTAAATCAAATGAAATGAAAGGGGTTAGTAATGTTTTACGTGGAAAACCCTTCCTTAAGTAAAATATGTTTATTATAAACATCTAGTGTGAATCCAATGGTTTTATGGCAGCAAATAACACGTGAAGGTGAGAATCAGCCAGGGAGTGGAGCAAAGACAGCTTTCCTCCACTAATACGTTATTTAAAAACAATTTTAACGAGAAATATGCAAAAACTATGTAGTAAATGTTCCTCTCAGTGCTCATCCTGTTTTGACACAAGCCAACGCTGCCTTTATACTTGTAGACAGTGGAAAGAGAATTTGTACAACAGTAAGTTTATAGGTTTACACTCAAAAAGAAGGAAACATAAAAATATATATATTTGTTTCTCTGCTATGGTATAAAGCTGACAAGACACATTTTTCTGCATAAAGAAATCAATAAAAAAAGTAAAAAATAGAAAATAAGTAGATAGCAAAAGACATATAATGTATATTTTGAAGATTATTAAAATACTGGTAAGATGGCGTGACGGTATCATTAGGGCTCTTAGTATTGACATGTATGAAGATGACGATGATTTTTAAAATCATCTATGTATTTTTATGAGATCACTTGTTCTCTCTTAGACAAACTAATGCGTTCTGTATGCACATTTTAAACGTCAAAGAAGCAGTGCAATGAAATTTTGTATTTCATATACAATTTACACTGTGAAGAAAGCGAATGGTGTTAAGAACATGATTAAAAAATCATAGAATTAGACCAATTGTTTGTATCTCTTTCTCTCATTTCTATGATATATATATATATATATTTATATGGTGTGCGTTAAAAAATGATACGTAAGAAAAATATTTAGATTTAAAAATGTAACATATATTATGAAACACCCTGTACATTTTGCCGCCCGGAATAAAGGTTTGTATCAGCACCTATTGTCGCCAGTGTCAATATGTTCCAATGGGGATAGTATGTTCAAGGTAATTATATGTACCGTCACAGGTTAAAATTTAATAATAGTTAAGGTATAACATGGAAACTACAATGTAAGCTTTGATAATCATCATTCAAATTTTCAAAGAAAGTTCAATCCTGACCATTACTAACGACTTGTACTTATTATATAAAACACTTTGTTTACAAACTACATATAATCGTGATCACGATAGAAAAAATAAATGATAAAACAGTCGGTCAAAAATATTTAGAGATAAAAATGATAAAGAAATATAAAAAGGAAAAATAGATACAAAATTTACACTATTCATCCTCTTCTTAAAATTTGTTACTGATATACACAGATTCATATTGTGTAGAAACAATTCAAATTTGTCATAACAAATATTGTAGATAAACACAACCAATATAAACATTTATCATATACTTAGAAGTAAATACACCGATTCTGCACTCTGCGATACGGGTGACGTCACAATACCTCATATCAAGGACCGGTCCGAAAATCCATATCAAACCGGAAGTAACGTTCGTATAAAGTTTAAACGTTAATTAACTTGATCTTATTTAAATATACATGTAAAATAATTCTTTACTAACATATGTGGACTTAATTTGTTTTCAAGGACCTTATATTGGCGCTATATAAGATTTTAAAGAAAAAGGTCATAATCATGCACGAAACACTCTTCGATGACTTTATGTTAACTTGCATATTATGTATTTTAAATATATGATAAATAGAATACTACATACTGAAATCCATATCATATGCCATATCAGCCCTAAAAATTTTGAAATAGAACTATTTTCATTTTTAATTTAAAGTGTAATGAGAAAAAAATGAAGACTGGAATTAGAAATGACAAATTTTATTATTTTTCAGATGAAATAGGTGAAGTAACGAATAGTGATCGATCTCTAAAACCTAAAACCGCTGCAAATTGTGAACAGGGCATATAAAACGGACCCTAGAAATTTAACAGGTTGGATCAGGTGCCAAGAAGGAGGAAGTATTCCTAGTTCGACCCGTAAAACCCGCCTTTAGTCCTATGTATTGATCAGAAAGATTGAGTAATCCGCAGTTAAATTTAGTATAAGAAAAACGGCTTAACAATTGGTATAACATAATGTCAGTCAAAATAAGACCCAATGATAGGCTGTATTTGCTAACATGCAAAGTCATTATAACGACCGTAGAATTTACCAAATGCTGACTTTAGACTAGGTTGTTGTTGTGACTGACAACATATTTATATTTATTTTCATATTTATTTGAAAGAGTTATATACAGATGCACACCAGACATTGAGGGCCTATATCATAATAACAGGCTTCCAAAAATAAAATGTTTACCAGAAAGGCATCATTCCCAATTTGTATTGTTCCAATGGCCTTTTGAGCTTGACTGCTGTCATTTATCAACATTTGTAACATTTTGACACTTTTTCCAGGTGTTAGATATATGTTATCTTAAATCTATGAAAAAAATGAAAACAATTTGAAATTTAAGAAACGTAAAACTTGAACGTAAAATAATTTTATTTTTAACCTTCGTAAAAAATGTTTCCACTGATTTTATTCATAAATGTCTGGAATAATATGTGAATATATGTTAATATGATATCTAAATGGACTATGAGGTTGATTACTGTTCAGTTAGTAAAAAAACGACCCAGGGAATTTAATGGTCATTTTAACTCATTGTGTATATCACTCTCCAGTTAAAATATTTAATGAAATATGTTCATGCTTAGTAATATGTTTTAAAGATTTATAGGTACATAAATCTTGACAGCATTACATATGAAGAAAACCTCGTATTTCAATAAGGAGGGCACATACGTTTATATGATGCTACAAAATCATACATTTTCGTGGGGTCAAATTTTTTGTGGTTTTTTGTGGCTCGCTGAAAAAAATGTGTTCTTGAGTAAAAAATTGTTGAGCAGTAATATATGTGAAAAATTACATTTCGTGGTGGACTTAATTTCGTGGGTCTCTTCGTACCTCGAAAACAACGAAAATGAACCCCCAACGAAAATAACTGATTTCACAGTAATACACATATCTGTTATCAGTATGTTGCAAATAAATCTTGGTTTCCTCAGCTTCTAATGGATCATCTTAATCTTAATAGTCTTTATAGAGTAGACCTGAAACAGTGAGAATAACAGGATTAGCAATAACAAATGTGTAATACATCATGCCATTAACTACTGCAACATCTAAACCTTACCTGCTACACATCCAGTCATAAAGCAGGCAACATTTCCAGCTATCATGGCACTGAGAACGATCTTAGATAAGTCTGATCTTCTAGAAGGAACTAAAGCACCTAATCCTCCTAAAAGAATCCCGATAGAGCCAAAGTTAGAGAATCCACAGAGAGCGTATGTTGCTACAACCTCAGATCTGGTCTGAAAGGAGAGCAAATCTCAAAGTAGTTATAACGTCTTGATAGACCTAGCAATGCTTATGATGACACCAAGCACACATTTACTGTAAGTTGTTCTTTTTGCTTTTTATTCATTTAAAAAAAAACCATTTCAATAGTAGATGTCTACTATAGTGGAACTTTTTTACATGGAATATTAAACACTTTCAGACGGCAGAATGATAAGGCAATCACGATAAAATGCTAACCTCCAAAATGCCGTATTTAAGAATTGTGCTGTTCATTTGTGGAAGAATAACATCGTCCCCTTTCCAGAACCAGTCTGTATGGTTAGTGTTAATGTAACTCTGTAAGGTGTTTTTGTTCTTAATGATTTTTGATAATTCGTCGTATGCAACAAATTCGTTAGTGAAAGTTTTCAGACCAATAAGTCGTCCTAGTGATCGGCAGTCAGAGGGAGTTGTTCCCATGAAATATGCAATGGGGTAAAACAGGTAAGAGCAAATGAACTGAAAATGAAAGACAAAAATATATTAGCTGAAGATGAGGAAAAATGTTACTGATTGATGTATCGAATACTAGTAAATGTCAGAAAACATTGAATTAACAATACCATTTTTTTAATAGGGAAAAACTCTTAGTCCGTATATGTGACGTCAAAAGTTAAGGTGTTGAACATAGGTATTTTCAGAAAGACAAATGTGAATTTGTCGTAACAATCTGTATATTGCATCCCTGACTTATGTAGCAATATACCCTTATCACCTGCATATGGGATTTATATCACTCATTTGATTCGATACGCAAGAGCATACTCTACGTATGAACAATTTCTAAAACGAGGTAAGTTATTGACAAACAAGTTAATGAAACAAGAAAATCAACAGTCTCGTTTAAAGTCATCATTTCGTAAGTCAATGGTCAATACAAGGACCTGTCATTTACAATTTATCATTAAGTCAAATACTTACTGACGTTTTTCATGCTAATTGTTAGGTCACTGTTTACACACTGAATTGTCGACGGATTTTTCCGTTATTTCCCTATCATGACTAAGAACACACGGCAGGTGTGACCGGTTGGCAGGAGATGCTCACTAGTCCATAGCACCTGATCCCACCTCTGATGTTTTAGAAGTCCGTGTTTGCTCTGCTCCTGTATTTGTATTGTTTGAATGGATTTTGAGCATAAATACTGTTCGTTATGTTCATATTTCATGATGAACATTCTATTCCACCTTAATTCTCTCAATATTATTTAATAAATTTGTTATGCATACAATTTTACTAAATCATTTTTAAACAATCTTATCTTTTACAATTTAAATCTAAACAAATTTTAAAGAGTTTCGAATGTGCACTAGTTAAATTAGGTCCTATACTTATATTGTTATAACATAAAATATATACGGTATAGAAACATGTCACAGTTGTTTTCCATATTATTGCTCTATATTTAGTGCAATCATTTCGTCTTAACAATAAAAGAAAGAAAAAAAAAACAGAGTAAGTTCATGTCTCAAAAGCAAGCAGGCGTGTTGTACTCTGCGAAATTATTTTGATAAAAAATTACTTAACACTCTATAACACGATAATATATGAAGCTATACCACGATGAGAATTAGTAAGAACATTTCACATTCAGAGGTCTATATTAACTAACATCAAAAGTAAATCCCTCAATTTCGACCTGTTCCCCAAACCAGGTTAAGGTTACGTTAATAAACTTCAGGATAGAGAGGAATGCCATGACGTTAACTGCAATGGCTGCCACAACTCTGATAGAATTAATGGCGCCAGATGCTGCTGCCTCGATTATGTTTCTGTCTTTACTGAAAAAAAGGACAGAGAAGTGAGTTGCTTTAACCATATTTGATGATACATACGTTGAGACACAAGTTTTTCCAACTTAGATTTTCCTGTGAAAGACAAAGAAAATGAAGAATAAGTGCACTGATGTTCAAACAAACAAATGTACAAAAATAAATTGAAAGTGCAAAGACTGAAAGGGACAGCGAGAGACAGAGAAGTTTGTGTATTTTCTGTATATTATTTCGAGTGCACTGCATGATACATACATGTATAAGTAATTATTTCTACGTTAGGTTATTGACATAAAAATCAAATCAATGTTATTACTACTTTATGACGAGTTTAGGAGATTTTTCCAATACATTTTTGTGGTTTTGTCTAACATAGCAAAATTTTAATTCGCAAACTATTCCACTCAAATTTCTTTTGTGTTGCAGATCGATTGATTGGTCGATTATATATTTTTGTACGTCCCATTCGAGATTATTTTACTTAAAAAGAGACGTCACCATATGTCGGTGAAGGGCTTCAAATTTAGAAAAGTTTGTCCATGCAAGTTATTGAAAAAGAAATTCCTTCGTTTGAAGAAAATAACATGTGTTTGAATTTGATCAAAGATGTTGGTAATTGGAAGCTTAAGAAAAGAGAATATTGGATTTGGCTTTGCACCTCATTAGGGGAAAAATCAGTCATAATCAATTTGCACTGATTCAATGACAAAGGAAAAATGTTTTTTCAAATCAAATCGTATACTTAATTTGATTTACTATGACACTTTGAAATCTACTATTAGAATTTACTCCAGAATTTTTTTGAGATTAAAAGAAGTATTTCTCAAACTCTATGTCAATGTTAGTAGTTTTTAAAAATAATCATTATATTTAGATATAAAAGTATTTTTAAGTATCAAAACGTTTCAATGGAGCCTAATGAAATGTATCAATTAGAATTTCATAATTATATGATATATTTTCTATGGCAAAGGCTTTGATTTACTATGATAAAATTTTAAATTCGTAATGATAGTAAACTACCTTTTAAGTCTCTAAAAAGTTCTTAACGTAAAAAGGTAGAATAAAGTTTTAAAGCATCATATATAGTTAATCAAATAATTCTATAAAGTGTGTATTATAGTAAACTTTACTGAACTAGAAGTATTTTCGTGAATTTTACCGAGATTTTGAAACTGAGGTTTGCTCCAAAATAATTTTAATTCACAATTTAGCAATTTCTCCCAAGAAATTCAGCAACATGTCCCTTGCCGCGATACGTACGATTTTCCCATTTTATAGAAATCTTTTTTTGATGACTTTGGCTTTTCCACCTCTGGGTAGACTAATTTGGACATTGCTAGGGCTGCTGGAGCAGACATCACAGAGGCGGACATCAAATGATTGGCAGGAATCTAATCACAAAAATTGTAAATGTAAAACGCATTAATATAAATTTTTATTGCCTTAAAATTACATTCAAAATACCATGTCTGAAGTACTTTGGCATTAAATGATCTATATTCAAAAGTACATTAATTTATTATACATGTACCTCTGTGAATCTTTTCTACATAAAATTATGACAAATAAATCTTCCATTTTTTCTAAACAGCCCCTACCGTGACATAGTTTTTGTGCTATTTGCCCATGGTGAAATAGTCATCAAACTATTCACCGGAAGCATTCCATTTCCCTCGTTTTTCATCTCAAAACTATATGGGTTGTTGTATTGTGACGTAACAAAAGTAAAGTTGGCTTCGGTATAATAAAACACCTATTAACTGACTATTCGGACGATAGCAAGTTTATCGTCCCCCTCGACAGCAACTATTTCCCTCGGCTGCGCCTCGGAAAATAGTCTTGGGGGGACGATAAACTTGCTATTGTCCTCATAGCCAGTAAATAGGTGTATAATATTTCATACTTTTTATCTCAACGTTTATATTTCATACTTTTTATCTCAACGTTTCTAATTAAATGTTTGATAAGTTATATAAAATAAAAAAAAATGTCATAAATCTTCTCCTTACTTTCAATATCAAATTTTTAGTGTTTTATCATTCACACAGTTACTCACGCCAAAGCTGATATAAGCTCCCAGAACACTTCCAGCAATTGTTGCAAATCCTCCCACCATGACAGCATGCAACTCAGACATCGTCATATCCTTCAGGAAAGGCTGGATCATCAAAGGAGACTCTGTCTAAAAGTCAAGTAATAGCGGCATATTACGTAATGGTTACATTGCCTTATTGGTTACATTTGACGTAATGATGACATATGCCGTAATGGTTAACGTTAAACGTAATGAATAGACTCTAAATTATGACGTTATGATGACATATATTTGTTTCGAAGAACGGATGTTTCCATATTCGAATTATGGAGTATTTCAAATCCGAATAGAAGAACATAAGAATTACTGATCATCATACACCCTACCATTCCTACAAAGATGTTCCCTGCAGCATTGAGGGATTCTGCTGGTGTTGTCCCCATTAGAAAGGCCAGAGCACGTCCAATAACTCTTACAACTGCCTGCATAACTCCCAGATAATACAGGACAGAAATAATGGCATAGAAAAATATTATCAGGGGTAAAACCTATAAGGAAAGAATATGAAGTACTGGCAAGTTACTTTTATTAATTCTTACTTTATGTTTTTTACTTAGGCAAAAGGTCGATGTGGAAGTTATTTTAAATGAGAAGGTTCTTGATTAATCACAAAAATACCAGTAATAATATTAAAACTTTAGGCATTTATCTTATTTACGACAATTAAAGAAGTTCAACTCAAGCTCACTGGTTCTTTTCTTCAAATACAAATATGATGCGTAATCTTTCGTATTGTGTTGCTTTTGGCTGTCGTAAATTTTCTGACCACTAACCTTAAAAGCAAAAAAGTGAACTTCTAAAGGTGAACCAAACATAAATAAGGCACCCTCATCAGAGTACGCTAAAAATTCCGTGACGCGATCTCCAAGGTATTTGAACACGTTGTATCCAAACTCCCATCGCAGAATTATCAGGGCAAAGATGTACTGCAGAGCGATCCCCCAGAACACAGGATGCCACTTTACCTACAGAGAAAATAAAGAATTATGGGTATTTATCATGGGCACCAATTTCATTTTAGTGAAAGTTTTGTAAAAATACCCAGTCTCCTCTGTTAAAACGTAAGGTCTTAAGGTCAAGTTTCTGAAACATTCTTCATAAAAAAAGGTGCTTTTGGGCACAGGTTCTATTTTCAAAGACAATGTTATTTATTTATTCATTCATTTATTTCATTTTATTTTATTATACGGGGTGTCCGTCCTTCCGTGCGTACTTCAGTACGTCTGAATTACTTAGTGGAATTTATCTCTTATCCGCAATTTTCTCCTATATCAATGAATAAAATTTACTCAGACTTTTACAGAATCTTTATTACATAGTTCCATTGTGCACCTATTATATGTTCGGATAAGACAGATTTATTGGGTTTCCCATTACAAAACACGGACTTTGCCATTATATTCATATGAGAGCAGAGTTATCATTTTGTGTGCTTACAGTACCTCTAGTTTTAACTACATTATAGTCGTGTATTATCGTTAATTTCATGAATTCATTTAGCACCTCTAAAATATCACTCTATTATTCAACGATGGACGGTAGTCATTTTAAAAATAATAAATATAAAGAGCATAAAAGTTTTGAGTTATGATAACCATTAAACGATATTTAGTACATGATATGTGTAGGAATATACTTTTAGATCATATGTCGACATGGACTTCCTTACTATGAATGAATACATGTTGATAATAAACAAAAAGCCTTACTTTTGCAGGATTTACTGAGAACGCGTAGAAAATGATGACGTACAAAGCTAATCCGGCTACAGACATAAGGTTCTGTGGATGATCAATAGCAATATCTATGATGACATACACCACTATAGCAATAAAGGCAACAATCTTCAAAGACCTGGAAATACCATTAAGGAATATTAAAACCAAGGAATACAATTACTGGAGCGTTTTTATGCATTTTTAAATAATTTTAAATTAACTAGAATAAATGGCAAAAAGTTCTTTCCAAGATTTTTTTCATTGTTAGAATACACGTATAAAACTTCATTTCTTGAGGTCAGACGACAAGTTCCTCAGAAATATATAAAATCTCCCAAGAATTTATCATTGAAGTATTGCTACTTTGAATAGTTTTCTCGCAAAAATTTCGGGCACTTACCAGGCATTTGTGCAAGATACCAGAGAATGTTGTTTCTTAAATAATCATATAGAAAATCACTAGCATTTCCAATATCACAATTTTGGAGTATTTATTTTTCAGACATTTTGAAAACAGTGTAGAAATCACAAGAAAATGTAATAATCATAATAATTACGATTAATATGTTGTATATCACGAAGTTTGAGGAACATTTCGTCAGACCTTTAGTCAAAACAAGTTTAACATTTTTTAACTTGAAATAAGATGTAACAGTTAAACGAAGGTCCATTTTTAATAATTTAGAAATTTAATTTAAGGAAACGAATTATGGTTATTTTTTGTTAACTAACTTTTTTTTTCTTAACAATGTACATTACATGTATACACATTATGAGGATGATATACATTTCTAGATTTATGTTTTATGATACAGTTAAAATGTCATGAGGGTGGTTCAATGAGTAATGCAACATTCGGTTAATCATAATAAATGATGAAGCAGTTAATCATTTTTTTTAACACTAGAAAAGTTTTAATTATGAACTACTAATCACGGCATGTTTTTCTTCTGTCTTTGTAAAGAAATTCACTTCAAGAATGTTCACTACACTGAGATTAAAACTGTTTAAAATAGATCTTTGCCAAGAAGATGAAAATCAGGGCTAATGTGAAAACTACGGTTTTTCACAAAAGTCGCTGAAGAAACCCAAATGAAGATAGGGTTCTGATATATGGAAAGACTAGTCTTTCACGTAGTTTGGTGTACAGATGGATTAGAAAATTCAGAAGTGAAGAGGTGCACTTAAAACATTGAACTGGTCGATCGGGATTTGTAGGGACACCTAAAAAATATCGATGCTCTGGGCAATATGATATCTGAAAATGCCAGATTTACATAGAAAGTCGTTGCTAAGACATTAAAATTTTAGCATCACAACTGTTGATTGAGTTTTGAGGAAGGAAATGAATCTAGAAAAAAAAACTATTTCTGTCAAGTAAGTCCATTTTTCCTTACAGTTCCTTACAGGGGTCTATTAAAATATAAACATTTTAGCAAAAGATGGTATTATAAACCTTTGTGATGGGTAACGAAACATGGGCGCACTGTTTATGGACCAAATTGAAGGTCAATAATAAAAAGCAGAATCAGAGAGGAAGCTTTCGTCTTATAAATCCAAAGAGAAACCATAGCTACAAACAGGACTTTTAGGGGTTTTTCTTCTTCTCGAGATGTATGGAATTACACGTACAGGTACAATATTCCCAAACGAAGAACCATCAACGGTAGCTTTTATGTTTAAATTGTATTGAGGAATTCGAAAGATAAGCAGGTTTTCTGTAAGAGAAGTTCAAATATCGGGGCCCGGGTGATGTTCTTGTAGCTGACAACGCTGCTGCAAATATGCATAATGATATACATGTAAGGGAAATTTCGAAGATAGGAACGTTGACAGAGCTTAGCCACCCTCCGTTTTTGCTAGGTCTCAATCATTTTGACATTTTTTCTTCTTCCGAAAATTCAAAAAACCAAAGGAAGATGTTACTAATTTAGATCTGCTGTAGAGAATGCTACTCATTAATGTCTTTTGCAATTGAATTATCCAAAAAAGAATATGCTGATGTGTTCCGGTTATAGTTAGAGACTTGAGATATGTATAAAGACTAACTGGGAATACTTTAATTTATTTGATATATAAACTTTTTTTGTGCTTTTCTTTTTTCTTTTTTTCTTTTTTTTTTTTTTTTTTTTTTGATGACCTTTTGCAAAAGATTCTCGTAGTATATATACATTGTAAATAACAAAAATTACGCCTGTGAAATTATTGATTATGCCAGTTATCTCTGATCACCACATGCCACTGTTTTATGTTTGTCAAAATGAATGAAAAATCGTCACTTCTATAGAATCTTTATAATTTGTGGGAGGTCAATGTTCGTGGACATTCCAGATATCACTAGTTCATGAGGACGTTTTATCGTAGAATACTCGAATAACAAAAAAAAAAAAAAAAAAAAAAAATCAATGAACTGATGCTTGGACAGAGTTACCGTTTGTAGCAATGAAATTTTCGGGTAATGGTACCCAAGAAATCCATGAACATTGGTCCCTTACAAATAATGTTGTAAGGAGTAGCATCTAAAAAAAACTTGCATCGTGATTTTATCCCTTACCATGACACGATTTTACTAAGCATCCTTCCGCCATCAGAGTTGAGAAGAGGCTTAATTCGATGTTTATAAAAATTGTCCATTTGGGTACCAAATAATTTAGCAAAAATCCACCACATTATTATGAAGACACCAAAGAGCGTGCACACTAATAAACGAACGGACGGCTCCCTGTCAACTTCAAATGTCCTGACTATGGCAAATGTAAAATAAATAAAGTATCCTGCAATGAGGCAAATGTAGAATACAAATACGATTTCGCGCCAATTGTCGTTGATGAATTTATAGATTGCTGTTTGAACTAGGAAGACTACTTGTGCGCAAGCGCCCATTTCCTCGTCATCTTCTTCTACCGTTAATACAACGTCACTATTGTCCAGTGGGATATCCTTCTGTGAAAAATCATGACATATTAATTTGCTTGAAACAACAGAGCTGTGTCATTAATTGAGTGTTATGCTCTTTGTCATTTAAACTGTCTATCTTTTAATATACATGTATTTACCGATCAATATAAATTGTTCTGATATGAAATCGTATTTTTATTTTTACAAATCATATAAAACTACTTTGTCATTTTTATGTATAACACTTTCTTTTAAATGCAATGTTTGTCAAACAATTTTTGATTACCAAATACTTACCATAGAGCTGTTCTTCCCGTTTGGCTCTCCTTCATGGTCAAAATCTTTGGATTTTCCTTCGTTGTCTTCAGTAACGAACCCAGGGTTGTTTTCCCCCGTATGTTTGACAGACTTCAGTTCTATCGACATTTTTCACAAAGTCTGTTCAGTTTTCATCAACGTGTTTTTAGTGCATGTATCTAAAGAAAAGTCTCTGTGAACAACAGTGACACGTTAAGGTGTGTGTGAACAACAATAACACATAAAGGTGTCATTGAAAGACAAAAACACATAAAATGGTGTTTCAACGTGACAATATTTTGCATAATCATTCAGTCAACTGCTAGCTAATAATGCAACATATCTATATGAAATATTGTTTGAAGAAAAAAAAAATACATTTACATGGCGTTGTTTAAAAAGTGTAAACACATTTATCTTACCGTTCATGTTAAATTTCCCCAAGTACAAGGACGTTTATTCAGCTATTTTATTAAAAATAAGTCAATACAGGTTTTGTCAAACCCTTTAATTCAGACAACAACAACAAATTACAAGGATGAGGTCATTGACGTATACCCAGTTAAAGAATATTCAGACACCTGTGTTTTACTCCATTTTTTCACTATGTAAAAAGTATTGTGAAAAATTTAGTAAGTTAAGAATAACCATATGCATTAAATACATGTACATGTAATTACAGTGAAAATGAACAAATGCATTAAACGATATGTCTTCATCGAAGAGAACATTTCTATGGTTGATAAGTTAACAGGAACATAGACATTAAAATGACATTGCTTCCTTTATAATGAGGTTCACTACAAGGTCATTAAAGACATTCTGTCAAATTTTGTGTTGTATCATTTATGCTAGAGGTTATTGTTAGATTACGTATACATGTACAGCAGTTCTCTTATCCTGATCTTATATGACTGTCCTTGGAATATTTAAGAAGTTTCCCAACAATTCTAATATGTTGTATTTAAAACATTGTTCCATTTTTAAAAAAAACTTTGGAGAATTTTTCAGATCCACAGTGATGAACTTTATAGATTAAACTGAAGCTTTTGGGTGCTGGATGAATTTAAAAAATCCACTCTGGGTCCAGAATTTGTAATCAACAATATACAAATTATTGCATTAAAAAGTCTCTTGACGATCAAAACGCAGATTGTATGTCAATTTCACGACCATTTTCATCCACGAGATATTTTTATGAATGAAGATTGATTAAACTCCGGTCATCTTTCTAAAATTCATTTTAAGAAAAATATTCGTCTTGAGAATATCAAGAGACGTTTGACAGATTTAGGCGGCTAAAAAGGAAAGCAATTAAATTGAACGGTAGAAGATTTTTTTATGCATGTGGTTAAACTATGAATAAAAAATTAAAAATGGATTACAAAAAGAGTTCATATAACTTCAAATTTGCCCCTTTCTATCTCTATCTTTCTTTCCTTTTTCATGTAAGAAATTTGCATTGTTTTTTTCCCTCGTAAAATAATCCTTTTTTATCCTTTAATTCTTACCCGAAATGTTTTCAAGCGAGTGTGCAAACATTTTAGCGACCTGGATACAATGATACGAAAAGCAGATAAGGGTGAATTCAAAAAAAATGACCAAACGCATATTTATCAACCCACACTAAAAATACAGGCAATGAAAATAGATTTCTATGTCTCAGCATATGTCTTTAGATAGTGTCTAAATACCTGCCAAATATCTCGTTGATATCTCAATTAACAAAAAAAAAGTTATGCCCAAAAATGATGCTAAAATTGTCAGGAGTGCAACACCTTTTTGTGACATTTAGAAATTTCAATATTTTTTGGAGATCTGTAAAATAAATAATAATGCTTTATGTTGAAAATAAAGACTTTCCTGATAATATTCAAAGTATTGAGCTTTAAATGTGGCCTGTAGTAACTTTTGTTTAATCAAGTTGTGGTCATGGCTGACGTTTAAAAAAATGTTATACCATGTCAGGAGTGCAACAGAAAAAATGTAGTGTTGCCAAAAAAAACATCAATTGTAAAATTCTGAAAGAAAATTAAGACAAAAAAGAATTTTCTAAGTGTAAAACAATAACTGATATACATTTTAAAACTTAAAAATGTTATATAAATCACAAGCAGCATTAATTAGAGTCAAGTATATATGCATACCCAATAATGTCAGGAGTGCAACATTTGATGTTTTGCTCCCAAGCATGAAAAAACTATTATCATTATATGATTTTCTGATTTTTATTTTGGAAAAGAGAGACACAAAGAACATTTTTACCAAATAGATTTATTAATTACTGGATCTTTCTGTGCTTCAGATCTATATTTCTATGGTCAGGAGTGCAACACATTTTTTTAAAGATTCAAGTTGTGTGACAAAAACACTTCTATTCATGCTTAGACATATTCATTAATTAATAATGATCTTTTTGTATAATTTAATGCTAAATTATTGACAGTTTTATTATTAAAATCCTTCCTTTTTCAATTTTATCAATTCAGATGTGTTTCTATCTTTTTTGTGATTTTTTAAATGAATGTTAAAAATAAAAACACTAAAAAATTGTTATAAAATTCAAGTAATTCCTCTTCAACTTCACTGAAACAACAGAACAAGTTCTTATGTAATTTTCACTTCACAATTCTACTTTAAAGGTCCCAATGCTTTTGGTCAGGAGTGCAACAAATATGTTAGAATTATAAATCATCCAATAAGAATAAAAATAAAGAAAAAATGATGAGTAGAATTTTTCTGGTGGGTTACTGTGTTTGTCCCCTAAAGGAAAATATGCTATAAAATATATTTTATCTTCTAAATATACATTTAAGCTAGTTTTTTGGCATAAATAGGGAATAATTCCAGATAAAATGTGAATTTCAAATACTTTCATCTGTTTTAATTATAAAATATCAGACTATAAATATTGCACAATTTCATTACCACTTGATGTTGCCAACACTTTATGAATTTTTGTGTTCTACGGTTTTAATTTTAAATTTTAGTGCAGTCAGGAGTGCAACAAAACTGCTTTATAATTACCAATGCTTTTTAACTATCTTTACTAAAAAATGAGTTGAAAAAAAATGTTTGATACTATTTTATGTTCAAAACACTATGTCTATCAACAAATTACGGAAATTTTCTAGTCAATTCAGGGAATAGTTTTCATCATTTCACATATATTTTATATACAATTTATATATATTACACTTTGCAAATAATCATGTGTTAAGGTCTTCAAAATATG
The DNA here is from genome assembly GCF_033153115.1 of Saccostrea echinata. Taxonomy (NCBI): domain Eukaryota; kingdom Metazoa; phylum Mollusca; class Bivalvia; order Ostreida; family Ostreidae; genus Saccostrea; species Saccostrea echinata. The sequence continues at coordinate 16,455,993 of NW_026889765.1, read as the reverse complement.
AAAAACCTGCCGTAAAAGATCAAAAATATCAAAACGACAAATTAATTTACAAAGTAAGAATGGGTTATTGTGTGTTATAATTTTTAAAACAATGTTAAATAAAATACATATCAGATGTCAGGAGTGCAACACAATAATGTAACATAGGGTCACTTCAAAATCTAATGTTTTTTGTAAGAGAACTTGTATATAAAATTCTTTTTTGGGTTAGATTTAAAGAATTGGCTTGAACGGACAAAAAAGTGAAATTTGGGCAATTTTATTGCTTCATATTTTTTTCATATTAAAACTTTTCAAACCAGAATTGAAAAAATAATGTAAAATGACGATCAAAAAGTCAATTTTTTGTCACACATACAAGAGAAGATACTCAATCAAGGTCTAGATTTAATCATTTATACCCCTTTTACCATTTTGAAGCCTAAAAAACTATAATTTCTTGTAATTATGTATTTTAGAAAGTCTTTTAAGGTGTAATGATATTTTCTTTTTTCAAAAGAAATTTTACTAATAAAAATTCTGAAACTTTTTAATCCAATTGTCTATTCTATTGCCACTTCAGGATTTTAAACTAGAATGCATGTGCAATATGATGATATAAGTGAAAAATATGTTAGAAGTAGTTGAATTTTTCCAAAAAATTTCAGTTTGGTGGTCATTTTTTTTTAATTCACCCATAACTTCTTTTTGTTGAAAAAAGAGAACGACAATTACATCATCCACATTATCAATCCATTCTCCGAAAAATAGAAAACTGACTACTTTTTGACAATGTTTTGGAAAAATAGACTGAATTAAAGACAAAGCAAACAATAGATTTTGGAATAAAGATTTTATATATTTTTTTACTACATTGTATGTTTCCTCTGTAAAAGGTTTACGTAAAAGAATATGTCTTTATTAAAACTTTGAATTTATAAAAAGAAAAAAAAAATCAACATTTCATTTTTTAAAGAATCATATACTCTTAGAAAGCACTTTTATCATAGCTGTTTTCAGACAAAATATAGAAATACTATTTCTCTTTTGAGTCAATAATTACATACTAGGTATATGCAATTACATGTATATCAAACCATGAACTTGGTGTAATCATAAAACTATAAACATTCCTCTAAAATTTTAAACTTGCTGCACTTTTATGACGGAAGATACCCCATGCTACTTTCAAACATTATTTTACTGACTGAACTTGCCTTGGGGGCGCGTTAATATTAAAATTAGGCTACACTTCACTTCTTTCGTTTCAATTCATCATAAGGATTTATTACGTGGTTTCTTGGCCTCTTTTATATTTTTGATAAAAAAGTAGACGTTTTAATGTTAAGTCAATTTAATACTGTACCATCTGATTTTGTCTGTTGTAAGTTCATCGTAGGATCTTAACAAGGAGCGATGAAAAAGATCAAAAGTCAAAGACTGGAGTTTTTAAGTACAACTTTTTTTTTTGTTTGTTTGTTGATTTTTTTTTTTAATTCCGTAAGGCAGGGTATCAGGCATAACTACTTCCTGCAAGGTAGAATAAATGACGCTTGCTTTGGATGGTTCTTACAAAATATTTTATTTGATTAATCTTTCAATATGGTAATTTTTTAATCCTCCTTCTTTTAACAAACAAATTCATTGCATTTCCCACTTTATGTGTAAGCATATCTCGATATCACATTGTGTTGACTTTTTAAACATGTGTATAATTCTGACTGGCAATATAAATAGAACTACTCAAGTGTGTGCAAAAAAGCTTATTCAGGTGTAACATATGATCTGAATAGTTTCACACGTGCACTTTATAGGGGTAACGTATTAAACAGAATGTCGCTTATACCACAAGTAAACACCAGACATTTTTAAACTGGAAGCAGTTCTATAAACTTCTACTTAAATTTGTATACACATTTAATGTACATAATAATCATGCCGATAGACATGCATACTTTTGTATGTGTGCATGATATAAGATCCATGCAGGAAGAAACAACAGTTAAGGTGTTTGTTATATATTTTTCAATCAATATGGAAATGACAGTGTATAGAAAAAGGTGTACATTGCACTTAATTAAAAAAAAGAAAGAAAATATTGTGGCCATAATAATGAAATGTTCAGAAATGAGGTACACATTGCAATTATTTTTAGTGTGTGTATATATATCTGATAAAATCTGAAATGTACAGGAACTAAGTGAACACTGTACGATACTCTTAGAAATTAAGAGAATTAATGTAAGGCTTATGATGATTCAAATCTGTATGATTAGTTTAAATATTTTGTGTCAGAGAAAGAGAAGGAAAAGGAAAATATTTTTTCTTACCTGTTGATTGTGTGAAAAGAAAGTTAAAGTACACATACGCAGAAATCCAGTCGACACAACAAAATGCTTCATTGAATAGTAAATTTAAAGTTTTATTATGTTTATGTAAAGGTGCGTTACTTCTTTTTCAAAAATCGTAACCGAGTATTTGCAGTTTATGATCAACTGAGAATGTTTGTGTATTAACATAAAAGCTATTCATTTTGAGTTGTTTTATGAAATCTTGTTTTTAAACATTCGTACCTTTGTTGGATTTTTTTAGTATTCTTTTTGCAACAAAAGTCTTGTATATATGGATCATCTCTGTGTTTGTATATTAAGCATTGGTAATCAATTCCCACAATATATTCTGTTTTGACATGAGTTTTTGAGATTTTAAACTAATTGTTATTCATAAACTGATGTTTCTGATGTGGAATGATTTCATTAAATTAATTGTTTTTAACATATTATAGTAACAAAATTGAAGGAACTTGGTACCAGTAAAAAAAAACTTTCTGATTTTTAACCCGAAAATCAGAGATAAAAAACACCATACACCATCTTTGAATGACTATTTTTAGGTTATTTGTGTAGACATTAACTGAATGTGTATTGACATCTACCTGGTATGTAAGAATTTATGTGTCCTCTGAACACTTTTCTGCATGTTCTTTTCTCTCTAGACTTAAATAGGCAAGTCCTCCCCTTCATGTCTTATTTAGTTACTTCTTTTCCGATGGAATTTTCACGGATGATCTCAGCAAGTCAAGGATATTATCAGTTAGAAACCTATTAAATTATTATATCTAAATAGTTTTTTTTTACAAACCCCCCTCAGCTCCTGAGAATCTACAATTTTGAGAGTTAGCATATATATAATTTTCAATTATTGCATCAATGTATGAAAGTTAAAACTATGTCGAATTTTTTATGGAAAGGGGGGGGGTTGAATCTGCGCCTGATCATGTTATGAATTATAAAAAAGAAATGTTATAGTTTCAAACATTATAAAAACTACCGAGTATCTCTCTTCCGGATATAAAAAAATGAAGAAAGCTTTTGCATTTACAAACTCGAGTATTTTTTGGGGGAAGAGGAGGAATTATTGATAATAAATTGACTTTAAAACCTAGAAGTTTCTATGTAAACCAAGAGAACGAAGTGGCCATATGTACAGTTATACTTTGCTATTCCATATTCCAAGTTTGTCTCCCCACACTACATAATATAAAAGCTAAGCCAAACGAAGGACTTCGTTAAACATTTTATTTTAAAGTGACAGCACGTTATTAAATTTTTGAAGGTTTGAAGCATACTTTATAGTTTATAACTTGTTAAACAAGAAGCATGATAGTGGCATCCTTCAGTTCAAAGACTATATATATGTATTTGCGTCTGTAGAGGCTGTTGAGATTTTGGAGGGACACCGTCTTCTGTGGCTGTACAGGCCGATCCTAGATTTGCACTGTCGGCTACAGTTGACAGAAATAAGGACTGGTACACTAGCAGAATCTTCTTGAAGTTGTTGTGGTCCGGCCTTTCTTTTTAGTCTCTCTTCTTTTGCCTGATCTTTCAATATGTTATCTTCCCTGCTGAAATATTTCTGACTCGCGTTAAGCAATAACAATGAATCAATCATTCTCAGACAGTCCTTTTGAAACGACCAGGTTTCAAGGCTGTTCTTTCCACAGCAAGTGCTTCCCAGCTGTTTATATAATGCAGCAAAGCCTTCAAAGCACGTTTGCAGGCGTATGAGAAGAGAGGTTGTGTGCGGTCTATCCTCCATTTGCCTGCTGCTAGTTTACCATAAAGGAGATCCTTGAGTATATGTCCGTCATCCTTCTATGCACGTGGTCTAACCAGTGAATGCGTCTTTGACGGAGGAGGGTGTACACAGAGGTATACCTGCTTTTGTTAACACGTTGTTGTTAGTGACTCTATCTTGCCAGGCGATACCAAGGATTCTGCGCAAGCATCTCATGTGGAATACATGGAGTCTCCTTTATTGATGCGTAAAAGTTACCCAATATTTGCTCCCATTTAGCAGAGTGCTGACAACACAGGCCTGGTAACTTGAACTTTGGTGAGGATAGTCAGGTGATTGTTTTCCCAGACATGCTTTGGTAGTTTGGCCAGAGTTGGTGTAGCTTCACTGATGGCTTTGTTGATCTCGTTGTCTACATGCGTGTATGTAGCTGTAGAGCTGGAATTGGTTGACGACTTCAAGATATTTCCAGCTGATGGAAATAGTTGGTGGCATTGGTGTTCCTTGAGACCTGAGTCTCTTTTTTATACTAATGGTCAAACTGAACTGATTACATTCGTTTGAAAGATTGTCCATTAGTCTCTGTAGTGTGTCTTGAGTATGTGAGGCAATTGCTGCGTCATCTGCAAACAGCATGTCCCAACAACATGTCTCTGATAGTGACTTTTCATATTTTTGACTTAGAGCACAGGCGAACGATGTTAAAGAGGCGGCCATCGTATCTTGTTTGAAGGTAGATATCATCATTTGACGACCGACCCGAAAGCATGTATCAGGAGAAGAGAGAAGTAGATACCAAAAAGGGTTGGGACTAGTATACAGACTTGTTTAACTCCACATTTCACTCAAATCTCAAAGTGAAAGGTCGCTGTTCAACTGCACGGTGCTTATCGTACCGTCAGGAAATGGCTTTATTAAACTCAGCAGTTTAGGTGTGAAGCCAATGAGGGCATATTTCTGAAAAACCCTTCTCTGCTTAAGGCCGAAAGTCTTGGTCAAATTTATGAAAACAAGGTAAAGTGCGAAGATCATGTCAGCTGTGGACCTTTTCGATCGGAAGCCGCACTGCGATTCTGGGTATTTCCTCCGCCAGATGGCAGTTACCGGTTATAAGTCAAAGCTGAACTGGTGTAGAGCTAGACGCCAGTAGCCACCTGCCTTACAGGGTGCGTAGGGCTTCGAAACCGTCTTACGAGTGGACAGTAACTTCTTCACGAAAGAAACCAAGAAAATCCCAAAACCCACACTCTTGCTAGAGTTCTGGAACATCGGGACAATGGTAACTGGTTTATCATCCAATACCCAATCAGTTTCAGACATACACAAATCAGCAGTTATCAATAAGGTGTTTTTTCGACTTCAAGTAGATATCGCTGAGATACAATAATTACGTTTCGCCGTATCAGGGAGTCTAAAAGAGCCACTTCACACCTTCAGGCAAGGACAGAAAGTAGATGAACCAAGACAAAACAGTGTTGGCTTTGTTATGCGAAACACACTCTTGAATAAAGGCCAGCTGATTCATACAGCAATTGACCGCCTCTTGTCACTAGTCAAAAACACTACTGATGGTCCAATCAACCTGCTCGGTGCTGTGTGTCTCAAACACTTGCAGCTTCAGATGAATCGAAAGACACATTCTACAGTATGCTTGAATTATTTATTCAAAGCCTCATGCGTTGCACTTAGAAACATGATAGAAGCATGATAGTAATGCTTATAAAACAAGTTTACATAAAATAAAATAGAAAAATAGTTATGAGTATAAGGCTTTATAATTTTATAAGAATCCTCTATACACTAATGAAAAAAAATGACATGTATCGTGGAAAGATGAAAATATTGAGTATCTAGGTTACAAACCATTCACCAACACGAAACGTGTTCTTTGAAACGAGAAGTAGAGATGAACAGAAACAATTGTTGATTACCTAAATGTAGAAAGGACTTGCCTATGAAGTGTTTTAAAATAAATAGTCCCCTACCGGTGAAACCGAAGACTATGTTCCTCCTAGTCTGTTCGTTTGTCTGTCCCCCTTTCAGTTTTTTTTTTTTTTTTTTTTTTTTTGTTTTTTTGTTTTTTGTTTTTTGTTTTTGTTTTTTTTTTTGTCTACATGCCTGCAGAAATTGAGCTTTTTTTATTTGCTACGTGAGTTTCTAAAGAATTTTTTTTTATTTTTAAAGGAAAACAAATTACACTTGCTAGTAGGGGAATAGTATTGTTTATACGTAATTCTTTTAGAATGCTTGTTTTATCTTTGACATATACAATGCACTGAATGCTTGAGTTGATTGAAATTCGAGTAGTACATTGTAAAATTTAATAGTTAAGAACAGGCTCCGGGGCCATTAAACTTAGAGGTCACTTTTGATCTCAGTCTCACTTTTACAAATTAAGAATTTTTTTGTGGAAGAAGTGAGACTTAGTGAGCGCAAGTTTTATTTCCCCGGAGCCTAATCACTATTAATGCATTAAAAACTACAGAGCTCTTTTAAAATGTAAAGTGAAGAGTATATTAAATTTTTTTCACATAAATTCTCATGAAATAATAAGAGTTATCTTTCATAGCATTGCTTGAAAATTACAACATTGGTTGAGGCCTGTGCTTTTGTGCCCGTGCCAGATTCTCTGGAAACATTTCAATTTTTCTACTTTTACTATTGACAGTCACTTAAACAATTAAGGTGTCATTTCAGATTTGGTAAATTTCTGTCCTGTGAATTTTTTTTAAAATCATATAATTTCTGACTTAAATCAAAATGTATCAGTTCTATCTATCTTCAAAATCTGTATTCAAACAGGATGTAATCTGTTCTTATTCAGATCTTTTATTCTAAACTGTGTCTGGAAATCGTGAGAAACTCCTGGAATGATTTTGTTTATGTAACGATGATTCCGCTTAACATCTCAAAGCTCAGAAACGAATTTTTAGTAACGTCATAAATAAAAATTAAATATTTACATGTATCTTATGCCAGTTCAATGCATTATTTTTGAAAAGAAAAAATACAAATTCAAATTTAAACTATGTTGGAACAACACGATTAAAACATCTACCGGTAACCATGAACCATGAACCAAAGTTCACATATGAATCTACTCGACAGACTAAAAAAGAAAGTATTTTCGTTTTTATAAATTTTGTTATGTTTTGCATGTTTGAAAAAAATTGTTCTTTTCTAAAAAAAAAAAAAAAAAAAAAAAAAAAAATGTAGAGAAAATGCAAATTAAATATATTTTCTCTGATCCATTACAAATGCAATAAAAATACCGTACAGGATTTTTTATGAAACAAAACGTTGTCATTCTACAATTTTCACGTAACCTGAGATATTTCAAGGTATTTCCCCTGATAATTGTGTGCTTAAAATCTTCGCTTGTCTACACGCTCCTAAAATACAGGATATATTGAACAGATAGGTATAATCCTTAATCTTTCACAATAACACATGAGTTATATGATATAGTTTATCTCAGAATAACACATTAGTTTTAACTAACATATAAATTAAAATCATTCTTTATATGCATATATGCATTTTCAACAACTATATGATCTGTTTTATACTCAAAATTCTATATGTTAATTTATAATAGAAATGAATTGACTATATCTTGATTATAAAAAAGGAGAATTGAAAATAGAAAGAAAATAAAGCTGACCTCGGCAGCTAAATAAATGAGACAAAGCAACAAACGAGAATATATAAGTACATGTATACATGTACATGTATTTACATTTTGTAGATGGAAGCATCTTTATGCTAATTCAACGTTTTCCAACACGGTTTTGTTTTATTTTGCTTTTAATGCTACATTTTTTCCTAATTTTTCTTAATTCCATGATTATTTTATCCCTGTCCTCGACTTGCATTGCCAACGTTCCCTATAAAAATAAATTTATTCTGTGTGTAAATAACATTTTATTTTCAAGGCATTCTGTCTAGCTAGCTTACCCTATATTTTTTTCTAAAAGGTCGATGCAATACGTCTTTTGATGACGAATACACATGAAATCTTTGTTTACCAGTCTGTATATGTGATGCTCTAATTCTCGTGTTACATATCAAAACAAATGAAAATATAGAAAAGTAACCATGTATATATATATATATATAAATCGGTCAATATTTGATAATCGGTTACTCGGACGATTTTCCGATCGAGTACCCGGGTACTCGGTAAAATTGTAAAATACAAATGTGTTAATTTTATTGAGACCAGTTAAGCCCTGTTTAACCCCAACGTTGATTTTTTAACGTTTTTTATGTTTGTACACAAACATCGAGCACTAAATTTATTTCTCAAATAAACACAAAAGACAACAATTAATGCATTAATTAGAAATGGTTTATAGTTCTTGTTTAGGAAGACGATTTGATCAACGCAAGAGGAAAACAATCTGTAACGTAGCTTTGCAATGATTAGACAAGCGCAAGATATTGTTTTTAAAGAAAGGAATATTGTCGAGATCGCTAGATATTATTTAATTAATACATGTATGTTGGTTGTTTTCCCCATATACGCTATGTTAACTTTGCACAGCTAATTTAAACATTTTTTAAATCTTTACTTCTTTCCTAATGTTTTTTTTTTCACTTTTGAAGTGGTAGCGGTATCTCTTTGTACGTCCGAATTCGCTACCGTATGAAAACTTTATTATTTTAGGATAATAAAACCCTAATTAAACGATATTCATTAAATACTAATCATTAAAGCTATCCAAAAAACTAACGGATCACAAGAGGTGATAAAATCTGTGTAGGAGATTGGTCACGGTAATTACTGTATAAGCAAGTACACAGCCACAGACAATAACGGGTATTGACAGGTGTGGGTGACGCTAATTACAAGGTAAACAAGGACAAATCATTTTGAGGTTGCATTTTTTGATAAGTTTTTGATAAAAAAAAATATATACTTTGTTCTTTGAAATATGAAAAAAAATATACATCCGAGTAACCGAGTAGCGATTTTAGTATTCGATACTCGGACGTTCGATCGAGTACCCGGTTAACCGGGTACTCGTTGACATCCCTTATATATATATATATATATATATATATATATATATATATATATATATATATATATATATATATATATATATATATATATATATATATATATATATATATATATATTGACCACAACATGAACTGAGTCAAACTTTCAGAAAATATACATAATTACGGACCCGATCATTTTAAAAAAAAGATGTATTAAGTATAAGAATTACTGAAATATACATGCAATCAATTATATTAATCTGAATGATTCAGAGTTTTTTAATCAGATATTTAAAATTAAGCAATTCCACTTGTAACTTTTTCTTTTATATCTTACATTTATGCCAAATATAACTTGAACCAGTTCGAGGATGGTCTTTAGATAATTAACAAATATACAGAATTGCTTCGAATATATAAATAATTTATGTTTTCTATGTATTTCAACACACGACCTTTTAATCGGTGGTTTACTGGAGGTCTTTCCGAAAAGTATAAACAACGTGTTTACGTTTATATAGTTAGTACATGAATGTCTTACATTAAAAGATTAAATCTGAAGGTTAAACTTACATACTTATAGACAAGCTTTAACTTCAGATTTAAACCTTTTTAAGAATGTAACAAACAGATGCATGAAAAAATCTATTGATCGACTTGAAAATACTACCATTCCTTTTATGAAAAGCAATTATTGTATAGTGCATGTGAATTGATGTTACAGTAGCAAAGTGAATCAAACGTTTTACAACATTCGTTTAATTCTAAGTGTCTAGCTATAAACGACGTATCATATTAATTTTCATTTAAATTTTCGCCATGTATCTGATTATCAATTCTAATAATGTTTCATCGCCAAAAAATTCAAAAAGAAATAAAAAATTAAGAAAGGACGAGATTTTTCTTTGGCACAATGTATGCTTATGGGGAGCATAATGTAGCTGATTTGTTAGATCCACGTCTCAAAGGTGAACAAAAAAATTCAGGCATTTCTTTGACTTGCCGAAAATTATAAACTTTTAATCCCGTACGTAACTCTTAAGGAATATTAGGATATTGACATTTTTTTCCAATTCTCCGTTAAGTATCTAACCTCTATATAGTAGATCGTAAAAAAATCTCCAATTTTAATTCCATTGAGATATTTTTTTATGAATAATCTATTAGAAAAATTTAATATATTTATTTGAAAATTTAAATTTATTTATAAGATGTAGAGTCTTTATGAAAAGGACTGGTGATCGTTGGAAATATTATTGATTCCATGCAAAAAGAGGCCCTCTTCTTTAATTAATCATATATGATGGCCATTAATGAATTGCAGTTTCAACCAGTTAACCTTAACCTTTGAAAAACATTTAATTTGTTTTCTGATGGTAAATCACTTGAATAATATCGACATAGAAACCGCTTCGCTCTTCCTGAGTAACCCCCCCCCCCCCTCCACCCACCTCCACAATTCTGAAACAATGCAAGAGTGGGGTTGTTGCATTTACTTACCTCAGCAAGAAAATAACTCTGAACACATTTCACCACCACATTTTCGACCAAATCAGCCATCTTTTAAGTAGTTTCAAATTCATCCAGGCCCCCTGTTTCTGACCTCTGTTGTCTTCGCTCCCCTTTGGTCTTTCTCTGTGCGTCTCACATCTTTTTGAACCTTATCTCTCTTTCCGCTTTTTGAACCTTATCTCTCTTTCCGAAAATTGTGCCCATTGCCCACGGTTGCTTCCAGGTTCGTGTCTCCGTCAATATCTTTTGGTGCAGCATGCTATCTGATTAGAAAATATGTTGTGGAGGATGACATTTTACCTGTAAAATAATTGAAAGGAATTAAACAATGTAAAGATCCAAAGCCGTTGCATTGTTTCTGGTAAAACATTCAGTCAATAACTTTTTTCAATGTTTTCATAACAGCAGCAGAATGGCTTTTACGTAGAAAAACTTTAAACTGAACCCAATTCGGAAAAAAATGATTGCAAACCTATAGACTCTACCTGTCCATCTTAATTAATAAATAAAAATATCCCTGCTACATTATACATATATTTAGTATATCATAGCGTGAAACTCGCCTCCATAATGTTCGATTAGAAAGTCCTGTCATCAGCTTCTCTAAAATGAGGGTAATGGAATTCTTGATGCTGTGATTCTTGCTAGCTTTCATTGATAGGGTTACTACATCGTCCGAGTTTGTCCCTGAAATTCCAGTCAAATTCAAATAATTCTATAGGTGGTATAAAAGTCTATTCTAATTTTTCAACAGCCAGACTGGAATGTTACATTCTATAAGCTCTGTCGTGATTTTATATTTCATGTTAATTAATATGTTACTGTTTCGAAGTATATTTTGACGTTTTTTTTTTTAATCAAAACCCTATAGCTTTATCTTGCAACTGAATAAAATGTTACCGTAAGTTGTTGCTGTTTTTGCTAAAAAATGAATACAAATACATAATAATTTTGAGAAATGTAACCCAGGATTCATTGAGCTGTGTCGTTCTGAACTGTATCTCGGTAATTGTATTCTTCGGACACTACTAAAATACATTTGTACTAAGAGTACTTACCACGAAAGCAACATTTTCTCATGATTCTTTGAATATATCTACCTTTAGATCGTAATCTTTAAATAGTTCACTACAAATAAGTCAGACACAAAAAATACCGCATCTATTAGTCGGAGTAGATGGTAATAACATAGTTGTTCTTGAGAAAAAAATGTTTGGGACTATATGCTTCCTTATCAGTGCGTGCAAATCTCTCTCTCTCTCTCTCTCTCTCTCTCTCTCTCTCTCTCGTAGAATTATCAGAATCATCACCGTGAAAAAGAATTTCAAGTTCAATATATACATCGTGAAAACGGCGGCAGTATGTGCCAGAACAATCTCCTTTCTCTCCCTGCATAATGGACGACGAAATGGCCATATAAATTGGCATATATTGCTAGCAACAATATATGCTGGAAACCTTTGCACATTTTGTCGACAAAAGTATTGTTTTGTAGAATGTTATACGGAGGTTGGAGAGAGAGAGAAAAAGAGATTTTTGTATCTTTGACTAATTTAAAGTAATCTTGTTAATTACACCATTCATCTCTTCTTTCTCATTCCTTCCATCTTTATCCTTCCTCAAAGTGCAACTTGCATATATGATAAAAAGAATGGTTCATTGCAGTTATATCATTGAAGTTAAACATGACAATGTCAACATGTAATTTTATGAAAACTGAAGATATAATTTCCGAATTGAATACTCTGCTATAGCATATTCATGTGTTTTATCATATACAGAGAAAGTCAAACAATAGCCGCTATAAAGTTCTTTTTGAAATATGCCTATGTGACAAGTCTGTGAGGTTTACTCATTAATAACATTCACAATACCAAAGAAATATTCCTCAATCAATTGAAAGGTATGGAGATAACGAACAGTATTCAAGCTAAAAAGTCCATTAAACAATACGAATTTTGGAGAAGAGCAAACACGGACTTCTAAAACATAAGAGGTGGGGTCAGGTGCCATGGAGGAGTGAGTATTCCCTCCGACCGGTCACACCCACCGTGTGCTCCTTGTCATGATCGGGAAAAACGGAATAATCCGTCGACAATTCAGTGTGTAAATAATGGCCTAACAATTAGTATGAAAAACGACAGTCAGAATATGACTTAATGGTAGATTGTATTTGTTGAAAAGGTCATTGTATCGACCATAGAACTTATGAAATGATTACTTTAAACGAGACTCTTGATATTCTTGTTTCATCAACTTGTTTGTCAATAGCTTACCTCGTTTTAGAAATTGATTATATGTAGAGCATGCTCTTGCGTTTCGAATCAACTGAGAGATATACATCCCATATGCAGGTGATAAGGGTATATTGCTGCATAAGTGAAGAAAGTTGACGATTGAAAAGTTAAAGTCATCAAGTTTATCATAAAGCTTCGTTGTTAGATTACTATTTACGTCTTTTTTTCTAGTAAAATATCCAAATATGAAACATATGTGTCAGACTTTGTGATATCTTTTATTTCAAGCTCACTAGGATATATTGAGTAGATATATGCATGGAAATAAGTATTGTTAATTGACCACACGTCGTTGATATACATGTATCTAAATGTCGAGTTGAAGGCCACAGCAAGTGTTTTCTTCCTTTCAAGTTAGAGATTTTAAACAAATTCTTCTTCATATGAATATAAAAATAGGTCTGCTAATAACGGGGCGCAATTGGTACCCATGGGAATTCCAATAGATTATTGAAAGACCTGGTCTCCAAAAATCACATAGATATTCCCAGCAGGCACACAACGTTGTTTAAACGTTGAATATTAGTTGAAGTTGGGTTTAGACGTTGAAAAATCTAGATTCAATATTGATTCAACGTTGACTTTTCAACGTTGAAATTGTAACGTTGATTCAACATTGAATTCAAATTGAGTTGAATTGCCACCATTGATTCAACGTCGGATCATCGCCGAGCGGGAATCCTATCTTTTCGCTGATAGATAATTCGAACTATAAAAGTGTCGGACTATGACATTGTCGGACCATAACGAGGTTGGACTTGACAAAGTTGCACTACTGTATATCATTTATAACTATTATAACTAACAAGGATGGTAAATATATGAATTTTACAAATTCAGTGATTAATATAAAATTCAGCACGAATTCGCCAAGTTACGAATTAAGAGCATGCGCAGTAACCCGGAAAATATTCAAAAGACAAGATAACAGTGACTGGTTTTGAGAATTTTAAAGATTTTATATATACAGCTGTTTTAAGGTTTTAAAAATGATAACTCGATTTCTTATCTATCTTAATTGATCGTGATTATGGATGTTTATTAATTCCAACAGACGCCAATTTCAGTCCAATATTTTTTAAAGAATGCATGAAGACCACATTAAAGACTATTCCATTGTATAGTTTAGTTGATTGATCTTCATAGTTTGAGAGTATTACATCTTGGGTATGTTAAGTGTTAGGATATATAGCAAAAATGGATCAAGGATTCTGTAAAAAAAAAAGGGGGGGGTTGACCACTTGATCATGTTGAAAGGGGAAGTCTACCATTTCCACTCATGCTTTTGGACAGTTTTCACTGCACACCAAGTCCCGTTTACATCCCATTCTCACGTCTGTAAGGTCTTAAGGAATCCTGAATTTTATTTTCAGATTCTTATGGGTCTGTCTTTGTATAGCTTTTCAAGGTTGGGGGGGGGATTCAGGAATTCTCGTCTGCTTTCCACTATGTCCATTTCCCTTGTTTTTTTTTATTTGGTGAGTAAATCATAGGTTTTAGAGTAATTTCCCCCTCTAATATTTTTTTCATGTCTTGGATTTGAGTTTTACTTGTAAATATTTTTTTATGAAATAAAAAACTGCTGCACAAGTTTTTGTTGTGAAATTCATGTGTAAGACTTTTGCTTTGATGGAACACAAACTTTTCACATTTTTTTAGTTTCTTGATGCACTTACAATTTACTTCATTTTATTTTGTTTTTGTGAACAATTTTCTCTGAAAGATAATTTTGGAATAAAAAGATTATAAGATTGAAGGCAAATTTAACATATTTCATTATACAAATATTTTTTACATCAAATTGTACATTGTAGGGGTAATCAATTAAAAAGCTGCATCACTCTGTCCACTCAGAAAACCAGCATAATCCAGGAAAGAACACTAATCAGGAGATCAACAGCACCCCAGGAGTCCAACACCACCCACAAAGATCAACACTACCCTCAGGACTCCAAGACCTAGGACTCTTACACTAAGCTGTAGTTAAAAATGCAATTTTTAAAAAAATATCGGATTTTGGATTTCCAACATTTCGGCATGAGCATCATTGAAGAGACATAATTTGTCGAAGTGCACATCTGGTGCATTTGAGAATTAGATCTTATTTTGGAATGTTTTCATGTATTGAACTATTCCTTGACCACATGTGAGAATACAAAACTTTTGTAAAATGTTCAGGTTTTGTACCTAATCTCAGCGAGATTCGTAGGGACTAAAGATTTTGGTCTGGTGTCCCAACAAATCTCAGAACAGTGTAACACCAACTGATTCGGGTTTTCTTGATCCAACTTCGACCACTTGTATCAATCAATACGGGCTGAAATCAATTAGCTGCCTGCTTCAACTTTTTCCTTTGGACATCCTTTTAAGTCTCTATCACTACAAAACTTTCGTTTCTTACCTTTAAAAGGTCTAAATCCAATAAAATATAAAGTTGTTGATTTTTCATAGGTATATCCTATTCGTTTAAACCTCCGATGCTGAAGAGTTCCAGCAATAGTCTGCTTCAAATACTTCGTACTTCTGCTATTTCCTATAGAAATAAACCATAGTTCGAAGTATTTGAAGCAGACTATTGCTGGAACTCTTCAGCATCGGAGGTTTAAACGAATAGGATATACCTATGAATTTTACAACATTTTATGAAAAATCAACAACTTTATATTTTATTGGATTTAAACGAAACGTTTTGTAGTGATAAAGACTTTAGTCCCTACGAATCTCACTGAGATTAGTTTTGTACCATGATTAATTTATAAAATATATTTTTGTGCAATTCATTGTATAAACTGATCTATTGATAGAAGTTAATGAAATGTTTAAAATATAGATTCTATTTATATATGTTTTCCTTTATATAATTATGAAGGCATCTTAGTTGATAAAACAATTAAAACTTTAAATAAGCAATGACACCCCCCCCCCCCCCAAAAAAAAACAACATTGGATTAATCTTTTTTCCATATCTAATCAACATTGATTTTCAACATTGAATCAACGTTAAGATTTCAACGTTGAACTCAATTTTTCAAAATCTTACATAAACTAAACTTTGACTTATATAATCATCGTTGACGCAGTCTTTTTTTCAATGTTATATGAATGCTGGGTTGTCAATCAGAAACCCCAGCATATTTTTGAGATCAACTTCAGAGTACTTGTGTGTACTTCAGAATGTTCTTAACAAATACTTTTGCAAATGACCAGTGACAATTTAAGTAAACTTACGAGTTCCAGTTTTATTGAAAAAGCAGCTGTCAATGACGTCAAAAAGCCTGAACTTAAATTTGTCCTGAGGAATGGTTGTATAAAGAGTTGAAAAGTCATAAGTTTTAATATTACTGGTTTTAGTAATTTTTTGTGATTTTAAATTTTCTAAACTTTCCTTGGAATTTTTAAGTATCCACATCTGATTTACACCACTTTTCGAATATATTGTTGCACAGTGCTCCAGAAGTTTCTCCTTCACTGCTGTTAATATTTTAGTAAAAAGAAAAGAAAGAGGCTTGGTAGAACAATTACTTTAACCCGCTATGTATCTCTGTTTGTAAGGATATTTACGAAGTTCGGAATCCAGTATAAATATGGTAATTCAAAATCATGTTGGTTGTTGGGAATATTAAAAATATTCAAAACTGACATTTGATTTTGAAGAATTTCCTCCTTAGAAAGGGAGCTATGGGTGTAAGTTGGATTGCCACTTGTAGAATTAAATCCCAGTTCTTCTAAAATACAATTAGAATAATGAGCCTTACAAACAAAGACAATGTTGTTACCTGCTTTGTCAGCTGGGACCAGTACATACTGATCGTGTATTTTTGATGTGTATTTTTCAGCCAGCGACAATTTGTACCAATGGACAACAATATGTGCAATGAGAATAGGCGTATATTGCCGACAGCAATATATACAGGAGGACAATATGTACCGGGCGACAATATATCACAAACCTTACTTTTTGTGTCTGCGCCATAATCAAAATCTTTTTATTCATATACAAGTATTAAGAAGAATTTTTACAGAAGTAATTAATTACCTTATCTAACTTAACTTATAATCGATAAGGGACTCGTATTTATATGTAAATATTTCATTGATAAATATGTACAATAAATGTATTGAAACACTAGAGAGATTAGAAAAAAAGTGAACTATATTGACTTACTTAAATCCCCTTATTTAGCTAAGACTTCGCTTTGTTAGTTTATTTCATGGTTTTTTAACATTTGCGTTATTTTCCGTATTTATTGTGCTTAAGACGTTCCTAAGCAGGAGTTTGCCACTGGTATCACTTCGCCTTATTCCCACTTAAGACCCTACCTAATTTAAACTCTTAACAAGCTTTTTGAGCACTAGATGATAATTTCATATATATGTTTATTTATGTATCCATATTATCCACTTGAAGATTAAACTGTCAATCCCTAAAGAGTTGTTCAAATTCCCATTTTTTAAATTCATTTTTAGAAGGTTTAATTTTTTTTCAAAATCATTAATAAATGATTGCTCTAGCAATTCTTTGTCCTTGTTCCTTTTAAATAAATCTACATTCTGTAAAAAGAAAAACATTAATTTTAGGGCAACCCTACGACATGACCTATTTTCTAATACGTCTTTAATGAAAACTTTGTTTACCATGTTTACTTCTGTCTATGTACCGTGTATGCTCTAGTTCTCGAGGTACACGACAAACTTATCGAAAAATTTAAGATACTGAGCACATATTGACCAAAATTAAGTTCAAATAAATTCTTTACGGAGTGCATCAATTCAATCCAACAATAGTCTTAATAAAATTACTGTAAAATATATTTAGTTGACTGTGAACACACAGTGACACACATATATACATATTTTCTCTCTATTTCTCATTGACACAATATATAAAATGAAACAAAAGGGTCAATCTAGCTAATTTTTTTTTTATAATTATTGCAAAAATAAATTCATTAAGATTATTTTTGTCGTTCACAGTAAAAAAATATATATACAGCACTTAATTTTTCAAGGTTGGACAATTAATAATTAAAAAATAGGTGAAATTCCTTCAGAATATAAATAATCAATGCATTTTATCAATTGACCTTTTATTTCTTATCTACAGGAAGACTTTCCGAAATTATAAACAATTTGTTTTCTTTTATATGTAAATTACGTACATGTAGTAAATGTAAATGTGAATGAATTGACAAAATATTGACAAAAAGTCAAATGAATTAGACATATATTGTGTGTATGTTTGTGTTGCGTGTGCAACTTTGTATTTAATGCAAAATTTCCAGTAAATAACGAAATAGCACTTCTGTAAGGATGACGAAATTTGTTTTGATTAAATCCTGATGAAAATCTGGAAAATTCGTTAGTGAAACCGATACATTAACCAACAAACAATGTAATCCATGAACTTCAATTAGCCCTCATAAATTACTTTTACGAAAAATTAGTTTTTTTGTTTCTTTTTTTCAAATAGAATTGCTCAATTAATGACTATTGGGTCCTGTACATGTTCTTTAAAGGATCTATATTTTAAATCATATTGTAAAGAGATTCATTTAAAAATAGCTAGATATAGAAAATTGTGCCTAATATGTAGAAATGGTCAATGTATATCCTTTATTAGCTATAAGAAGCTTTAAAAAGATTTAGTAATATTTTTAAATACTGTTTCATGATTAGTTCTGAGCTAAAAAAAAATACATGTATCCTCAACGTAAGAAGTTGAAAAGTGATGCATATTGTTAATATTGTCCGTAACATAATGATTAAATCATGCAGATATTTAATGTCAAATAGGAATGTGAGTTTTTTTGTTTGACATTATCATTTTAGCTGTGTGCATTAAAATGTGCATAACACATTTATTCTAGTGTCTGTAAAGTCATGATGATATACGTGTACGATGAATGAAAAGCATTAGCAACATTTTTAATTTACATGTATGTTATTGAAAGTTATCCGGGGATTTTGAATGAAATTTCCACTTTAAATTTCCAGTTTTAAGTCGCAGTTGGAAAAAGTACAAATTCTAGATATCTGGTCAACAAATGATTCTAATTTTTTTGACATGCAAATTTTGGCATTGTCGGGATTTTGATCACGTGCGCCTATGGGGTTATTGTCAACATAGGTACTATATAAACTCAAGGTAGATACTGAAATGTTTGTCTACAACTCAGAGATAAAACAAAGTAAGGTATATATGTGTTTTCTTTAAACAGCTGAATTGATAAGGATGTTATGTTTTCTTTTCAAAATAATCCAAATGTATTTATATGTGATTAAGTCAATTTAAATTACAATTATTATTTTACAATGATAATTAGAATTATCTTGATATAGTATTAATATTTTTGTGGATTGGGGATATATAGTACATGTATCTATACTCAGTATTTGATATAATCTTTCTTTAAAAAAAATAGTAATACGCCAAACCACAATGAACCTGAATTCATTGTTTATTAATGTTCAAATGACATATATATATATATATATATATATATATATATATATATATATATATATATATATATATATATATATATATATATATATATATATATATATATATATATATATATATATATATATATATATATATATATATATATATATATATCATAAAGCAAAATTTTAATCTCTAAATTCTTTTAAAGATTCCTTCTTAAGATAAAATATATTCTGAAAAAATAGCGAAGGTTAAAAATGATGGTATTTGAAAAAAAAGTTCCTATTCAGTATACTAAAAATTATTTTTCGTTTAATTGCCCTAAAAACATTAGGGTCATCAATTGAATTACTTTTTTTCTAAGAAATAGTTCCACTTTATTACAATTTTAAAATTACAATTGTATAATTATATTTCGCATTACTAGTGTATGACCCTTAATTTTTCAGAGCATTGCCTTAATTTTGAAATTCATTTTTTTAATTTACAGATGAAGGCTTTCCTTGTTATTTTTCTGACAGTGTTTATAATCGGTAAGTTTGTCAAAGAATTGATTATACAAATGAAAGATACACTTAAAATCGATCACGAAGTTATAAAACGTATCAGGTAATCACAAAAATTACCTCGTAGAATGCTGAACTTTCTATGCATAAAGAAAAGATTTATACTAAATAAACGTTCATGAAATTCAGTTCAACATTTTATGCCTTTCTTTATTCATTTATAAAACTATCGTAATATGCAGCATTTTAAGGTAAGTCGGATAGATGTCATCATCGATGCAAGTGTGGTCCTATTAAACTGCATAATATAGAGGTTATAATTACTTGGGAATTGGATTCGCCTGTTTCAAATACTTTTGATCGTTTATTTTTAAAATTGCTTTGTAATGCAATATGCGAATAAACCCTGATAGTCTGAATATCTAGATCATTAGTCATGAAAGTTCGGTCTGGGCAGGGGTAACAATAACTAAAATAATGAGTAAGTTACTCAAGCTATATGAGCATATGATGGGTTGAGGCATTTGAGCTTTCGAAATCACAAAGGGTGGTAAAACGTTCCAACCCAAGTTATATTTATATAATTCCTTATAATTAAAGAACTAAGTTCATTTAATGTATAAAATGGCCCTGTTCAAATACCAGTTAAACTGATTAACATCCTGTTTCCCATTTCAAACATTGGGAAAACAGGCTTTTTGAAATTGCAAGTTTTGGAATTTTTCAGAAAAAAAGTATATTTGAGTTCCTTCAGCAAAGAGCACATGAGCATTTTTGAGCACACCCCTCGATCCAAAAAAATAAAGCATGCTTTATCATTTTTAGTAACAATTTTTTTTTTCAATATATGAAATATGGAGATAACGAACAGTTTTCAAGCTCATAGTCCATTTAAACAATACAAATCGGGAACAGAGTAAACACGGACATCCGAACACATCAGAGGCAGGATCAAGTGCCATAATTGCACATTTTGGATCAGAGGTATTGCTCTATTTGAAACGTTGACGAAGCAGATCAAATTATTGCCTATTTTGAAGTTATTTTTAGGATATAGGAAAAAATATCTATATTCTCGATGTCATAATACATTGACTAGCGTAAAAAAAAAATGGTAATTTTCAGTAGAAATGTTTTCATCAAGGATCCAAAAATTACTTAATGCATTATCAGCTAAAACTGAGCAGTTTTGATTTTTCAGATATTCTCGATATTCACAGGGCTAAAATAGGGTCTTAAGAGAAGTTTCCTCATTTCTACCATTAAGTGAAGAAAATGATACAATATATACTTTTTAAAAATGGAACTGAGATTTACAAAATTTAAATATAAGGAAAAGAGGATTGATTAATATATTTTGACGTAGGCAACATATATTATTTAATATAAACTATTTTGTATTCAATCAAATAGTGCATTACAACCAGAATAAATTTTTGTGGGATGTACCAGCTCCAAACGTTATAGATCAGATAAAAAAAAAACATAAGCAAGTCTACTAATATGCAACTCTAAATGCATAATTTTAACATTAAAATGACAATAATTCCACACATTTTTCCAAATCATAACATCTTGTCAACATTAAGAAATACAAAAAAAAAAAAAAATAATAATAATTTACTTTTACTCTTAATCTTCATTTGGTTAAACGTACAAATGTACATGTATATATACATGTGGAGTTATAAGCAAGCATTCGACTACTTATTTTGCAATAGTTCAAATGCAAGAGATAAACTTGATATGTTTCAATTACATTATGCTGTTATTATAACCTTTTAATTTTTTGTTTGTTTGTAGACACATCCAGTGGGGATAGTCGTTTTCGTATCTTTGATTATAGCAGCCGCGTGCGTTCGTGGGAGCAAGCACGTGCTGCATGCCGCAGACTCGGTCGAGGCTGGGACTTGGTGAAAATTAATAATAGAAGGGAGGATAATATTGTCAAAACATTTCTGAGGGAGGAGTGTAGTAAGAAACTTTATTTTGGTTTATGGAACCGAATGAAAAAAAATTGTCTGATTCAGAAAACTTCTGTAGTTGTTCTACATTTGTTATTGCATGGTTATGAAATGATTATTTTCGATGTATTTTGGTCTGTAAACATAACCCGACCCCCGTGAAAATACAAAAGCGAATTTTATTGCTAAAAAAATATTTATGTGCTTTAAAAGAATTATTGGAATATGAAAACTTTTGAAAATTGACCTGGCGTTGGGCGTAGGAACAATATATGTACTTAAGTTCGCAGTCTTTTAACGGCAAAGGACTCTTCTCAGCTGCAGTCTAAGGAAAGGTAGGGTGTGGTGGGGGAGGGGCTCTCCTTCTCCCACTGCGTACTATTGATCTTTTTATACCCTGTATCTGTTTGTGTTTCAGTTACTTTGACTATGCTTCAAAATGATACATCTCCTAATGTTTTCAAAGTAACAAATGATTCATCATATTCCATAAATTTTGCTTTCTTGGCACCATCCACAGTGATTAATTTTTAAATAAAAATTTGGAGGGAAAAAACTAAAATCAACTTTTTGTTAAAAACTAGTACAAATAAATTACATTAAATACTTCATGAAACCAAAGATTGATTGATTGATTGTTATTGTTTAACGCCGAGTCGGCAATATTTCAGCCATATTTCGGCGAAGAAACCAAAGAAAATGTCATCAATAAATTTCAATCTTGAATATATTTCTTTTGAAACAGGTAATTACGGCGATGGTTGGTTTATTGGCGGAAAATCTACAAATGGCAGATGGAGGTGGGCAGATAACTCTAGGATGATCTATAACAATTTTCCTCGACCCAGTTCTCCTGCTTTTGGTTTGGGCCGCCCACAGTCAACCGTGGTTAATTATGCTGTTATTTTCAAAAGTGATTTTCTGTGGGGATACGTGGCTCCCCGTCCGCCACCAAGAATGGGATACATTTGTGAAAAACAATGTCGTTGAGCAATTGCCGATATTGTTGGGGATGTTAGTTTTATTCAATAACCATGCATATAAAATGCATATAATTTCAAACTTTAAATCGTTATTGTTTTTTTTTTTTTATTTTGTGCAAATCTTCATACATATATCTCATTTATATTCTTGAATGTTTAGAATAAAAGTGGCATCTTTTTTCATTATTACATTTGTAAGTTTATAATTTGCCCAGGAGATGGAGAGGACTAAAATACTATCCTACCGTACATAAAGTTTGCACTTTCTGACTAAATCAAATGTCACTAATCTTTTCTTTCGGAATAAAAATCAAGAGGCCCAAGGACCTTTACGGTCACCTGAGTATAATACAACAATTAAGAGGATCCAAACAGAATAAAACAAATTGATAGAAGAAGCTTTGTTGCCCAAAATCAAGAGAAATAGGATGATCAGGATCAACAAATTAGTTAGTCTAGTATTCAATAACAACTCATAAAGTAAGTTTTAATCTTCCCCCATTGATCACCACCATGCAGACTATCAACAAACTATTAGTGTTTCTGTACTATTTTTAACCCCACATCATAACCTCTAAGAAGAGCCTTCCTTGAACTTTGAAGAACATTTAATAAGATAAGTTATCTTTGTCTCGCTTTATTCATCTATTATTTACCTGATCATTAAAACAAGAAAGTACTTTTTGTAATATACAATAAAAATTCTTTTATTCTCTTATACAATTAACCTTTCAAATACATTATTTACAGTAATTAATTAGCAAACGTAAATGTAAAGCTAAATAAATTATTTCAGTAGAATACAAATTAGAAGAGTCCTGGCCAGCATCAGAACATTTGACCAAATGGTCAAGACGTTCAAAAATCTGGTAAAAATACCCTTGCTTATTAAAACTCTTACTCTATTTGCCTCCGATATGCCCAGGAGCAGAGAAGATTTCCAAAGAAATAATGCATTTTCACTACAGCTTCAATACAGGTCTACCCTAACACCAAAACCCATGACCCAGGGTCAGGAAATTCACAAATTTGGTAGTACCCACGTCATGAGAGTTATGCACTTAGTTGAAGGTTTTCAAAGAATTAACAAATTTTCACTATACTATCAATAAAGCCCCCCCCCCCCAACATGAAACATCAGAACCCATGACCCTGGGACCACAAGCTTTAAAACAAGCACCCTTGTTCATCACATCATAACTATGCACTTTGTTTATCTGCTCAACACCAAGGAGCAGACAGGATTATTTAATAGAAGTAATGCATTTTCACTTTATTATCAAATGAGTTCCACCATTACATCAGGACATCTGGGCCAGGGGCCATGAAACTCATAACTCTGGAAGAAGCACTCTTGCTTATCATAACTAAACATTTATTTATTTATTTTTTTGCTTTATAACCAGTAACAAAAAAATATTTTCAAAGAAATTATGAATTTCACTATATAAGTAATAGAGCCCCCCTTTTCACAAGAACTGCCGACC
This sequence comes from Saccostrea echinata, assembly GCF_033153115.1. Classification (NCBI taxonomy): domain Eukaryota; kingdom Metazoa; phylum Mollusca; class Bivalvia; order Ostreida; family Ostreidae; genus Saccostrea; species Saccostrea echinata. The sequence goes on along the minus strand of NW_026889765.1, from coordinate 16,431,730 downwards.
CTGGGGCCATGAATTTCACAATTTTGTAGAGTGTTCCTTGCTTATCATACACTGTGCACTTACTAGTTTGTTTTATTATCACCCATGAGCAAAGAAGAAGATTTTCAATGAATTGATGCATTTTCACTATATAATCAATAGAGCCCCGGCCTAACACTAGAACCCCTGACACAGGGGCCATGAATTTCACAATTTCGAAGGAGGCAACCTATCTCATTATCTTCTCAATCGTCAACTTTCCTTATTTATGTAGTAATATTCCGCTATCACCTGCGTATGGTGTTTTTGTCTCCCAGTTCATTCGATACTCAAGAGAATGCTCTGAGTACAATCAATTTTTAAACCGAGGCAGGCTACTCACACATAAGTTGATGTTGCAGGAATTTCAACAACCTCATTTTAAGTCAGCATTCCGTAAATTCTATGTTAGTAATAATGACCTAATTAGCAAATATAATCTATCACTGGCTGGTTTTTTGGTTGACTTGTTTCATAAAAATTGTTAGGCCGTTGTTTTTCTACTAAATTTTACCATGGAATGTTCCGTCTACTTGATCAATATATAGGAGTCACAGCTGGTAAGATCGGTCAACAAGGGATGCTCACTCCTCCTAGGCACTTGATCCCAAATTCTGAATTTCCAGAGGTCCGTGTTTATCTATTGTTCACATATTTGTATTGTTTGTAGTTTTTGTTTTTTATGAAATCGATTATTATTCGTTATCTTCATCCTTTTTCATCGTATAAGATTAATGTATGACCCTACCTAAATCAAAATAGTAGGAAGCTTTATGAGCACTAGAGGATGAATTCATATTTACGTTTATTATATGTATCCATATAGTCCACTTGAAGATGAAATAATTATAAAGTATCAATCCCTAAAGAGCTTCTCAAATTCCCATTTTTTATTTTTTTTTCATGGCTTATTTTTCCATATTCCTTGATAAATAACTGTCCTAGCAATTCTTTGTCATTGCTCCTGATGAATAAATCTCCATTCTGTATTAAAAAACATTCATTTCAGGGCGACCCAACGACATGACCTATTTTCTAATATGTCTTTTGATAATGAATATTAATGAAAACTTTGTTTACCTCTGTCTGTGTAGCGTGTATGCTCTAATTCCTGAGATACGTGACAAACTTATTAGAAGTTTTGAACACATTTTGAACAAAATTAATTTCGAGTGAATTCTGCATCAATGACTGCATCAATTCAATCTAGCAATATTCTTATTAAAATTATTGATATACAATATATTATATGAAAAGGAAAGGGTCAATATCAGTATTTTTTTTTATTATCATTTACAAGACTTGCAAAAAAAATTAATAAAATCTGTTTTTGTCGTTTTCAATTAAAAAAATAAATAGGAACCACTTAATTGTTCGAAAATAAATAATTAAACAATAGAGAGAATTCCTACATAACATAGAATATAACGCTTTTAAAGTTTTTTTTTATCATTTGACCTTTCATTCCTTATTTACGGGAGGACTTTCCGAAAAAATAAAGAATTTCTTTTCGTTTTAATGCAAATTATGTGAATGTATAATTGTAAATGATAAAAGAAATATGCAAATTTGAAAATAGATTCATCCCTCCCTTAACATGCAAAGAAAATATAAATAAAGTGGGAAGATATATGGTTTACGTATTTATAATGAATTTTTTTCCCAAATTATTTTTATTGAACGAAATGAACATATTTCATTGAAAAAAATGTCAAATGGATTATAGAAATGCATTGGATATTAGACACGTAGTTAAGTGGTTGAAGCTTTAAAGAGATTGAGGTATATCTAAAATACTTTACGGTTCATGAAAAGTCTTTAACGCATAAATACATTATTTTTGTCCATAAGTACATGTTTCTACAAGAAAGTAGCCTAATAACTCAATTAGACAAATATTTATAGTCAAAACAGGAATGGGAACTTTTTTTATTTGACATTATCCTTTTCGCTGTGTAAAGTTACATGTACATACATATAACACATTCATTCTAGTATGTGCTAAGTCATGATAAGATTCAATGAATGAAAAGCATTAGCAATATCTTTAATTTACAGGTTACAAGTTATCCAGGGATTTTGAATAAAATTTCCAGTTTTTATCTTTATTTCTAAGTCGCAGTTGGTAAAAGTACAAATTTTACATAATTGGTCAACAAATGATTGTTAGGCTTTTTGAAATCCAAATTTTGTCATGGTCAGGATTTTCGATCACGTGGGCATATGGGATTGTTGTCAACAAAGGTCCTATATAAACTCGAGGAAGAAATTGAAATGCTTGTATACAATTACTCAGAGATAAAACAAAGTAAGTTGTATATGTCTCTTCTTTTAACATCTGCCATTTGTTTTTTTGCATGAAAATAATAATTACATGTATTTTCACTTTTACAACTGAGAGATTGTAGTACTGTTCTCGAAAGGGAAATGATAAGGGTGTTATTTTTTCTCTTTGCAAAAAATTCCAATATGTAAGCATACGTGATTAAGTCAATTTGAATTACATTTTTTATTTAACATTAGTAGCAAAAATATAATTGATAATTTTGTATAATTTTTTCATGCATTAAGGGTATAGAGTATCGTATCTATACTCAATACATTTATGTATTTAATCTTTCTTTTAAAAGAATTAATAATACGCTTAAATAAAACCACAAGAAATCTGAATTTATTGTTTATTAATGTTCAAATGACATATTTTACATTTTAAGTGATGATTTAAATATCTGGAGGCACTTCAAATTATGTATAATTATATTAATCTTTTTATTTTATTTAAGTTGATGATCTTCATAAATCTAAATTTTTATTTCTAAATCCTTTTCATATATTTGGAAAAAATAACAAAGGTTAAAGAAGGTGATATTTTTAAAAAAGTTTCAATTCAGTATAATTATTTTTCGTTTAATTGCTCTAAATTTTTTACGGATACTCAATTGCATTGTATTTCGTTTTATCCAGAAGTACGAGGGGTGATCAGAAAGTTTGCGAACTAATTGAATTACATTTATAAAAGAAATAAAATTAGATTTATGTGTGTATCATTTTTTAAAGAAGTCCCTTCCAATTTTAATGCATCTGCCATCATTCTGTCCATGCGCGAAACAAGTTGTCAAGGCGATCACGTGACATGCTCTCTACCGTTCTGTTCACAACAGATTTTTTCTAAGTATTATATTTATTACCACGCAGGTTATTTTTTATAACAAAATAGTCCATTTGTCACAAATGGCCAAATCTTGACAAAAGGTTGGGTGGATAAGGATATCTTTTACTAGGGTGAGCATTGTGACCATCATAACCCGACTCCTCTGTCTTGGATGCGTCGTTTTTATAAATGTTAATTAAGTATGGGCACGTTTTCTTTATCATATCTAATATGTTTAAAATCTTAAGTAAATGATATTTTAGGGATTTAATTATTATTTTATTGTTAAGATATTCAACTATTTTTCTAACTGTAACTTGGTGATCCTTCGTAACAAATTGCTCAACTAAAGACATATCTCTTTCCCTGCATACTTTCACTGAGCACAAGAACAAACACCATTTTCAACCATCCCCCTTTCTTCACTTAAACAATCAATCCAATTTATGATTGAATTCCTTGCAAGTCCCTTGTCTTCATAAACCATTTACAAATTATTATATCCCACTGCAAAGGAATTTCCAAGATTTACGTTAAACTTTACAGCCGTTCCTTGCTCGAATAAGATCGAGTCACCCATTTTTCGCCACAAGTAAATTACATATTGACGTCATTTTCACATTGTGACGTCATAAACATGAACCAAAACATTACGTAACATCTTCTATTTATAGAATGTTTTCACTATTTGTGTGCCAATTTCATTCTGATCTGAGTTGTGGTTTTGTAAATATAGAGATAGTTCGCGAACTTTTTGATCACCCCTCGTAGTCCCACTTTAGTAAAATTCTATCTCGGAATACAAGTATATTACCCGAAATTTTTCAGAGCATTGCCTTCTGAAATTTAAAATGCCTATTTTTCTTTTTAATTGACAGATGAAAGCTTTCCTCGTAGTTTTGCTGACTTTGTTTGTAATCGGTAAGTTTCAAAATCGATAAAAAAAATCTAAAACATATTAAGAAATCACATAAATAAAATACCTCGTAGGATGGTTAATGTTTCTTTATTCATTTACAAAGCTTTCGTGATGTCTTAGAATATCTTAGAATAAGACGGTTAGATTTCATTATCCATGTAAGTGTGGTCCAATTAGACAACGTTTATTTTTAAAATTGCAACATGCCAATAAACCCTGTAAGTTCGGTGGGGGTAGGGATATCAATAACTTAACTAATGACTTGAACAAGGAGCATATCCCGGGTTGAGGCAATTTAAGCTTTCGAAACCGCAAAGGGTGGTCAAACTGTTCAAACTCAAGTTATATTTATATAATTTGGGTAACAAATTCCATATAATTAAAGAACTAATTTCATTTTATGCATATAACGGCCCTGTTCAAATAGCAATCAACTGACTAAAACCCTATTTCCCATTTCAAAAATTGAAAAACAGGCTTTTTGAAATTGCAATGTTTTTAGATTTTTCAGAAAAATTTATATTTGAGTTCCTTCAGCAAAGAATGAAAATATGAACACACCCCTCGATCCAAAAACTAAAGCATGCTTTATAATTTTTTCAATAATTTTATATGAAATGTGGAGAGAACGAACAGTAGTCAAGCTCATAGTTCATTCAAACAATACACATCAGGAGCAGAGCAAACACTGACCTTCATAATTGCACATTTTGGATCAGAGGTATTGCTTTATTTGAAATGTTGACAGAACAGATCGAATTATTGCCTATTTTTGAAGTTATTTTTAGGATATAGGAAAAATGACTCAATTCACGACGTCATAATGCATTTATTTACTGCATTATCAACTAAAACTGAGCAGTTTTGATTTTTCAGATATTCACAGGACTAAAAGGGGGTCCTAAGAGAAGCTTCCTCATTTCTACAATTAAGTGAAGAAAATAAGACAATATATATTTTTTTTAAAATAATGGAAATGAGATTTACAAAGTTTAAATATATGCAAAAGATAATTGATTCATATATTTTGACGTAGGCAATATATATTATTTTATATAAACTATTTTTTATCCAATCAAATAGAACATTACAACCAGAATAGAATTATTTTAGGATGTACCAGCCCCAAAAGTTATAGATCAGATAAAAAATCTTAAGTCTTAAGCAAGTCTTATAATGTTCATCTCTAAATGCATAATTCTAACATTAAACTGACAATCATTTCTCAAACCATTTTTACAAATCATTTCATCTTGTCAACATCAAAAGATAATAAAGTTAAAGTTTAAATTACTGTTACTCTTTATCTTAATTTGGTTAAACGTACCAAAGTGTATTATATATGCAAAGTTACAAGCAAGCATTCGACTACGTATTTTGCAATAGTTTAAATGCACGAGTTAAACTAGACATGTTTCAATTAGTTTTATGCTCTAACCTTTCTTTTTTTTTTGTAGACACTACCATTGGGGCTAGTCGATTTCGTATCTTTGATTATAGCAGTCGCGTGCGTTCTTGGGAGCAAGCACGTGCTGCATGCCGGAGACTCGGTCGAGGCTGGGACTTGGTGAAAATCAATAACAGAAGGGAGGATAATATTGTCAAAACATTTCTGAGGGAGGAGTGTAGTAAGAGTCTTTATTTGATTTATGGAATCGAATGAGACAAATATGTCTGATGAATGTAGTAAAGTTTGCAATTGTTCATCATTTGAAATTGGTCGTAGAGGAGAGGGCTTATATAGGCACTACCTGCAGCCAAATCCATTTGTGTTTTATTACATAATAAAATATGTTAGAAAAAGGTTTTATCGGTCATAAAATGATCATTTTCAATGTATTTTATTGTAAAAACGTTACCCAACTCACCCTCTCCCATAAAATTACAATAGGTTAGATGTGAATTTAATTGGTAAATAGCAAATTGTAATACCTGTAAAAAGGAACTTTTGTTTCACGGGGAACGTTTTAAAAATATTTGCCGTTCTCCATTAATTTCTATGGTGAAAATCGCGAGCTCTGCCAAAAATACAGAGTATAAAGTTAATTTAATACGTAATTAAAATATCATGGTGATTCAATTAAATTTGTAATGAATTAAAGAAATAATCGGAAAATGAAAGCTTTTGAAAATTAACCTGGAGGTAGGCGGCGAAACAATAATCACCCTGCGCAGTTTTTTGAGGACAAAGTATTCTTCTCGGCTGCAGGCTAAGAAAAGTAGGGGTGTGGCTCTCCTTATCCCACCGCCTATATCTACTATTGACCTTTTCATACACTGAGTCCATGTTTCCTTGAGGCTATGTTTCAAATTTATGCGTATCGTGGTATTTTCAAAGAAACTAAAAATTCATAATGTTCGTGAAATTTTTTTTTCTCTTTTTGTTAATATCTAAAGTGATGATTTTTGAAATGTAAATTTGCAAAGAGACCTTAAATAACTGTTTTGTAAAAATAGCTCAAATTAATTGCATTAAATACATGTAGGTAATGAAATGAAAGAAAATTTTATCAATAAGTTTCAATTGTGAATATATTTTTTAAACAGGTAATTATGGTGATGGTTGGTTTATTGGCGGAAAATCTACAAACGGCAGATGGAGATGGGCAGATAACTCGAGGATGATATATAATAATTTTCCTCGACCTCTGCCTAGAATCAGTTCTGCTGGTCTTCTTCGGGGCGTTCCACAGTCGACCGTCGTTAACTATGCTGTTATTTTCAAAAGTGATTTTCAGTGGGGATATGTGGCTCCCCGTCCGTCACCGAGAATGGGGTACATCTGTGAAAGACAATGTCGTTCGCCGCTTTTGGGAATTGCCAATCTTGGGGTGGGAATGGTTCGTAATAAATAACTATGAAATAAATACATGCAATTTAAACTTGAAATCTTCGTTGTTGAATTTTTTTTACTCTTGTACCTTTTTTCCACATATTATTCACATCGTATTCTAAAATTTTTATTCAATTTTATCTTAAACTCATTTGATGAAGAGACAAAATATTACGAGGGCTCTTCCTAAGTCCTTTGGTTATTATTATTATTTTTATCATTATTTGCGTAGAAGATGGGTAGGAATACAATTTATCCATTCATTCATATATTTTCATTTTCCGACTCACTCCAATATCACTAAACTTTACTTTCTCGAAAACCAAAAAAAAAGAAAAAAGAAAAAAGAAAAAAACCAATCCAAAACATGGTACAAACAGCAGATTCTATATATTTAAGACAAAAGATTACTTGCTGCAAACAATGGCTTCATATATGAAACACAATTAATGTTTATTGATATAACTTTCCTTTTTAATTTTTACAACTGAACAATACATGTAAACGTAATTAATGTTAGTTATTTCAGATCCCAGAAGATAGATACATGTACCTTGAATTCTAGTATTTGGAAAGAGAGTATCATCCCATTTGACTAAATTGGTTTATGTAATCATTTTCATTTTAAGGTTAGAATATTTATTTATTGAGTGAAATAAATAATGAAATGAGGGAATATTAAAGAAAATAATGAAAACGTACGAGAGATTTTAGTCGATTGCGTTCATTTTTGATACAGATTGTCATTTACTGCCAATCACAAAATGCATTTTTGAACCTATAAATGCCATGAATCTCCATATTTTTCGGGCCTTTTAGGTCACCTGAGTCACTCAGTTGACCTATTGCTATCTGTTTTCGACCGTCGTCGTCCGTCGTGTGTTAACATTTGAACATTTTCAGCTTCTTCCCTAAAACCACTGAACCAATTTCAGCCAATTTTAACATATTGAATTATGGGTGAAAGGGAACATAATTTTTGAATTACATGGGCTCTGCCCCCTTGGGTCTGAGGGAGAGGGATGGGGCTAAAACCATCAAAATAAGCGCTATCTTTAAAAATCTTCTTAATTCTTTACTATTGGACATCAAGCAGTCAAACTGTTGGCATGGTTGTAATAAGCACTCAGCCCTCTACCAAAATTGTGAAAATTCAAGACCCAAGGTCAGGGATTCTAGAGTTAGGGTGGGGCTCTGTTGATCATATAGTGAAAATGCATAAATTCTTTTAAAATCTTCTTCTCTCTCCCTGTATGTAAAGCAGCTAAAATAGGTGCATGATTACGATGATCAAGGGCACCTCTTCCAAAATTGTGAAATTTGTGGCCCCAGGGTGAGGGGTTCTGCAGGAAGGGGGTTCTATTGATTATATAGTGAAAGTGCATTATTTCTTTGAAAATCTTCTCTGCTCAGCCGTCATGGTAGCTCAGTCGGTAGAGCGTTCGCTCCGTGATTGGAATCTCGCAGTGAATTCGAATCACGGCCGCGACTGATCTAAGTCGATAAAAAAAGGTAGGAACTATTCCACCGCCGGCGCTCGGCACTTTGAAGTGAAAGTTGCGGGTCCCTTAGATGAGACCTTAAAAACCGAGGCCCCGGGTCACGGCAGGCGTTTGCACGATAAAGATCCCTCACTGCTCTTTTAAAATCTTCTCTCTCCCTGTATGTAAAGCAGCTAAAATAGGTGCATGATGAGTGCCGAGTAAAGGTCTAAATTTGAAGCCCTTCACCGTTATATGGTGACGTCTTTCTATGAGTGAAAAATTCTCGAACGGGACGTAAAAACAACATACAATCAATCAATCAATCAATCTTGTCTGCTCCTAGGTAATTATCAGATAGAACAAGTATATAGTTATTATGAGCAAGGGCACCTCTTCCAAAATTGTGAATATCTTGGCCCCTGGGTTAGGGGTTCTGATGTTAGGGTGGGGCTCTGTTGAATCAACAATTCGTGAAAGTATGTAATGAAGTCCAAGCGTCATATCTAACTTCCAACACATAATAATTAAAATTCAAGAAATCAATAAGGACAATTCTTACACATTCTAAGCATATTCGTGAAAATGTAAGATTTTTTGTCCATCTGAGATGTCAATATTCATCAACCCGACGGGCGAGGTGAATATCATCGTATTGACCGAGAAAAAAGAGGAATTGTTCTACTACATGTATATGATTTATGATAACAAGATACAAACTTAGCTTGTTAAGTGAACCATGATATCCGCATGTGAGTTAAGGCTAGGTATTCATTTGGCGTTTTTATGCAAATAAGCTAATAAAAGGTATATTTATTATTCAGAGAAAGTGTTGGTTTATTTTCTTACGCATATTAATACCCACGCTATGTTATAGCTAGTACACATTATGACGTAATATTATGACGTCACTGATCTTTCCTACTGGAAGTAATAAAATACATCAACAAAACAGCTTCGGCGCAAGGGATTACCCTATTTATTTTTACATAAAAATTGTATAATGATAAGAAGAATATTCTATAGATTAATAAAACTGCTGCACAAATCCTAGGCATTTTCTCATTTTATCGGAATTTGGAAGAGACAAAAATTTAAAAAGTTGCTATGCATATAAATACACACGACTGTTGAAGGCCGGTAACACGGTTGAAATATTCCAAAAAGTGTTTCAAGTGTTTTATATATATATATATATATATATATATATATATATATATATATATATATATATATATATATATATATATATATATATATATATATATATATATATATATATATATATATATAAACTTCAGTAATATGGATTTTGAACTTTATCACGTGTTACTGGACACATGCTGCTTCTTCCTATATTATGCCACACTTTTAAATATGTCTGATAATATTTATCTTCATTTTCCCTCGGATTGAACTTTCATTGGTTTAAATGACACGTAACTGCCGGTGTAAAGACGAATAATAACCCTCGTAGAATAATGACCCTTTTGCCTGTAGAAAAAGTGGCATCACCCTTGAAATCTGCATACCGTGCTTGAAGAAAAAAAATGCCCCCCCCCCCCCCCCGAATAATGACCCCCTTTAAATTTTAATCGGGAAATATATGTATTTTTCTATTTTATTAAAAATCAAAAGCCAAGTGGACATAAAACATGTTCACCTGAGGTATACGTAAAATAAAGATACAGGGATAAAATGTTGGTTTCAATAAATCTTTCGAATAAAATGACATATCTTTTATAATAAATTGACGACATTAATCGACTTCAATCTACTATGTGGAAAAGCTTCCATTTTGATTTGACAAATGTATCATTGTTTTTAAGAGGATTTAGAGGTATTTTTTCACAGAGAGAAAGAGAGAGAATTGTTTAAAATCTATGATCAAGTTGCATTTGAGTGCATTCTTAGGTCTATGATTTTATTAACAGTGTACATACAAATTTTTGGACATATAGCAAAAGTTTCTTACAATTTGAATAGAAAGATTTATATGATGTTTTAGATACTTTTGGTACGTTTTCAATTAAACCGAGAGAAAAATCATTAATTAACTTTCCATTGTATATAGCAAACAAAAGTGGAGATACAAGCAACTTTACCTACACTGCAAGTAAAACTTCCTTGAAACCCCAGAAACTGCAAAGGAATGGCGTCAATAGAATAAAACATGTTCACGCAGATATATCATATCTCGTCCCCAAAGTTCAGTCAATCCATGTATTCTATACATGTACCACCTTTCATTTTCTGCATGCTCTCCTTTATCAGAGGAATAATAAATCTTGTTTTGTGAAATATGGAGATAACGAACAGTATTCAAGCTAAAAAGTTCATTTAAACAATACAGATCGGGAGCAGTGCAAACACGGCCCTCCAAAATATCAGAGATGGGATCAGGTGCTATGGAGGAGTAAGCATCCCCTACGCTGTGTGCTCCTTGTCATGATCTGGCAAACCAAAAAATCCGTACAGAATACAGTGTGTAAATAAAGGTCTAACAATTGGTATGAAAAACGTCAGTTTCATCATTCGACTTAGTGATTGAACTTGCTGACAAGGTCACTGTATCGACCACTGAACTTGCAAAATGATGACTTCAAACAAGACTGTTGATATTCTAGTGTCATTAACTTGTTTGTCAATAGCTTACCTCGTTTTAGAAATTGTTCGTACGTAGAGCATACTCTTGCGTATCCAGTTAACTGGGAGACATAAACCCCATTTGCGGGTGATGAGGGTATATTGCTACACAGTTGACAAAAGAAAAATTAAAGCCATCATTTATCATAAAGTTTTGTTGTTAGATTACCATTAACGTCTTTTTCTAGTAGAATATCCAAATATGAAACAGATGTGTCAGACTCTGTGATATCTTTTATTTCAAGTTCACTTGGATATATCGAGTCGAAGTATGAATGGAATTAACTATTATTAACTGATAATACGTCGTCGATATATCTAGATGTCGAGTTGAAGATCACAGCAAGTGTCTTTTTCTTCTCATGTATAAGTTTTTGAATAAATATTGCTTTATATGAATACAAAAATATGTCTGCTAATTTTACTCATGGGAATCCCAAAAGATTGTTTGAAGACCTGATCTCCAAACAATATAAAGATATTGTCAATCAGAAACTCAAGCATCTTTTTATCATCAACGTCAGGGTACTTGTGTGTACAATCAGAATGATTTTAACAAAAAAAAATTGCAAATGATCAATGACAAGGTAAGAAAATTAAAAAAAAAGAAAGAAACATCAAATCTGTTCGAAAAAAAAATTCATATAAATCGCTAAGTTGTCCATGCAATTACCCGGTTCGTCTGAAAATTTCAAAACAATTTCATCTGCTTTCTTCTAAGTGTGATATGGTGAAATTGTTATAATGTATTTTATATTCTAAAATTATACATTTGACAAAATAATTTTTGGTAAAATAATTGTTCCCTTGATTGGTTTTGAACCGTGTTACTTTAGATTTCGAAGCGAGCTGCCTATCCACTGGACCATGGAGTAATACGACCAATGTATCGTAAATTATTTAAATAACGTAATATCAAAATATTCTTATTTCAGTACTAATTTATGTTAAAATTATTTTTTGGGTTTCTGTAAGTTCTTTATTTAAAACATACATCTAAAAATAAGAATAATATAAAAATAATAGTGTTTCTTTAAAAAAATAATTTTTATTCCTTTGTCTGAATTGTCGGTTGTTCATAACAAGACACGTCATATTGAGATTCGGAAGATTTGTGAAATTGAAGTCCGTAAAAGTTAAAATAAATTGCAGTTTATCGCCTCAGAAGTTATCAAAGTATGTAAGTATTTATCAATTGAGTATCCTGTAAAATTTATGTGTAATATATATTAAGTGTTTATTTTGGAATTCTTAAATGAGTTGTTTAGGTTTACATATGTGATTCATTGTTTACGAAAGAATCTAATAATCAAATTTATTAATTCTGTTCAATAATTATCATATCATATATCATGAAATAGTAAATAATATTGCAGTCTTGTTAAACCGGTGAACTAGTTTTTATAATTCAAGGTATGCTATTGTTACATTTAGTTTGAGAGTTTAAAATATATTGATCAATGATACAGAATATGCATTTAAGGTCTGTTATATTATCATATTAGGTTAACAACAATGATGTGACAGACCACACATGGATCTTTGATTTCTCCCTTACTTAGGGTATGTTTTATCCATGATAAAGATGATGCATATTGTTATATATTATATAATTTTGGCATAATAACAATTTATATAAATTTATACAAATGCCTGAGTATTATGAAATGTATTTATATTATTTCATTGTATACTTGTATTTCTGCATTTGTATTGCAAACTACGTAATTCATTGATCTTTTTATAAGCATACTATATTCAAAATGACAATAGCTTTTGCTTTTGATGTTAGATTTTATTACTTGTTAATATCATATTTTAGGCCTTCACCATTATTATATATTATACCAATAATAAAATAACATATACCCGGCGTGTTTCATAAGTGTATTTAATTTGTTCGAAGAAAGAACTTATTTGTCCACCAAAATAACTTGCTCGTCCGATCGAAGAACAAACTTGTCAGAACTATTACCTCATGTGTCAGAACATTTTTGTCCAAACATTTATATATATTTTTTCTGGGCTTCAATTGAACATTCTATTGTATTATATTCCGTATTTATAAAAGCTGTGGCCTTCATTGATATATGTAAATTTGTTAGTTATTAAGATTTTAAAATTACCAAGTGTATAACCTTACAATTTTTTTTTAAAAAAATGAAAATAAATGTATATGCTTACAAAGTCATTTTAATGACCCAGGTATTTTTGAAATGCTTACTTTGTTTGAGACTGTCTTTGTCAGTATCATGCCTGTTTAAAAGATGATCGTATACAGAGCACAGAGTGTGTTAGGAGACGTACCTATTGCGCGATTTTTATTTTGTGCTGAAAACTCAGTATATAGCTAAAATATGAAGATAACTACCAGTGATGAAGCTCAAAGTCTATTGAAAAGCAAACACAGACCGTAAAAAACTTCAGAGTTGGGATCAGGTGCCATGGAGGGTTAAGTATCCCCTGTGGACAGGTCACATCCGTTGTTGTTCCTTGGCATGATCGGGAAAACGGAAAAATTCGTAGATAATTCGGTGTGAAAATAATGGCCTTACAATTTGAATGAAAAACGTCAGTCAACATTCGACTTAACGATAGATTGTATATGCTTACAAGGTCATTGTATCGACCATAAAATTTGCGAAATATTCACAAAACGAGATTGTTGATATCCTTGTATTTGTCTTACAACTTATCTGTCAATAGCTTAACTCGTTTTATGAATTGTTTGTAAATAAAACATGTTCTCGCATATCGAATCGTTTGGAAGGCATAAACGCCATATGCAGGCGATAATGGTACAGTCAAACCTGTATTAAGCAGTCACCTGCGGGAACCATTAAAAGTGACCTTTATAGAGAGGTGACCTTTGTAAAGAGGTTAATCTTTTTCAAGAAAAATTCTTTTCTAATTTATGTAAGTTCTGTGTCTTAAAATACTACATCATAGAATATTAAAGAGAGATGTGTTTTGGACATCAATGGTCTAAGTTAGATTTTTTTTTCTAAATTTAAATAGTCTCAAGATTAAGTTCAAGATAAATTTGATGACTCCAACAAAAAATATATAGAGTCTAATAGGACATTGCATCATCCTCCCTCCAAACAACAACAAAACTTTCTTTTATTATAAGATTACATTATCATGTTGTGGCAAGAATAAAATATATTTTTTTTTTTTTATCTGAACTGCCTCTAAAAAACAAGTTTAGTTAGTCCTTATAATTGTATGTTTAATAATGCATAAATAGTAGCGTAATAAACAGACAAGTCATTATATTCTCAGTTTATCAAAGCAGTGCATAATACAAATTGATATCAAATTCACAGGTGTTGTGAGCAATGAAGCGTGACTAATCCTAACGGTCGTCTTACCTAGTTGAAAATCACGAGATAATCAGGACACATTCGGTATACAAAACAGTTAACTAGGGTTTCTACAAATAATACGTTTCCTATGTGTAAAAAACGGCCTGTCATGCGTTTACGCAATTACACCTATCGGAGTTGGGTATACCAAACGTGAACTAATAATTAGGAAACACCTAATTATTGTATTCATTAATAGATAAATAAGGATGCCTTGTGTATCACTCAGAATTTTTAAACCAGATTCCAATTCAATAAGATTAAGATTCTCGTAAGTCCGTTTCCTGATAACCTTTTCGGTCACTAGCACCCTTGTTTAGTTTTGTTAAAAAAAATAAATAAATTATCCAATATTTTAAATGGTTTTAATAAGGCCAATTTTTTCCCCATGATCTCGCTGCACAAGACCAATAATTTACATTAGTGACAAAAATTGGCAGTCACCTGACTTGAGATCTGGTCACGTGATCAGACAAAATGGCCGCTATATACGAGGTAAAACGGCGATTTTACATGAAATTTGATGACGGCTGACCGCGTTACCCAGGTGACCGCTTAATAGAGTTACATTATATAGGAAAATTCATTGGGAGGAAATAAAATGACCGCATAGGACAGGTGACCGCTGGATAAAGGTGACCGCTATGACAAGTTTGACTGTATATTGCTACATAAATAAGGGATGTTGACGATAGAAAGTTGGAGTCATGTGTATCATAGTTTTTTTTTATTATTATTACTTTGCCATTAGTGTTTTCTCTAGTAAAATATCCAAAAAGGTATAATAGATCTAAACACATGTCATGCTGTAATATAACATTTTATATGCGAGTTCTTCCCGTGTTCATCAGAAAAATGAAAGAAAATTATACGTTGAGAACCAAACCTTGCCATCAATCAACTCTTTTAAACTATGTATCACTCTGTGCGGAGGAGGGTCATTATTCAAAGGGGGCCATTTGTTTTTTTTATAGGCTGCACATATAGAAAATTGACCTCTAGGATTCTTTTTCTACAAAAAAATCTACATTTTTCTACGGCTGGGAGGTCATTTTTCAACGTCGAAAAATTGCCCCGGTCATTTTTCTACAAGGTCATTATTCGTTTTTACACCGGCTATATATTTATTTCCGAGGTAAAAGTTAATATATGTATTATGAAATGTTGCGATTATAAACCGACTTTAGAAAAAAATATTTATTACGGAAACCGTTTCTTATGAAATCAGAGCAGAGCCTCCTTTTGAAAAATGACGTCAGATTTGTTGTGTCTGCATCATAGTACCACACGTGATGGTACTAGAGTCGAGAAAAGGGGGGGGGGGGGAGTGCCGGTGGTCTCACGAATAGTCTTTTTTTCAATATTTTATCCTGGCCCTGTGGTTCTTGAGAAGATTTTTAAAAGATGTTTTTAATTTTTCTCTTATTCTTAATTATCTCCCCTTGAACGAGGGTGTGGCCCTTCATTTGAACAAACTTGAACCCCCTTTACCCAAGGATGGACAGACGGACTATAGACAAAATGTGATCAGAAAAGTTCACTTGAGCTTTCAGCTCAGGTGAGCTAAAACATAGACTATTTTTCATTGATACGTTTTGTAATACAATATAATACAGAAAAGATCAATCTCAATATTTTTTTTTAATTGGAAGAAATTTCATTAAGACTATTCTTGTTGTTTGAAGCTTAAAATAAACACGCACTTCTTAATTTTTCTACGTTGGCCAATTAATAATAAATAATTAAATAATGCAGGAATTCCTACATAGCATAAAATGTTAAGCACTTTTAAAAAGTTTTTCATCAACTGACCTTTTACTTTTAATTTACAGGAGGATTTTCCGAATTTATAAACAAAGTGTTTACGTTTATATGTTAATTCTATGAATGCATTAATCTAAATAATTAAAAATATTTGCGAATTTTGAAAACAGACTTGTGTGATAAAAAAAAACCTGAACGATGATACGATATGGTTTTGACGTTTTCACATATTTATATTTCAGCTGATTTGGGGTCCGTCAGTTTGTGAAGCGTTAATTGCTGTTGCACAGCCTGTTTATATACATGTATATTAATTAAATCATCGTTGAGTACCGTGAAATGATTATAATATGTATCTTACCCCGTCTATCCTTTGCAGCTATCTGTTAAATTATATTTTTAAAACAAACATTGTAAATAGAAGTTTAGACAGTTTCTGTAGATGGAGACAATAAAGAAAAAGCTTGTGTAACATCTGGTCTGAAAATTTAAAAATTTTCGATATCTTTGATATCTCTAGAATGTTTCATGGTTTTCTTAATTTGTATCCCTTTTAAGTATGGCTCCGTGTAAAAATCATGCAGGGGGTGATATACATGGGGGGTTTCAGAATTTTTTCAAACTTTGCATGTTGGTAGGGTATGCTAAGATACTACAAAAAATAAAATGATTTTTTATCAATTCTGTGTCTGGTTGCCATGGCAACAGTTAAACTGTTTTCGGTAAAATATGGCTGAAATTTCCTCTAAAAATAGGCAAAAATATCAATATTTCATATGAAATTAAAAGAAAATCAGACAATAAATCACATTTTTGTTTATTTCTCATTCAAATACAGCTCAAATAGTAACTTTTCATAATTAATCAAAATATTTCCATGTCCAGTAAAATGTTCTAATTTTAAGCTGAAAAGGGGAGATAATCCATATTGAAAAAAACAGCAAAATATCAATTTTTTGAGGATTTTCAGCTATCAAAAAATTAAAAAACCCTACAGCCAAACCAAAAGGCCATGCTAGTTTCATAGACACCATACCCTATAGAAAATAAAATAATTAAAACATTTTTGTGCAAATGATTATTATTTTCCAAAATGATTGACGAGTTTCATTCAAAAAATGGCAATTTCCCTTTTTTTGTCACAGTCCAATATATGCCATATATGTATGCATGTAAAAGGAAATTGACATTTCAACACAATTTCTTTACATTTCCAAACTCAAATACAACACAATTATTTACTTATCTTAATTAATCTAAATATTTTCATGACCTGTAAGATGTTCCAATTTTAAGCTGAAAAGGGAGATAATCCATATTGACAAAAACAGCAAAATATCAATTTTTTGAGGATTTTCAGCTATCAAAAAATTAAAAAACCCAACAGCCAAACCAAAAGGTCATGCTAATTTCATAGACACCATACCCTATAGCAAATAAAATAATAAAAACATTTTTGCGCAAATGATTATTATTTTCCCAAAACGATTGATGAGTTTCATATAAAAAATGGCAATTTCCCTTTTTTTGTCACAGTACAATAACTATGCCCTATACACATATCATGAATATATACCAGGTATGCATGTAAGAATAAATTGACATTTCAAAAAATTTTTCTCAATTTTCTAATTTGAAATACAACACAATTTTACTTTTCATTTAATCAAAATATTTTCATGACCAGTAAAATGTTCTAATTTTAAGCTGAAAAGGGAGATAATCCATATTTACAAAAACAGTATCATATCCCATTTTTGAGGGTTTTTTTCAGCCTATAAGTTTTTTTTAAAGTCCAACAGCCAATGCAAATCAAAAGGTCACGCTTGTTTCGCACACACCATACCCTATGGGTATGATACATAGGGTATTATACAAAAATTGAAATTGCATTTATTTATTTATTTTAGGGGGGGTGTTAATATATTGATCCAACAACCATCGAGGGACAATATTTACTTCCTTCTTTAGGATCGGTGAATGCATACATTTAGGCAAGCCAAACCATTGTAATGACCTCAAAAACAGAAATAATTGTATAATATACAACTTGACTTTTATTTTAATGATAATATGAAAATCATTTTATGTTTCCCTCTTGGTTACACCTTTCAATATACACCACAAGAATTTTGATCGAATTTTAACTGCATGCAATTACATGTATTAATTAAATGAATGATGTTTTTTTACACATCATTACAAAGTCATCTGCTTCTTTTCCATTCAATTTTACCAGTTTATCCCACATCAAAATTATTAATTACTGGTACATGTATCAAAATCATTAATTGATAGATGTAAACAAAATTTTAATAGTTTACATCTTTTAAGATGAAATAATGCTGAACAAAATATCAGTAATCTCCGATGCTTCTCTTTTGTAGTAACTGACTGTCCTTTGTTTATTTATGAGTCTCTTCTAGTGAAATATAAAACTGTAACCTAAAGGTGCTGAAGATCCATGGGAGATGAAAGTCCATGCCTGATTATCTTTATCCAAGTACCAGCATTCTTTGAACTCTAATCTTTGTTATTCCTAAAATAATAGTTACATATAATTATCATTTACCAAATTAAAACTCATTGTTCTACATTGATTTAAAGGTATTAAAGGGTTTTTTTAAATTTATAAATTACATGGAATCTCAAGTTTATGTAATGCAGTAATTTCATGTAAAATCTCAAATGGTTGCATGTGCATGGCATGTGGTCCCCCACCTTTGGAGTCTTATTAGTTGGTGGTGTGCAATGATGTTTTTCTTGCTGTCTCAAAAATACTGTCAGCTTTTCCTTCATAACCATGATGCAAACCATCTTGCGCATTCTGTGAAAATGATATAGGGTTTCATTTCAAAAGTATATAATTCAAATTACTAACTTATGAAATATGTAAAATATCTTTACCATATTTTCTATCATTTATGTCTCAGGTTTTAACCATATTACAATTTAAACTGTAACCAGTTATGAATTCTATAATCTTGCTACTGATTAAATTAAAACTACAAAATGAAATACCCGGTACTCTCACAGTACCTGTTATAAAACACTTTTGGGTCTTCCCTTTTCATTCTATCTCTTCAGTCAAACAAGTTCTTGATCATTCTGAAAAACAACAAGGAATATTTTTCATCTAGATTTATATGCAATATGACATACAGAGAGAGATTAGGTATAAAGACAACTAAATATACCTATTTAACAACCCTAAATTAAATTTACCTGGTGATTCCAAAGCACAGTACACTGTTTTCCAAATACACTAGCCTGATTAAAAATGTTGGGCCAGTAAAAATGTAAGTCAGCAATAGCTTGACAAGACTAATAGAATTTTCAGTGATATATCTTTTACAAATTATACCATCAGTAATGTTAAAAAATGTGCATAAACAGCCTTGTCTGAAAAATTATATATTTATTAAATAAATCAAGCTTTTTGGTGGTTTTTATATCTTGGTTGATTTTTTTTTCTGTCCATACTTGATTTTGTTATTTAGTTATCATTTCTGACTAGTGCCATGTTGACATGGGTAGAGCAAACAAGAGGCCCATTGGCAGATTTTTCTAATATACATTCATATGTAAAACTTTGATCCCCATTGCGGTCCTACCCTATCCCAGGGGTTCATGATTTCAACAGATTTGAATCTACACTACTTGAGGATTCTTCAATATATACATGTATCTGTACGACTAATCATGGCTTTGCTGTTCTTAAAAAGAAGAATTATCACTATCTAGTGTGAAACTTTGATCCCCCATTGTGGCCCTATACTACCAGTATGTCTAGTTCTTGAGAAGAAGATTTCTAAAGATTGTAAATGTTACCTAGTATCTACATTTTTAAAGCCCCATGCTACCGCTACTTTTCACAAAAGTTTCAACCCTTTTGGCCCAGTTTTTCATGAGAAAAAGATTGATAAAGTTTTTTACATATATATTTCTACATGTAACTTTGATTGCTTATTGCGGCCAATCCATATCCCTTGGGGTCATGATCCGAGCAAACTTCCCACTACATTATGTAATAAAGCTTTCACATAAGTTTCATCTTTTCTGTTCCAGTGGTTCTTGAGAGGAAGATTTTTGAAAGATTCATTAAATTTTAACTAATTTTTAATTATCTCCCCTTGAAAGAGGGCAAGGCTCTTCATTTGAACAACACTGAATCTCCTTCATCCAAGGATGCTTTGTGGCAAATATGGTTGAAATTTGCCATTCTGGAAGAAGATGAAAATGTGAAAAGTTTTAAACAAAGATGACAATGACACCTGGAACAACAACAGACAATTGACAAAGTGTGATCAGAAAAGCTTACTGGAGCCTTTGGCTCCGGTGAGCTAAAAAATCAAAACCTATCACATAAAGCTATACTTCTTTTAATTAGTAAAATTTACATGTTCATTTTCAAATTTGAATTACCATAAACCTGGGGCCTAAAATAAAAATTAATTTGTTTGCAGTTGCCTACCCATGCACTGAAAATGCACCCGACCCAAACTTTTTTTTTTCAGCCATTTTGTATTATTATTTTTTGTTAAGTTTCAGTTTTTCAGGATATTGAAAATGTTCTATTTTTTATTTTTGTTTTTATCAAGTGAAGCTTATTTATGTTAAGTAAGCCTTGAAGTATGAATATCTCTATAATTTGTTATCTAATAAAAGTCTGAAAAATAACTTATTTTTTTAAAAAAAAAAACCTACGTATCCACTCTAAAAATTATAGGTTGGCAACTGCAAACAAAGAATTTTTTAAGCTAATGGCCCAGGCCTTCCCACTGAATCCCTTAAATTTGGCCACGTTAAATAATGGTTGTTGTATGGGACATGTATTGATTAATGATGAGAGCACAGACAATGTTCCATACTTATATGATGATAAAATGTTCTATTGTTAAGATGATATTCTCCTACAGACCCGGTTTAATGAAAGAATATGTATTAGCAATGTTATGTAGCAAAACAAACCGGGCAATAAGTATTATTTAGAGAATGAGACGGGTTCTGTATCGTAGATACAAATTTGGGGGTGGACGAGTGCATAGCACTAGTCTCCGCCCCCAGATTTGTATCTACGATACAGAACCTGTCGAGTTCTCTAAATGATTTGTGACATGATCAATCAAGAAAAAGCACCGCCCACTTTATAGCTGTGCAGCATTCAAACTACTGCCAGTGTTTGTTTGTTCTCTCTGTAGATGAGGCCTTGATGGGGAGTATGCCTCCGCAGTAGATATATATTTCCATGGACAATGTAAGATTTAGTCAGATTAGTTTTGAAAACGGGGGAGACGTTGTCTTAATTGATAAGGTGGACAATTTAACCTTGCCGTAGATGGAGACTGATCCTTATTTATTTCAGGGGTCTTAAAATCTCAGTTTAACTAGATACACATGCAGGCGATACAAACAGTTCTTCAATGAACTTTGATGTCACAAATTTTTATTTTCTTATTGAAATGCGACATTAAATTTAAAAACGAATTAAGAGAAAGAGATGTGCAGCAGTCGTCAGCGATAAGAATTTAAGATGAAATGTTAAAAAAAAATGCTCAAAATGGACTTGAATGAGTTTGCACGAGAAGAGTGGAAAATGGGGGGGGGGTGACTGTGCGAAGTTCACATAATGTATGCTGCACCCGTGAACCCATTGGCTTAACTATTTTGGAGGGGACCCCAAAAAAGCAGGGAAAGCAAACAGGTTTTCAGAAATTTATTAAACATAGGATGCTTTCCATAACTGCGAATTTTCCTTTTTGTTTGGATCGAAATAACATGTAGATTCTGTGTGGAATAATTTTTTAAAAATTGAGAAATTTTGATATTTTAATATACATTTTTTGATATTGATATTGATATTTTGATATACATTGCTAGGGATATATTTCTCCAAATTTTATAATAAGATAAAACTCAGCATTTATTATTTGTACTTGCTTTTGATAAATTGAATCAGATTTATTTTTAGACTGTGCTGTATTTTAGATACAGAATAGTTGGCTAATACAAAACACTGAGCTATCGTGTCATAACTAACTCTGGTAAATGCATTTACTCTGAATAATTCAGAGATTTCTGACTATCAACATGGCATGTAAATTTGAATCGTATAAAAAAACCTTGACAAAAAGTGTTGAACTCTTACATTATATGGATTAATTTCTGGGGGTGAAAGGTATCCCTGTGACAAAAAAAGGTTAACTTTGTTATTATTAACTTGACGCTTATTTTTCATTGCAATTTCATTTATTTCCTCCAAAATCATTTCAGAGTGTTTCCACCATTTTCTGCTACATTGCGAGAATATGGATGGCATTCTAACTGTGGTCAGGGCCTGTCCCAAGACACAGTAACATTATTCAAACATATATATGTGTAAGATGTCATTTTTTTCAAAATGGACATGATATTGATATATGTAGGAACTGGCCATCCCCAACAATTTTCCAAATACATACTTTACTGTATAAAATATCAATAACCATACATAAGAAGTAAATTTAAATTAAATCCTACCTATCAAGCTGTTCAAACAGCTGTCCAAATGTACCGGTGGCGCCGGTACATTATCTTCCATCTCCAAGTTGAGTATGCTGACACAGTCGGACTGCAACTCCTCTCTGAGGGCTTACTCTTGGATTCTGGTGGATTAACTTAGAAGCTAAACTTCCGACATAGACCATACTGATGTCAGTAATAAGGAAAATTGCTGATACCCTTATCAACACGATGACAGTAATATTCCCAAGCTACACTTTTTCGTTTCACAGATTTTTTTTCCTCTTAATTTACACGAGCTCCATGTCCAATCTGTTCTTGTAAATTCCTTTCAATCATTTTTAATCAATTCACACAGATATTTGCAATGAACACCACATGATGCATCAAAATAACTTTGCAGAGTACAGCTTTTCATGGAGGCCGCCATTTTTTTTACTACCGCCACCTATATAAATTTCCTAAGGGAGATAACTCATACGAAGAATCTTCACAAATTCCAGATTTTTAACACCCTGTATCTTTTCAATCCTTTGTTTGCACAAAAATATTAGAGTAAATTTAATTTACACTTTCTATTTTCACTGTAATTATGTGTTTAGATTTTATACATCTTCTTGGGTTTAGAAGAAATTATTTTCTGAAATATGCACTATTTACACACTATCCATACAAAATTACCCCTGGAGTACCCTATCCCTAGCTATATGAAAAAAGAAGAATTATAAC
This sequence comes from Saccostrea echinata, assembly GCF_033153115.1. NCBI lineage: Eukaryota > Metazoa > Mollusca > Bivalvia > Ostreida > Ostreidae > Saccostrea > Saccostrea echinata. The sequence goes on along the minus strand of NW_026889765.1, from coordinate 16,408,320 downwards.
AAATCCATTCGTTATCATTCATTCTAGACCCAAATGAATATATTAAACTCAGTTTTAATGAATTTGCAGATTATCGATGTAGCGCCTTTTCTGTGCTACCTGCATGATTTTTACGCGGAGCCTTACTTAAATCTAAAGTGTACTGATTAAGCATATATAGAATATTATTTAGTTTTTATTTAGTTTTTTGGTTTTGTTTTGTTTTTTGTTTTTTTTTTTTTTTAGTTTTCTTGTGTGTAAACATATGAATTTAGAGTTTACTTATCAAATATGCCAGGAAAATGTGTATTTTGATACGATTCACCGGTGAACCGGTCGAAATGTCTTGCCGTGAACTGATTAGCATTTCTGTATATACAAGTATCTATTATATATATATATATATATATATATATATATATATATATATATATATATATATATATATATATATATATATATATATATATATATATATATATATATATATTTACTATATTTTCTGTGTTTTTAATTTGTGTGTGTGCAGGGAATGGAAAATTTTCCATCAAAAATATATAACAAAATTGCACAATAACATTTTTTTTAATGCAAGGGTATTTAAAGTGTTCTGCTGTAAAGATGACGAAAGAATTTATCATTGTTTAAATGCGGTTTTGTGGTGATTAAATCCGGATTGCAAATTCGTTAGTGAAACATTTAACCACCACACAGTTTAAGCCATGAACTCCGAATATCCATCATCATTTACTTTCATGAAAGATGGGCAATTTTCTTTTTTCCAAACAGATATGTTCAATTAATGACCAATAGGTCCTGTTATATTTTTAATCAAATTGCAAAGATATACTTTTTTAAAAATGAGAAGAACTCACTGATTGGAAATTTTGTCCTGATATGTGGAAATGGTTAGTTTTACCTCCTTTCTCAAGCATTAGATGCTTTAAAGTGATTGAAGCATATTTCAAAGAATTGAGGTTCATGATAAGCCTAAAGCGCAAATATGCATGTACTCTCTATATTAAAAGTTAAAAAGTAATGCATATAATTATTTTTGTTCATAACTTTATAGTAGAAGGTAGCATAATAACTAAATTATGCCATTGTTAATAATACTTTTGAGAATTTCAGACAAATTATTAAACGTCACAAAGGTGGCAACACACGACAAACTGTTTTACAGACTTTTTATTCATTGAAGGAGGATAAGATAAGGTGTTCTAGTGATGAGAGGATTATGGAAAGAAATAAGCAATTTAATGGGTAACTGGGCTATCAAAATATTTACTGCATTAATATTAAATTATTTTTGTCCATAACTTTATAGTAGAAGGAAGCATAATAAGTAAATTATGCAAATATATGAAGTCAAAACAGGAGTATGACCTTTTTTTATTGACATTTATTATTTTGGCTGTTTGCCTTAAAATATAACTATAGCTTACACATTTATATTCCAGTATGTACAAAGTCATGATGAGATACCACGAATGAAAAACATTAGAAATTACCTTTAATTTGTATGTATATTACTGAAAATTATCCGGGGATTTTGAGTGAAATTTCCACATTCTAGTTCCAAGTCGCAGTTGGTAAAAGTACAAATTCTGCATACCTGGTCAAGAGAGGATTGTACGTTATGCTTTTTGACATGCAAATTTTGTCATTGTCGAGATTTTGGATCACGTGCGCATATGGCTTTTTGTCAACATAGAACCTACATAAACTCGATAATATTGCTATTGCAATTATATTTGTCTACAAATCTAGAATTATAGACAAGGTAAGTAAATATATTTATATATTTTTTTTCTAAAACAGGTGGCAATTACATGTACTAATTTGATGCATCGCAAAAAATCACCACTTTTTCAACTAAGAAATAACTGCTTTTGAAAGGAAATGATAGCAAATTATCTTGATTTTTATTATTATTTAATATAAATACATTACGGATATAGAGGATAATAACCTATATTCAGTTACAACATCAATACGCTAAAATACAATAACAAATTGAATGTAATTTGATGAAAACTCAGTTGTTGTTTTTTAAAGATAATTTTATGTGTGTATTTATCTTCTTTTTAAATGTTGAATAATAAACTTTGGATTATTCAAATTGAACTTATTTTCACTGTATGCATTTAATTTATTAATCTCCAAATCCCATACAAAACTGTTTCCTAAGACAAAATATTTTTAAAAGAAAAAAATTCGAGGGTTAAATCCACTTGTATTCAAAATAGTTCAAATTAAATAATGTTATATTTTGCATTATAATACCCTATAATTTTAAAAGCATTACGTTTTGTTTGTAACGAAATTTAAAATAGCTTCTTTTTTCATTGACAGATGAAAGCATTCCTTATTGTTTTGTTGACTGTGTTTGTGATCGGTAAGTCTCATAAGGAGCTTAATTTATGTAATTGCTAGCGCTCTCGAGCGCTAGCAACTACGTTAGTCTATATTTCTGGAATACGCATGCTCGACTTCACGGTCGGGCATTCTGGGAAAACTACTGAAGATAGACTGTACGATGATAATTTCGTTTTATCATAAAAAAAAATTGATATGGTCCGAATTCTGAATTTCTTAATTTATTGTATAACCTATGATTAAAAGTACAAGAAAATTTGGGTCATATAATGCCAAGATTGTAGAGATCATTCAACTGGTAAAACCTAGCTTTCCTTAAAGCTAACCATGTATACTACCTTCCTAGATAATTCCGGCAAGCTCAGAAACAAACCCAGGAAATCTTTCAGAGTATGTCGGAAAGACACGAGAAGCGATTGATACAATGCAGTAGCACTGATATAATTATAATTCTTTAATTTCTCATTTTCCTTTTTTGACGGAAAAGCCCGAGTAATGATCCGATTGTTATTGCTGGCGCTCTCGAGCTAGCAATAACTCGAGATGTATGCTCGACTTCATGGTAGGGCATTCTGGGAATACTACTTGTAGATAAATTGTCAATTTCGTTTTTTAATCTGAAAATACATATGATCTGAAGTTTCGCGTTTTGTTGTCTAATCTTAAATAAACGTTCAAAAGGTAACAGTAAATGCCAAAATTGTACAGATCAATTATAATTTCTAAAATTATAATTAAAAAAAACTGGCTATTTTTAACTATCTTCCTGGATCTTTCCGGCAAGCTCGGAATAACAACCTCGGATATGTTTTCCGAGCTTGCCGGAAAGGCCCGAAAGGATGCGATTGCTACAAAACAGTACCATACTGGACTGTTTTTAAACTAGGTGTTCATTGGTTCTACTTATCTCTTATTTTTCATGATCACTTCAAAATTGAAATTACAGTAAACTACAGAATGCTTAAAGCACAGTTAATAGTTCATGCCATTGCCAATGTGAAAACCCACTCAAAACAAAGCTTTGAAGTTCATTATTGTAATGTTTTATGACTTTGGGTATCCCGAATTTAATCCAACAATAGCCTTTTTTGTAAATAGTCTGATGAATATTCTGTATTAAGCACTGAATAGCTGATACATTCACCATTCTGATATTAAGACATATCCCCCCAACACTACCTCCAGTGTACCACTGTGTCTTCCTATTAATAATTAGGGACGACCATTTGATTCTGAAGGGGCTGGGGGAAGATTTTGGAAATAAATAATCTGTCCTCAAAAAAGTTGAAAATAAATAACTGTCTTTCCACGAACGGCAAGAAAATAAATAATCTGTCAATGACTATAACTATTTAACACCCCCCCCCCCCCGTCCCTCTTTGAAATTTTTGTTTTTGTTTTTGTTTTGTTTTTGTTTTTGGTCAAACTTTTTCGATTAAGAAGAAAATAAATAATCTGTCCTTGATCATTTTGAAAATAAATAATCTGTCCTTGACTGGCATGAAAATAAATAATCTGACTCGAAAGATTTTGCCAGACCCCCCCCCCTCCTTAGAATCAAATGATCGTCCCCTTAATCGATTCAGCAAATAAATCCAATAATTCAGATATCTAATTCTGTGGTTTTTGATAGCTACAGCGCTAGCTCACCTATCTTTTTAAAAGATAAGCTTGTATACACTCTAAATCCACCAAGACATCCTTGTAACCGAGGGGTAAAGAAATTATATAAGCTTCCCTAGACTCTATCGAAGTGTAGTTATTGAGCTAAAATACGAAAAATATGTTACGGTTTTGAATTCTAGCTTTAGAATTTACACCATTCTAATGTAATATCATGTACATGTAGCATTTCATAAAATATACCTTTACATTTCACAGTTTTTCACTATATCTTAAGATTTCGTCAACACTTGAAAATGAATAAATGTTGTTATAAATAAATAATGTTATACAATTAACCATGATAAATCTGGCAGATGCACAAATATTAATGTAATGTTCGGAAACAAAATACAGTAGTAGCTTAAATTTACAATGTACATATACCATATTAATGTAAAACTTGTGTCAGTAAAAGAAAAAGTTAAATTGCATTATCTGACCGTTAAAACAATGTCATACGCTTTTAAAATTGTTGTTTGTTTATTTACAGACACATCCAGTGGGGATAGTCGTTTTCGTATCTTTGATTATAGCAGTCGCGTGCGTTCGTGGGAGGAAGCACGTGCTGCATGCCGGAGACTCGGTCGAGGCTGGGACTTGGTGAAAATTAATAACAGAAGGGAGGATAATATTGTCAAAACATTTCTGAGGGAGGAGTGTAGTAAGAAACTTTATCAAATAGGATTTAATTAACGATATAATGCAAGCATATATAGTATCGCTTTTGAAAGAGGTGGAAAAATAATTGACAACTTACCAGAAAAAAAATATTTAACAAGCAAATAATAATAATAATAATAATAATAATAATGAAGGGGAGATTGTCTAAATTTTTCTTTGATGGAGGGGTCCATCTTTAAAACTCTGATATATCAACATCGCAGGATTTTACTTTACTTCTAAATAAAAAGTGGGGTGGGGTGAGGAGTGGCCTTTCAATGAATATTTTCATGCAAGCTAAAACTTTACATTTGGTAAAAAGTAATGGGGACACCTACTCGATTCTATGTGCCTAAATACTGAGAGTTTAAGTTCAGAGAATGTATGTAAACTTTTATCGTGTATCTATATTTCTTCTTCAATTATTTTGTATTCTTGTGCTTTGTTTTGGACAACCATTTGATTCTTGGGGACAGATTTCGGAAATACAATCATGGTCCTCGAAAAGTTCATAAATAATATATTAATCTATCCTAAAAGAAACTCTCTGATCTGGACACTCTTTCCTACCCACAAACACGACTCTAAACAGAGTTTTCGAGTTTGGGAATACCATTTCCTCTATCATTTTTTTTCTCACTTCTTTGCTTGTCGAACTTTTTTCAGTGAGTAAAATGTCCTGTAAAAGCAAAAAAAAAAAAAAAAAAAAAAAAAAAAATTAATAATGATAATTTGACATGAATCAATTTGTCCTTCCCCCTTCTTCAGAATCAAATGTCATATCCTAATATTATATACTTTAAAACGCTGCATCTCCTAGCATTTTCAAAGTAAACAAAAGAAATTATGAAGAAGTTTTTAAAATAATTCCTCCCATGTATTTATTCGAAACAGGTAATTACGGTGATGGTTGGTTTATTGGCGGCAAATCTACAAACGGCAGATGGAGATGGGCAGATAATTCTTTGATGACGTATACCAACTTTCCTCGATCCAATTCTGCTTTTCTTACCCGGGGCCCCCCACAGTCGACCGTCATTAACTATGCTGTTATTTTCAAGAATGATTTTCAGTGGGGATACGTGGCTCCCCGTCCGTCACCGAGGATGGGGTACATTTGTGAAAAACAATGTCGTTTGGTTTGGGGACCTGTCTAGGACCTGCTACATCCAGTTTCATGTAAATGCATGAACATGTTACCATGGAAATAAATACAAGTAATTTCGAACTCTTAATCGTCATCATTTTTTAAAAACTGTTTCATATCTTGATTCTCATATCGTAATTTTTAAAAAAATGTTTCTTTAAATTCATTCGAATAAATCTAATCCGCCCTTTATGTCTTTATGTCAGTATTGAAAATATATTATACCTGTGATTACGCGACATCGTAATTAGATTTGAATATTTACAGAAAAGATAGGAAGGACTTTTCTTACATCATCCAATTCTGTTTCTATTTCTTTCTGAGTTTGGCTTCAAAAAGCTGAATTTCACTCTACAAACAGTACACAACACTAAATTGAGATCATATTGATTTAAGATATTCTTTTAATTTAAAAACTTGCAATATAAAGGTCAACTGGTTCTAGGTTTTTAAGTTTGTCAAAACACTGAATTACGTTTTCATTTCTTTCTATTAACACCCCAAGTAAAAGAAAGGGAGGGGGTTATTCATTTCTTCAAACTCAAATGCTTTAAACCTGGAGAGATATATATATATATATATATATATATATATATATATATATATATATATAGCACAATTTACAACTATAAAAATTCAAACTAACATAACTGCCCTTAAGTGAAGAAATCTAGGGAAATCCAAAAACTTGCTTTCGATGCCGATGGAATTCTCACTACACGGTCATTGAGAATGGAAGTGAGATACAGTTATTGTAGATCTTTTTTATGAAGTACTTCAAATTTGCTGGTTTTTTGAAGCAAAATTAACCTCGAAAAACTAGTATATTTATCAAAATGTGAAGAGAATTTCAATAATAAACAGGGAATAAAATAGAGTATATTTATATGAATTAAAAAATTATTTAAAAAGCTCTTTTAATGATAAACAATAAAAATGTAATTATTTCACCATAAATTCTAGTGTTATGCTGGTTTCTAGGGCTGTGCAATAATATCGATATTCCGGTATTTTGCGATTCGTTAACAAAAAATATCGTACTGCGATACGTTTTTCCAGTACCAATATACCGGCAAAATGCTTGGGCTATAGATTTATAAAATAAAATGTGAAATTTAAGATGTCAGAAACGTTTTCAATTGTGCCAAACAGTACCAAACGTTAAGGGTTTTTAATTGTTGTATGGTTGCATTTCGTTGCCAAACTGTATTGAAATCATGTAGAACTTTTTTGTAACAACGTATTTATTAAAGTTTTATACACTCTGCTTATAAATGGGAGTAAATAGAATAAGGAAAGAGATATTTATCTGATATCGCCATACAGTTCCAAATATCGCAATATATCGCAATACGAAATTCCCAGCCGATACCCAGACCTAGGTTACTGGTTTCCATAGCAACAGCACAAAAAAAAAAAACTTTCTTGCTTTTTCTATCATATCCTTTGTTCTGAAAATTTTTTATATGAGTTTTGACCAAATTTATTTTTATGCCACTTTCCACATTTTTTAACTAAATGCTCTATGCTTGCTGATTTTGACTCTTAAATAATACCCATCTTTTTTTACAGTTCGCATTTTTTGACTCAATCCAATGTCACATTTTTTTTAAATACTACTAGAATGATTCTATTTATTTAAGAGGAGTTCCAGAATGGCAATCTAGTTGTTATTGTAACGAAGACTATTACAGATTTTCCCTGACCCCTACCCCCGCCCTTTTGGTGCCCCATACCCTATAAGCTTCATTGAAGGAGATGGGGGAACAAGGCGTGCAGATTGCCTATAGCATCAGATATATAAAAATTATATTCAATTTGTGAATTTAGCATTAAAAGTAAAGTTCTCGTTATTGAAATTTATGAAATTACGATGAACAAAACTTTTCTGAGGTAAATTTTTTCTGCTAATTTTTTTTTCTGTCATTTAAAAAGTAACGTGGTACTCTCGGGGTTCAAACTCTGCAATAAAAACTCCGAGTATCATTTTCCTTTGAGACCAACGCGGTAACCACTATGCTACAACAACTCTTGATGAACAGCGGCATTTAAATCATGTTTGTGATATGACCCTTGAAAAATTGGACCAAGTATTTCTCGGAAAGATACGAATGTTGTGTCATAAAAGTGTATTTTTCAGTTATATTTTTGTTAACCGAAAAATGTACGTTTTTAAGCAAACTTTAAGGATAAATGTTCAAAAAAATGAAGCAAAAACCCACTCATATCGAAAAGTTGTGTTATGGTATGAGAATATTGTCCTTTTTTGCCCTTTTTAGTGCGTGTATGCTATAGGCAAATATAGGCAAATATTTTCAATCTTTGTGAGATTTTTGCAAATTTTGGAGATTTTACATAAATATACCTTAATGTTAGATGAAATATCGAAGAAGATTTTGTTATAGTTGAAATTTAATTTTTCACCTAGCTTCATGTTTTCGCACAATAGGCAGTTCATTCGCCTTGTTCGCCCATCTTCTTTAGACAAAATCTTTGCATTACAGACTTTTACAACTTATTTTCCAAAGTACTTTGGGTATAACATTTATAAATAATAAATAACAACGCACTAAGCAAAATTAGTATGTATAAGCCAGTCAGTTTAAAGAGCCCGTGCATGCACGTAATTTCGAAAATTTCCATCCCCAGGCAGTTCAGATTCAAATTTGTTCATACCCCCCCCCCCCCCCCAGGAGTAAGTTGGAGCCACGTTTACAATGGGGGACCACAGTTTGACATAAAAATATAGGCTAAAATATTTAAAAATCTTTTTCTTAAGTACAGCAAAGCCATGATTAGTTATATTGATAGGGATGTATCTTTAGGTAGTGTAGATTCAAGTTTGTTAAAATTGTGACCCCCAGAGGTAGGGTGGGGTCAAATCTTTACAAAAAATATTCTTCACAAGAAGGGCATGCGCAAAGCCAAGATTAGTCATATGAGTATGGAAGCATCCTCAGATAGTGTAGATTCAAGTTTGTTCATGACACCTGGGGGTAGGTTTAGGCCAAAACAGGGACCAAAGTTTACATAGCATTCTATAATTTAAAAAAAATCTGTTAACGAAGAATAAAGGGGCCACATTGACTAAGGTGAGCGTTGTGGTCCATGGGTCTCTTGTCTTTACTCCTCAACAAAATATTAACAGCAATTAAGGCGAAACTTCATTAGTACTGTACAACAATATATTCGAGAGGTAGTGTTTATCAGATGCAGATTATTAAAATTTCCAAGGAGTTTTTAGAAATTTGAAATCACCAAAATCAATAGCATCAAAATGTACGACTTTTCAACATTATTTACAACCATTCCCGACGATAAATTAAAGTCCAGCGTTTTTGATGTCATAAACAGCTGCTTTTTCAATAAAAAATGGAACCCGTAAATTTTCCCCCTTGTCATTGGGTACAAATTGCGCCCCGTTATTAGCAGATCTATATATTTTCATATATTCATATGAGGCAGAATGTATTCAAAAACCACATAAAAATAAGTTTCTTGCTATAGTATTCAATTCAACATTTAGATGTATCGACGACGTTTTGAAAATTAACAATATTCATTTTCATTCCTACGTTGATTCGATATTTCCCTTTAAACTCGATATAAAAGATTTCACAGAGTTTCGCATATCTATTTCATATTAGGATATTATTAATTTTTGCTATATTAGAAAAGGGCTTTAATGGCAACCTAACAACAAAATTGATGACTTTCCTATCGTCAACTTCCCTAAATTAAGTTATTTAATTTGCAATATAACATTATCGACTGCATATGGAGTTTAATGTAGTATGTCTCCTAAAATCGTCGCAAACCACGGCCAAAATGTACGATTCTCTCCCATTCTCCTAGGAGAGAGTTCTTTCTCCGGACCGTGGCTTGAGACGATGGTCTCCTAATTGATTCGATAAAAAGAGCATGCTATTCGTAAGAACAATTTTGAGGCAAGTTTTGACAAATAAGTTGATGGTACAAGGATGTCAACAGTCCCGTATAATATCAACATTACGCAAATTGTATGGTCGATACAATGACCTGTTAGCAAAAACAATGGATTGTTAAGTCAGGTGTTGACTGGCGTTTTTCATTCAAATCGTTTGGCCATTTATTTTCACACTGAAGCCTAGAAAGTGAAGGAAAGCAGCTCAATCCCAACCCCACTCCAACGCCACCCACTCAGGCAAGAAATAAGTTTTCATAATAGTTTTTCAATAATGGAAGATAATTTTGATGTCATGATCGAATTGTGCAATTGTGTGATTTGATGCATTCTGATGTCAAAGATTTCTGGACTTGGGATTGCACCCATACTCGCTCCTATAATTTGTTTGTAATATTTTCCATCAAATTCGAAGTAATTACTTGTTTTCCAAGACGCATTTCGGTAAGAACGTTAGATCCTTAGGGTTAGGATATGGAATATCTAATTCCGTTTTATTGGCCTGTGTGTAAGCCTCGTTAACTGAAGAGAGAAGTTCGTTGAATTCCATATTTGTGCACATGCTAGTCACATCATAAGTAATTAATAATGCCTTTAATTTCTTAAAGCTAAACTGACCATTAATCAGAGCGTTGTAAACGTTTTTAGGTAGTTTGTGGGTTTTTAGAAAAGGTATAAATGCCCACATTTAAGTGAAGGTTTTTTGTCATTAAGAAACTTGTAAGTGTCTATGCCCACTGACCCATTTGTGTGCATTTCGGAAAGTTTATTTTGAATGTTTTCATGCAGTTTGGGCATGTTGGGTTCAGATACTTGCATAAAGTGTTCAGATTGCAGTTGGCGTTGTGCTTCTAAGACATACTGATCCCTGTTCATGATGACAATTGTGTTGCTTCTCTCTGCTTTTTTTAATAACAATGTCATTGTTATTTTTAAGAGATAAGATAGCTTCACTTTCGGAATTTAGGATGTTCGGTCTCTTTTTGACAATTTCCATTGAGGAAAATTCCAGTTTTGTTTTTTCTATATATTCCTCGAGTTCGTTGCATGTAAAAGGCGGTTTAACACCAGATTTTGTTTTAAAGGGGTGAATTGCAATGTTGTCTCCCGTGTCAAAGTGAAATTTGCATCTGAGTTTTCTGGCAAATTCTTCAAAATCTTTGAGAAGTAGGCTTTTAGCATTGTTGCTTTTTGGCGTCGGAATGAATTTTAGGCCTTTGCTCAATAGGGAGAGTTCATGTTTGGATAAGTTGTGCCTTGATAGGTTTAGGACAAACTTTCCCTCTGTGGCCGTAGCATTTTTACAGCGAGCTTTAACTCCCCGTAGATAATTACAGAAGCGTTTAGCAGTTTTGCATTGTAATTCGCCGAGCCATATAGATAGAGGGGCAGCAGGTGGTAAATATTATAGCGAGGCGCTATAGTTCATCAATGAGCATTTTGATGAAATAAGATTTCCGTCTAATTATCAATAAGTGTTGATAGATTAGAGGATAGGAGGAGTGTGTGGCTATAAGAAACTGATAGCCAGATTTTGGAGATAGAAAGTAAAGTAAAGCTGCTCAATCACAACCCCATATCTCAAGCCACCCACTCATGCAAGAAATACTAAAGTTTTCATGCTTTTAGGAAAGAACTCTAGGTTTTTACAGATTTCTGCTTTGGATATTGGGGGAGTGGCTGGGGTAGTTCATGTTGTGTAGATTTGCAAACGAAGGTTACACATGTATTTTACGCACACATCCGTGTACGCGTTCAATGTACACTGTACATACGATATATGAAAGCCCTATTTCTCTCACACAGGACATGCAAGAGTTACACACTTTTTTGTACAGTCTATACAGTGTTGGCATGAACAGTTCTAGATTAAACGTATCGGATTAATTCAACTATATACAGTGTTTACAGTGGTTTACCTTTCATCATTTTCAACTTGCATAGTTTCGAGCTCGAGCGTACAAGCATACATGGTAGTCAGGTAGTTACGCCAATTAGTATGTAGAAATAATATAAGATTCTGCATGTATCTGCCGTGCCATGTACTGTATGCATATACATGTACATGTAATATCGTGTTGTTGTTGTTGTTTTCTTTCTAATCCTTGTTTATCAAGGATCTTTTTTTGTTTGTTTTGGTAGATCCCTCTTAATTAAGCCTAAAATGTTTGGGTGTGCCCCCCTCCCGGATTATATTCCCCGAAAGGCTACTAACTAAAAGCAACGTCTACTTATCACACCCAATTAAGGGGGTCTTCTAAGGGATACAGATTGACTTACTTGTATGAATAAACTACCTGAAATTAATTTATTAATCTCTTCACATCGTACAGAGATACATGTATACATAAACAATGGTGACAAATGGAAAAAACGTGTTTTATAGCATGCGTGAGTATGGAGGTAGACAAATAGTACAATTAAAGATATATATACATGTATTCACTAGTTAATTCGAGGAGCACATTTTAGTAATATTTCTAATAAATGTATACAGTTTTCTTAAAAAGGTTTGTTTTTCTGAATTCATTATTTCTCTGAATACAGTAATGTTTTTTAAATTGTAATTGCTTTTGCGATAAACATGTTTTTCTTGGTGTCTTCTACCTATTCCCACTTTTAAAAATCTTAATTCCACCTATTCTCACTTGCAAATAACAATATACATGTAATAGATATTTTGATACGAAGTTAATTTGTTTTTATAGCAATTAGGTTAGTTACATCCCACCATAGATTCGCCTGTATTTCGTACACCTTAAGACAGAAAATAAATAGCTTCAAGAAATTTTATTTCTTAAAATAAATGGATTTAAGAAAAAAAAGATTTAATGCATTTAAATATCTGGATTTTAGAAAATAAAATAAATAGATTTACAAAGCAAATATGATTAAATGCACATAAATATCTTCTTTTTTGAACATGTTAACCCTTAAGAGTGAATTTAAAATAAGCGGACTTAAGATTTTTTTCCTTTAATTTGCTTAAAACTAACAATATCATTTTAGCCTCAGATCAGATTTACAATAATATTAAAAAAAAAAACGAATTAACCTGGCCTCAATCCCAACAGGATTTAATTAATTCTTATATAATAATTATATGTTTACAAGGTTAACTATTTGTTTACACAAGTATTCCACCTATTCCCACAATTTTTTTTTTTACCTTTTCCTAACTGTTTTATTTTTACCTTTTACCTTTTCCTAACTGTTTTATATTTTAGTTGAAAGAATTCAAGAATTTTGGCTAGTCAATGTTGAGCAGATTCAGCTATCAATACAGTATTAACAAGTTAAATTGATGCAAAGCATAAAATCGGCCACAAAAATATATTTTTCATTTTGAAGTATTTTTCACAAAAAGGAGTCCAAAGAAAAAAATCCAAGTAGAAAAAGTGTATGATACATTTCTTAACCTTGTTTTACTTTTCTGTGCACATTTTTTACACTTTGATTTTAAATTCAGTGATCAGTTGTTAAATACTTATCCGAGGAAATAAATTCATTGATATGAAAATCGGACTGAGATAAAGGAAAGGAATGTAATAGCAGCAAATTATTTGATTCAAGGACAAATGCAACAAATATCTACAATGATTTTGAATGTCTGAAAGTTGACAAAAGGGACGTATAATCTTTAATACTTGCTGATACATGTACCAGTGATAATCAGTGTTGTAATAGATATGTATGTGAAGTGCAGAAAAAATCTCACTTGCAACTGCAGTGTATATTCAAAACAAAATTCAGTTCTTATTCCAATTCATTAATTATTTCAGGCACTGTAATTCATACTCGGAAACTCAATACCTTTTGTTTTCACATCTTACGCACGCCCAGGTTAGGGAGCAGTTTATGAAACAACGTTTTGTAAAATCATTAAATTAATAGATATCTCACGAGAAATGAAAAAAAAAAAAAATGAAACAATAATAACAACCATTTAGACTTAGAATTAAGCAATTTTTAAAAACTTTTATTCATAACTTTTATGCATGTTATCAATATGGAAGCAATGAAAAAAAAAAGAGAGTCTCATTTCCCCATGGGCATATTCTACTATGTAACACAACCACAAGGAGATCGGCCGCTGCTGCGGTCGATAATAACAGTTATTGGCATATTAGAGTGCAAATACATGTAATTTAAAATATTTTAAATTCCTTCAAATGTTGTTCAAACATATCAGATATAGATGGTAAACCAGTTGGCATAGTGTATTGAAAAAAGTTCTATAAGTCATTTAAATAAATTGAAAATGAAAAGATGACAGATTTTCTCCTTGTCTGGCTCCATTTTTACATTAAAAAAAACCCCAGTAACCTTATTATCATAAACTATTCTTGACTTGATTTGATCATTTTTCCATTAACATTGCTTGAACTTGAATTTAAGTGTATTAAAGAAAAACACTTTCATGAAAAATAATATTACAAATTCCCCATCAATACTATTTAACAACTTGAAAATATTGATATTTTTTAAGTACATGTACAAAAATACAATGTGTAGATAAAAAAAAAATGTATTGTCAGTATTCCTATTTTTTAAATATTCATTTATTTGTTTATTTGTCTATTTATTTATTGTAATTACTTTTTTTATCAATTAAATAAAGTTGAATGAAATTTAATGTATTTATCTGATTAATTTATCAAATACTTATCCACGTAAGCACAAGTAAATCTACCTGTACCCCTTCCGGACTTTTGCATATCATTTCCGACATTTTTTTTTAAATTTCATTTCCGACAGTTTTTATTCTCATATCCGACATTTATTATTATTATTTTATTATGTTCATTTCCAGAATTTTTGCAGGGTACCTCTCTGCCAAAATGTTAACCAAGTAGGTGGAAATGGAATTTTAAAAGACTTTATTTCAAACCACATTTTCAAAATATGCGTTATAATTTCCATCCTAACATATCTGATTTCAAACTTAAACTGAGCATTTGAAAAGGAGATGAGCGAAAGTTTACAACACTTATAAGTGCTCAGGGAAAGAAAAATCTTTTATTATTTTCGCTTCAATGATAGCTGGACAAAACTCTTTATTTGGATTTCAAAGATTTATTCATGATTTATTCTTTAAAATTTTCATATAAGTGAAGTCTCCAATCTTGCTTTCATTGCCGAAAAGTACCACCTGAAAAATGTCGGAGATGAAAACTTGAAAATGTCGGAAATGAAAACTATAAAATGTCGGAAATGAAAAATTGAAAATTTTAAAAAATTCCGGAAATGAAATGCAGCCTACTCCTTAGAGGGACCCTTAATGGAGTGTTATAATTACTAAGTCTAGTTGTCCCCCGTCCCATAGCTGAACTGACGTAATGGCTTCCCTCTTTTTTGTACAAATTTGTACAATTAAACGAGATGTCTTTTAAGTTGGTATGAAAAATAGTTCTTGAATGAATTTTGTGAAACGTGTAACAAGTGCAGTCTTTCAGAGGGATTCAAAAATTTTCAAGTAAACTGATAGAGTGCACAATATATCTTTTCTCAACAATGAGGAGATAATTTTAAGGAAATGATTGAAGAAAAAATGGGATGCAGTCATAAAGAATTTAATTGCTTGAATGTTAAAACGATAGTGTCTGCCGGGTTATACTTTGTATGCTCTTAAATGGACATTTCGTTTGAAATTGTTTTTATTACAGATTAGGACAGGGCACAATTTTTAACAATCCTTGTGAATTGTATACAGCAAACATTTTTCTACTTTCTTGTCAGAAAATATGAAGTATGTGTACTATTTACAAATTATGAAGTAAAGATGCATCAACTCCCTTCAGTACTCTCAGTACTTTAGTATTATAACTCATCAGCGAAGCCAGTGATATAAATTTTATACGATCCCATCAAATGAAAGATGAATTTCAAAATTTATAATGATTGTAAATGGTTAACACCATTAACTGGTAAATGGAGAAAAAACGGAAAACAAATAAATTGTTAGTTAACTATTTCATATACTAAACATCCTAAATGGGTGCTCTCCCTTTGCACGAAGTCTTCAGGGTGAGGAGGTAAAGAAATATTCGTCGGAAAATTTGGTTTGCGAGGGAGAAAGCAAGAGAATTTTTAGGAGACACTAAAACCAGAGTCCTATTTCTTCCTTTTTGTAGCAGTTCTATTTGTATAAAGGTAAGAACTGGAAAGGTTTATGCATTATACAACAAAACGTTGTGGTGATATGGGTTTCTAAAATTACGTGAAAAAGGAGGGAGACACAAAAACTTGGTTTAGGAGGGAGACAAAAAGCAGTGGAATATAATACGAAATTAAATCAAACTCAAAGGTTCTGCTTGGATTTTATATAAGTACTTGTTCAAGTAAAATTTTCTGTACCTTTAAGAAAACAAAACAAAAAAAAAAAACCATTTAGTCAAGAGAAGGTTGGAATCACGGGAGATCTTACCTGCTCTGTTCTCTACTACACATATAAAAATACACAAGTTACCCGAAATAACCCAAAACTGCAGTCCAAGTTGTTCAATTCGGTTTCGGTTCCATTTTTCTGGATTTCGGTTCAACAGGTTGGGCACAGTTCCTTTTTGAGGAAGTATTACTATAAAACGGGATTATTCCTCTTTTCAGTAATAAAAAACATTACTGTATACGGGAATTTTCATTGTATTTTTAAAATTATGCATCAAATCCGTTTATTAAATAAAAAGTGCATGAAAAATACGATGTGATGTGTTTAAACTTTATTACACCAACCTCGCTGACAAAAAATTCAGTCCTTTAGTGCTGCAGACAGGAGTAAGATGAGATTTAATCGTACGACATCATGAGTATTCTTCAAACCAGTGTGAATATTCAATCTCACAATTATAACACAGATAAGCTTCCGTAAGAAATTTATATCGTAGAAATATTTCATCACTCTTTTTCAGCATTTTGCAGCAATAAATATTGTAGTTTTGAACATACATATACACTTAATAGAATATAAATATTTAGAGGATGTGAAAATATTCTTGCTCTTAATCTTTTATTCAAAGCAAACACGAGAATAGAGGGTAAATGAGTGAAAATTCCCGTATACAGTAATGTTTTTTATTACTGAAAGGAGGAATAATCCCGTTTTATAGTAATACTTCCCCGAAAAAGGAACTGTGCCCAACTTGTTCAAGTCTGGTTAATATATTTAGAATCTGTTTAATACAAACCTTGGCATCAAAATCAAAAGAATGATGACAATAACGGTGATAAATAAACATCACAACTGAAATCTACTTCATTCCTGACCATGACAAAACACTTGCCACGAAAGGATTAGATAATTATCAAAATGAGCAGGAATGGTCAGGTTGTGGCTAATAGTAGGTCAAGTAGTCCTAAACACCGATGTCTAGATGTTAATATGGTTGAAGACTTGTTTTCAATGTGAATTTAACGTAACAAATAAAGATATTTCATTGACAAGTAAAATCCATGAAATTAAGGTTTAAAATAGATGTAAATAACCGAACCTAAAAACCCGAAACCTAACCGAAAATTTACAGAACCGACTTGACCAGAAAAATTTTGGAACCATATAAGACAGCCCTACCTGTGGTTAGGTAGATTTCAAACAAAACTAAACAGGTCTGGTATAAACACTAGTTTTAGCTATGAAGCTTAAATAACCTACAGTAGCTTTAAATTTACTTGAAGTAGCTTTATATAGCTATTTCAGTGCAACATTTCTTAAGTTCCCTTTTTTTTTTAAATAAACAAAAAAAGTGCAAGTATATGGTTACTAATATTTCTAGTAATAAAATGCTGTATTGCATCAATTTTTTTTGCTCAATACATGTACACAGCCCTACATCCTGAAAAAAATGCTAATTTTAGAAAAAAGTATGATTTAGTAGCGAAATAAAGCACTTCAGGTAGGTAAATAAAGCTATGAGGGTAATTCAAGCTATTTAGCTAAATCTAGTGATTGTTCCAGACCTGAATAAGGCAGTTCAAAAATATCAGTTGTGTTTTATCTTTAAAACTGTAAGAAATTGATAGAGTTGAGTGTCTGCATGAGAAAAAATTATGTTGTAGATGAACTGATAAAAGGAGAAAATGAACTTCAACAGAATGCCCCTGCATCCCCAATTCCCCTCTCCCTCACACCTACCCCCTAATGCAGGCCCTCCGCCCATGCCACCCAACCCAGGACACCCAGGACACATACCCCAGGGCATGCCCCCACCCCCACACTTACCACAGCACATGGCTCATGGAGGAGGACATAGTGGGCCTGACCTTGGGAGAAATGATGGCATGATGATGCAAGGACATTATACGAACCAGGTAATTTCGTAATTCAGCCAAAACAAATTATTGGATTTGTTTGAAATTTTTTGTTATTTTGTCCTCAGAAAGGCTTCTTTTAAATGCTCTTTTTGTTTTGAATCAAACTGCAATACACTGTATAGAACTGGAATATCTCGCAATTCTAATTGAATAGCAGAACTGCAAATTTCTTTAAAAATTGGACAACTAAAGAAATTATCCCTTCTACTGTAATTGTACACCTGTATAAGGTATAGAAATTTAGTATACAATATTGAGTTTAATTTGTGACAATTAAAGCACTTACATTTGATGAAAACTAATTCAGAAACTTTCAAAAACTCTGCGAAGGGAAATAACTCTTCTGTTAAGAGAAGTTATCTCTGTTTTTTTTTTTTATTTTGCCCTAGGATGTATATTCAGGTGGAGGGGATCCAAACCAAGATTTCATGGAGATGAATAATATCCTGGTAGATGGTGGAGATAGGTTTGGTGTGTCCACTCTCTGCTATGATACTCAGGAGTTACTCTGGATGGGAAATCAGGGGGTGAGTATAAATGGACTAGAACAATTTTCTGTGTTTTATTGTAGAAGTACAGTAAACTTTGTCCATAACTGTCAACAGTTGGTTCCATGAAAGTTGGCCTGATAAGTCATGATTGTGGAATGCAGGAAAATGTTTATTAGGGCCCCGCAAGGATTTGTGGGTGTCCTATAGTAATCACTTTGTCAGTCGGTCTGTCCAGATGTTCGTCTGTCATTCTTCTGTCCACAAGTTTTCTGTTTTTTCTAATAACATTTTGTTTAGTTGACCAATTAAGTTCAAATTTGTTATGTTGGTTGAATAGGCAGTAGGACATATTTTGATGCTAAGTTTGAATCTCTATGTCATCCAATTTGGAGCTGGGGAGGTTACGTAGATTCCTTAACTTATACCAGGGCAAAGAGAGATAACTGCTGAGAATCTTCCTATTGTAAACTATGAAAGCTACAACTAATCCCGTGGGATTAATTAACTTTCCTCTTGAAGAAAATCCAAAGCATTATCTGTTTCTATCAAATTGAGATTAATTGACATTTCTGTGTGCAAGTGAAGTTTGTTTTGAAGTTAAGGTCAATTCTGAATGATGTTTACATCCTTTGAAATGTGGATTTAAATAATGTTCATACTTTATTTTGCTAAAATACACAATGAGTTATGATTTTATTGAATTCTAAAAACAAATTTAAGATATACATAATGATATCTTTTTTTATTATTTTTTTTTTTTAAATTTGTTTTTTTTTCTTTCTTTTTTTTTACTGCCTTAAATGTAAATTCACGAACACTATTAATTTTAACAGGTAGTCAGATAATAACCTCATTCTATCATTACTGAAAAAGATCTTTTGTAAACTTGGAAGAAAAGGATGAGAGAGCAGTACAATTATTCCCCTGGGATTAATTATCTTGCCTAGTGCAGAATATTTTAAAGGCTTATCTTTATTTGTCACTTTAAAGCTATACATGCCATATCTGAGCTAAAAAATAAAAATACAAGATTGAGTGTAGATAAACATGATATATGTTATTTACGTTCAAATTAACGAGGCCAAGTCTAATTCAAGTGCGCATGACTTTGCGCAGCTTTTTAGTTTCATGCAGTTGTAGGGGCAACATAACACCTATCCTAAGTATTGTAATTTTGATACAAAATTAACATTATATTACATTATCTGTAACGTTTATGAGTCTTAAAATGTGCTTTTAAGACAATAAATAGGAATAAACGCTGAAATGGCTTTCACGACGTCACTGTTTTCCAGTTCTGTAAGCAATGCATGACGCTGAAGAATGACGCATAACTCGCTTGAGTTTTCAAGACGTCAGTGGACATTTTATTAAGAACTGTTGACAGAACATCAAAAGAAACATACCAGTTATCTAAACATTGTTATTCTTTTTACAAAAATAATTCATGTACGCCAATATATATAAAATATATACCGCAATATGGCAAATTTAGAGGTATTGGGCATTGGAAAAAAAAAAACCCTAGACCAAACCAGATGGTTAACTTTTTTGAAATTTCACAGTTTGGTGACTTTTTACAATAACTTTTATGTATCTGACTGAAAAGGAAATCCCTAGGGCAGAAATACAAAAAATATGGGAAAAATGTGATAATTTGGCGCTTTTCCAACAAATTCCCATAGGGTCCAATAGTAAAATTTGACAACTTTTGAGATGGCCCCCTTAGAAATCAGGATGGTAAACATTTGATTTTTTTTTTTTAATCTTAAAATAATTAAATTAATAGTAAAAATTCATTCAAGAAGATTTATCAAAATATCTAGGATAGAAACAATTAGACTTGGCCTTGTTAAAATTTTCACCGATTTTGAACTTGAATAATCTGATGTTTCCATAGTTAAATTGATTTTAGACTGTGTCTGTAATTAAATGCGAAGTGGGTAAATAAATCGGTTATTGTTTTAAATTTCTAACATCTCTGAATCGTGATAGATTTAAATTGTGTAATTTACAGGAAAGTCCTATCTTTATATAAAGTAATAAAACAAATAGAAAGATCTTTTTAATTTTAGTTAGTCTGAACTTATAAAAAATATGCCATATTATATGACTTTAAGATAAAATGCCACCTTTCTCTGCAACTGATGTTTGTTTTGAAGTTAAGGTCAAGCCTGGGAGATATTTGCACTCACCGAAGGGCTGGCATTTTATAAAAGACATGCTTTATTTTTTGTTTAAATATACTTTTATTTGAGTTATTATAGATATGGTGTTTTTTACTGCCTTGTGTAAATACAGGTATACTATTTACAGGTTGTTGGATATTTAGCAGTTATTTTTAAATTTTATAAATACAGTTGTTGATGCATATTCTTCTTCATATATTTTAAAATTTTTCTAATCAAGTAAAATTCTCATTCTATTCTGTAAGCTCCACACTTATATTTCTACCCCGGGGGGGGGCTTGCTGACTAGTCAGTTTTCTAATTTCCTTTGTTTTATTCACATGTACGATGCATATGTTGGGTTAGATATTATTAATTGAATAATTCATTCCATATTCTTTCAGTTCCTGACCAGACACTAATTAAGAGATAACACATGACCTGTTATTTTTTTTTCTTTTTAATTCACGAAGTTTGAGACTTCAAACTCAACATGAGATGAAGTTAAATTTTCAGACACGTGTTTATATCATTTAAAAACTATGAAGTGGGGGTTTTGCAAAGTCAAATAGCACATTTTACAAAAGCACATTAAGGATTTGATAATAATTGAAGTAACATTGAAAATGTTTTGATAAACATCCACGTCTTTCTTTTTTTGCCATTTTGAAGGATGGTCATGGTTGATCCCTATTTATGTTTTATTTGTAAACAATACATTGTTATAGATTTTATGCTATATTGTGTGATATTATGAGTTAAAAGCTAGTTTAACGCCTAAGTAATTTTTAATTAAGTAGATGTTTAATTAAACATATGTTTAATTAAATGTGTTGAATCACCAATGGGTGTTACTTCATATCCTGTCACTTTTGTAAACACACGCCAGCACGTACATCTACCATGCCAGGTGTTAATTGAAATAAAGTGAATCAGCTAATTTTGTGGCCAGATGAGATCAAATGATTACCGTTAGGTACCATAATCCCAAGGAAACCCCAAGTATACCATTTGATACCCCATGGTACCCCAAAAGATGTACCTCCATTAGATATGAGTAATTGGGACCAATATGGCTGCTCCAATATAGTTTTCGATTGACACGATTTTAGCAAGAGTTATTTCCCATTGGGCGCCATATTGGAGGTGTACAAGCCAGAATCCCTTCATTATTCAACCAATTTAAACTTGTCTTACTGGGCAACTATGTGAAGATAACACAATTTTTCTTACAAATTTATGTTAACACAAGCTTCCTTTAATTCATAATTTTAGTATTTTAAAGATTTTTGCCCATATACATCTGCCGTACAAGTTTAAAATTGGTTGCTTAAAGAGGAAATTCGCTAGTTGGACCTCCAATATGGCGGCCAACAGGAAATAACTCTTGCTTAATTCAGGCCAGTTGAAAACTATCTGGAACAGAATAGACAGTGTCCAGAATATAGAGAATATTTGTACAAAATTTGTTAAAGAAATGCATGGGACTAAAGTTAAAGGCTGGAATGGACAAAATTCTG
Organism: Saccostrea echinata; assembly: GCF_033153115.1. Taxonomy (NCBI): domain Eukaryota; kingdom Metazoa; phylum Mollusca; class Bivalvia; order Ostreida; family Ostreidae; genus Saccostrea; species Saccostrea echinata. The sequence goes on along the minus strand of NW_026889765.1, from coordinate 16,386,061 downwards.
GGGTTCTCAGAATCCGGATTACAGAAATTATATTGTATTAGAATAATATCTTATATCAAACATTTTAAAACCTTAAAACTCTATGTAAAGCTCAATATAATACTGACATTAATGTTTTTTTTAATTCCAAAAAAAAAACCAAAAGTGTGTGCATAGGTATTTTTACAAAAGATACCTTTGCTGCTTAGAGCTATTTATATTCTGTGTCATGTAAATGTATGCTTTTGAATTCACTTGTACATCATAACTTATATTTCAATTTTTAAAGAAAAAATTAAATCAGTATACTGTGTACAATGTATGACAATATTTTTTTATGTGTTTTATCATACAGGGACATGTGACTTCATACTTTGGATTAGAATTACAGAAGTACACGTCCTTCCAAGTTCATGTGAATGAAGATGTTAGACAGATTGTACCTCTGGCCAGAGGAGTTCTCTCTCTTACTCAGAGCAGTCTAGCTTGTAACAATAGGAGGGGGGTCCCCTTATTCACTTACAGGTAGGCTACAAACAGGTAGGAATTATGTAGATGGAGAGTCATCCATTAAATATTTTAGGCTGTGTTTGCAGATGAGTATAAAATTGTCAATAATGATATAATAAGGGGGACAAAATCATGCATGTGATTTGGCTGTGTATTAAGTTTAGATGTACACTCAGGGATTTCGGCCCCATTCCCAATTGAAAATGAGTTCAGTTTTTCCCAATTTGGTAGTATTTTTTCCCAATTGGTGAACAATGCTTTTATATTTAATTATCTTGGAAAAACACAGACTAAAATTGTCAGATTGTCTGTAATTTTCATCTATTTAACTCATTTAGCAAATTAAAGCTACAGTCATAAAACATGTCTAAAAACACTGTAAAAACATCGCCAACTTTTAATCCCAAAATCCTCTGTTTTTCTAAAAATGGTGATATTGTGTCATTGTATAGATTTATTAAGTTATTTCCACCTATTCAATTGATCTACTCGTGAATGGTAAGGACTGTAGGCATTATTTCAGATAGAAAAATATATTTTCAATGTTTTACAGACCCTGAAACGTGCTACTACCCCATACGCACGCTGCACGAACAGTACATACTCGCTACACGGTTTGCACGAAATGCTGCACGGTTTACACGAAACGCTACACGGTTTGCACGAAACGCTACACGGTTTACACGAAACGCTTTGCACGAAAGCTGCACGGTTTACACGAAAGCCTGCAGGAAACGCTTTCTACACGTTTCTCACACGCTTTGTACACGATTCTCGCACGCTTTGGCCTCGATCTGGATTTTCTATTCGGAATCTCTTGGACTTTATTTCAGTTATTACGGATTAATCAACGAGTAGTTAAGAATTACAATCATTCAGATTAAGTTATGATTAAAACTCGCTACACCAGAACTATATTAACAGATAAAATACTCAATGTTCAGTTGTAATTAATTAATAGTTGTCAATGAGTATGTGACCCGCCCGATGAAATGCTCATCATCGTCAAACTTTTTTTCACTAGACTCTAAATTATGCACTGAAAAAAAAATAATTATATTTGTTACAGCATTTAATGTTTTTACAATTATAGTTTGATACTAAAAAGACGTTCCATTACTGACAAATAAACTCAGTTTCACAGTTATATTTGAAAAAAAATATTGATTAAATTGCATATGATTTCTGTTAACGGATTGATTTTCTTTTCCTTTTTTATTATTGATTGATTTATACATTTTTTTTTTTTTTTTTATTTAGTAAAGAAAATAATTTCATTTGATTAAATTAGGCTCTGTTTAAAATTTTCAAATGTAATGTGTATACTGCTTCAAACCGGAACATTGTGCAGGAAAGGGGGGGGGGGGTTAGATTACTGAGATCTTACGGGCACTTGGTTTAGTAAGTAAACAATCGGGAAAAAAATTATTATAGAAACAAGTGCCCGTTCTAAGAAAAAAAAAGATATTCATGTCTTCAGCGGGACCCAATACATGTAATTCATTAATATGCACTTCATTCAGAATGGTAAATATATATTTTCATTACAGAGGTAAACTTTAATTTATCATTAAAATCTTATATGGTAGAGAAGCCGGGGGATATGTATTGTAATTCTTTCGTTCTCTCTTCGGGTATTGTGTTTATTAAATATCAATATACAATGTCAAACCGCCTTTTAAAATCCTTGATTTCAAACCCCGTCTAGAAAAAAAAATCAATAATTATGTAATCAATAGTCGCGGCTCTTAACAATACATTCAATATATATGTATACATGTCCTATGTCCTAGAACTGCATGACTAATAAAAACAATTAATATATAATTATATAGGATTTATTTCTTTATATTATTTTATTCAGGATCTCACTGGCAAATTAATTCACTGTTTACAGACAATCGGATAAATTTAAGAAATAAAATCAACGGGTATTACCGTTTAATTAATCGATCGTTATTGTCGGGTGTCATCTTAGATATGATTGACAAGAGATAATAGCAGAACAAGTTTTCAATCCCGGCACGCGGAGTCCGTGATCGCTGTCGTAAATGACCTTGATCGCAGTCGTAAGTAGATTGTTGAAAGTGTAAAGAAGAATCCAATATATTTTTTTAAGGGTGAATTGGGTGCACCCCTTCGAAAAAAGCAATAATTTTCTTACAAAAGAAAAATATCAATAAAACACTTGTTTACAACAAAAACTCAGTTTTTGCTTTCATTTGATCACCCCCCCTCCCCCCCTGAAATATTTAACCTTGTATTTGCTGATGTATGTGAATTATAATTCATTTACAAGACTTTTATTAATCAACCGATTTTATGCATAAAAAGACAATAAATGACTCATCAATTTCAAAATTATTTGTATCACAATCTTGTAATATAAGAAAAATATGTTCGTTCATAAAGAAAATCAATTAACTGTGCTCCCCGGCCTAGAAATCTTATACTTCACATTTATAGCAACACACTAAATTTTGCATTTTATTTTTCATGCCTGCCATACATGTATCTACATGTATCTATTATTTTGTATGAATCACCGATATGTTCTCGTAATCTCTATATCCCATGTACAATGGTGAAGGTATTCAAATAACTGAATGAAAAGGACAAGACCGGATTCCTAATGAATTTTCTTTTAAAAAAATATATTAAGTATTGCTCCCTTTAAAAAATGTATTGAATCAATTACCTTTAAATTGATGTGCATATAATTAATTACTTTTAACACATTTTTTGTCCATCTTTATATAGATAAAGAAAGAAAGAAAATCAAACAAATATGTAAAACATTACCGAATAATTTTATTTTGTTGTTTCCGTATATTTTTTTACTCTTAAAATACCACTGGTATGATATATCCGAATAATATTAGCTATAAACAACACAGAATGACATGTTGATCCAACAATAGTCATATTCAAAATAAGAGGACTTCCGAATGAATCCTACACGTTTCTCACATGATTCTTGCATGAAAATCGCACGTTTCTCACACGGTTCTTACACGAAAGTCGCACGTTTCTCGCACGCTTCTCGCACGCTCGCTACACGGTTTGCATGAAACGCTTTGGAGCTTACATGAAATGCTGCACGGTTTACACGAAACGCTACACGGTTTGCACGAAACACTGCACGGTTTACACGAAACGCTACACGGTTTGCACGAAACGAAAAGCGCACGAAAGTCACACGCTTTTTTGGGGTAGTAGCACGTTTCAGAGTCTGTAATATATATTAAAAGAGGACTTTGAGAAAATGTGTATAGTATAAGCTTATAAACTCCAGAAACAGATTCTATAATGACCTAAATTGGAATCTCATACACACAGTTGTATAGGTAAATACTTTATACTCATTGAAGTCAATTTTACTTTTGTTAGTCTATTATTCATAACTGATCTTGTATGATGAAGTTGGATCATATTTAATTGTCTGTTTGATTGCCCAAATTAGAGTTCATGCTGAAATGTTAAATGAATTACACCTGAATACATGATTTAAGCAACATTTAAAATTTTTCCCAATTTCATCAAATAGCCGATAATTTTTTCCCAATTCCCCAAAAATGGCGTTTCCCAAGATAGGCTGATAAATCACTGACACTGTACACTTTTGGTGTATTATGGACTCTGATGTTCATAGCCCCAAACATACCAAATAAGTTGGATTTTTAAGTTTCATACCAATTAATTAGCCATTGTTTTTACACTAATTTTTAATATGGATTATTCCATTTACCTGATGAATACAGAGGGCTCATGGTTGGTGTGACTGGGAGACAGGGGATGCTTACTCCTCCTAGGCACCTGATCCCACTTCTGGTTTTTACAGTAGTCTGTGTGTTTGCCTTGTTCTGGATTTGTATTTTGTACAGAATATGTTAGATACATGTGGGCCTCTGTTCGTCATCTTTACGTTTTCATTCTCTATCTTAAAGACTTGGATATGTTTAAATTCTTTGTTATAGTCTGGCTGAGTTAAAGATACAACGTACTGTGTTTTAACTGTTGTAAACTTATATTGTTCAATTTTATATCTATATGTAATGAATCAAAGTATTTCATACAGTTACATGTATATTTCCTAGTTGTTGTACATATGAATTTGTAGAGGTCCTACATACAGTTACATGTATATTTCCTAGTTGTTGTACATATGAATTTGTAGAGGTCCTACATACAGTTACATGTATATTTCCTAGTTGTTGTACATATGAATTTGTAGAGGTCCTACATACAGTTACATGTATATTTCCTAGTTATTTTACATATGAATTTGGAGAGGTCCTATGATGCACAACATACAGTTACATGTATATTTTCTAGTTGTTGTACATATGAATTTGTAGAGGTCCTACGATGCACAACATGCAGTGTATGATGATGACAGGACCATCCACAGTGATCATTGGGGGTCATCAGACAAAGGTCATAGAGATAGAGGTGGAACACAAGGAGGTCATTCGAGAGGTGAAGGACATACTCATAGCAATATAATACATTTTACTTATTGATATCTTCAAATTCAAAAAGATATCTATTGAAATTGTTTTTCTTGTTCGACTCCATTGAAGCCTTTCAGGCTTTTGATTTTATTTTTGTAAATTAGAAAAAAATTATATTTGTTAACAGGTGGATATCCCTGAGCCTGGTTGTGCTATATTAAGAGGCACCAACAAATACATCTGTGCTGGTGATACTGCAGGAAAGGTATCGGGGAAACATCATGTTAGGGAAGGGGGGATGCAGGGGTTCATAATTTGGGGAATGAGACTGCTTCAGGTTATATGCAAACCTCTCTTAAGTTTTGACAATGAGTAAAATTTTGTGTGAAGACTTAAGATTTTAATGTACCAATCGCTATGTATTATTTCCACTTAAATAAATCTGATTTGATTGATAAAAAAAGGTGCTATAGAAAATGATTTTTTTTTCCTCTTAGGTAACCTTATTTGACCACTCCACCATGAAGGCCGAGCACGTTCTGGACGCCCACACCGGTACACTGTCAGACTTTGACATACAGGGCAATCTTCTGGTCACATGTGGTTTTTCAACAAGGTACATTTTCAAATTTTTCTTAGTACTTGCACAGTAAATACATACCATACATGTACATAAATTGACATATTCAAGATTTAGGACAACCATTGGATATTGAGTGCATGTTCTTGAATTAGTAATATACATGTCTGCTCCATGTATTGTATTCAAGAATGATTTATTAAAGGTATTCATGAATTAAAAATATGAAACCCGCTTTTCTAAGTACACATACAGCATTGTCTACATTTATACCATGCTTTCATCTGGTAATGCTTCAATGTTATCTCAGAAAAAATCATGCAAGTAGATACTTATAAGGCACCATGGAATCTTCACCGTTACTTGAGGACCATTGTTTGTGGATGTGTCGGGTCACCCTTACCCATGAACTTACAATCCTATGAAAAATAACTTTGTCATCACATTGGTTCATTCTCTATACAAGTGACACCCAAAAAATTTTGTCTCCACGAACCAGTAAACTATGGTTGTCGATGACATCAGTGCTCAAAAATTAAAATGATTTCACCTTATAACAATGATTAATGTTAGAGTATATGCCATGCCCTATATTTACAGACATAGTAATTTGACGGCGGACAGATTTCTGATGGTGTATGATCTGAGAGTTATGAGAGCTATGGCCCCTATACAGGTCATCATTGATCCAATGTTCCTACGATTTGTGTCCACTTACACCAACAAAATGGTCATCACTTCACAGGTAAGCTGGACAGATTCTGAACTTTCAGTTTTGCATAAGCAAACATTTTGATGAAGTAATAGTTACAGGAAATGTCTGAGAAATCAGATATCTTAGCCACATTTTTCTATTAATACATATAAGTTAAACGAACATTAGAATTTGCTTGAATCAATATATTTCTGTTGATACCTGAAAGTAGAACTAAAATGGTATTTTGCAGTGAATGAAAATAATTAATTCTAAGGATAGATATTTATGATTTAGAATTGTGCAATTATCTCTCCACAAGTTTTCCTGCTATGTTATTGTCAGTGGTATATCTGCATTTTCTTGTGTAAACTGCAGTAGTTGGGTGTGCTAATCTCGTGAACTGTTTACCTGGTTCTTGTAGGCAGGCCAGTTTCAGATCATAGAAACAACAGCAATGACGCCGTCTTCAATGAATGTCTACCCTATCAACACCCATGGTAGTCCACTGCTCAGCTTTGACATCTCAAACAGCTGTCAGGCTCTTGCTTTCGGAGACTCGGGAGGTAAGAGCAAAGTCAGAGGTGTTCTATGCAGAGAATTTTGTCGTTTTATCCCCCCCAACAAAACCTCCACTGAAGGTAATTATGATTTTAAGGAAATTGAGAAGTAACTTGGGAGGTAAGAGCAAAATCAGAGGTGCTCTATATGTCTTTTATTAAATCCCCACCCCACCCCCCAAACTTTCTGAATTTTTTTCATGATTTCATGGAATGTGAGATGTGATTATGGGAAAATATTTTTTCTTTTAAATTTCAGTACAAACATGTACATAAATGCATCATTGTGTGTGAGAGTATCCCCACCCTACCCCCTAAAATACTGATAATTAATCACTTGAAAAAATATTGCACAATAACTAATGTCATCGTGTGTTTATGGTCGGTTATAATTTAGATATACATGTAGTTTGATTCTCATGTCATAGTGAAAGTCAGTACCAAATGACAGATGTAATGTAGTGAAATATAAATGCTTCTTATGGTAAGTATATTATATGATTTTACTGTGACTTCCTAGCTGTAAAATCTATTTTTAGGCTATTTGCATCTGTTTGCCCTTGTAGTGAAATATAAATGCTTCTTATGGTAAGTATATTATATGATTTTACTGTGACTTCCTAGCTGTAAAATCTATTTTTAGGCTATTTGCATCTGTTTGCCCTTGGGGAGCACCCTTGCTACAACCAGTATCCAGAGCAGACGGAGTTCCCTGATCCTGTAAGTTAAATTGTTCACATTATTGCATTGTAAACCAACCCCAGTCCTGTAAGCCATTCAAGATAAGTTGTTAATAAATTATATATGTGTTAGCGTTTTAATTAAGAATTGGAACAGAAGAAGGGAACAAAATGGCAAAAATACAGCTCCCACAAAAATAACAAGCTTTCAAAACGATGTTTAAATGGATTTTATTGGGAACCGATATTACGTAGCCCTCGGTATTACGATATTTTCCCATGACAAAATGAACATCGTAATAACGAGACCGCACTGTGTATCATATATTTTGCGTATTCATGTTAAAGAAATAATATGAAATACTTGTAATAATCTGCCTTTTATATACAAATTTATGACATCCTAGTATAATCAGTGAAATCGCATCGGAAGCAGTAAGGGATTCCAACCAATGATTGATTATGAAAATACCTATATCCCATCACTAGCATCAATATTTTTTTCCCCTTTCTTTTGACCTTGACCTCACTACCTTGACATTTCCTTTGACCTTGACCTCACTTTTCTTAAATTAGGGTTTAACTCAGTTTTATTAAACCATTCTAGATAATATTGTCAAGATTCATATGTTTATACATACAGAAGTAAGCTATTCAACTGTATCAACATTTTTTGACCTTGACCTTTTCTTTGACCATGGACTCGCTTTTCTTGAATTAGGGTTTATTTCAGTTTTAAAGAAGCTATTCAAGATAGTGTAATCAAACTTCATATGCTGATATATACTGCTGATAGCTTTTCAAATGTAACATCATCTCCTTCTCAAGAACCCTTAGGCCAATTTCAACCAAACTTGCTACAAAGTATTCTTGGGTAAAGGGAATTCAAGTTTGTTCAAATGAAGGGCCATGCCTTCTTCCAAGGGGAGATAAATATGAATTCGTGAAAAATTAATTGCATCATTTAAAAATCTTCTTCTCAAAAATGACCATGCTTGAAAATATGACCAAATAATTTTGCCAATACATAGAATACTATAGAAAACATAGCTACAATATGCTGTGCCCCCTCAATAATAACGTCTGATGACCCTTATTTTTTATTGTTTGTCAAGGAACTTTTGGTAGTTGATAAGTGCCCCCCAGAGAATAGCACATTTCTCCAGCGTTGCAAGGGAAATCTGTTGGGATGATGTCTATGTAACCAGTCCATTCGAACATCCCTACGGTTGCGCGTCAATGGCAAACCTTTGTACAGCCTCCGCGCTCTAAGACCTGCCTCCCTCAGCCCATTTCATACCGTTTTTGCATTTATTCATGCATTGTTACGTCATCAGAAATGAGCAGTAGTTTCTACAGTCATTTGCAAACAATTTCTTAGATGAAGTAGATGAATTTCTCTGTCTTGGCGCCCAGTCATTACCCTTGAATGTCCAGTTCTAGGGTGATCGCTTAGACTTCCTGTTGTCAGCATCCGACGTCTATGACGAGATATTGTTGACTGTGCAATGTTAAATCATTTAGCAACAGAAATTTGATCTTCCCCTCGTAAGAGTAACCCTGTTGCTTCACCCCACTGACGTTTGTTCAAGCGAGGCATTGTAGCAAGTTGATGTCAACACAAATAAAGTGCGGAACTTTTGCACATAAATATCAAATATTCAAAAATGATCAACAATGATTACAAATTGTAACATGTGTACCTACCTTTGGCCAAAAATTGTTGCCAAAATTTCATGCTTTATTCCAAACACGCTCTTTTCATGGTTGAATGATTTTCCATTCATGAACCTCTAGCCGACGCTCAATAGAACAGCTAAAAACAATAATTAACTCGCATCTTCTTTTCATGTAAATAGAGTACCAAAAAGTAAAATATGCGTTTCTTTTTCCTTTTAGTATATAATGTTGGTAAACTTACTAACTCCATTAAATGACATAATACAGGCAAGATGTAACAGAATTATGTTGACATGTGACTATTTATATCAATATGCGACTTATTTATGTCAATATGCAACTTGTTTATGTCAACATGCAACTTATTTATGTCAACGTGCAACTTATTTATGTCAACATGCAACTTATTTTGTCAACATGCATATGTGAAACATTGTTTGGAAAAATTATTTAAATTCTGTTTTGGTTTTTGCTTGTATTCTAGATTGACCCAATTCAGCCTATTCATATCACAGATGAATACACACCATACTCCATCATCCCAATGATGTACCCCACCAATGGAACCCTGCTCTCTGATTGGCCAGACTATCTGTCTCAGAGAACGTATAGGTAAATTATACTATTTACGTAACTCAAATGAACTTAAAGTGAAGCACAGGCATAGTGATTAATTATCTCGAGTTCCGTTATATTTTACACGTCTTTGTATGATATACCAGTAATTTGAAATAAATTGTTAATCATCTCATGGGATTTTTTGCATGTTTTTGTCCACTGGCAGATTTAAATGTTGAAGCCAGGGTTTTACGTAAAAAGAATGTCTATTTAAAGAAAGTGTCAGACTCCATTATCACCTGATTTGGATAAGGTCTAGAAAAAATATCAGGATTTTGCTAAAATGAGATGACATTTAAGATTCACATTCTCTCACTTCAAGCACTTTTTGTACACCTAATCCCATCATAAATTCTGATTTGTCCGTCAGTCTTAAATTTTCTGTTTTTTGGACAGGGTACTTTGATTTTGCCAGTACTGTTATCTTTAAAGGAAACCCAAGCCCCTTGATGCAGATATATTACGGTCCATGAAGATGCAGCACAATGTAGGGTATGCCCAAAATCCAGGGAAAGAGAAACGGAATCAGATCCCTTATGTACAGGTTAATGAAAAATCAAAGAAAGGAAAAGGTGCTGTACCTGAATCTCCAATTGGTAGAAGTATGCATCCATTTCATCGTCTTCATTTGATAACTATACCCACATGTACAATTGTTGAAACTCAAAATTATTTCAGTAGTATCTACTGAAAAAAATTTTTGAACCTTAACATAAAGTTGAACTTTAGTGTATGGAACATGTTTGTCAAAGTGAATGGACAGTCCTTATCTTATTGTTTGTTTAAGTTTCAATGTTGATATTTTGAAAACTGAAATAAGTTGAAAAAATTGAAAAATTGTGACAGTGCTATGGAGGTTTAAATCTGTGTTGACTTTTCACAGAAGAAAGCATAGTTACATATATGTTCATCTCTTTCTTGTTTTGACATAGATATACATGTATATAGTCTGTACTAAACTTAAACTAGATATTTAATTTTTACCAGTGGATGACCCTTTTATCAAAGTACCTAAGCGATTCAGAAAAGTGGATCTCAAGTACTCCAAGCTGGGACTAGAGGACTTTGATTTCAGACACTATAACAAGACACATTTTGCTGGTTTGGAGACCGACATACCTAATGCTTATTGTAACTGCATGCTTCAGGTAATGTACATGTATATGCAATATTCATGTATATACACGTAAGATGTTGAGATGTTTACCAATGAATTTTATTGAAATTTTCATGAAAAATCAGTAAATATCTTATTTGGTATTTTAATACTTAAAAAAGAACAATTGTTAATCTACCAAACATCCTGTTTTAGTCAAAAGTAAATTAACTTGTCATGTAGATAGCTCACTGCATGCCTATATCATGGATTATCTCCCTTTATCAGGTGCTCTACTTTATTGAGCCCCTTCGCTGTGCCCTTCTGAGCCACTTGTGTGAGCGGGAATTCTGTTTGGCCTGTGAGCTGGGTTTCTTATTTCACATGCTGGACAACCAGAAAGGACAGACATGTCAGGTACACAACACACGACAAGACATTACTGATCTGAGGAGGTTTAGGAAATTTATCTAATTTAGACCATTCATTATTTACCATATTTTTTCTCTAACAAAATTCATTTGGTAAAGTTCATTTGAGTTCATTTACAATCATAATGAAGTACTCTAAGTACCCTTTGAGTGATACAAAAGAGTGATCACTTTGAATTTTCGTCTAACATAGGCCAGTAACTTTCTGAGAGCCTTCCGTACTATTCCTGAAGCCTCTGCCTTGAGCCTCGTATTAGCAGAGAACGAGGAGAATGACCCGAGAATTAACTTGTCTCGTCTGATTCAGAGCTGGCAAAGATTTCTGTATCAACAAGTTCATGCAGTAAGTGATATTTATATACCTTGTTATCACACCTCCATGCAACAGGTTATTTTAGTGAACAGCAAATTTAGCAATTACATGTACATGTATCCTAAAAATTGACATTTATTTTCAGTGTAATTAAGGGATAATAATATTTATTTACGTGGAAAGTATATGTAGCGACAGCTATTTTTAGCAGTACCAACACCATCACTAATAATGCCTAAATTTGATGATTACTAAATATTCCCGTTAGACGATATTAGCTAAGAGCTGTTTACAAGAGCTACAGGGGAGGTCTGGAGATACATGTATCTTACAAAATGTCAACATGGATTTTTAAAGTCAATACAGGGTTTTTTTTTAATCCAGTTGTCAACATCTGGTACAGTCCCTGAAACGTTCTACTTTCCCATTTTTCCGTTCGCTCACCGTTCGTTCAGCGTGCGTTCACCGTTCGTTCAGCGTGCGTTCACCGTGCGCTCGCGTTCACAGTTTTGCGTTCACCGTTCACCGTGCGCTCGCGTTCACCGTTCACAAAGCGTTCAGCGTTCGCTCTTCGTTCCGTTCACTTTGCGTTCACCTTGCGTTCAGCGTTCACCTATCGTTCAGTTTTCATTGTCATTCGGAACTCCGAAGTGAAAGGACTTATCTTTTTGTAGGAAAGGAGTTACAGGTTTTTTAATTTAATAACTAACATATCGTGTTTGAAGAATCATTATTTCATGGGGGAAAATATCTACGATATATATTTTTATTATTCTAACTTAGCTGTTAGGTTATTTATTAAATTACTCTGGAAAATAAATGTTGTTATAAGCACATTCTGTACCTATGTAGAAGGATGCAGAAATATTAAATTTAACTAAGGGCAATGTGCAAATACTTCAAGCACTGCAACATTTTGTTGTTTTTTTAAAGACGACAAATCGTTAATGGTGATATAATTATCCAAGTCAAATAATTACGCAGCAAAATTACGAAAATATTTATTTCTAACACGTTTTTTTTTTCAATTAATACAGAAAATATAATAGAACTAGTTCTGAGAGTTATACATAATACTGTGGATATCCTGTTAATTTATTATCTTTGGAGCGAAATAAATTGATAGTGTGGTTAAAGGAAATATTTATTTAAAATGTACTGCACTACAGAATTTTCTCTACAATAATATGTAAAGTCTGTAGTTATAGAGAAAAAAATTCTCTCTTCACCGTAACTTTATATGTTTGCCATTCGATATGATTAATACCCCCCCCCCCCCCCCCCCCCCCGATTGATTACTTAGTTGAAGTACTGTATTTCCAGAATATTTTAATAAACACTTTAAAACAAAAAGTTAAGGTCTTTTTTAGAACACAAATTTCAGTCTCAAAACAAACATGCATCTAAAAAAAAAGTCACAAATCAGTAGTAGTTCAAAATGTACACGTGTCGGCGGTGGTATCTGAAATTGGCAGAGAGTATGTTTCAAATTCAAGTGTTAATGCCCAATGTATTTTATTCATTTATTATTGAAATGTTGGAATCAAATCTAGAAATGATAAAAATAAATGTTATAACTTGTTGGAAATACTCGCACTTCGTCTTCGATGTGACGAAACTTTAACACCTGCACAGTGTCGAATGATTTTGATTGACAGGACAAGCACGTGGACTTCGTGTGAACTTGAAGCAGGAACATAAAAACGAGTATGACTGTCAAACAAATGGATATGATTTGTTGATAAAAAAAAAAGTTACTTTCACTGTCTGATATATTTAGAAAAAAAAATCAGAGTTTTTGTTTGATATAGGTACAAACATTTAGTGAAGCCTGAAAGGAGGGGGGGGGGGCTAAAACGGAAAATTTCTCTCTCTCTCTCTCTCTCTCTCTGGATAGTATGTCTCTCTCTCTCTCTCTCTCTCTCTCTCTCTCTCTCTCTCTCTCTCTCTCGTCTGTTTAATAAAAACTATAACAGCATATTACTTAAATATCAATTTCTGTAAATTGAATTTATAACAAATAATATGAATATGTATCTTTGTATTATCTTGTCCGAGTATAACCACGGCCATCTACATATACATGTAGAAGTCTGCTCAATAAATAATCATGAAAAATAGAAATGACACATAATATATTATTGTATTAAAAATTTAAAATACGAGCGTATAAATGCAAAACGTCCACTGACCTTTGTAATTAATTTTTTTTTCATTACTTTACACGAAATCGCCTTGACACGGAGATATATGAATGGATGTTACAACCGCTTTAATTCATTCTATAAGTCAGAAGTTTTCTCTGATTTGTTATCAAATAAGAATAAATATTGTTATTTTCCAACTAAAAAATATCTTTTATACTTCAGCGTTCGGCAACAATTGCAATGTTTTAATGCGATAAAAATCGTGTGATTAAAAACTTAATGTGCATGCATCGTCTTTCTTAGGACAATTTTGGAGAATTTATTTTATTGACTTATTTATTCATTCATTTATTGGTTTACTTATTTATTTATTTATTTGGCACCTGACATTATAATACAATAAAATAGTTTCAATGCAAGGAAAAGATCAGAGGCATTCCGAATATATCGTTCAGCTTGCGTTCACCGTTCGTTCACCGTTCACTTTGCGTTCGCGTTTGCGCTCAGTTCGCGTTCAGCGTTCACTCACCGTTCAGCGTTCACACATCGTTCACCAAGTTGTGTTCAGCGTTCACACATCGTTCACTCACCGTTCGCTCTGCGTTCATTCAGCGTTCGTTCACCGTTCGTTCAGCGTTCGCTCACTGTTCAAGTGGGAAAGTAGAACGTTTCAGGGACTGTAGCTTTTCTTATTGGATGTCTTATGCAGACCAGTCTCCTTTATAAAGAGAAAACAAAGCTTTGGAAGCTTGATATACATGATCACTTCATTTATGTTTTTTTTATGTAAAATGGAGATCCTATTTACAAACTACTCAGCAATCCAGATTAAGTAGGCATTACTGTATTAAATGGAAAATATACTTATTTTTTTAGTTTCATTCAAACATCTGCATTTACTATTTAAATGGTGTAATGTATGTACATTTGTACATTCATTTTGTATTTGCTGCTTTGTTTTTTGTAGGAACTCTGTAACAAGAGCCAGCCTGTAAAAGAAGCTAAATCCGAGGAGAATTTAAACAAGTCTTCTGAAAGTTTGGCTAAATCAGATGAAAACCTGTCTGAACAACTATCAGAGGTTAGTCTAAAAACAGAGGAAGTATCAGAGGTTAGCCTAAAAACAGAGGAAGAGGCCTCCAAGCCTGAGGAAAAATCTGTGGAAACCACACCCCCCAAGTCCAAGAAAAAAAAAAAGAAGAAGGGGAAAAAGAAGGGGAAAGAGCATCCTGAGGAGGAAAAAACGGAGAAAGAGAACGAGGGGGACAAGGGGTCAGAGACCGCTGAGGATGAGGGTAAAGAGGGGGACAAGCTCGAGGAAGGAGGAACAGATGTTCCTCCAGCTGAAAAGTGAGGTTTAGATGATATGTAAAACGAGTTATCTCTCTTGGCATTTTCCACCTGTTTTCACAAGTTATTTTCATTAAACCCAAGATCCAGTTGGTTAATATCACCAAATATGCCAAAAAGTAAATGTATTCAAAGGAATGGTCGTGGCCCTTTTCATAGATAGATGATTAAGAAATAGTGAAAAGGGGATAAGGTCATTTGAAATTCTTTCCTTGAAGCACATAGGTAAGGATGACAAAACATGTTTAAGCTTCTATATAATGGAATTCAAGTAACAAACCATGACTTCAGGGGCCAAGATGGGACTTCAAAGTTGGACATTTAAACATATAGGGAAAAAGCTTAAAAAGAACTACAAAACTAAAATGTGCAAAGGCATCCCTATTCCGTATGTATGTGTACATGTACAAGTTTATTTTCCTATGGTTCTGCAGACTAGAATAAATGAAATAAAATATTCCAAGGCTAAAAAATTATTAAATATTTTCTACTTGAGAACTTTTAAAAGCATCCTTATTCCAAATACATGTGTATACATGTACAAGTTTATTTAATATATGTTCTCTGAACTAGAATATGTAAAATATAAGATCTGAAAGTTAAAAAATTTAAATATTTTTTCTATAGAACTACAGGACTTCTAATTGAAATATTTATGTGCAAATGTTATTGTGTAGTTTAGATTCAAGTTTGTTTAAAATATGGTCCATTTTCATAGACAGATTTTCAGAAGGGACTAAATTATTACATAGAAAAATACATGTATAAAAATTACTGTTGAATATCTTCTAAAATAGAACAATGCTACAGATTATTTTCCTATAATAATGTAGATTCATTTTTACTCAATTATGGTCTATATATAAATATTATTGCACACAATTGGCAGTAGGCATAGTACAGGAAAAAAATAGCATGTGTCCATGCATGAACATGTGATTAAAATTCCAAATCCATATTTTTGACATCATGAAACTAGCTTTACATCAGAATGGGCCATGCAGCTTGCATATACAGAGTGTTTACATCTGTAATGTTTGTACAATAGTGTATATTGTTCAAATTTTTATACCTTTACGAAATCATGGTCTATATTAAAATATTATCGCACACGTTTGGTAATGTGGTTATTATTAAGAAAATTATAGCATTTGTCTAAAAAGAACTTAATGGACAACCCGCATATTAGTTCTGTTTACTTGAAAATAAATTTGAACATTATAAAATAATTCTGCTTTCTTATATTAGAGTTGAGGAAAAGTCAGCAATATCTGAAATCTTGGGATTCAAGATTGTCACAACTCTGAGGTGTCGTTGTGGACAGGAGACCCAAAGGCAGTCCGATACCAACATCATAAACCTCAGCTACCCCGACTGTAACCCACCAGGTAAATTATTGTCAGAAATATCACACGGAGTTCCCGGGGGGGGGGGGGGGGGGGGGGGATTGTTTGGATTGCTTTGATTGAAGTTGTATATATATATATATATATATATATATATATATATATATATATATATATATATATATATATATATATGTATGTATGTATATATATATGAGGGCCGTTCAAAAATTACACGGACTTGTTGCTCAGAAAATATATTTGACGACATAATCAAGCAAAAAGTCACAAATAATATAAAAGAATCTTTACATATATGCTCATTAAAATTTCATATCAAAATATTGTAAATTGGTATCAATTTCAGGTGATTTAACGGGACATATCATGAAGTCACGGCACAGTAAAACATTCAATGTAACGGGCATTTTAAAAAATGGGAGCTTTCATTTTCTCAGTATTTTACCTTAGTATTTGATACTGTATAGATTGGGTTACCTTATCCACTCAGAATAAACATCCATATACCATTTCTGATCCAGCTTAAAAACTATAAAACTAGTATTGTGTATTATAGTTTGTGTTAAACCCCAAAACATCAGATATTTCTGAAGTAAAGTTTGACGTCAGTCGATCTCAATCACAGTCTTTACAGCCCAGATCAGTGTTTTGTCGATGAACTTCTTCCACCCCTCCTGGATTGCCTTTTGACTAAGGTCTAACAGTCTAAAATTCTTTTTTACATTTTGTAGAGATGTGTCGGAAATTCTGCTGGTTTACTACATGTTTCATCAGGCTTATTTTGGGTCTCTGTTGGCGTTTTCCAAGCATGATTCATGATTTGATAAAAGTGCATTGCTCCGTCAATACACAAGACGTCACTTTTGCAGTTGATTTAAAATCTAAATACTTAATAATACAAGAATAAAAAGAAGTTTTAGAGAAAATTGTTGAATAATATCGTGAAATATGGAAAATAAATGAATAAATTTTTTGATACTGCATGTTTGTTTTTCAAAATTCTTGCCGTGCTCCGTACATCACCATCAGCAGTATCAAAACAGCAAAAATTTTATGAGATATTAAATAAAACCATAAAAATTTACCAAGAATTTATTGGAATCTTTAAGAAATATGTTCCTGTGAAATTTCAATTCTATATGACGTCTGTAAGAGTAAATGATAGCAGAGTCCGCGTAAGTTTTGAACGGCCTTCATACATGTGTGTTTATCTTTGTTAAAATAATTGTTTCAGAGATACGTGTACTGTAAATGTATTTTATTTCACGTGTATGATATTTAGCGGAAATTGATTTTTCCTCATATAAGCATAGATCTGATTTAGCGCTTTCTGAATGTGCTTTATTTGAAAATATGTATCTGGTACACAAGACATTTAGGGATGTACCTGATTTAGCAGAAGCTGCCTTCCTCGAAAGGCCCGAAATATAATACACAGCCAAATAATAAGTTCAAATTATAACTTAGACCTTCATGTCAAAGTATATATGATATTTCATGCCTTAGTATATATATGATAATCATTAATTATTTTATTAGTTTTTATGCCCCGCCATGAATATGGCCAGGGCATATAGTGTTTGTCATGTCCATCTTCTGTCCTTCCATCCTTCCATCTGTCTTTCCGTCGCACTTTGCGTTTAGCTCAGTTCAAAGCTCAGTTTCATAGAAACTGTCCAAGATATTTTCATCAAACTTCATATGCTGATAGATATTGATGAGAGCTATGCAACTGCATCTACATTTTTTTACCTTGACCTTTCCTTTGACCTTGACCTCACTTTTCCTAAATTAGTGTTCAGCTCAGTTTTAAAAAAACCATTCAAGATAGTGTTATCAAACTTCATATGTTGAAACATACTGATGAGAGCTATTCAACTGCATGAACATTTTTTTTACCTTTCCTTTGACCTTTACCTCACTTTTCTTAAATTAGTGTTTAGCTCAGTTTTAAAGAAACCATTCATGATATTTTTATCAAACTTCATATGCTGATACATACTAATGAGAGCTATTCAACTGCATCAACATTTTTTGACCTTGACCTTTCATTTGACCTTGACCTCACTTTTCTTAAATTATATCAAACTTCATATGCTGATACATACTGATGTAAGCCATTCAACTGCATCAAGATTTTGACCATGACCTTTCATTTGACCTTGACCTCAATTTTATCAATTTGTGTTTAACTCGGTTTTTAAGAAACCATTCATAATATTTTTATCAAACTTCATATGCTAATACATACTGATGTAAGCTTTTCAACTGCATCAACATTTTTTGACTTTGACCTTTTGTTTGACCTAACTTCATTATTTATTAGTGTTTAGCTCAGTTTTACATAAACCATTCAAAATATTTTTATCAAACTTAACATGCTGATGCGTATTTGTGAGAACTATACAACTGCATCAAAAATGTTTGACCTTGAACTTTCCTGTGACCTTGGCCTCACTTTTCTTAAGTTTGCATTTTGCTTAGTTTTAAAGAAACCATTTAAGATACATTTATGTAAGCTTATGCACTTATACATAATTTGGTGAGAATTTATCATCTATATCCAACTTTTTAGATTTCAATTTTAAAGAAAGTATTCAAAATATTCTCATCAAATTTTGTACACTAATGCAAATTTTCATGTTACATTACTAATATACCCTCGACGAGGCATTCATGTCCTTTGGACATATTTCTAGTTTAATGATATGTCTATCATATTTACATGTACTTGTTTTCAGGCAACAATAGACCCCCCTTTGAAGTTCCTTTCTGTGATGTTCTCAAAAATACACTGACGGCAGAACAAAACATGCAGACCTGGTGTAATGTGTGCGACCGATATCAACCACATGTAAGATTGTGCAAAGTGCCTCTCAGTCCCTCTCATGTTTGAAATTTTTTGATGAATAAAGCATAATGAGATAAGGTTGGTAGGATATCACCTAAAAATAAGCAATTTACAAATGTTAGAAATACCAGTTATGGGTTTATTTAAATACTGTACTGATACTGTTTTGACAGACCCAGATCAAAACCATGCAGAACATACCTGATGTGGTGGCAGTCAATTGTCATATAGAGAATGCTCGAGATTACGAGTTCTGGAAAATGCAGCACATGGTAAATATTTCATGCGAGTCTTTTTCGTAAGTTTTGTAATTAATTACTGTACAGTTGAATTTCATTATCTTGAATATTGCTATTTTGAATACGATGAATTTTAATTTTACATGGCTGTATTCATAACTGTGAAAATATTTTGTAAAGTAACTTGGTTCAAGAAGTCACTAGATTTTTTTCTTTATCATAGATTTTAAAACAGCGTAAGGAAGAGTTTAATGAATCATCGTCTCAAACAAACTTTATGAATGCCCCAGGAGGTAACCCTGTCATGTGCCGCTATGGCAACGCCTGCCGGAGAGGTGGATGTAAATTCAGACATGAGAGAGACATGCTGTAAGAAAATGTTATAAATATTTTTTTCCGCACTCTCTTATTCTCAACAAGTACTGGCTTGGGGGAAAGCTAAGTTTTTTTTATGTAGCTCACCTGAGTAGAAAGCTGAAATGAGCTTTCCTGATAAAAATTTTTATTATATACCCAACTGTTTGTCACTCAATTTTACTGTTGAATTTATGCAATCACGTGACTGTCTGATCCGACGTTCCGGATCACCACACTGTGGTTTTCTGAATCCATATCACCCCTCTCTGAAACTGATGCAGTAGTACACAGATAAATGACGTTTTTATTCTCTCACATCAGAAAGTTCCTTGACAAAATGGTTTGTTTAATGAATAAAAGTTATGTAATTGATCAAAAAAGTTTTCTTTTATTATATATTGCTAGTTGTAAAGGGGTATATAATAAATTTGTCATTATAACAGTAACATTATAACAGTAAGTCTATTTGTGTTTTAATGCAGTTTTCCACAAATGTATCTTGAGTGACAGGACTCTTACCATTTAGGAATAAAACGTACAAAAGTCTTTCCCTGGACTTGTTTCTGTGCATATTTTTTTCATATTATTTCAACTTCGGCGCTCCAAAACTCACTACTGCTTTTGACTTTCGACTCAAAAAAATGAATCTAAGTTACATTATTTATTTTCCATAGGTTAAAATTGTGAATATATTGAGTTACGGAGGGGTTACAACTATGCCGGTGCCATTTTGGTTTTTACGAGAGAGAAATGGGGCACCCTAAACTTCTCTTGAGCTTTAGTCGTTCCCACAAAGTTGGTTTAAACACCTGTAGAAATAATGCCAGCAAATTCTGTAACACCGTCCACTATTCTCCTGTGATTGTAAACTTTGTGATTTTCTCACAGCTAAGTCTTTTCTACGCAATATTTGGAGCGAGATTCGATAATAACATGCTATGTTTGACATATGCTTAAACCACCTCAGAACTATAAGATCTCCTAAATAAAACACCAAATGATAGACTGTAGTCTATGTAAACATTCTCCCAACTGGCATTTGTGTCCGTTAGCGTGCATCCGAGTAACGAGCAAAAGTTGACTTTAAAATTTTAATTTGCTGAAATTGTGTCTCTTGTTACATCATTTTTATGGTCAGTATGATAAAAACACGGGATTCTGACGTCATTTTCGGAGTAATTATGTCATAAAAATTACAAAGTGAAGTCACAGTAAGTGTATGATTTTCTGATCTTTCCAATAATATCAAACTCAATAATTTCCGCTAAATGGTTAATATTTTTTCAGACAGTTCTCAGAACTTTTCAAATGCCCCTCATACCCCCTTGAAGGGGATAATCAATACAAAAAAATAAATTCTCAAAATCACAGGGCCAGAAAAGAAAAACCAATGGAAAACCGAAGGAAAAGATGTGACCCTCTGGGCAAGAGTGAAAGATTTAGATTTTAGTAATGCATAGCTAAAAAAAAATATTTTGAGAAAGAGAAGTGTCACAAATGGTCAGAATAATTTGAGGTCACACCTCATAAAGGGTATGAAAAAGATTGTTCAAACCATGGTTCTTGGAGCTATGAAAATCCTTTTCTCAAGGACACCAGAGCCATGTTTACAGTTACAAGCCTTCCCATGTTGAAAGCAATTACATATTGTTGACAGAGATTCAATTTTATTTAAATCATGGCCCATGAAGCAAAGTTGGAGCCATCATAAAATGTTGCAAAGGAATGCTATAAATGTAGTTAAGTATATGCTGGGGGTTAAGGAAGTTTGTTTTTTTTTCTTCTTTTTTTTGACCAAAAAAAAAAAAAAAAAAATCAATAGTTAAAAATATGTATTCATGAACATTATGGTAATATGGAGGGGATGTATTTTTTAGAAAAACTAATCCCCAAACAGCTACATATATTAATCTAACCTTGACCTGCTCTTTTTCATTTTATTTGTTCATGGGAAAATTTACACTGTTTATGCAATAAGCTTAAAGCCATTTTAACCATTCATAAAAATATTTTGTAAAGTATTCCTTTACAATTAGTTACATAAATAACATGCAAACATTTTTAAAGTTGTTTAGATTCAAATTGCCAATGTCATGACCTTCAGAGTCGCGCTGAAGGATGAAGAGAAATGTGACTTGGGTAAGCAACTATGACTCATAGGTCTATTCTTTTACTATTTCTTAGTGACCCTGCCGCACACAACTATGATGAGGACATTGACTGTCAGTGGATTCCATTAGGTTTAATGATGGATCTCCATCCAGATGGAACACTCATTGTAGAGGAATACCCAGATGATGTAAGCATGTACATCTATAAGCCTAGCCCTTGTACTTGAATTCAAATTCATGTTTATAACAGTTACAATTGGAAAATCCATAGGATCAGCACATTTTCATCATTCAGTTTTGTTATACCTCTATACCTCTGCAAACAATGGGGGTGGGATGTAGGGGGAGGGGGTGAAAGGAAACACCGTGTCTGTTAAATATTGGGAGCTCACTCATAGTACCACTTGTTGGCTGTTGTTCAAGCTCTCTAAAATATTGAAAGGTCTATTTTCAAAAATTTTAAATTTGCAGTTACAAAACTAATAGCTCATTACCAGTATAGCTTTCAGATTTCCAAAAGTGGCTACTAAATGGCCTCTGAATGCATGGCCAATATTTTCCAGAATATCTACATGATCTAAGTGCCAATTTACCAATTGACACATATATCTCTATGTTGTTTTTCTTGAATGAATTTCTGTCATTTAAGATGATTGGGATTTTATTTTTTATTTAGTTACTCAAGGTTTTTGATTGGAAATTAAAAATATTTTCTATTATTAAGGCGTTTTTAATTTTGAAAATGGCTGCTAAATGGATTAATTCTGAATGACCAATCAAAGTTTACCAGAGTTTCCAAGTTCCAATATATGTCCATTTGATTGTTTTATAATTGACTTGTTTCAGTTAACGTGATTAAATGTAAGGTGATCGGATTTCTTTTATTAACTACTGTCCAGAAGCTTTTGATAGGAAGGTTAATACTTACATGTATTTTTTTTACTTCTCAATTGTTTGTAATTATTTCAAAAGTTTTTTTGAATGTCACATACCATATTGTATCATCTCAGATATTTGACGATACATGTGTCTTAAAATAGAAGTGTGCATGATGGTATTCTTTTTATACAGCAGGCATTAAATACTCTTTGTGTTTCAGAGAAAGAAAAACAACAACTTAAATGCTAATTTATAATATATATTGAAAATACACTGTATATTTAAATCTTTTTTGCAACTTGATGTTTAGCATGCGAACTGATGGCATTTAAGAACAAGGAACGGTTTCAATAAAAAGTTTGCCCTGTGTTTTTCTTAAAATTCAAAGTGATGTAAAAAATTAAAACTCATGCTTTTTGAGTCTTTGAAATTTCATGCAGAAAGATCATACAAATCATTTTTCTCACATAGCTTTCTAAATTCTAATTGTGACGTCATAAACTTGTGCATTTTTCCGTATTTTCTTAAAAACTTGCAGAAGACACCAATTTTTAACGTAGGTCGCGGGTTTGTAGGCCTTTTAAAAGTGTCCGAAAACATACCATGAAAATTAGTTATATGATTCCTTAACCTTTGCTTTACATTCTATGAAAATTTTATAAATTAAATTTGTGTGCATCGTTTTTATGTAATTAAATCCCGAAGATGCCATTGTTGTAGTAACATTTTCGACGTTATTGTATTGAATTATATAGGAAAAACATCAATTTCGGCTCGTTTTCAGGCAAGATTTTTTTTCAAAAAATATCATTAACTTTTAAATGGTGCAGACGAAATTGTTCCCCCTTTGGTATCTTAAAATAGAATTGATTTGAAATAAATCTATGTGAAAAAATTAATATGTCTTTGGGTTTGTTTTCTCGTAATTTAAATGTAGATAATTGCTTTTATATCGCAAAATTTAGCATTTTTAAGAGCTACGTCATAAAATATCGCAACGTCATGCTTGACGTCGTGAATATTGATCCGATATACAGAGCAGAAAAACAAATTAAAATATTTTTAATTCACGTCTATCTGCTTTCATATGACCCACGAGTCATATCATAATAATTCAACAGCAATGAAATGATTATTAGACATGTTTCTCATATTATTGAAAATCATCTCAAGGGACGTAAACGACAATCAGTCCTTTAGTTTCTTTCTTTCAATGTATTTTCTTTATGTGTTGTTTTCTTACCGTTTCTTTTCTTTTTGTTTTATTTTGTTTTCTTTTCTTTTCGAAGATAAGTATCCTACATTTGGCTGTGTATTTTTTCAGCGTGCTGGCGGAAAACGGTTATCCTCTTTTTCAAGGATACATATGAAATGTTTTTTTATTCAGCACATTCAGCAATGCGCTCATAGCTCCGAAAACTTCTTAATGAAAGAATTTCTGCCAAATATCGTCCCGGCTAAATACATTGTGTTTTCAGTATATATTTACAAAAAAATGTTTTTATTTATTTTTACATACAGACAGGGGATAACTCAAAAACATCTGAACTTGATTTTATGATTATACTTATAAGAACAGAAAAAAAAAACAAACGAACGAGACATTTTTAGAGTGGTAAATGGGATGAGAATCTAAAAATTAATTTTATCTGACGTAATCAACAGTCAGATTTTTTTTTGTTTCAAAAGACTTTCAATGTATATAACATTAATTCGACTGGTTGGACATGGAAAGCAAAGTAGCGAATAAAATCTGTAGATAACAGCATTGTAAACTGTTACCTACACAGCCCCCCCCCCCCCCTTTCCATTTTTTCTTTTTAAATCTGGGGTCGAGTCACCTTTTTTATGTTTGAATTCTAATATGTACTATATGTTATCAATATGTAACCCTTTTGTCTCTTTAAGCTGTTTTTAAATGTATCGACCTTTCCAACAAGCCATAATGAAACGCTTTCTAATACTTCCAGCGTTGGATTCGAATCGTAATAAGCCTTCATTATATTTGATAACTTCATAAAGTATATTATACTAAACTACCATTTCCATAAAAGTTATATCTAAATATTGCATCGACTATTCAAATTGTAAAAAGCCTCCATTATTTGTGATAAGTTGTGCCTTAAATAATATAATAATAAAATACCAATGCCAACAAAAGTTATAGCTAGATAATGATGGACTGAAATTTCTTTTTCGTGACGTCATAATCAAATGTGCACAAGAAAGTCGCCCAAACCATATAAATTGCGTACCCAGTTTTAATGACATCAGCAAACCCGCGACCTACGTTAATGGAATTTTCTTTCAGTTAATATTGTCCACAGGAATCAAACTATTTTCTCGGTTCCTTTGAGTTCAAGATAACAAGGTTTGACTGTAGTTGTTAATTTGCAATTCCTTTTAAATGTTATTACTTTGTGTCGATGGGTTTGATTGGTCTATTCTGATGAATTCCATAACAAAACAATTTACAAAATTATAGTTCAGTGTAAGAGGGGTGATCAAAAACTAATTGAATTACTTCCATAAAAGAAATGAAATTAGGTTTCAGTGCTCACTATTTTTTAAAGTAGTCCTCTCCGATTTAAACACACATCTATCACCGTCCTGCCCATGCATGAATCACATGATACAGGTGGTAACGTGACATGCTCTGAAGCATTCAGTTCACAGAAGCTGAAAGAATTTTCCATGGCAAGTCTTACATTTCTAACCAAGCAAGTTATTTTTTATAACAAGAACAGCACATTTGTCAGAAATGGAATTATCTCAGCAATAGAAAGGGTCAGTAAGGATATCCTTTCCCAGAATGAGCATGGTGACCATCACAACCCAAGTCCTCTGTCTTGGGAGAGTCGTTTTATCCAGTGTAGATAAAGTAAAGGTGCCTTCTTTTTATCATATCTGATATGTTTAAAGTCTAAAGTAAACAATATTTTAGGGATTTAATAATTATGTTATTGTTAAGATATTCAACTATTTTTCTAACTAAAACTTGGTGGTCTTTCATAACAAATTGCCTAACTAAGGACACATCTCTTCCTCAACTTGCCCTCACTGGGCAACAGAAAAAACATTATTTTTAACCATCTTCCTTCCTTCACTAAAACAATCAATCAAATTAATGATTAAACTCATCGCAAGTCTTTTGGCTTTATAAACTTTGTACAAATTAGTATATGCTACTGCAAAGGAATTTCCAAGATACAAACTTTACAGCCGTTCGTTGCTCAAGTATGACTGAGTCAATCATTTTTTGTCACAAGTAACCTACCTATTGATGTCATTTTCACATTGTGACATCACAAACATGGAGCAAAACATTAAATAACATCTGCTATTTATAGAAACATGTATGACTATATGTGTATCAAATTTCATTTGGTCTGAATTGTGGTTTTTAGCTCACCTCGATGAAGTCGAGATGAGCTTATGCTATACCTCTGGTGTTGGCGTTAGTGTCAGCGTCCCAGTTAAAATTTTAGGAGCAAGTCCATTCTCAAGTAACTATAAGATCTACCTGGACCAAACTTGCATGGATGATGCATCTAGGGATGGACACCACCACACTTGCTTTGGATGCTGGATCTGACCTAGATTTTCCAGATGACCAGGTTAAAGTTTTTGGAAGCAGGTCGATTCCCAAGGAACTATAAGCCCTAGCTGGACCAAACTTGCATGGATGATGCATCTAGGGATGGACACTACTACACATGCTTTGGATGCTGGATCTCACCTAGATTTTCCAGATGAGTGACCAGGTTAAAGTTTTTGGAGCAGGTCCATTCCTAAGGAACTATAAGCCCTAGCCATACCAAACTTGCATGGATGATGCCTCTAGGGATGGACATTACCATACTTCTTTAGGATGCTGGATCTGACCTAGATTTTCCAGATGAGTGACCAGGATAAAGTCTTTGGAACAGGTCCATTCCTAAGGAACTATAAGCCCTACCTGGACCAAACTTGCATGGATGATGCATCTAGGGATGGACACTACCATACTTGCTTCGGATGCTGGATCTGACCTAGATTTTTCAGATGAGTGACCAGGTTAAAGTGTTTGGAGCAGGTCCATTCCCAAGGAACTATAAGCCCTACCTGGACCAAACTTTCATGGATGATGCATCTAGGGATGGACACTACTACACATGCTTCAGATGCTGGATCTGACCTAGATTTTCAAGATGTGACCAGGTTAAAGTTTTTGGAGCAGGTGCCTTACTATAAGCCCTACCTGGACCAAACATGCATGGATGATGCATCTAGGGATGGACACTACCACACTTGCTTCTGATGCTGTATCTGACCTAGATTTTCCAGATGAGTGACCAGGTTAAAGTTTTTGGAGCAGGTCCAATCCCAAGGAACTATAAGTCCTACCAGTGGTGCATCTAGGGATGTACACTTACCAACCTGCTTCGGATTCAGGATCTGAACTAGATTTTCCACATGAGTGAAATTTAGCCATATTTTAACCAAATTAGCATGTATGATGATGTATCTAGGAATGGACACTTCCAGACTTGCTTTGGATTCTTAATCTGATATTGATGGATATTGATCTTGGGATGTACACTAACTAGGAAAAAAATAAGATGTGAGATTTGCCTTACTTGTAAAGATAACATCCGTCAAGGTGAGCTTAGTAATCTTTGATTACCTATGTTTTAAATATAGAGATAGTTCACGAACTTTTTGATTACCCCTCGTACTAAAGTCAAAATCCAGTCTGCTGTATCAATATACTTAAAGGTCACATAATTAAAGTCTCTCTACTTTATCCAGTCATTGTATTTAGTACATTAATGTCCATCCTGGTTTACTTATCACTATTAAGTTCACTATAATAAATAAATATAATGATTATGATATGAATGTATTTTCCAAGTTTAAATTGTTCAAATAAAATGCCACTTCCAAACCCTATAAGTTTACACACATATCTTGGAGACAGATTCTTGAATAAGTGAAAATGCAGGTCAGCCCTATATAGATACAATGTAGATATTTATTATTGTTGTTTTGTTTTGTATCCTATGTTTTTTTGTTGGTTTGTATCCTCACTTGTTCTTTGTATTTTATCTTGTTCTTTGCTGTATCCTATTTATACCCCTGCTCCAAAAGAGAGGGGGGAATACTGTTTTACCCCTGTGTGTCTATCTGTGTGTGTGTCTGTCTGTCTAGCTGTCTGTCTGTCCTCAAAGAATTTTTCACTGTATTTTGTTCTTTCTTTGTATGCTATCTTGTCCTTGGTTGTATCCTGTTTTGTTCTTTCTATGCATGCTATCTTGTCCTTTGTTGTGTCCTATTTTGTTCTTTCTTTGTATGCTATCTTTTCCTTTGTTGTATCCTATTTTGTTCTTTCTTTTTATCCACCGTTCACGGTAGCTCAGTCGGTAGAGCACTCGCTCCGTGATCGGGAGGTCGTGAGTTCGAATCTCGGCCGTGACAGACTTAAGTCGATAAAAAATAGGTAGCAACTGTTCCTTCGCCATGCGCTCGGTACTTTGAAGTGAAAGTTGCGGGTCCTTCAGATGAGACCTTAAAAACCGAGGCCCCGTGTCATGGCAGGTGTTGGCACGATAAAGATCCCTCACTGCTCAATGGCCCTGAGTGCCGTGTAAAGGTCAAAATTTGAAGCCCTTCACCGGTATATGGTGACGTCTCTATATGAGTGAAAAATTCTCGAGTGGGACGTAAAACAATATACAATCAATCTTTCTTTGTATCCTATCCTATTTGTTTGTATCCTATCCTGAACAACATGTAGATGTATCATGTCTGGTGTGAAAATTTGATCTGCCTTCAAACATTCACTTGTTACATGTATGTGGCAACATTTTCAAAATCACAAAGTAATATGGCATTACAAAGAGGTATGACTGCACGTTCATTGAAGACTGTTACATTTTTTAACTTGTTTAATTTCAGCAACCAGTCCCACGAGATGCTCCCCTGACGAGGAGGTATTATGAGATCCTGGCTGTTATTTACCACATTAGAGATGAGAAGACTGCTGGCAACCTAGTGACCTGTATCAACGTTGGAGAAACGTACCACCAAAGAAAGGAGAATGTGACTTGCACACAGTGGTACTTGTTCAATGACTTCTCCATCTTACCCATAGAAAAGGTCAGTCACAGCAAGTTTGACCACATCCCTGGTTTTAAATATTATTTTTATGCCCCGTAATACAAAAAGAAAATGGGCTTATTAAATAGGGTTTTTTATGTCCACATCTTTACCTTTGTCGTTGTCATTGTTGTCTTCGTCGTCGTTGTAAACTTTTCACAATTTCATCTTCTTCTCCAGAACCACTGGACCAATTTCAAACAAACTTGCCACATTGAAAGCATCTTTGGGTGAAGGGGATTCAAGTTTGTTCAAGTGAAGGGCCACGCCCTCATTCAAAGGGAGATAATTCAGAAATATTGAAAATTTGGTGGCATGTTTCAATAATTTTCTTCTCAAGAACCACTGGGCCAAAAAAGTTGAAACTTATGTGAAACCTTCTTTACATAGTGTAGATTCAAGTTTTTTCAAATGATGACTTTTAAAAAAATTTTCTTCTCAAGAATAGCAAAGCCATGAATAGTCATTGTGATATGAAAGCATCCTCAGGTAGTGTAAATTCAAGTTTGTTCAAATCATGACCCCCTGAGGGTAGGGTTGGGCCACAATGGGGGATCAAAGTTTTGCATAGGAACAGAAAAAACAGAAAAGCCAGGTTTAGTCATATTGATATGGAAGTATTCTCAGGTAGTGTAGATTCCAGTTTGTACAAATCATGACCCCCTTGGGAAGTCAGGGGCCACAATGGGGGATCAAACTTTACAAAGGAATATGTAAGAAAATTTTTTTATATCTTTTGTTCAAGAACAGTAAAGTCATTAAATTTTGTTATATTGATATGGAAGTATCTTGAGGAAGTTTATAATTCAACCCCCCCCCCCCATTTAAACTTCAATACTGAACTGATTTGTGCTTTTTCCTAGCCAATGTGCTCAGGTGAGAGATGTGGCATGGGGCCACTGTACTTTAATTACTGAATATTAATTGTTTTCTGCATTTCAATACAAATTTACATTTCATTGAGAAAATGTATTGACACTAGTAAAATAACTTGTAAAATAATTCAAATAAATTGGCATTCAAATGGATACAGGTACAGTATCAATCCAAATCTTATCCTTCATACTTGTAGCATGAAGCATGTGCTGTCAATATGGACTGGAAGGTTCCTTGTACGATTTACTTCAAGAGAAGACAGCTAACCAAATTTCATGACCTCACAGGTTTGCAGCTATAAATAAAGCTGATGAATGTTAAGCAAGATGTGAAAATTATGAGTGGGTTCATGATAATTACACATATCAAGTAGTTGACAAAAAGTAACTTATTGATCACAGAACAATTAGAGATCTTCCCACCTTTTATGTCAGATTATTTTTTCATATTTAACTTTCTAGAGATAAATTTCATTCAAAAGAAACCAGAAATGGCGTAAAAGTTTGAAAAAAAAATTTAAAAAAATTAAAGTGACATTTGACCTTGACCTAATATTCAAGATAAAAGGTCAAGGATCACATAGCAGTTGATCCCATGTTTGTATGACTTTAGTCTTAGAGTTTTAAGGTTTAAAAAGAAGCACAAAGAAATGAAGAGGCAATAACTCTAACAAGGGTCCGTCAGATCCTTTCACACTGAACAGAGGAGGAGCGATAACAAGGTTTTTGGGGGATAAATTTGAAAGGGGTCAGGTTTATGGATTGAAAAGGGAAACTTTAAGCTGATTTTAAAGGGAGATATTAAAGATGCAATGATAGAAAATATATGTTGAAAGACAGAAGAGATATAATAAAAAGAGCAAAATTTCTCATATTTTGAATGACCTGAAACCTTAACATAAATTTCAAGGTAAAAAGTGGAAGACTCTAATGCAGTTGGTGCCATGCCTCTATTATTATACGTTGAAATCTTTATGTCCGACTATGAATATGGACGGGGCATATAGTTTTTGTCATGTCCATCTTCCGTCCTGTCTTTCCATCTGTCCTTCTGGCTCATTTTGGGTTTAGCTCACTTTCAAAGAAATGATTTAAGATATTTTTTATCAAACTTTATATGCTGATACATACTGATGAGAGCTATTCAACTTCATCAAATTTTTTTTACCTGTGCCTTCCCCTTGACCTTGATTTCATTTTTCTAAAATGAGTGTTTCAAAAGAAACTATTCAAGATATTTTTATGAAACCATATATACTGGTTCATATTGATGAGAACTATTCATTTTCATCAAAATTTTTTTACCTTTACCTTTCTTGCGACATTGACCTCACTTTTCTCAAAATAGTGTTCAGCTCAATTTCAAAGGCACTATTCAAGATATTTTTATCATTATATGCTTACACATAAACACACATAGTGAGAACTATTCAATTGGATCAACATTTTTGACCTTGACCTTCCTTTTACCTTGAATTCAAATTTGTGTTTATCTGAACTTCAAAGAAACTCTATAAGATACTTTTATCAAACTTCATATGCTTTTACATATTGGTGAGAGCTATTCAATTGCATCAACAATTTTGACCTTGACTTTTTTCAGACCTTGACCTCACTTTTCTCAAATTTATGTGTAGCTTATTTTCAAAGAAACTGTTCAAGATATTTCTTATGTAAGCCTCTAATGAAAAATTATTTATAAACATCAAAATCTCTCAGGGTCAACAACTCAAAAAAGGGGTCGATGAATCCTTTAGCAAGGAATAGACTGAAGAGTCTCCTTAAGTACTTGAAGACATTGGTGAGAGTTTTACATCTCTCTGTGGTTTGCAGTTTCCTCAGAGTTTAATAAGGTTTATTGTGCATAGGGCAGTTAATAGGTCATTAATCACATGCATTGGGTTGTCAGTAAGTCTTTCGATTTCAAAATTCCTGGCAGAAAAAAATAAAAATAAACACAAGCAATTCAAGAGATCTTTCCACTTAAAGGTGGATAGACCTAATTATTTCTTGTTCAAGATTAACTAAATCAGACTAGACAACAATCCAGATAGACAACATTTGAAAAACAGAATTTACTGAAAGAGGTTCAAAGTTTACATCATAATAATCAAGATTTCAGAATACACAACATCAGGATAAGACAAGTTTTACAGTGAATTCGAGAATTAAATCTTCATAATCAGTGCTGCTGAGAAACTCTTCTATTCTCATTATGTTGTTGACTAGAAAGGATTTAGGGAGGATAAGGATTTCCAGAAAGACATCTTGCATGTCAGGACAGTAGCTAAATTAGGAAGGAAACAAATCTGTTTGAATAGTTTAAAGCCTTATATTTTACTTTAATTGTATAACTGCACAGTTCACAATAAATAGACCCAACACAATGCAAAATATTTGATTGTATTAATGAATTTTATAGTGACAAATCCTATCACCATGGATGTTCTGCGAGAAGACTTTGGATTGGTCAATCCAGCCAACAGGAAGGTGACCTTTGAACCCCTTTCTGAGGATGAACTCCCACAGAAAGGAGATGTGGTAGCCCTGGATGCTGAATTTGTCTCACTTAATCAGGTATTTACGTTTTGTTATTCCTCTAGTTTGATTAATTTTTCGTATGGATCTAGGACTTAAAGAAATAAGCATTGCCTAGATAACACTTTTAAAGTTTATCAGGCATCAAAGTGATTGAGAAAATTTAAAATTAATGGACAGGGTTCGTACAGACTATTAAAAGTGTTTGAATTTCGACTCAGTCATTGAAAAGTGCTTGAAAATGCTTAAACAGGAAAAAGTAGTGGAAAAGTGCTGAAATTTGCATGAAAAGTGCTTGAAATTTTTTTTATGGTGCTTAAATTCTGATTGTGAGCTATAGCTGCTATCCATGTATAATGAAGAATTAAAAAAAAAGAAGAGCAAAAAAAATGTGTTGATTCACCTTAATGCATTATTGATTAGAAAATGTTGAAAAAGAACAGAATGAAGAATAACATAGGGAAAGA
Source organism: Saccostrea echinata (assembly GCF_033153115.1). Classification (NCBI taxonomy): domain Eukaryota; kingdom Metazoa; phylum Mollusca; class Bivalvia; order Ostreida; family Ostreidae; genus Saccostrea; species Saccostrea echinata. The sequence goes on along the minus strand of NW_026889765.1, from coordinate 16,353,147 downwards.
AAATGTGATAATACATTTAAAGCATTATTGGTTTGAAGATGTTGAAAAAAAATGTGTGAGAAGTTTAGAAATACAACAAAATCCAATTAATATGTCATATATCAGTTGTTTTAGATGCTTGACTATATTGTCCAAAATGCTTAAAAAGTGCTTGAAAAGGGGTCTTGAAAGTGCTGGAAAAGTGCTCTTTGAAATTTTGATGCTGATCCAGCTGTACCAACTCTGATGGAATAAAAAAAAATTAGCAATACTTTCATTTGACGAAAAGTTTTACATGTATGATAGAATTCTAGAACTTCCTAGGTGTGATGGGTGTTTTTTTACTCATTGTGGGAATGTTGTTTCTTGTTGTGGCGACACTGACAGATCGGTAGCTTGTGATCACTTAATATGAGACTGCCGTCTCCTAATTTGGTCGAGTATAAACAAAATGGACACAAAGGAAATCTTTGTCTCTGAAGCGTTTAACAATAATTTAATATGTAGATAAAACATAAAACTGCTTTTATGTTTGCAAGGAAACACAGAGTTAAGGAATCTAATCATCAATAATGGTAATATTTCAGTTTATCCTTATCACACCCTATTGACAGCTGTAGCGTCAGCATTTCAGTTAAAGTTTTAGGAGCAAATTTTATTCCAAAGTAAACTATTTTTTTCAAGAGAAGTACTACTCTTGAAAGAAAATTACATGTTTTTAATTTAATGATGCTGAAATAAATACTAATGATCAACAGTTCACTCACGATTTCATGTTCTCACAATTTGACGTCTACCTTTCTTTTTTGTAATACTAGGTACTCAATATGTGTAAAATAAGAAATCTATATGGCATGCATTTATGACTTTTATGGTCCAGCTTTTAAACTAAGATTTTTATTTCTCTACTGCCATGCTCTTCGTTCTTTATTGCTTTATTTTGTTCTTTTGCTAAAAAGACCTTTTTGTTTATGTTTCTTTAGGAAGAGTCAGAATTACGTAGTGATGGAACCCGCTCCATGATTAAACCTTCTCATCTCACATGTGCAAGGATGACGTGTCTCAGAGGGTAAGATTAAAAGCCAGATCAGTCAACTGCAGTCATTTTTTTTAAATGTGTTGGATAAAATGTTTGATTCTCAGGGCAACATTTTTAACATGGATCAAGGTAAAGAATAAGATTTTTTTTTCTCTATCTGTAAGAGTCATTATCAAAAACCGCCAAAATTTTGGTCACAAGGCAATAAAAAAGTATAGGAAGTAAAAATTATATAATTTTTTACTTTACTATTTTGAATACATTATTCTGTAGTTGGCAGAATACTAATATTGCTGCTGTATGATATATTTAGAGAAAAAATGCATATAGAAATGTGCATATATAAGCATATTTTGCGATGTCCTACACTCCTTTGCATTGAATTTACAAGTGTTTTATAGCCAAATCCAGATAATTTTTTTCTCATTTTTTTCCTTGTGTGCCTAAAACTATTCTTGACATATGCCATACAAACACTAAAAATTTTGTAAAATTAATATGCTTGTCTTATTAAATATCAAGACTAAAATGTGTGTCCCACGAGTTTTTGTCTCTCCTGTTATGCTAATGAAAAAACAGAAAATAGAAATATTTAGACTGAACCTTTCTGGGTTCCATATTTATTATCAGCCTCAGTTTCATTTACATGAAGCCAAGTTGTTGATGCCATTCATTCAAATTTGATGGGTTTGAAGAAAATTTCCAAAATATAAGTATGATTTACTCAGTAGAAAAAAAATACGTCCTCACTGTTACATTGAAAATAAGCATTAACATTGGAAGTAAGAAATTGTAACTTTTCTTACAAAATAACTTTAAAATTTTGTTTCAAAACTACTGCATCATCAGCTTGTATGGTAATCAATAAGGAAAATAAAGAACCAAATATAGTGTAATTGTCTATCCTGTTATTGTCCATCCTGTTACATGTAAATTTGTAACAGTAAAGACAATTTTTGTAACAGGAAAGACTAACATTACATAAAATGAAGATTTGAGACCTATCTTATCATTAATCTAGCAATTAATTTTCATACAGTTTTTAATAAAGTAGTATGTAAAAGGAATACACCCTGAGTGAGAATTTGTTGGTTCAGATATGTATGTTAAAACATAAAATGTTGTTTTGTAACAGGAAAGACATAACATATTGTAACAGTATGGACAAATTTTCTTAAAATCAGAAAAAATGTGGTCTTTTATTAATTTGTCAGATTTATTATTATTTTCATATTAATATTCATTTGTTCTTTTTTCAATAATAAAAAGAAAAAAATCTTTATATAAATAAAGGATTTCTAAATATAAGTTTGTAACAGGAAAGACAGGGATTGTAAGTTATAGAATGGACAATTTATGAGATTTTTTTTCTTTGAAGCACATTTTTATCATTTAGATAATCTTTGAAGAAAAAACAGTTTCTTTTTAAAAATCATTTTTCGCCTTTTTAACTCTTTCCCCCTCAGAGCTTTGAAGATAAGGCGTTACTGTATACTCCCGTAGCAAGCCACTGCTGCAGCCTTATCTCCACAGCAGTCTGGCATCAGTGATAACCCCATTTACTCAGGCATTTTCAGAAATAAAGAAAAAAATCACAGTGCTTTATATTTATTCTTATTACTCTCAAATTATTGGGTAAAAGTATATAAAACCAAGTATTTTTATTTTCAGCACAATCTCATCTTTACAATGATGATAATTTAAAGCCAATCCTTTATTTTTAAACTAAGAAAAAGTTTGGTAAATGTCAAGAGTCAGCGTATATACACACATTTTTCATGACAAAATATTTAGAATTTAATCATTTTACAGTCAATAAAAAGGTTTCAATGTCTATTTTGTTATGTGAAAAGATCCACATTTTGCATAGATGCACACTGCGAAGTTTACACAAACGGATAATCTTTTTAATTTCTTTTTTTGGCCAAGTAAGCCTTCTTTTCTGCTTCAGTGATTTTGTACCAGACACGGTCTTCCTTTCTCTTCTGTGCATTTATTCGCCGTGCACTTTTATTTTTGTGATGCACATAGTCTATAATAATGTTTGGAGAAAACATATCACCCAAGAAATCTTTTGTTGCAGTTGTTTTTACACAAAAATCGGCTCTTGAATACTGGCCATGTGACTTTCAACTCGCACGCCATGAAATGTCGAAGGTTTTCTGGCCAATTATAATGTTCCAAATTAATTTTTTCTGCACAAATGAATTCTTTATGAATATATGTATTCGATTCAGCATCCTAAAGCCCATAAAGTTTATCTAAATCGTCACGTGAATAGAAACAATCTCACCGTACATTGTTCGTAATCCGCCATTTTGAATTAACAACTTTTGTTTTTCCTACCATACAAGGTAAAAACCATCTTTATTTATAGGTACACGTGAATTGATGACAGTGCACATACTTTATTTTTGTAGGCCAATAATAACGCTTCAATTTGATACCTGCCCCAAAGTTGCCGACGTCATAGTCTCGTTTTCACATAGTCTTAAAATAACAAGATGTCGAAAGGCGCTTGTGCGGAAATTCTGTATAGGCGTCGAGAGACGCTAGTGCGGAAATCATGGATGGGCGTCGAGAGACGCTTGTGCGGAAATCCTGGCTAGGCGTCGAGAGGCGCTTGTGAGGGGGAAAGAGTTAATATCAGTTTAATATGATTTAATACATGTAAATATATTGATACATATACATACAGGGTAGGGTGGCAGACATCTTTAAAGTTCTTTTTTTAAGAACAGCAAAACCATGATTAGTTATATGAATGTAGAAGCATCCTCAGAAGGATTAGATTCATTTTCATTCAAAACATGGCACCTGGGGGTAGGGTATGTCTAAAACAGGTGATCAAAGCTTTACATATGAATATATAGGAGAAGAAATCTGCTGACGAAGAACAGCAGGGCCATATTGACTCAGGTGAGTGTTGTGGCCCATGGGCCTCTTGTTAAAAAAAAATGCGCTTGTGGTACTGTACTTCCGGATCTTCGGGTTTTCTGTGAAGTACAAAAAAAACAATTGTTCGATAGTTCTATTAATTGAAGAATGTGGTAAATAATTCTTAGCAGAGAAAAATATGAACTTTGCCTTGCACGATTTTTTTTCTTTATTAAAGGCGCCTAAAAGATGCATTGTACTTAAAATTTAAAAGAAATTGCCCGGTTCTACCGTGATGCACAAGACAAGTAAAATACCTTGAAATTCATTACTTTTATTAGTGCTTATCGATTGCATTTAATACTTGACTTTATTTAAGAATTATTTACATATTTGTATTTTATTTATTTATATTTGCTTTTTGAATCGGATCTTTTTTTTCTTGAGTTGTTATCAACCCCCCCCCCCCCCCCCCCCCCCCCCCCCCCCCCGCTCACTGTGCCTCAAGTGGGATTAAGACTTTCATAATTTGCAAAGTTTTGTCTAATTTTGCCAATGGAGTCCTAGTATTTAAGATAAGTTTTGTAACAATTAATACAAAGTTTATAACAATAATTTACGATTATTCAGTCCAATAATCCACTTGTCATATTGTGGAAATTTATTTATTTATTTTTTTGTGTGTTCTAATTTTTTGTAAACATGTGTATGTAATTATTCAATGTTATTTATTTAATACAAAGTTTCAGTACTGGATAAATATATTCACATACATTGTTAGCTATAGGCATACACGTAGCTATTATTAATTAGTAGATACAAATTCAGTCATTGAAAATGTTTATAAAACAGGCAAGCTTAGAAAACAATTTCATTTCTTGGGGGGGGGGGGGGGGGGTCTAAAAAGAAGTGTTTTGAAAAGAAAATAAAAGAGGCTAATTAAGACATTATTATTGTTGATAGGCAATATTATATAAGCAATTTATTTCTACTGTATAATACACATGTTGGTACACTGTAACATTTCAAGTATACGACTTCGTGCTCCCTTCTTAATCTTACAGGCCTATAACATCTGAAGTATGAGAGAATAAATACAAAAGGATGCAAATGCAATTCCATTTTTGGATATTAGATGATGAAATATCTAGTGATGTTTATTAATTTTATTAAATTCAATTTCTTTCAGCTGGTCTCCTTCTTCATATATACATATAAAATGTATGTACTTGGAATGTGTCTATGTGTACAGGACATATGTAACATACATATTTATATATAGGAGAAATTATTTAATTATTTAATCACAGTCCAGTTCACAATCTCAACGCAACCAGCAATTTCAGCAGGTCACGTGTTTAAAACGCAATAGAAATTAAATTAATTTATTTTAAATATAAATTGAAGCAAATTTGTAAAAACTCAGGAGACAGCGTTACATGTAACCTTAAGGATATCTGATCCTCAGCCAGGAAGGATAACTCTTAAATTTATTGATTTATTTAAAAAGTCTCAAAATGAAGATTGAAATTGAGATCTTTTCATGCAACAATTTTCATTTTATGCATATTAATATGATTCAAGGTTCTTTGAAGTCTTAGAAACGGTCTTGTAAAAAGTTGACATTTGTACCCCATAAAAGAAAAAAAATTAATTCATTTTTAAAGAAATAGAATTTCCTTTAGTCTAGCATTAGATACCACTGCTTATTAGCATGATATGAAATTAGATGTGATATGTGATGTCTAGCAATGATAGCACAAGTTTTTACACTATGTTTTATATGAAAATTGAAGTAAAAAGAAGAAACAAAATACTGTATAAGCATATAAAAGATGCTATTTTCTCTAAATGCCTGGATACCTATATTTTTCTATCCTAAATTATGTTTGTTGATCAATTTTCAATTAGAAAATGCATAGATGGTGTTTTTATTCGCATTTCCTGAAAATATATTTGAGATTTGATAATTTTCCCTATATAATATGATTAACTATAATGATGAACTTTGAAGAAATTCCATGGGTAAATTCACGTTACTATGTGAAATCAAAGACATTTTTGTGAGCATTTTCAATTACTTAAAAGCTGATTTTCAGAACCTGAGAATTGGACTACCTTAAAACAATAATTTTTTAAAAAATTTTTCCCCTAATCCATGATTATTATCTTTTTTTGTTGTTGTGAGATTTGAATTATTAAAAAACGATTCTGGATACATTGCAGACTTCTAACACAAGATATTGAATCCAAATATTTCATTTTTAGCTCACCCCAACCAAGTTAGGAGAGCTTATGTAATACCCTCGGCGTCGGTGTTGGCGTCGGCGTCCCAGGTTGAAGTTTTTGGAGCAGTTTTCTTTTCAAGTACTTCTATGCCCTATATCAATAAGAGTTGCATGGAGGATGCTTCTAGTGTGTTTCATTGTATCAGTCAAGGTTTCAGACGCTGCAATTTCAGCTGAAGAATGACCAGATTAATGTTTTTGGAGCAGGTTAAAGTTTTTGGTGCAGGTTAAAGTTTTTGGAGCAGGTCTCATTTCCAAGTAACTATAGGCCCTATATTGACCAAACTTGCATGGATGATACATCTAAGGATGCACACTACTGGACTTGCATCAGATGCTGGATCTGACCTACATTTTCCAGATGAGTGACCAGGTTAAAGTTTTTGGAGCAGATCTCATTTCCAAGTAACTATAAAGCCTATCTGATCCAAACTTGCATGGATGATGTTTCAAGGGATGAACACTCTCAAACTTGCTTCAGATGCTGGATTTGACTTACATTTTCTGGATCAGTGACTAATTTTTAAGTTTTTAGATAAGTCCATTCCCAAGCAGCAAGCCATATCAGACCAAAATTGCATAAATGTTGCATCTAGAGATGCACACTACTAGATTATTAGTTTAGTGTTGGACTTTGCATTACTTAAAGACAACATTCGTTGAGGTGAGCTCTGTAATCTCTGATTATCTATGTTTTAATTACATGGAGTTCTTCCATATAAATAATCAATGTTTGTTATGGATTTTATAAGGTTTTATTTGTTAAAATACTAGTAATGAATATATTTATAGCATGTCATGAATTTATTGCACATAGATGTAAAACTTCGCTTGTATACGGAATATTTGAGCCACCATTAGATGATAAAATCTCCATAATTAAACTACTCAAAATTCAAATTTAACGCTTTGAGGGAATTTTGACATTTTATTGACCAAAAAAGAAAAAACTTTCTTTTACAATTTTTACAAAGCAGAATTACCTCAAATATTTGATCATAATTATATATATATTTATATATTTTATCATTTAGATTTGTGGCTTTGTAAGTACAGACCCTGAAACGTGCTACTACCCTACACGCTCGCTGCACGAACGGTACACGCTCGCTACACGGTTTGCACGAAACGCTGCACGGTTTACACGAAACGCTACACGGTTTGCACGAAACGCTACACGGTTTACACGAAACGCTTTGCACAAAAGGCTGCACGGTTTACACGAAAGCCTGCACGAAATGCTTTGTACACGTTTCTCACACGCTTTGTACACGATTCTCGCACGTTTTGGCCTCGATCTGGATTTTCTATTCGGGATCTCTCGGACTTTATTTAAATTAAGTAAATTACGGATTAATCAAAGATTATTTAAGAATTGCAATCATTCAGATTAAGTTAGGATTAGACCTCGCTACACCAGTCGATATTAACAGATAAATATACACAATGTTAAGTTGTTTTTAATTAATAATATAGTTTTCACTGAGAATGTGACAGGTACGGTGAAATGCCTACATGTATCATCGTCTTTGTACAAAACTTTTTCACTAGACTCTAAATTACATGTACGCACTGAAAAAAATAATTATATTTGTAATTCATAATATTTACAGCATTCAATGTTTTTACAATTATAGTTTGATAACAAATCGTTTTATTACTGACAAATAAATCCAGTTATTGATTTGAAGAAAAAAAATGATTAAATTGTGTATGATTTCTGTAATCGGATTGATTTTCTTTCCTTTCCTTTTTTTTTTTTTTAATTATTGATTGATTTATTCATTTTTTTGATTTAGTAAATAAATACTTTCATGTGATTGAATTAGATCCTGTTTATAATTTGCAAAGGTAATATGTATACTAAATCAAATAAGAACATTGTGCAGGGGGGGGGGGGGGGTTAGATTACCGAGATCTTACTTCTGTTCATGGCTAAATATAACTATATAACTGGCACTTGTTTCAGTAAGTATACCACTGGGAAAAAATTATTACAGAAACAAATGCCCGTTCTAAGAAAAAAAGGATATCCATATCTCCAGCGGGACCAGATACATGTAATTCATTAACTGCAATTCAATTAGAGTGGTAAATATATCGCTTCATTACAGAATCAAACTTTGACTTATCATTAAAATTTAATATGGTAGAGAAGCCGGGGGAATAGGTATTGTAATGCTTTAGTTCTCCATTTTGAGGCATTGTGTTTATCAAATAAAAACAATATACCCACCACCTTGTAAAATCCTTGATTTCAAATCCCGTCTAGCCAAAAAAAAAAATGTAATCAATAGTCGCGGCTCTTAACAATACATTGAATATACATGAATACATGTCCAGTGTCCTAAAAACTAAAAAATATGCTCTAGAACTGCGTGATTAATAAAATAACTAATATATAATTACTCCGGATTTTTTTCTTTATATTTTATTATTCACGAATACACTGGCAAATCAATTCACTGTTTACAGAGAATCGATAAATTTAAGAAATAAAATCCACGAGTATTTATTTTTACCCTTTAAATACTAATACAACTATTAAATTTCACGAATTAAAAATCAATCGTAATTGTCGGGTGTCATCTTAGCCATGATTGACAAAAGATAATACATGTACATGTAGCAGAACAAGTTTTCAGTTCCCGGCACGCGGAGCCCGTGGTCGCTGTTGTAAATGACCTTGATCACAGTCGTAAGAAGAGTGTCGGAAGTGTAAAGAAGATTCCTATACATTTTTAAGGGGTGCATCAAGCGCACCCCGAAAAAAAAAACAGTATTTTCTTTAAAAAGAAAATCATCTATAAAAACATGTTTAATAACAAAAACTCAAAGTTTGTGTTTACATTTGAACACCCCCCCCCCTTCCCCGGAAATTTGCCGATGCATGTGAATTATGATTCATTTATAAGACAATTATTAATCAACCAATTTTATGCATAAAAGGACTATAAGTGACTCATCGTTTAAAAATTATTTGTATCACAATCTTTAATAGAAGAAAATTATTTTCGTTTATAAAGAAAAAAAAATAATTGTGCTCCCCAGCCTAGAATTCCCGTACTTAACATTTATAGCAACGCAATAAACTTAGTATTTTATATTTCACGCCTGCCTTATCTATCTACTATTTTGCATTAATCACCCATATGTTTTTGTAATATCTATATACCACAACTGTAAAATGGTGAAGAGATTCAAATAAATGAATGAAAAGGACGAGACCGGATTATTGATGATTTTTTTAAAACGATGTTCAGTATTGCTCCCTTTAAAAAAAAAAATGTATTGAATACCTTAAAATTGATGTGCGTATAATTAATTACTTTGAACATATTCTCTTTCCTTCTTTATTTAAATAAAAAAAGAATAAAAATCAAACAAATATGTAATACATGTACATTACCGAGTAATTTTATTTTGTTGTTTCCTAATTTTTTCTCTCTTAAAATACCACCGGTATAATATATTCGAATAATATTAGTTACAAACAACACAGAATGACATGTTGATCCATCAATAGCCATATTTAAAATAAAATGAGTTCCGAATGAATCCTACACGTTTCTCACACGATTCTTGCACGAAAGTCGCACGTTTCTCACACGGTTCTTACACGAAAGTCGCACGTTTCTCACACGCTTCTCGCACGCTCGCTACACGGTTTGCACGAAACGCTTTGGAGCTTACACGAAACGCTGCATGGTTTACACGAAAAGCTACACGGTTTACACGTAACGCTACACGGTTTGCACGAAACGAAAAGCGCACGAAAGTCACACGCTTTTTTGGGGTAGTAGCACGTTTCAGGGTCTGTAATTAAAATTATCATACTGCAATATTTACATTTGCTGTGTTTTTCTACTAAGCCAACTATGAAATTGATTTGAAAGTCATTTTTGTGTATACTCACGCGTAGAGATTTACACGGTGAAGCTAGCGTGCTTCATGAAATATGCCTACGTGACAAGTGTGTGTGATTTACAAACCAATAACACACACAAAACTTAAAAACATTCCTTAAATATGTATATCAAAAAGGAATCTTTTCGTCTTGTCCAAAAAACGTTTCGCATTTTTAAACAATCCTATCAGGTTTTGTTTTTATCCTATCATGAAGATCATTTATCAGGTCTATTGTGTTTTGCATTTATCTTGTTTTGCGTTTATCCTATCATGCGTGTATCCTGTCGTATATTGCGTGTATCCTATCGTATCGTGAATTGTTAACAAGGTTGTATTATATTCAGGTGACCATTAACGCCCTTGGGCCTCTTGTCTTGGTTACTATAAGTTACTTATTTTTATCACATTATCCTTTATACAGTGGATATAGCTCTTAGGATATCATTTTCATATTGTGATGTCACGGTGGTTTTTGCGTGAATTTGATAAGTCAAATATTATAGATTTACATACCTAAAACAGTGTAAAACAGGAATTAATTATGTGTAAAACATGTGATAAGAAAAATCTACCAAGGTTTATGGTTGGATATGATTTTTTAGCTCACCTGAGCCGAAGGCTCAAGTGAGCTTTTCTGATCGAAATTTGTCCGTTGTCTGTCGTCGTTGGCGTTGTCGTAAACTTTTCACATTTTCATCTTCTTCTCCAGAACTACTAGGCCAAATTCAATCAAACTTGGCACAAAATATCCATGGGTGAAGGGAATTCAAGTTTGTTCAAATGAAGGGCCACGCCCCCCTCCAAGGGGAGATAATTACGAAATAGCAAAAAATTAATGGCATTATTGAAAAATCTTCTTCTCAAGAACCAATGGGCCAGGAAAGACGAAACTCATGTGGAATTATTGTCAGGTAGTGTAGACTCAAATTTGTTCAAATCATGACCCCCGGGGGTAGGGTGGGGCCACAATGGACGATCAAAGTTTTACGTAATAATTTATAGGAAAAATCTTCTTCTCAAGAACAGCAAAGCTATGATTGGTCATATTTATATGGAAGCATCCTCAGGTGGTGTAGATTCAAGTTTGTTCAAATCATGACCTCCATGGGTAGGGTGGGGCCACAATGAAAGTTCAAACTTGTAGAGAAAAAAGTCACAGTTTGTCAAAAAATCATGTAAGCATCCTTAGTTAGTGTAGATTTAATTTTGTTCATATCATACCCCCCCCCCCCCCACTCCCTTTTAGGGGTAGGTTGGGGCCACTTATGCATTTTAGCTTTTCAATACTAAGCAGATTTTTCCTCTTTTCCTAGCCACAGTGCTCAGGTGAGCGATGTGGCCCCTGGGCCTCTTGTTTTTATCCAACTTGTTGTGTGCCCCACTCCAAGGCTCGGGGATAAAACACACAACTCCTTGGATAAAAAATCATATCCAACCACAAAACATGGGAGATCTAATATATACTCTTCAAAGACAAAGTAAAAGAGCTGAAAAAAATATTTCTACGCAGAAAATGTTTAATCTCATTTTATTCTACTCTCAGTTGTTTCTCTTTGAATTTATTTTTCCCCATATAATTGATGATTAATTAAAGGAAACCAATCATTGATTAGGATTAATCCTCTTCCCCTCACTTTATCTCTTTATAGTCAGAACTACTGCTCAACAACATTTTTTTCAGAATACATGAAAACCATGAGCAAATCTTCAAAGTTTTAAAAACAAAAACAAAAGAAAACAAACCCAGCTTAAAACACGTTTGCACCTTATATTTGTTGTGATAAATATGACCTTTAATTAACCAGACTTTTAATTTAATATTTGTACACTTAACATAGCTGTTCTTTTTTTTTTTTAAATTTACTTTCGATATAAACTATAGGTCCTTGTCACATTTTTGGTTAACCAAAAAAACTATATGTTTGTCTCTTAGAAAATGCTAACATTGCTAGTTTATAGATGAATATATACTTTCAATGCTAAAGGGTGAGATCAAAAGATTGTCTGATAAATAATTTTATAAAAAATTCAAATAAGGAGAGGGGGATAATGAGGCCAATTTTTTTTTTTCAATTTGGTAATTACACAAAACGTGCATATTGTACGTGAGAATTAATGTTATTGGTACTTTCCATGCATAAGCAAAAGAAATATGTTATATATTATATACATTTACATGGAACAGGTTAATAAATATTTAGTATGCATCAGTGATGATGAAATTTCAATTAATTATACAGTCATGTTTATGTTCATTACGGGATGAAAATTGAAAGGGGGGGGGGGGGATCTTCTTGAAAACTATGAATTTAGTTTATTGTCAGACATTCAATTTAATCTCTTTTAGCATTTTAATAAGAAGTATTGCTGTCTGTAATTCAACTCATGTATCTAAATTACACTTGGTGATGATGATTTGTAATGATTTTTTTCTTTTTAATTCTTTAGTAAAGGGGAGAAAAAGGGAATACCATTCATTGATGACTACATATCAACCCAAGAACAGGTATTGAGAACTTTGAAAAAAAAAAAATTTCCAAAGTGAATTAACTTCGGCCCAAATTTAACACAATTAAAAAAAAAATTTCAATGTGCGTAATTTTACAAAATGTGTGGTAACAGAGGGGTCTTTGACATGCAAACAACTCAGTCACGGTGCCTCAGTTCAAGGTCTCATCTGAGAGACCTGCAACTTAAATTTACAAGTACCAAACGTTTGGTGAAGGAACGTATGCTACATATGTACCAATTATTTTTATTGACTAAGGTTTGCAGCCAGGGCATGAACCTGAGATCACAGAGTGAAAACTCTACCAACTGATTGAGCTATGTGATAGTACTAGGAATTGATACTACCAAACTTGCTTTGGATGCTGGATCTGACATGCATTTTCCAGATGAGTGACCAGGTTAAAGTTTTTGGAGCAGGTCCATTCCCAAGTAACTGTAAGACATATCTGGACCAAACTTGCATGGATGATGCATCTAGGGATGGACACTACCAGACATGCTTCAGATGCTGGATCTGACATACATTTTCCAGATGAGTGACCTGCCCTTGAGACCATAAACTGAGAACAGACTTAAGTCAAAATTTTGAAAATTTTGATTTTGAATATCTTGAATTTTATTTAACATATGTGCTTAAAAATTTGCAGGTTTGTATAATATTTTAATTTAAACATATGATGAAAATTTTGTTTTGTTCTGAAGATTATTTCAAAAGTTATATTGATTCGAAATTTTGACTTAAGTCTGTTCTCAGTTTATGGTCTTGGGGCCAGGTTAAAGTGTTTGGAGCAGGTCCATTCCCAAGTAACTATAAACCCTACCTGGACCAAACCTGCATGGATGATGCATCTAGGGATGGACACTACCACACTTGCTTCTGATGCTGGATCTACCTACATTTACCAAATGAGTGACCATGGCAATGTTTTTTGGAGTAGCTCTATAATTATATGGCCTGTTATGATTTGACTTTCATGGATGATGCATCTAAGGATGGACAATTCCAGACTTGCTTCAGATGTAGGAAATGAAAGGCATTTTCTTGATTAGTGAACAGGTTATAATTTTTGGAACAGGTTAATTCTCAATGAACTATAAGACCTACTTACACAGAACTTGCATGAATGTTGTTTTCAGGATGCACAGTAACTATAAAGAAAATATGATGTGAGATTTGCATTACTTATACTGATAACATTCGTCAAGATGAGCTTTGTAATCTTTCATTACCTATGTTTGTTAGGTACACACATCCAGATTCCCTGTAAAGAAACTCTGCTGAACTATCACAACATTTATCATAAGCTAAAAATGTAATTGGAAGAAATCATCTTTTTCAGGTGGTAGACTATTTGACTCAGTGGTCTGGGATAAGTCCAGGTGACCTGAATCCAGAGCTGTCCAGTAAACATCTGACCACACTTAAATCCACCTACGTTAAACTTCGCTATCTGGTAGACATGAAAGTAGTGTTTGTGGGACATGGTCTGAAGAAGGATTTCAGAGTTATCAACATCACTGTAAGTTTTCCATGAGCGCTGTACTTTATTTATCTTAAGGAGGTCAACTTATTAGCAACTAAATTTTAAAGTGCTATTTTTTCCAACTGCCAAGGAAAGTTCATTTTTTATTGAAGTCTCACAAATTTTCATCTTGATTATAACCTTTAATCTACTTTGAATGTCAAAGTGCTAATTTTCCTAACTAAAGATTGTTCTTGTCATTATGTCATTAGCTTTGAACCTTAAGTTGAATTAATTGTAGACTGTAATATCTGATTTTAACAGGTTCCTAAGGACCAGATTGTGGATACTGTGCAACTTTTTTATATACCAAGACAAAGAATGATCTCATTGAAATATCTAGCATGGTATTTTCTCAGTAAGTAATCTTAGTACATATCCAGACCGTGGAGTAACCTGTGGCCCGTTTTACTAAAGAACTTACGACTAAGACCAAAATTTAATTCTGCTTATAACTGTCTAATTTACATGAAATAAAAATGGTTTTATTATTGTTTAAATGGAATGTAGTAAGATATTTTTATTCTAGCAAAATCATTATTTTTGCAAAATTTTACAATCAATGAAAGTTTTTGGTCTTAGTCGTATTACTAATTTCTTTAATTTGTAAAATTGTCCCCTGATTATTGTGTCTGGAACACGGAGGCTTCACTGTACTTTACTTTATTAATCATATTTTTAGCTCACCTGTGCCGAAGGCTCAAGTGAGCTTTTCTGATCAAAATTTGTCCGTTGTCTGTTCGGCGTTGTTGTTGTTGTTAACTTTTCACATTTTCATCTTCTTCTCAAGAACCACTGAGCCAATTTCAACCAAACTTAATTGCCACAAGGTATCCTTGGGTAAAGAGGATTCAAGTTTGTTCAAATGAAGGGCCACACCTTCTTCCAAGGGGAGATAATTATGATTTTGTGAAAAATTAATGGCATCATTTAAAATCTTCTTCTCAAGAAAAACTGTGCTTGAAAACATGAAACTTATGTGGAATCATTGTGAGGTTGTGTAAATTCAGATTTGTTCAAATCATAACCTCTACGGGTAGGGTGGGGCCACATTGGGTGATAAAAATTTTACATAGGAATACATAAGAAAAATCTTTAAAAATCTTCTTCTTAAGAACAGCAAAGCCATGATTGATCATATTTATATGAAAGCATCCTCAGGTAGTGTAGATTTAAATTTGTTCAAATCATGACCCAGTGGGTTAGGGTGGGGCCACAGTGGGCGATAAAAGTTTTACATAGGAATTCATAGGGAAAATCTTTAAAAATCTTCTCAAGAACAGCAAACCCATAATTGGTCATATTTATAGGGAAACATCAATAGGTAGTGTAGATTCAAGTCTGTTCAAATCCTGACCCCTAGGGGTAGGGTGGGGCCACAATGGGCGATCAAAGTTTTATATAGGAATACATAGGAAAAATCTTTTAAAATCTTCTCAAGAACAGCAAAGCCATGATTGGTTATATTTATATGAAAGCATCCTCAGGTAGTGTAGATTCAAATTTGTTCAAATCATGACCCCTGGGGGTATGGTGGGGCCACAATAGGCGATCAAAGTTTTACATAGGGAAAATCTTTAAAAATCTTCTCAAGAACAGCAAACCCATAATTGGTCATATTTATATGAAAGCATCTTCAGTAGTGATGAAACGATTGTCGCTGACAGTCGATTGTTTGGAGCTCTTTGATGCTACTAATTGATTATGAAATGAAAGTCGCCGACATCGCTGACAAAAATTTAAAGGGTTAATTTGTGTGTAAACTTCAAATTTTATTACCAAAAAGACATTTGCAGACATTTTAAAAGTTATCCTGAATGTTTAAAATGTAAAAACCTTTTTCACTTTACTTCAACGTTTATTGTTGACAATTTTTTCAGCCATGATTGAATTTAAGGTCAGGCTAATAACAGGAAATGGCCAGAGTGATGGGGTTCTACTATAATCAGAAATACACAAACAGTACAGAAGTTCTATAAACTTATTTATTAACAATTTTATAAGTCCAAGTGAAATTAGACAAAGTAATTCCAAGAAAATAAATAATAGAAGGTGTGATTAATATCAGTAATGTTCCTACTTACATACATGTATTAATTTTTTTTAATGAAGCATCTTGCAGAAATTTAACTCTTATTTTCAATTTTACTGAGAGAAAATAAAGAATTAGAATACTTTGTCATTAAACAAATTTACTGAAAAAAATTGTTCTGTTTATTTATATATATTACTGACTTTATTTAGTACTTATTAAACTCTGAATAGAAATAGGATACATATGTTGTTTTTATACACCCGTCTTTAGAGGGGACATATTATGTTATGGCGTTCATGTCCGTTCGTCTGTTAGCTTTTTTCGTGTCCGGCTCATAACTTTAATACTATTAGGCCTAGGATTATCAAATTTTGTCAGCTGATACTTCTTGGGTAGAAGGTGTGTCACACATTGAAAGTAGGTCGCTCTGACCTTTAATTAAGATGTTATGGCCAAATATGGAAAAATCCTGTCCGGCTCATAACTAGAAAACTATTAGACTTAGAATCATCAAACTTGGCCAATTTATGCATCTTAGGTAGAAGGTGTGTCGTGACCTATTTCAAGGTCACTGTTACCTTTAATTAAGTGAAATTTTTTTTTTAAAAACCTGTCTTTTTACTATTAGATTACACAATCCCAAAAAATGCAAGAGTGTTGCAGTATCCTTATTTAAAAAAATGTTAAATCAAGAAAATACTTATATTTTTCATTTTATACTTTACAGCAATCTATAACAAATGTAATGTTACAAGGAAAAATTCCACCTCTCCCATGGGTGTAATTATCAAGCACTGGTCAAGAAGAATTTGATAACAGAAAATTGCATGTCAAATTAAAGAGAAATTAATGAGTTTAGTGTGAGGAGCCAACTGGTAGAGCATCTCTGATCAAGCAGGTGTTATCTATATCTCTTGGAAACTGGGCAAAAAGAATCAGCCGTGTTGGATAAAATAGTTGGCTAGCCTAACTTTTAAAATGAATTTGGTGAAAAGTAATTAAAATTTATTTGATATTGTATAATAAATTTTAATTTAAATAATATAACTAATATAATTATAATAAAATATAATTAAAACTAATTATACTCGGGAGAAAGGGGGGGGGTGATATTGGAATCAGCATGCCCGTTGTCCGTATGAATTGCAGCTTAAAACCAGTCTGATACTAGATCTAAAAAAAAATCAAGTATTTAAAAAAAAATGTTCTAATTATGGTAGATAGTCCCTACAAATCTAAGAGTAATGCAGGAACCTTATTAAAAATGTTGCATCAAGATTGCACAAGTTTTTTGTTTCTTTTTATAAATCTTTGTAACAAATTTTAAAAAAAATCTTTTTGTTTCATTTTATAAATCTTTGTAACAAATTTAAAAAAAAATCTTTGTTTTAAAATTTAATTTCAGAATGACATAAATATGCATTTTTATTGCGCTACAAAGCAGATAGTATGTATAGATCCATTCATCCATTGGGACTAATGAGTAGACATGCATCCAGTTAAAGATTAATTAATGAGTTCAGTGTAGGGAGGCTAGCTGTCTCAATCATTTCTGTTAGAGGATCTCTGATCAAGCAGTTCTTATCTGTATCCTTTTTCCTAGCCAAAGTGCTCAGGTGAGCAATGTGGCCCCTGAGCCTCTTGTTTGTCTTGTGTACTTACCTAAATTAAACGAATTACAGTTATTAGTTTTTGTTTTTTTATCCCTCCCCCCCCAAAAAAAATTGCGTACTGAAATGACAAGTATTTGTGTTTTTTGGCTTTTTATAGAAACGACAATACAATCATCTACCCATGACTCTGTAGAAGATGCAAACACAGCCCTACAGCTGTATGACAAATACCAAGAAGTAGCCAGTGAGGGCAGCGACAAAATAAGGGCAGTTATCAAGGAAATGTACGACATCGGCCGAAGAGACCAATGGAAGATCCCAGATGTGGAGGACACAGAAAATCCCCTAGACATGCTCCAATTCCCAGGAAACAACAACCAATAGATAATCAGTTGTCTGTCATGGTCGAGTTCACACTGAGTAAATCTCACAATTAAGATTTTAAGTTAAATATAACGTGTTACTCATGTACATGAATGTTTCCTTGTAGAGTGTATTTGATTTTCTGTTTTTACTGAATTAACCTGAGATTTTGGTTCTCTTTTAAAGATTTTAAAACTTGGTTGTTCTTGTGTGCCAAGTTTAGGAATATGTTGTTAGAAAAATATAATACTTTTACTCCAATTAGTTTTGATATATATATATTTTGAATTGTCTAATGTGTAATAAATTGTAAAATAAATAAAGATGGGGTACATATAAATAAATAGACTTAATATTGGTCTTGTTTCAGAAAAGATGATGGAAGAATGAGGGAATAACATTAAAATTTAGGCCATTAACAGACTCTTTCTATGGGCACAACATAACCTGTTCATTTGAATTAAGGAAATAGACAAAGATGTTTGAAGAAACTCCAAACCTTAATAATGTAAAAGGTGAAGATACTGAACAGTGATCAATCTCAGAAATGCAGTAGACAAATCATGAATGGGGCCAAAAAAAAAAAACGGACCTGCAGAAAAGCAAAGGTGGAATCAGGTTTATAGGAGGAATAAGAATTCCCTGTCCACTGGTCACACCTGCTGTGAAGCCTATGAATGATCCACAGGCACTTGTTTCTGTAATAAATTTTTGACCCATAGTATAATAATAACACAAGGTATCCAACTCCGTATTACATGGAGTACCCCCACCCTCAGAATCGCACTCATTTACAATTCAGAGATCATGCACTGGCAAACTGTTTATACCTTGCCTTCTAAGATAATTTATCTACACAACCATATATGGCATGCGTGTCTTTATTTTCTTTTATCCCCGTAAACAGTGTCAAAACTCTGCGCGCCGAGTGGAAAAGTCGAACTTGACCATGAAATGGTATGTGCTAATCCCGGGCAGAGAGCAAAATTTAAAAAAAATGAGTGAGTTTAAAAATTCAATTCCAGTGTTTAAATATTGCAGTGAATAAATAAAATTTGTTTACCTCTCATTTTCCATTAAAGCACTACGATATTTTTCTGATGTAATTTTAAAAACAGATTTTTAGCCAATCAGAATCTCTGCTCGGGATTAGCACATACCATTTCATGGTTGAGTTCAACTTTTCCACTCATCGAGCAGAGTTTTGACCCTGTTTACGGGGATAAAAGAAAATAAAGACAGGCATGCCGTATATGGTTGCGTAGATAAATTATCGTAGAAGACATAGGTATAAACAGTTTGCCAGTGCATATCCTCTGAAATTGTAAATGAGTGCAATTCTGAGGGAGGGGGTACTCTGTGTAATACGGAGTTGGATACCTTGTGTTATTATTATACTTTGGGTCAAAAATTTATTACAGAAACAAGTGCCTGTGCATGGTTTGATTACGTTTACGGAGTACTCCATAGTCAAATTTAGTATAAAAGCAATGATCTAACTAAAAAGTATGAACGTGCGAGACAAAATACACGTATGCCCCAGTGATAAGTTTTTTTTAAATTTTGCAAACAAGGTCATAATAACGACCATAGAATTTGTAAAAGCTGAATTAAACAGTTGTTGAAATCCTTGTTTTATAAACTTATTTGTTAGTAGCTTGCATTGGTCTGTTGGATTGTTGTTTAACATCCCTCTCGAGAATTTTTCTATCATATGGAGATGCCACCATTTGCCGGTGGAGAGCTGTAAATTTTGACCTGTACTCGGCCTTCAGGGCCATTGAGCAGTGAGGGATATGTTTCGTGCCAGCACCAACTGCGACACGGGACCTCAAGTTTATATGGTCTCATCCGAAGGACCGGTCTCCACATCCCACAGTGGGATTTGAACACTCGAAGTATGGATCAACTCCTTGCTCCGCGATGCTAGAGCGAACGCTCTAACCACTGCACCTCGCAGGCAATGCTTCGGTTTGAAAATTGATTATACTCGAAGAATTTTCATTTGCCGCATCACATTAAATATAAGACATAAACACAGGAAATAACTTTTTCTTTGCCAAGTACCAGGCATCAGAAGTAAAAGTCATGGTCTTTCAGATAAAACCTTAAAAACTGAGGGTAGAGTAGGTGTTGGCATGATAAAAAAAAAAAAAAAACCTCAATGTGCAATGGCCCAGAGTGCTGAGTATACATCTAAATTTGAAGGCCCTTTTCACCAGTTTATGGGGACGTGTCTAAATGTATGAGTGAAAATCGGATGTAAAAAACAAAATACAGTGAATTATGCTTGGAGCATGCTTTTGCTTTTCGAATCAATTGGGAGACAAAGACCCTATATAGGTGATTTTGTAATATTACTACTTAGATTAGAGAAGAAGATGATGGGAAGCTGAAATTTCTATATTTGACTGAACTTTTATACTAGCATACTCGTAATGTTAATATGGTATTGAGTGCATACGTATTATGAAGTAAGGACAATACTCGATTGTTATGTATACTGAATTGTTACTGTGTACATTGACATTTTATTCTTAAAAAGAAGATTAAGTGTTTTAATTGCCAAATGTGTTATTTCAATCTTTGAGTTGTGATCATGAAAATCGTGAAACTGTTGTGTACATTGCCCGTGTAAATTTTTATTCACATAGTATTCCGTATTATACTATGCACCCAGGAGGCATTGCAAAGTTAAATCCACGTGGTTCTTCAATGTTGAATCGATGCTGAATTTTAGTTGCATATGAAAGTTGAAACATTATTGTTTCTGGAACGTTTCTATATGAACAGTCATAGTTAGTTGATTGTCGTTTTACCACAAATTATTTTAAAAAATGGTTGAATAATGTTGATCTAAAGCTGAACACGACTCGTAAATAGTCATATGCCATATTGTCCTATCACCGAAATCAGCACTAGGATATATATATATATATATATATATATATATATATATATATATATATATATATATATATATATATATACATTTTTAATATCCCTGTAACATCAACGTATTTATCGGTACCTACCTCGGTTCAAAATTGTTCACCCAGATATGAAACAGATGTAGCAGACTTTGGGTGCCTTTTATTTCGAGTTCACTGGGATATACTGAGTCAACATGTGATGATTGGAAGAAGCTGTTGTTTATTGAAAGAACGTGGTCAATATATCTGAATGCCGAGTTGAAGGTCACTGCAATTATTTTTTTTCTCATGTGATAGGTTTTGAATATATTCTTCATAGGAAAACATGCTAGCTATTAAAGTAGCAGAACTAGTGCCCTTCCTAATTCCAAAGTTTGGTGGAAGACCTCGTCTCCAAAGACTACATAGATGATTTAGTATAAATTCTGCTTCATCGGGATATAAAACAGATCCGCTAATAAAGGAGCGCAGTTAGTGTCCATCGAAATTTCAACAGATCGGAAGACTTGGTCTTCTAAGACTACATAGTCTTGTTCAATGAGGAACTCCACCAACTTTTTAATATCAAACTCAGAGAACTTGTGTGTAGAATCAGTTATTTTTCTTTTTACAAAGTAATTTTGTAAATGACTAATCACGAGATATGAAAATTTTCGAGTTCCATTTTTATTGAAGAAGCAGTTTTATGAAATCAAAAAGCCTAGTTTTTAATCAATCGCGAAAAATGGTTGAATTAAGTGATGGAAAAGTCATACATTTTGATATTACTCACCTTTGAAAACTTTTGTGATTTTAAATCATGGAACATGAATTCAGATGGAGATCTGGCTGAATTTTGAGAAATAAATGCATGCATTTACAATAGGAAGCTTCATTTTCCCACATATGAATATATACATGTATACAGCAGAGATGAAAAAAGCACGGACCTCAGCTATAAAAGAGTAAATTGAAAAGAAAGCAAACTTAAACCACCGTCTCCTTTTTTGGAAAAATTGAAAATCAAACCAGCGAAACTGAATTGTGAAATCAGAACACATAAAGTACAATAAAAAAAACAAGATATGTTTGTGAAACACCAATGCTCCCGTATGGCAACTTATAGCAAAGATTAAACCTTCTCAAATGCAAATCAAATATGTTGGTACCCAAAGTAATGTCGTGTCTCGAGGAATATACCTTTGAAAAATGAAAGCCCTAGCAGCAACCATTGAATAGATATGGAAAAGGTTAAAGTTTTTCAAAAGTAAGTCAAACATCAAGATCAAGGTCAAATGATCAAAATTAATGGTGCCCAAGGAAGGGCCTTCTCACAAGGAATACACTTGTGAAATATGAAAACCGTAGCACCAATCGTTCAAAAGTTATTGTCAAGGTTAAAGTTTTTCAAAGAAGGTCAAACTCAAAAGTCAAGGTCAATGGACTACAATTGTTGGTATCCAAAGCAAGATCTTGTCAAAAGGACTAGACATGTTAAATATGAAGGCCCTAGCACCAACTTTTCAAAAGTTATGTCCAAGGTTAAAGTTTTCCAAAAGTAGGTCAAACTTCAAAGTCAAAGATGTTGGTATCCAAAGGAAGGTCTTGTCACAAGGATTATATTTGTAAAGGATGAAAGCCCTAGCACCAACCGTTCAAAACTTATGGCCAATGTTAAAGTTTTTCAAAACTAGGTCAAACTCCTGGGTCAAGGTCAAAGGGTCAAAGTTGTTGGTATCCAAAGGAAGGTCTTGTCACAAGGATTACACATTTGAAGTACGAAAGCTCTTGCATCACCCGTTCAAAAGGTATGGCAAAGGTTAAATTTCGGTAAACCCTGAGCAAAAGAAGATCTATTAAAGCTTAACCCATCAAAGAATAGAAAAAAAATATTGATAAGGCTAGAGGAACAACTACATTGATGGAACAAACACTTTGAAGAAGTACTTAACACACAAAACACCAGAGAAACAAACATCAGTTTACCTAGAAAAAGGCTTGAAACGGGCAGGAAATTCAATTCAACAAGCATGGAAACAGTTTCTAAAATGAGGCAAGCTATTGACAAATAAGAAGATGATACAAGGAAACAATTTCGTCTGAAGTCAACTTCGTAAATTCTGTAGCCGATCGATACAATGACCTTCTAAGCAAATATAATGTATCGTTAAGTTGAATATTGACTGACGTTTTCATACAAGTTGCTGCTTTCAACAGTCTCAATTAATCAAAGTCAGCAATTTGAAAGTTCTTGAGTTATTATAATGAACTTATAAGCATTTAATTTTTCTTATTTTGTAAAATTATACATTTTTTTAAATTTTAGAATCTTAATAGCTTTTTCAACTTTGCAAAAAAACTATGAAGACCATAATTTTTTTTTTATATAAATATGGAATATAATTCAGTAGTATGGTGCCGTTGAAGCCCAGAAAAAATATATAATTGTTCTAACGAATTTGAAATATCTTCCGACAAATAAGGTTTTAGTTCTGACAAGTTTGTTCTTCGTTCGGACGAACAAGATATCGTGTACACAAATAAGTTCTTCCTTTGAACAAATTATATACAATTAGAAGAATTAGAAGATTATATATTGTTTTTAATCGGAATGAACAGGATATTTGCTTGGACAGCTGAGCAAATTGCATGTTTGTAATAACAGATCTGATTTTTCTTCTTTATACAAGATTTATCATTCCCCTGATAAAAGAGAGCATCCAGAAAATCAAAAATGTTACATGTACGTATAAAGCACATGGATTGATTGCACGTTGGGGACGAAATATGGATATCTGCACGATTAAGATTTTTTTTTTTATTGAATCCGTTTCTTTGCGGTTTCTGGGGTTTCATGGAAGATTTACGTTCAGTTAAGGTTAAAATTTCTTGCATGTCCAGTTTTGTTTGCCATATACAATGGATAATTAATGAATGATTGTTCTTTCTTTTTAGTGGAATCTAAAACATCACACAATCCTCTCTCTCTCTCTCTCTCTCTCTCTCTCTAAGGGAACACATTTTTCACAATATCATGCACAAAAGACAGATCATTTTATTCGAAAGATTTAATGAAACCAACATATCCCTGTATCCTCATTTTACGTATACCTCAGGTGAGCATTTTGGTCTACGGGCCTTTTGATTTATAATTCTTAATCTTTTTAACCAAAATGAAAAATATAAGTTTATATCTTACAAAATCTGCAAGCTTTTAAAGGGGTCATAATATTCTACATGTGTCATTTCTCTTAAAGTAGGGTATGTAGATTTTACGGGTGGTGCCACTTCTTCTAGCGAAAAGGTCATTTTTCGACGTTGAATAATGACCAGGAGTCATTTTTCGATTTCGGAAATTGAACTCCAGTCATTATTCTACAAAAGTCATAATTCGTCTTTACACCGGCCGCTGGGCGAAGGAATAGTCAGTAACTACATGTACCTATATTCAATGTGGGATCCGTCTGTGGAATACTTTACCATTAGTATCACATAAGCCCAATCCCTAGACTTATTCAAGTCAGGGCTGGGAAAAATTTGTAAACATTAGGACACAGTACTGTTTTATCCAGTTTTTTTTAATTGTAAATAGAGGACTCTCCACTGCGCCTGCGTCCTTTTTTAAAATTACCAAGTGCGATCGTGCCCACAAGGCCCTGTATTATTCAGGAAGAAGAATGTATCAGGATTAAGGAGGCACTGGGAACGAGATCGAACCCAAACTTATCCTAAATTACAAGAGAATTTCAGGGAACAAGGATCAAATGAAGAAAAACGTAACATTGTTTTGGTTTACTAGAAGTCCAGTTTGATGCCATTCTCTTTTCACAAAGATCACAAAAAACATGTGTTTTCGGTGGTGAGGAGAAAAAATGTTTCTGCGAAAAACAGATTATTTATTGAATTCAATTACAAAAGTCATAACTTCTTTGTAAATTAATTCATTAAAAGACGTCTATCATGTTTTGATTAGATTGACAATGAACATTTATATAATACTGCATACTTTTATCCAAATAATGAATTGTTATTTTATCATGATTAAATTGAGCGACTGATAGCAACTAATTTTCACACTGTTTGATTACATACGTGATAAGCTTGAAGATGAATGTTGGGAAATTTTGTAGGAAAACCCGCAGTCGACTTTTTTTTTTTAATTAGATTTATCTTTTTGTTTTTTAGTGAAGTTTAGTTTTTGTTTGTTTATTTTTCTTTTTAGTTTAAATTGTATTGCCTTCTGTTTTGGAACGAATTTGGAACTAGCTCTCGCAAATAAGTTGCGTAAGAACACAGTCTTAAGTTGTGGTTTATAAAAGTAGGGCTTTTGGGGATGTTCGTCCTGATACTTTCTACGAAGTGAAATCCTTCTTTTGGCTTATTAGCCTGATCTTTTGTTTTTAATTATTTCTACTTCAATGTTTAAAATTCAAAAAATAAATGTATGTCATTGAAATACATATTTGCGGAATGAATTTCATATATATAAGTACTTGAATTTGTATTTACTTTAGGATGAAAGAAATTGGTCAAAATTTTTAGTAAAACTGAACAAAAAGCATGAACTAATACCACCAATGAAGTCACAGGGTATATCTAACCAAATTTTCCATCCGATTAGAGAGGATAGGAGTTTTTTCTTAAATATCTGACATAGTGTGAAACTATAAACTAAAAATCTTTGCATTCTGGGTGATTGTTTTTTGTTGTTTGTTTGTTTGTTTGTTTGTTTGTTTTTTTTTTGTTTTTTTGTTTTTTTGTTTTGTTTTTTTTTTTGGCTGGATTAAAACTACATATCGGTGTGAATTAAAGATTTTGATAATTATTCATCTCTTTGTTACATTAAGAGTTTAAATCTAAAGTTTAAATTTATCTTTGTCTCAGTTATAGATAAGTTTATGGATTTTAGATTTAAACTTTTTATGTAACAATTTTTAGGATATATGCAGGGATTCCGAAGAATCTTTAAGTATTTATCATGTGTATGAATTAAAGACGAACATATGTCCTGCATAAGCATTTGAAAAATGACTGTTGGTAAAAAAAAATGGGATGTTGGTTTTAAAGCTAAAACAAATGGATACTGATTTAATCCGTTAAAATTAAAATTTATTTGCAAGCATAGAAAGACCCCCTCCCTCCCTCCCAATTGATAAGCACACACATGTTTATAATGACAGGGGGATAGTGGATGGGCATTTCTTGTAGTACATTTTTGAGTTCAATATTTTCGAAAAGAACGCAAAACAAAAACATTTAATCTGTTGTAAGATTTTCACAATTTAACCATGGACCCAAAAGTCATAAAATTAAAATTGTAATAGGGGTTAGGCACTCATTTTATCTTGCACACAAGTTTCCTATTAAATGTCGATAAGAAAAATTTAAGATTTTTTAAATGAACTTTTTCAACATTTCATAAATTAAGATCCACTGTATAGCCTGAACTATAGACCCAAAGGTTAAGAATTTTACAATTTTGAAAAAGGGTGTAGTACCTATCTGATGTCGATTGATACATGAGAAGATTCTAAAAGTTTTAATCCTCATTTTCAATATATGAAGATTTGTCTGTCTGTCTGTCTCTCTCTCTCTCTCTTTGGCCTGAGCCATGGACCTGAGGACTATAAATTTTACAATTTTGAGGTTAAAAGTTTAATATAATCATGTCAACTGTTTGACCTCTAATGTCTTTGGATAATGAATCTGAAAGTTTTAGACTACCCCTTTAGAGTAGGAGGAATAAGAACGAAGTGGTTCATAAATGCTTTTTTCCTAGTCTATATAGTCACAATATATATCACAAATGGCTTAGCCACTCTAGGAAACAAGTAATAACAAGATGTGTTTGTGAAACACTGATGCCCCCGAATGGCAACTCATAGCGAAAGTTACACTTCCTCAAATGCAAATCAAATATGTTGGTACCAAAAGTAAGGTCTTGCCCCAAAGAATATACGTGTGAAATATGAAAGCCATAGCAGCAACCATTGAAAAGATATGAAAAATGTTAAAGGTTTTTCAAACGTAAGTCAAACATCAAGGTCAAGGTCAAAATTAATGGAGCCCAAGGAAAAGCCTTCTCACAAGAAATACACATGTGAAATATGAAAGCCCTAACACAAACTGTTCAAAAGATATGTCCAAGGTTAAAGTTTTCCAAAAGTAGGTTAAACTCCAAAGTCAAGTTAAAAGGGCTATAATTGTTGGTATCTAAAGGAAGGTCTTGTCACAAGGATTACACATGTGAAGAATGAAAGCCCTACCATCAACTGTTCAAAATAATGGCCAAGGTTAAAGTTTTCCAAAAGTAGGTCAAACTTCAAGGTCAAGGTCAATGGGCTATAATTGTTTGTATCTAAAGGAAGGTCTTGTCACAAGGATTACACATGTGAAAAATGAAAGCCTTGGCACCAACTGTTTAAAAGTTACGGCCAAGCTTAAAGTTTTTCAAAAGTAGGTCAAAATCTAAGGTCAGGGTCAAAGGATCAAAGTTGTTGGTATCCAAAGAAAAGTCTTGTCACAAGGATTACATATGTGAAGTATGAAAGCCCTAACATCAACCGTTCAAAAGTTTTGGCAAGGGTTAAAGTTTTTCAAAAGTAGATCAGACTCCTAGGTCAAGGTCAAGAGTTGTTGGTCTCCAGAGGAAGGTCTTGTCACAAGGATTACACATGTGAAGTATGGAAGCCCTAGCACCAACTGTTCAAAAGTTATGGCCAAGATTAAAGTTGGGTAAAATTTTGCAAATCTAGTCAAACTCCAAGATCAAGGTCAAAATGTCAATTTTGATGGTACCCAAAGAAAGGTCTTGTCACAAGGAATACACATGTGAAATATGAAAGCCATGGCTGTAACCAATCAAAAGTTATGAGCAATGTTAAAGTTTTTGCAGACAATCAGATAAACAGACAGACAGACAGACGGACAGGGCAAAAACTATATACCCCCAAATCTTCGATACGGGGGCATAAAAAGTTGAAAATGTTAACGCATCGCGCATATCAGTCGAAGACGGTCATGCACAGATTGCAAGAGGTCACTTAAATCAATCTACTGACTTTATAATTAACAATCTTTTTAAAACTCCTTTGCATCGTCATTTCCCCTTTTTTCCTATTCATTTTTGTAACCATTTAAAGCAAAGGCAATGTAAACATTCTTGGATTTTAACCATATGTAGCCATCAAATAATAGCTATAAAGAAAACTAAAACGCCGCTTCCTTTCTACGTACATAATATATGACAAGTCAACTTCTTCTGCCCTCCTAAGACAATATCTGCCATTATTCTAGCTCTGCATAATTTTAAATCATGATTTCCATGATGATCCACAGATTTTAAAAAAAAAAGAAGCAGAAGAAATTCAAACTATCATATGATATCAGTTATTGTTATTTTGGAGACGCTTTCAATTGCGATCAATGCTTACTTAATCGTATAATGAAAGGTCTGTATGTCTGTATGACATAAAGATGTAAGAAAAAAACTGATCAGGTTCAAATTACTAGTATTTCTGTCTTCATTTAAGCATAAGATTATTACGACTCATTGATCGTATGTTGTTTTACGTCCCATTCGAGAAATTTTCACTCATATAGAGACGTCACCATTTACATGTGAAGGGCTTCAAATTAAGACCTATACTCGACACTCAGGACCATTGAGCAGTGAGGGTTCTTTATCGTGTCAACGCCTACCGTGACCTGGGACCTCGGTTTTTAAGGTCTCATCCGAAGGACCCGCAACTTTCACTTCCAAATGCCGAGCGCTTGGCAAAGGAACAGTTGGTACCTATTCTTTAAATCGATTTAGGTCAGTCGCATCCGTGATTCGAACACACGACCTTCCGATCACGGAGCGAGAGCTCTACCGACAGAGCTACCGTGAAGGTCAAGACTATTATGAAGAAATGGGAGTGACACCATAGAAAATGACATCCACGGGAAGTACTTATGCAGATGCTTTACTTTTTAGCATTTTTCTATTTTCAACATGCACAGATTTAAAAAAAATCAGTTTTTTAAAAGCAGAATTAAATGAAAATCAACCACAAGGATGAAAATCATGGCCGTAGGAACCGGGGGGGGGGCACGGGGGGCCGTGCCTCCCTCCCCCCCAAAAAAAAAAAATGCCGAAATATACATTACTATAGAAAACATAGATACTATATGCTTGTGCCCCCTCAACAGAAAATGTATGACTGTGTCCCCCCAAACTGAAATTGCTTCCTACGGGCCTGACAATTATGAGGGAATTCCTGTTATTTGCATTAGATTTTCTGTTGAAGAAGTCATCAAGTAATTTCAATGTAAATTAACGAAAATCTTAATAAACAAATAAAGTTCAAGTACGTGGTAATGTCTCTTCTTGCTCAAAAACAAATTAAAAATGACTTCGATATTTACAGGTTAGTGACATTAAAGTTTTTTTTTAAAGACAAAAATCACGTTTGAAATGTCTTAATCTGAAACTAATATAGGGTTTTACGCTGTTTTGTACAAGAAAACCTTTTTTTATTGAACAATTATTTAATATTATGTAAAAATTTCTGTTAATATGTACGAATAAAAGATCGATTAAATAACATTTTAGTGACTTGTAAATGAAAGTGGCGTAGAAATGAACGTGTTTTTACACAAATATGACCATATTATCTAAATTTTTTTTCCGTTTGCTCACTTGATTACAGGAGCGTTGTATAATTTCATCGACTTAAAGATTAATATTCTTTTTACAAAGAAAATACACAAACGTATGTGTGATTGTGTCAGACTTTCTGACATTTTTGCGATTTTTTTAATTATGTAAATAACTAATACAATCATAGTTCATTTGTTTCACTTATAAGGAGTTAAGACCATATAAATTTGTTTTACTTATAAGAAGTTAAGACCATATAAATATAGGAATTTTGAGATTTGTAATTTTTAAATTAATTTCAGCCTTTTTGTCTACTTTCTTTTTAAAGTTTTGACTTTTCTATTTACTGTATTACAGTCTACACAATTACCATCAATCTGATTTTAGAGGGAGGCTGATTTACAGTCTATCTATTTGAATTAAGTATCATCTAACGGCGAAATTATGTCTATTATTTTATTTAAGAAAAAAGTGTGTCACCAAGTGCTCATTATTCATCGGGTAAATCTATAGCATAATCTGTAGTCAAGTTAAGTATAAAAAACAAAAAAAAAATATACAACTGGTATGAAAAAAGTCAAAATACGACCCAATGAAGCTTGCATTTCCTAACAAGGTCATAACAAACATAGAATTTACAAACTGCGTACTTTAACCGATATTGTTGAGATCCCCGTAACATTTACTTATTTGTCAGAAGCCTGTCTCATTAACGTTACTGTGACATCATAATGCTTTATAGAACGTTACAATACAATAGCTTATGACAGGTCACTTAATAGCCCACTTCTATAACAACTGGTACCGGGATCCACGGAATTTTGCATAAATTCGAAGAAAAACTGAAAGCAAAAGAGCAACAGTGACAAACAATTTGGGTCGACGATTTTCAGACGATTTGAATAGCCCAAGAAAAATATGAGATTAACACTCATGGTAGTTATATTGCCCAAAAAATGACGTTATTAGTTTAAGAAATTATGGGGAATTTCATCTCAAAACTCGAGGTGTCTAGATCAAACGCAAGGGATGGACGACAAACTTTCTTTTGCGAATTGGCAACGCTCGATACCCTCACAAAGATATCGATATAAAAATACCCATCACCAATATTCGATCCATTTACTATTTTGAGTCCATTACCGTTAAAATCCAAGAAATTATAACAGTTACTTTGGAAACAAAAATATGAATGGGGCAACTCTACAAGATGAAATAAGTACGCAGCATTGTTAAGGCGTACTTGACTAAGAAATCAACGGAATATTCACGTGCATAAATACATAACTTTTTAAACTGAATTTATTTTTGTAAAGGTACTATATTATCACGTTTTTAAAATTATTTGAAGTAACATTGCATACCCCGCTCTGTACTGAATTAGGTTTGGTCACATTATTTGACAGTCACGTGATAAATGCATGTATTGTGTACTGTAATAGGTCACAAACAAATTTCAATATCGCAAGATCATACCCTAGTTAAAATTAAAAATTTAAGTAATAAACTGTTTCTACATACTTTGTAGTTTATTGAAAGTATTGCTGCTTTAAATAGAATTTGCATTTTATTAGTTTAAATTCCAAGTTATTTGGCTTTAGTCGAAATATGTTATTTTTCTATACCAAGTATTTTATGTATTTATTAAGTTATGCTCTCGATTTCAGGAAAGCAGCAGCACTTTTCAAGTTAAGGAATGTGTCCGTTATGTATATTCAAAAAATGGTCAAGATCTATTACGTGTATACCCTTGCAAAAAGGCGATTTAATGTGGCATCTTGGCTCGAAACATGCATACCCTGTAGACAAAAACAAGGTAGAATTAATTTAATACATGGATTTCTCTCGATAGTTTTTAAATAATGGCACTAAACAAAGGTTTCAGATTTGTATTAGTGGACTACGTAAGATTTGCAAATAATATTCTGTTTAATAATAAAATGCATCTTTCACTGTGAAAAAATTACTTGATCCGCTTCTCACTGCACATAAAATGCGTCAAATTTTACCATGATGACGTCATGTCGACAAGTGCATTGCGATCAGCGACTCGTTCATATCTTGCTGTGTAGGGTTTAACTAGCGACAAAAAAGAATGAAGTGGTAAGTTTTGATGTAGTTCATTGCTCTTATGCAGTTTGGAATCGCAAATTATTTCATTTTTTGTTATTGTGTATCGTATAACATCATATTACATTAGTTGTCTAGCAGGAAACTGGGATGATAAACTTCCTGTCAAATTGAATATTCGAAATTCGCGAATTATGTACTGTATTCACAAGGAATATACTTTCCCACACATGACGACACAATAGGGATGTATAAAAACGTCAGAGCCAAACCCTCTCATCAAGAAATTTCGTATATTTTTATGTATTTACTGTAGAGGTATGGTTTGCTATGCCGAAATAGACAACAAGATGAAAAACCCTTACTGTCAATAAACGATGCTGTTACCCGCTTCATCGAACACGATGACCATTCTGGTACGAATGCCATAGCATTATTCATCCGACAGAATTTTGTATAGACCAACAATCAGTCAGGCTGCTGAAAGTTCTGTTACGATGAAATTCATGATTTGCAGAAGAGTAGATGAAAAAAAAAACACATTATCGTTATAGTCATTGCCTTTGCCTTTGCCCATGCAGTGTTAGTGCGGAGGAATCAACTCCATTTTCCTCTACTGGAGTAGACTTCACAGGGCTTTCTTCGTCAAGAAACGGAGCGGGAAAGTATCCAAAGCCTATATTTATCTATTTACATGCGCTAGTACAAGAACAATTCATCTAGAGATATTAAGTGATTTTTATTGCAGTTGTTTTATTATTATTATTATTATTTTTAATTTTTTTAATTTATTTTTTTGTTGTTGTTGATTTGTGAGCCGAAAATCCGTGCCTAAATTAATTTAGGCATGGATTTTTGGCTCACAAATCTATGTGGATAATGCTTTAATTTTCTATTTAACAGCGAATCAACTTCAACAACGTGAACGGTTTGTATCTAAAGCCATAAAAGAAAAGCTCATAAAATGGGAGTTAACTGGAAATTCATTCCAAAGGCATCTCTATGGTATGCAGGTTCTAGGAGCAACTTAGAGTAATTGCTTAATCCACACTGAAGAAAATAATCGACCTTTTATACTTCGACTTGAAAACAAACTGTAGTAACTTTGGTTAAATGAATTGCAAATGACCCACCGTTAACATACATCTTTGTGAACATCGATGACTCAGAACCGTTAGAATGGACATTGTACGCATCTATTTAAGTAAAATTTAAACTTCCTTTGATATCTTGCCCTTAAAGGAAATATCTAACATGAAGGATCAGAGGGATGATGGACCTAAAACACGTGTTACCTTATCCTAAGTCTGTATCTTGATTAAAAGAACGCAGCAATTCTGTTCAATGTTACAAAACAATAGGTAAATAGCCAGACACAGACTGATGCACGCTATTGACATTTGTATTGTCTGTAAATATGTAGAATCTCAAATGGTTTATAGTTGGATATGATTTTTCCTTGTGTGTTTTTATCCCCTCGCCAAGGCTCGGGGATTAAAACACACAACTCATTGAAAAAAAAAATCTATCCACAAACCATAGGAAATTCTTTTTATCAGATATTTTACACATCACTATTTCCTGTCTTACACTGTTTATATATTTAAATTTACAATATTTGACTTGATCCAATTTACGCAAAAGCCATTGTGACGTCACAACCGTGAATATGAAAAAGATATCCTACTTGCAAACTAATTGTTTCAACAAAATATCTATGTCTCTCGACGTGTCTTCTGTGCAATTCTACATACGACGACTTTTTCTGTCATGTAACTTTGTCCTGCGGTGCTCTCTCTCTCTCTGACTGTCACAATGAATGGTGGAACACTATTGTAAATTCCTTTGATATCGGCCTTGGAGCTGAACTCTGTGGTCTCTATGAGACGGATCTTTTTCTGGTTGTCCTGGGGCGCGAACCTCAAACCCTTTACCCCTTTATCTCAGGAAAGAGACTTCAAGATTCTGAACTCAAAACTGTTAGTTCGTGCATGTGCACAATACCAATGGCTATGAGCAGAGCTCTCGCACATATAACTCGTGCAGAACAAATGTGACATTATTGTAAACAATCTTTTACTTTCTGCTTATAAGTTACTTGAAAATATTATTTGAGTTGTACATAAATTAATGTGTTAATTAGCTTAATTCTGTATCTCTTCATAGAGGAAATAAAAGATGAATGAATGAGTGAATGAAAAGAGGTGAGAAAAGTTCTGTACGGTGTCCAGTGATTGGTCACGATAATTACTGTATATACAATGTACACAGCCAAAGGCTATTACGGGTACTGGTGTAGGTTAATTACGCTGCTAATTACTGTGTAGACAGGGACAATACTGTTTAAAATGACATTTTTGATAAGTTTTTTATAATATATGCACTTTGAAATATGAAAAAATATACATCCGAGTAACCGAATACCGATTTTAGTTTTCGATACTCGAACGTTCGATCGAGTACCCGGTTAACCGGGTACTCGTTCACATCCCTTATATACAGTATATATTTATTTAATTTGAGTTTAGTCTTAGGATAAATGTGAATTTTTTTATCAACTCATGTTTGTTGTAAAAAGGTGAAAATATAAATAATTAATAAAAATAAAATAAAAAAAAAATGATTACAACAAAACGTAATTTC
This sequence comes from Saccostrea echinata, assembly GCF_033153115.1. Taxonomy (NCBI): domain Eukaryota; kingdom Metazoa; phylum Mollusca; class Bivalvia; order Ostreida; family Ostreidae; genus Saccostrea; species Saccostrea echinata. Next base: position 16,318,741 of record NW_026889765.1, on the reverse strand, counting down.
TGTTGTAATTGTCCAGTAAAACTAATTAAGGGTCTTGACCCATCTGATAAGACAATTGGCTTTAACTAGCTAATAATTATATATTCTCTAAAATTGTCAAGATAAAGAGCGATATGACAAAAATAAAAGTGAACTACGTGTCTGTGGCAAATGTATTTCCTAGAGATGCAATTTCCTTGAAGAGACATCATAAGTCAAAATAATTTTTATCTTTATAATATCTGTATCAAAAAATCGAAAGTTTTGTCAAACATATAAGAATAAGGAATCTTTTATAAATTTAATTGGACTATGAAGCATACAAAGAGTGCTGGAAAAATAAAGGTTGTATCTGGGCAACATGTCAAGGTCACGCGACTTATATTTATAGCATACGCTAAAAACATTGAAATGAACCAAAAGAACTATAAGTTCTCTTTAGCTTTCTCCATAATTGTATCAAAATCCGTGGTCTCCCGACAGTCCATGTCAATAAGGAGGTTGACTGGAACAATTTTTGTCGTGGGCCAAACAAAGTTTATTTTTTACTTAAAAGTAGAATTTCAAGGTTCTGAAACCTGTAATTCTCTGAAAAATTACAATTTTAAAATTGACCAAATCTGCATTGGCCATGCAAAAATTCTATTTTTGTCAATTTTCCCGTTTTTTGCGTCACCGTGTCAATTTTCTATGAAGCAGCTGGCAGTTGGGTTTTTAAATGGTTACATTTTCTACCTATTAAATTTCTCAAAGAAAGACAAGGAAACAACGGATTCCAGCTGCAACCCATGTCGATATCAGAGTTTTGATATACTCAAATAATATACTTCTAGTTCGCCTTGCTGGTAATTTAACAATAATGATATAATATCCAGGGTTTTTAATTCGCCATAAAGAAAAACACTTTGCTTCTTTTCTAGTCTATATATGAGTCAAGCTGTGAGCATGCAGGGGTTGAAAAATCTCTATTTTTTCAACTTATCACTCTTACCAACTCCAAAGAGTTAGAAGGACATATCTTACACAAGAGGTATTTTAAGGTGTTACAAATGCTTTGTTTTTCTCTGAAACACTCCAAAAATTCTTAAAGATATATTTTCTGAGGTCAAAACAACGACATTGGCGCGAACAAAACGGTATAAGCTGACAGGTTTATCAACAATAAAGCAAATCTAGATCTTCACCTATCACAACAATACAGCGCTCTAAAACAGCTTCAACAGTTACTTTAGCTATGTTCAAAACAGTATTTCTTTTTGTCTTCGAAGGCGTCAAAACTTTTCTCTAACCCACTAAAACATTGAAATATGCTTTCATCAAATAATTTTCAAGACGATTTTTTCTTTTATCAAAAGGCATTTGCTGACTATATATACAGTATTTTAGCGCCAACACGCCTTTTCTCCTTGTTCTATTAGTGAATACCTTTGTTTTGGTCCACCATCGTCACCAATGCCTTCAGTGGAATTGGTAAATTTCTTGACCTTTTGAAAGATATTTACATTTTCCACATAGACACCTTCCTTTACCAAGAAATTCTGTGCAGTTGCGACCTCGAGTATGAGCTCGAGATGAATATCAGAATTGTGCAAACTGTCTCCAAGAAAATTACCAAGAATCCAATCAAAATCTGCTTAATCTGATAAACTATTGATACACCGATTTTCGTGCACTTTTCATGAGGTCTGACGGTCCAAACACCTTCGAAAGACATCAACTTGGGTTACATGTAAACATTTCTCATGTCTTAAAAGAATATTTAGATTTTGAATATTTAGCCTCTCCAAATCCGCAATATTTTCAAATGTTTTAGCGCACTTTTACTACATGACATTGCCTTCCAGTTTGAGTGTTCATTTTGACATCATAATCGTCATTAATAAATTGTCATTTATTTTTCAAATTGAAGATTTTATGAAATGCCTTTTCATTTGCTAGTACCAACCATTCAGAAAATATGGACAATTTTAAAGTTTTCAAACGTAGATCTTACTCTACGGTGAAGGAAGTTAAGTCAAATATATTGGTACTCAAAGAAAGCTCTTGCTACATGGAATACACATGAGAGATATAAAACCCTAGCATCAACCGTTCAGAAGTTATGGCAAAGGTTAAAAGTTCGACAAAAAGCAAATGCATGTCAAACATGTTGGTAGCCAAATAAAGGTCTAGTCACAAGGAATACACCTGTAAAATATGAAAGCTTAGCACCAACCATTCAAAAGTTATGGGCAACTGCCAAGGTTGATGTTCTTGCGGACAGACAAACAGACAGACTGACTGATGGGCACACGGACAGACCAAAAACTGTATGTCCCGAGTCTTGCATTACAGGACAGAAAAATAAACAAATATGCAGTTTTACTAGATGTTAGCCGTGTATAATTTTATTATCCTTTGTACTTAATGAATGTATCTTGATCAAGAATAAAGTTTTCAATGCTCAGTTCTAATTCCCCCTTAAAACATTTAAAAAGCTTATTCCTGAAATCTCCAATTTCTCAAAACCTTTGATATGATTAAGGTCTTTTCAAGTCCTTATATGTAAAATCCATTCTCTATTTTACACTTTATATTTCGATAAATACTCAGCTGTGAATGACGTAAATCTATATTTTTGTAAATCAGGTCTAATTACCTCTATTTAATCCCTACCTTGGTGTTAAATGGTTGAAATGACTGTGTTTCCTTTATTCGATCTTATTATTTTTACATTTTATAATGCTTTACATATGCTTATAAGTAACTGAACATCTAGAAATCTGGCCAGTCGTTAATTAAACCTCCAACGGGATTTGAATCTTAGCGTGGGTTAAAGGAATGAAGTTGTGATAAGTTGATAAAAAATAAAAATATGAAATGAAAAAATGTAGGAAGAGGAATGTGAAACAACTACCATAATTGTTGAATTGATTTTTTTTTCTAAAGTGCGTAATTTTGCATATATGTCCAATGAATATAGGAATACGGAGCTGTTTTTGTAAATATAGTTGTTTTTGCTAACAAGGTACCAATCGATTTCTTTGTATGGCGTGTGAAACGTTACAATATTATATTTACATTTGCAAATGTTTTCTTTTATATAACACTATTAAAAGCAACGCGTATCTATATCCGTATAAACACGGGTTCCTCGCGTCATAAATGTTCGACGTAATTTCTCAGTGACGTCATAAAGGGTTGACGCGCAATCAATGGATCAAATACGTGCCGTTGAGTTTGAAAAATAAAACATTTCACACGTTACAACTTGTAATCAGGAAAATATAAAATATGAATAAGTCATAAATGTAAATATAAGTAATAATGTATCATTTTTAAACATCTATCGGGATATAAATACGGGTTGGTACGAGATCAAATTTACCATAAAGCCCTTCGGGCTTTATGGAATTTGATCTCGTGACCAACCCGTATTTATATCCCGATAGATGTTTAAAATTGATACATTATTTCTTAAATACATTTTTTTGTTATTCCTATTCAAAAACTTAGCTATTCTTATTCTAAAACGTATCATTCCTATTCGATAAAATTGGAATCCTATGCGATAAGATATTATTCTTATGCGAAAAAATGTCTTTTCTAATCGATATTTTATAATTCCTATTCGATAACTTGTTATTCATATTAGAATACATGTGATTCCAATTCGATAATTTTGTCATTCCTATTCCATAATTTTGTCCTTTTTAATCATTTTTTTTAAAAATGATTTATATTCGATAAACATGCTATTCCTATTGAAAAATAATAACCCAGAATGCAATTATTGAATAAGAAAACATCGCATAGGAATGATAAAATTCTCGAATAAGAATAACAATACTTTCGAACAGGAATCGTATATTTTCGAATGGGAATGATTTGTTTTCATATAGTAAAAACAGGTTTGTTGAGTATGAATCACATAATTATCGAATAATTATGACAAAATTATCGAATAGGAATCATGTTTTCGAATATGAATGACATGGTTTTGGAACAGGAATTGTCTTTCTTCCATAAGGAATAGTAATTAATCGAATAGAATCGAATCGCGTTAGCTCTTCATGATAAATATGCAGGCGTGAAGCACTGTAGTTCATGTACCTCATGAATTTTCAAAAATAAAATTCATCTCTTATATTTACATTATTTTTCTTATGACTTGCCACATTTTTGTCATTGATTGTAAAAAACTGCAATTCCACTTTCTATGATAAAGGCATTTATATGTAGAGATAATAGGCGATCATCACTATGCCATATTACATTCTGCGTTAAGTTCGACGCAAAATGTATTAATCCAAAAAAGTGTGTTTCTACATGTTGCTTTGATCTCGAAGCGAAATGAAATAACGCAAAAGGTAAAAATCTCCGTTAAATACATTTTGCGTTGTTATTACATTTTGAGTTGAGTGTGTTTTATGACCAAAAGAGCCCCTAACAACGGAACGGTTGATCCAAGCGTCATGAATTTCACAAGTCTTGGAAGTGCTGCCCTTGCATGTCATAAAGTTGCAATTAATTTGTCTGCTACATGTATATGGGAAGAGAAGATTTTCAAAGAATTCATGAATTTTCACTTTATAATGATTGGAGCCCGCCCTAACAGAAGAATCCTTCACCTGGGGAACAAAAAACATCAATAGTTTGGAAAAGAATCATTTTCGCACTTTAACCATGCATTTAAGATGAATATACGTGAGTATAGAAGAATTTTGAACATTTATGTATTTGAACTATATATATATGATCAATATAGCCCCACTCTTACTCCTGAAAATTTGACCCTGGCGCCATGAATTTTGAATTTTGGTAGAGAGGTCAATGCTTATTACAATCATGCCAACAGTTTGACTGCTTAATGACAGGAGTAAGGATGAAGATTGCATAGGTTTTGATGGTTTTCAGCCCCACCCCTCAGGCCCCAGAAAGACAGAAATCATAAAATTCACAATTTTTTGTTCTCTTTCACACACATGCTTTTTCTACTGATTAATGTTTAGCAAAGATACGCATGCATCGAATTCGGGAAATTGCAATTATTTTTTTTAAATAAAAATTAACAACCAAACAATAAAAAGTAATGAAATACAAAACCATTGTCATTTTCACTTGTATGAAAGCTGTAGATTATGTCAATAATGTTTTAATCAGTCATTTATTTTTAAAGAATTTGCATCTAAAATGATATTATATAAATTAATTCTTATGAAATACATGTGTATATGAAGATTTGTTTTCATCCTTCATACTGATTTATAATGACCTTAAGACTCCCTTGAGAACTGTTAAAGGGATTATCCGACCAAAAGATGCACCCACTTGATATCCGCCTGTCCACCATCTTCGTCATTTCAATAACAGGATTGTTTCCTCGGAAAACATAATAAAAATATCATCTATGATACAGCTGTCACTTAAAAAAATGTTATAAGAAAAGAAGGTAATGACAGTTTACCTTGTTACACTTTCTGAACTAGAAAACTGACCTGCTATTAATCGATTCAATTAAAGCATGCAGTGAGGATGTGATAAGTATATGAAGAAACAATTAGAAAGCTGACCAGTCATTTACCAATCACTAAAGGGAAATGCATCTAAGCGTGGGTTAAGGGGATGCAAATGTGATAATGATAAGTAGATAGAGAAAATTAAATGTTATATACCGGTTTACAGAAAGAGGAATGAAAAAAACTTTTCTAAGTGTTAATTACGCAATTCTACGTCTATTTCAGAAGTATGTTGGACTGGGATGCTGTTTTCGCAAGACTTCGAATAGAACTGTCTTTTCTAGCTGGTAACTAATTGTTTCTCTTGGGTATGCATAAACCATGCGAATACAAATCAGTTGTCCTTTTTCTATTCAATAACTGCTTTAATACATGTAACTTTGACGTAATTTATATAAACAATTTTTTTCTTCCCTTAAAAGAGGACGAGATTCTTCATCGAATAAACTAAAGTCCCCAACAACCAAGCGTGCTTTAAAATCTCTATTATCAATAAATAAAATCGGCGTTTAATTAATCCTAGTTTTATTTGTCCTAGTTTTATTTGTCATTTAACTTATGGAATTTTCACATTTTGACGCACAACAATTGTCGAAGAATGTGGGTTGTCATCGTGTTATTTGGGGTCCCCATTTTGACCAGCCTTATTTTTTCACCTTTTCGTCCCCTTTTTACTCCATAAATTCCACTCCATTGAATCTTAATGCAATATGCAGGAGATAGCAGTTTAAACTTGTCATGGTTGTTGGAAATATATATTTTAAACAACAAATAACGTAAATATTTGAACTAAAATGAAGTATATCTTTCATAAAATGCCACCAGGTGCCTCCAGCCTTCCAATAAACGAAACATAGCTTGTGTCAATAAATCTGAATACGACAAATTAAGAGTATGTTCTGGATTTTATGCAGGCAATGTAATAAATCCCGAAGGAACCCATTTATGTGACTATCCTTTTCTTTAAGGTTCACAATAGGAACATTCTCAGATGTTATCTGTCTACCCCAATTCATTCTTATATGTATATAGTTTGCAATCAACCCTCGTCACCCTAGCTCACAAAAAGATGCTATACAGAATCAACTTATGATTCAAATCAAGTCTTTCTGTCTAGTGAAATTTATTTACCAGTATGAGGAAAAAGGAAATTTTTGGACGGAGAGAAAGACAGATCGATGGACAGACACACGGTTAGACATACTAGGTGATAATAGTAGAATACTCGATATTCAGAAATCCTTGCAGAAACCTTATTAATTGTTGATGAGTAATGCTTTCCAATTTCATCCATGAAGAGAAATATTTTTTAACTATTAAATTAAGAAGTATATGTTACATAATTGAGATCTTTCTCAGTGATTATTGTTGTCAACAGAAGGACCACACAAAAATTCATAAAAAATTTAGTGTTTTTTTTTTTTAAAAATTCCTCCTTAAAGTAAATTCATTTAAAATGTGGAGATTTTAATTAGTCCATAAATGTCACATAAATGAATACTTCCTTGCTTCTATTTAATTTTTCTTCATCACTTTATTAAATAACATGTCTTATAATTATCATTGGTGAATGGATGATGAGAAACTGGAGATTAAAAAATGAGCGGATGATGAGGGGGAATAGTAGGTGCAAAACAAGCAGAGAGCAACCATTGAAATACAGAGGACAAGAACTAAGAAATGAATGGTGAGTGCGGTAAATGTACGCTGCGCAAACAACATGAAAAGGTAATGGACGATTACTCAGAATGTGTCATTTTTAAATAAATAATTGCACACGTTTCCTTGTGCAAATTTTCATTTGATTACAACCTTTAGAAAGAACAGGATTATGACAAAGATAAAATCATATATTTGGTAAAGGGCTAACGTGTTGAATTTCTCACAATGTTAGAATTGGAAGTTGAAAAAAATGTGCACAAAAAGTTAAGTTTCTTTATTTAGAATTAACTATAGCAATTCTAGGAATCTAAGTATATAAGCCCAAGACTTGCCTAAAAGAGATATTTTTCCATTACGATTATGAAATAGCACTGCAAATATAGTACTGTAAAATCATACATTTTCGTTAGGTCAATTCTTGGTTTTAGAGAAAAACACTGTTTTGTGGCTATCAGATTTCGTGGTTGAAAAAGTGCTGACTTCTTATGTAATTCAGAATTATTTACATTTCATGGGTCTTTTCAAACGCCCAAACATCGCCCGCATGGCGCATGGTTAGAGCGTCTGCTCTAGAGTCGCGAAGTAAGGAGTTGATCATTACGTCGCGGGTTCGAATCCCACTGTGGGACGTGGAGACAGGTCTTTCGGATGAGACCGTATAAACCGAGGTCCCGTGTCGCAGTAGGTGCTGGCACGAAAAAGATCCCTCACTGCTCAATGGCCGTAAGTGCCGAGTATAGGACAAAATTTGCAGCTCTCCACCGGCAAGTGGTGGCGTCTCCATATGAGTGAAAAATTCTCGAGAGGGACGTTAAACAACATACAATTAATCAATCAATCAAACGTCCAAACCGTTCACGGTAGCTCAGTCGGTAAAGCGCTCGCTCCGTGATCGGGAGGTCCTGAGTTCGAATCTTGGCCCCGACTGATATAAGTCGATAAAAAAATGGGTAGCAACTGTTCCTTCGCTATGAGCTCGGCACTTTGAAGTGAGAGTTGCGGGTCCTTCGGATGAGACCTTAAAAGCCGAGGCCCCGTGTCATGGCAGACGTTGGCACTATAAAGATCCCTCACTGCTCAATGGCCCTGAGTGCCGAGTAAAGGTCAAAATTTGAAGCCCTTCACCTGGTATATGGTGACGTCTCTCTATGAGTGAAAACTTCTCGAATGGGACGTAAAACAAGAAACAATCAATCAAACGTCCAAAACAAGGAAAATTAAAACCTCACAAAATAAGTGATTTCACAGTATCTAAGATGAATATCATTAGAATGTTTTATATGCTATTGTAATAGGGTGATATTTTCAATATATTTATGATTAATAGATGATACTAAAGGTATATTGTGTGTCTTGTTGTTCTTCAAACCACATGACATGTATCACATGTCTGAAAATGACCACATAGGTAAAATAGCCATAGGCATTAAATTATGGAACGCCGGGACTGTCTTATATGAGAATTAAACATTATATGCAGTGTTCTCTTCATTATATGTGGTACTATTTTAATTATATGAAGTAGTTTTTACAGTATATCGTGTGCAACTTCCATTATATACAGTACTTCTTTCATTATATGATGTGGATGTGTCATTATATTATGTACATCTATCATTATATGAGGTGTTTTTATCATTATATGAAGTACTTTTAACATTATATGCGGTAGATCTAACATTATATGCAGTGAACACAACGCTATATTATGTACTTCTCACATTATATACAGTATATTCATCATTATATGTAGTATTTCTGTTATTATGATGATGCTGATCGTTAAATATTATGTCCGGTCCTGTTAGCATTCCGTGCGGTAGATTTTGCATTTCGTTATGATGTAGACACAGTATTATATGCGCTGCTTTCTTCTTTATGTGTATGATCTTTCGGAAGCTACCTTTCGGAACTCTCTGTTAAAAATCGGTACCTTGAGAACTCCGACTTTTCCTGTTGAATTCAGTACAATAAAAGCATGCGTATATAACAATTAATGCTCCGTGAACAGGTTAAAATGTTTTTTTTAAAGATATGAAGTATAGGGTAATAGAGTAAAATAAAATCCATTCTATTTCATGGTATGAAGTAGAGAGAGAGAGGGGGGGGGGTGGTGATAAAAATATTTTGGGAGTGGAAAAAAAATTGAGGCATTTTCTATCTTTTTTGTGAACAATATGACTTTCAATAAGATTCATATTTATAGGACAATCAATGTCAAAAAAGATAATAAAAAAACAGGGGTGTCGGCAAGAATTTGACATTGGGGAGGCGAACTGGATCAAAAAGGGGGAGGGGTCCTAACCAACTTAAATAAGACTTCAGCCAAAATCTTGATATTTTCATTTTCTGATTAATAAAGAACAGTTAAACATGCAACAAAAAAAATGTTTTATGTGAATTAAGTTATATGCACTATAGATAAAAAAAACCGGAATATTTTTAATTAGCTAGGAGCTAGTGTTTTTTTTTTCCGAAACGGCATAGAAAGAACTTTGAAGGGTTTATGAGGTAAAGATTAAAATACATATAATTTGCTATTGTTGTATAATATTTATTGTTACTCGCCGAAAGAATGCATAGTTATGAAATTTAAAATGAACAGGGTGAGTAATCCTTCGTAGTCCCCCCATTTTTGAAATGCAGAAATGTGTGTGACAAAAAAAAAAAACATCTGAAGTTGTAAGCTATTAAAATTAAAGCAATTTACTAAAATACTGGGTAACAAATACTATTTAAAACAACTTCGATTCATCAAAGATTTCCAAACATCGATAGACCAATTCATTAAACAATGAACAGGCCTGTTATACGCGGGGGGAGGGGGGGGGGTTGGGGGTTTCAGGAAGGGGTGCTCTAATTTTTTTTTTGCCAATTTCTCCACTTTTTCTGAGAATGGTTTTTTTTTAAATAAAGTTTCGATATGTAGAAATTCATTAACTTAGACGCTGCTGTCCCCCCCCCCCCCCCTCCTTTCATACACACTTTCCTGTCAGGTCGAAATCGGGTAAATTCCAAAAGAATTGAAAAGAAAAAAAAAATCCGGCAACTTAGAGAGTCCCCTCCCCCCCCCCCCCTCTCCCGAAAAAAAAAATAGAATTTCCAAAAACGTTTCTAGCTGTGGGCCTGATGAAGAATTTGTAGCAAACTTGCACGTAGAGCGATGGATACCATGCTTATTGTTTACAAACGCCAGGTAAAGGTATATAATTATACACGTACATCCCAATTTGCGTCTGTGTAAACAATAGTTTTCACACTTCGCCGCTCCATTGACCACAGATATTGCCAATACAAGTGTTGTAATTTTGTTTTTCTCATTTATTTTTCTTTCATTTTTCATTTCTTTCTTTTTTTCTTTTTTGGTGTGTGTGTGTGGTTTTTTTTTCAAAATTATCGGGGCGGCGATCGCTGCCCCTTTGCCGACGCCCCTGAATAAACTAACTGCATTCCTACGCCTTCGAGTACGCAGGGCTTTAACAACGGCTTATAGAAAACACTACATGTATTTACTTATTTGTTTGTTTTTTAGGGGTGGGATGTGCTAATTTTTCACAATGTAAATTACCCTTTTATCTCTCATTTTATTTGGTAGAGGGGGCTATATATATATATATATATATATATATATATATATATATATATATATATATATATATATATATATATATATATATATATATATATATATATATATATATACGTTGTATTACTGGGTAATTTTACCACATATCTTTTTAGAAGTAAAATCTTGAAATACAACCCACGACTCAATACATTTTCTGAAAATCGTTTATCTTTTCCTGATACGTTGCATAACATACACATAGTATTTAACTAAAGACAATTTCAGCAATTTTTTTATACGCCATAGTTTAACAATTAATACTATGGAACAATAAAATTATTTCAGTAATACATTGTAATAAGTGCATCTCTCTCTCTCTCTCTCTCTCTCTCTCTCTCTCTCTCTCTCTCGTTGTAAACTACTGAAGTATTGATATGACTTCGAAATTCCTTTAATATAGGGATAAATATTGTGTGGTATGTGATTATTCCGCGATGCTTTGGTTGACGTGTGGTTGATTACCAATAATTATAGATAACCCAAAATCATTCAGAATTTTCATATCCAAGAACAAAAACAGGTAGAACTTTCTAAATCTAACAAGGGGGGTTCCGAATGGTAGCTTCCGAAAGATCATACACATAAAGAAGAAAGCACCGCATATAATACTGTGTCTACATCATAACGAAATGCAAAATCTACCGCACGGAATGCTAACAGGACCGGACATAATATTTAACGATCAGCATCATCATAATAACAGAAATACTACATATAATGATGAATATACTGTATATAATGTGAGAAGTACATAATATAGCGTTGTGTTCACTGCATATAATGTTAGATCTACCGCATATAATGTTAAAAGTACTTCATATAATGATAAAAACACCTCATATAATGATAGATGTACATAATATAATGACACATCTACATCATATAATGAAAGAAGTACTGTATATAATGGAAGTTGCACACGATATACTGTAAAAACTACTTCATATAATTAAAATAGTACCACATATAATGTTTAATCCTCATATAAGACAGTCCCGGCGTTCCATATTAAATACCAAAAAGTCATTAATTGAAGAAGTCAACTAATGATCAATGAATAGCACAATAAAAGAACCAAGGGAGAATAGGGCAATACAGGAAATGTGTATCCAATTGTGTTTCTACTAAATATATACAAAATGATGATGATGTAGATGATGATCAAGTGAAATAATCATAAAACAACAAGACACACAATATACCTTTAGTATCATCTATTAATCATAAATATATTGAAAATATCACCCTATTACACTATAACACTTGTGTGGTCATGCAGTTCGTCTACTTTCACTTTCACTTTTTGATGTTTATATATACATCTTTTGGGGGAAAATAAATAGCCAATAGGAAGTTGTTTATGAAATCCAGGAAAGATAACTTGATGTGTTTTCATTTCAAGGTCTCTTAGTATAAACTTCCGTTTGGAGTTCTATTGTAATCTGTTTTCGCCTACACAAGTATGTCATGCCATTAACGCGATACAATTAAACATACAAATGCTGCAACTAATCGTGTTATACCAACATCAAGTAACATTTGGATAAGTGCACAAGTAAAGCATTTAGCTTACTTTAGTTTTAAAAAGGTCATTAAAAGCACAGGCGCTTGACGTTTTTAACCTTTCTTTCCATAAATAAAAAATCCCCCATACTATAATAATAACAAGGTTCGTCACGGTCGCCATCTTGAATTTTTCAGTTCAGCTACTTCGCCTCGATTTTTAGTCTACAATGTGTTTAAAATTAACGGATACAACCGTTTCCCTCAAGTACTTACTTTAACTATGCCTCCACTTTTGGGCAATTCAACTCAAATCACATTAAATCCTACCTAATTCTTAAAATGTCGCTTCAAACTCAGTCTACTGCTACCGATTCCGTAAAACTTAGAAAAGGGAGGCCGGAAGTTGATGTTGTTATGTAAATGAGAATTCCCTCTACTTAAATTTCATTGGTTAAAAGAAATATGACGTTTCGCGGGAAAAATCATGCAAAGACAGTAACAAACTTTTTCGACATGTTGAATGCTGAGCAGGCCGATGCTTTCCATAATCATCAGAAATAATATGTGAAATATTTTTTTCTTTTATTTTGTTGAAGAAAAAATCATGAAGAAATAAAAATTATGCTTGGTCCTGGAATTCTGGGGTCCGTTTTACAAAAGAACTTACGACTAAGAAAAAAATTTAACTCAGTCTGCTTATAACTTTCTAAATTATGTTAAAAAGAAAATGGTTTTAATCTTTTTAAAAGTTATCTAGAAAGATATTTTTACGCTAGCAATTTTAAACAGAATCATTAAGTTTGCAAAATTTTACAATCATCTGAAGTTTTTTGTCTAAGTCGTAAGTTCTTTTGTAAAACGGGCCCCTGGTTACTAATTTCTCGTGTAAACCAGACCCCTTGCATTCTGGCATAAATATTTTTTCCCTATAATGGTACTATTTTCAGTGTTTGGAAGCGATGAAAATTATAAAAAAAGAAGGATAGATATGTGTATGTTTTATTTTTCATCACAGTGGTGAGCTGGCCCAGATCACTGAACCTCTATGCCCCCTCTTTCTACAGGCGCGAAGCTGTCTTTGCAAGTACGCAAGTGCGTTACTACACATCGTTTTAAAAAAAATCTAGGTCTGAGAGAGAGAGAGGGGGGGGGGATTGTTGAGAAAAAAAAAATATTAGCATCATCCGGCAAATAATTTTGTTTCAAATTATTAATTGTCTTTATTTCGAATCAAATTTTATATTATTACGTCTATTTGAAATCTTTTATTGAATCATTGCCAAATCCAAATAAATCATTAATCTATAGTAAGTGTTCTATAACACATTAATAATTCTATAAGACCTTTGAGAAATTAAGTTTAATTACCGTCAAATGGCTTGATCAAATAGTATACTGGCGGATTTAGAGGGGGGGGGGGGGCAGGGGACCCGCCCCCTCACTTTGTGTCCAAAATATACATAAGATTTAATAAAGCAATTTTTTTGTGTGTGACTGTGAGCCCCTACCCTGACCCCAAACTGGTCCTCCCCCCCCCCCCCTTTTCAAGATTCCTGGATCCGCCACTGTAGTATATGATTTTAAAATTATTTTTGCTACCAACATTAAAAATACTTGTTGCTGAACATTATTAATACATATTATAACAGAGAGCAGACGATACAAATGTAGCGGTAAAAGATTCTGCATGCATGCCTCAAGTACATTTACAATAAGTTTCCGAGAAAGTTAAACTTCGTGTTAAAAACAGTATTACTGTCTTGTCTTTCATAAGGAAAGCCAAATACCATGCTATTCCCTGCAAGAATGTGATTGAAATATTTGAACAAGCCAGGAGCTCCCCCTCCCCCCCCCCCCCCCCGCCCCAATCAAGGCTTCACCTAAGACCTACGGGTGGCGTCACAGATTATATTGCCATTCATTTATTTTTAAGGGAGGACCAATTGATTCCGGAGGGGGGGGGGACTGGGCTGGCAATTTTTTCCCAGCTTTATTTCCATGTCAGTGAAGGACAATTAAATTTATTTTCAAAATCTGTCAGACCCCCCCCCCCCCCCAAATTTCAGAATTAAATTGTAAACGCTTTTATGTTTTGACAATATAATTGAATTTGTATTTGGATTTAAGCCCCCCTTTACTTTCAGGTGTGTAACTACGCCTCTGTAAGTAAAATACAGTGTATACTATTCAGCCTAGATATTTCAGTGTTTCTTAAATAGCATTTGAAAAAGTACACAGTTTAGGCTAAATATATATTTATTTGCAAACAGTTGGGCACTATAGATGTATCAATATATATTACTAAGTTATTTATAAAATACGTACAAGTAGTCTAGAACTGCTCAAGCTTCATTTTTAAACAGCTCTTAATATTAATATAACTCTCAAGATATCCACCAATCAGAAAAGGGCTTTCCCGGAATGTGACGTTCTAACATCAACTTCCGGCCTCCCTTTTCTAAGTTTCACGGAATCGGTAGCAGTAGACTGAGTTTGAAGCGACATTTTAAGAATTAGAGAGGATTTAATGTGATTTGAGTTGAATTGCCCAAAAGTGGAGGCATAGTTAAAGTAAGTACTTGAGGGAAACGGTTGTATCCGTTAATTTTAAACACATTGTAGACTAAAAATCGAGGCGAAGTAGCTGAACTGAAAAATTCAAGATGTCGACCGTGACGAACCTTGTTATTATTATAGTATGGGGTGTTTTTTTTTATTTATGGAAAGAAAGGTTAAAAACTCAAGCGCCTGTGATTAAAAGTAAAAAGCCAGCACGAGAAAGTTACTTCAACATCCTCGAGTTCTTTAATATATTAGGTCACCTGAGTCACTAAGGAGACCTATTGTTATCTGTTTGTTTTTGTTTTTTTCTATCCTCGTGCGTCGTGTGTCATTTGTAAACTTTTGAACATTATTTGCTTCATATCTTGGTCCACTGAACCAATTTTAGCATCAAAACGTGCAAAAGTACAAAAATTGTGAATTGTGTCCCTCCTCGAGGCTTTAGGGGAGGCACTTAAACCATCAAAATAAATGATTAGGACTATTTTTAAAAATCTTTTCTCGACTCCTCAATATCAAGAATTCAAACTGTTAGCATCCTTGCAAAAAGCATTGAGCCGTCTTTTTTTTTTAAATTGTGAAATTCCTGGCCCCAGGAATTTCACAATTCAACGTACTCTAAAGGAGTTCTGGAGTTAGTGCGGGACTCCTATGATCATATAAATAAAAAGGATAAGTTCTTTAAAAATCTGCATCTCTCCCCCTGTATATTGGGAAGATAAACTTGGTACATAGTTTTGATTAGCAGATGTGCTCTTCCAAAATTTTGAATTTTATGGCATTTTAGTCTGTGTTCTGGTGTTAGGGTTTGGCTGTATTGAAATCTGAAAATGCATGCTTTCTTTAAACTTCTGCGCATCAGAGTACATAGTTATAAAAAGCAAGGATATTTTTACCAGATTTTTGCATTTCTTGACCACTTGGTCAAGTGTTCTGCTATTGGTTGGTCCTCTATTAATTTATAGTCTACTAAGATAAGTTATTTACCTTTGCCCTTCATCTATGATAATTAATTTTTGTGAAAAATGCAATTTAAATATCTATTGATAAAGAAAATTATACAAGAATTCTTATGATATAACACACACACACACAGAGATAGAGAGAGAGAGAGATGACGTTAGACCTAGCAGCTAAGTTGCAGTTGGAATATTCTTTTGACCATACAGGAAAGTTTAGCTACTTTCAACAATGCTTTTTTACATTATACTAACTATATAACTTACCAAGTAGCCTAGCACTGCCGTACACAGATTTCAGAGGACGAATCATGATGATTCCTTGGTCTGTATGTACAACACGGTATCTTCAAGTCAAAAGTTTGTATGAAATAAATCTCCAACAGATTGTCACATATGTTTTTAAAAGATCCCAAGATTTCATACTCTGTACAGTCATGATCTACGAATAACTTTTTTTCGGTATGTCAACGTCAACAGTACGATCGCGACGTCATCAATTTACACGTCATCGATTTGGCAAACCTCACGAATACACACCATTCAACTCGTTGGATAAAGCAAATATCAAAACACACAATATAGATATCCTCTATTTATCTCAAACGGGTGGTGGATACTACCCATTAGATAAACCTATGCTTTTATCCACGAATTGGTGCTTTATCAATAGGACTTCCGGTTTCGACACAATCCCCCGGCCTTGCTTCAAGATGTAAATTTATCGAAACTTCTTATTGTGAAAGTTCTGTGTTATCAAAAAAATGTTAATGGGCAAAAATGTTCGTTAAAAACAAGAAAAAAATACACTTCGGTAAAATGTCAAAATTTATCAATGCACTGGGTATGAAATGAAGGATGCTAACCTACCCCCCCCCCCCAAACTCCCTTCACACACACGTTAGACCTAGCAGTTAAGTTGTAGTTGGAATATTCCTTTGACCATGCAGGAAAGTCTAGCTACTTTCCAGGCCCGTAGGAAGCAATTTCAGTTGGGGGGGGGGGGGGGGGGGTACAGCCATACATTTTCAGTTGAGGGGGCACTATCAACTACCAAAATTTCTTGACCAGAAAAAAAGAAGCTCATCAGACGTTTTTATTGAGGGGGAACAAGCATATATTATCTATGTTTTCTATAGTAATCTATATATCGGCAAAATTATTGGGGGGGGGGGGCACGGCCCCCCGTGCCCCCCCCCCCCCCCCGGTTCCTACGGCCATGCTTTCAACAATATACTAGCTATATAACTTACCATGGATCTGCAAATAGCCTAGCACTGCCGTGCACAGAATGATTTCATAGGACGAATCATGATTCTTTGGTCCTTATGTACAACACTGTCCAGTAAAAAGTTTGTGTGAAATAAATCTCCAACAGATTTTCACTCATGTTTTTGAAAGATTCCAAGATTTCATATTATACATTTATTGCATGATCGTGAGGGAAATATGAAGATTTATTCAGCCAAGAAAAATCATATTCCCCGAGGGCTTCGCCCGAGGGGAATATGATATTTCTTGGCTGAATAAATCTTCATGTTTCCCGAACATTCATGCAATAATTGTTTGTAATACCAAAACAAGCAAAAGCTTTAAAAATAAACATAAACTTTAAATTCGGCACCGCTCTTAATTTCACTTTTCAGTTTACAGATTTGTGACGTCAACTACCCTCATTTTTTTTCCTATCAACGAACGATAACTATTGCGGGAAAATTCACTAGGTCTCCGAAGAGGTTGAATATGATGAAAAGCATGACAACGACAGGGAAATATGATGTTTTATGGCCCTGTCACGTGAAAATCTAGAACCAATCAGATAACGCGTTTTATAGAATAATTATAATAAGGTATAATAATCTGTATACAGTCATGATCTACAAATAACTTTCTTTCGGCATGTCAACGTCAACAGTGCGACATCATCAAATTTCGCGTCATCAATTTGGGTTGAAATAATTCATAGTTTCACAGGGATTATCTCAAAAACGAAAATCATATGAGATAAATAGAACATCTATCATTGTGTGATTTGATATTTGCTTTATCCAACTCGTTGAAATGGTGTTTATTCGCTCGGCAAGCCTCGCGAATATACACCATTCAGCTCGTTGGATAAAGCAAATATCAAATCACACAATATAGATATCCTCTATTTACATCACGGGGGGGGGGGGGGTATATACACACCACTTTTGATTCACTTCAAAAAATTAAATTCAGTGTAAGTAGAATTCATATAGAGGACTGAGGTGTTAAAACTGAATTCTCGTACAATCCGCACACGTGGACATAAAATCCTTAGAAAAATAGTTTTACTTAATATAAAAATACAATAATATAATATAAAAACAAAACAAATTAGTAGTCAATATTTATTCTGCATAAATTAATGAACGACTTAGTACTTCAGGGATTCAATATACATGTATCAATCATATATGCAGACATAACCGATGTTTGTTTTTTTTTCAAGCTCGAATTAAATGACCTGGGTTGCAAAGAAGAAAGAAGGGGGAGGGGCTTAATATTTCAAAAATTCCTTATTCATCTTCATTTAAAGCAAATGTAAAGTTTTAAGATTGTGATAAATATAATGTAAATTACATTTTTAAAGTAAAAAATATTTTGAAGCTTAGCATTTATGTGTGTATTTGTATATTTATTGTATTGTTTTTGTCCCAAGTCTGAAAGACGCTGTGAGAAATGTAACTTACGGAGAGAGGGGATGCAGATTTTCCGCTTTAAATTCAAAACGTGCCGTTTAAAGAAAAATTACAAAAATTTTTCAAGATTATTTTGACAACCAGTTACACAAAGAAAGTTTTTTTTCTGAAAATTAAATGATAGGTTTTTTCAAGAAAACTTTAATTTGAAAAACACGCATTTTTTAATGTTAAGATGTACCATAGTTTTTCAGTTTTAATTCTTCAAAATTGTTATTGTCGATGTGACCTCAACAAAATTACTTTGTTTGTATGTTAATTATTTAAACGAACGAGACACCGAATTTTGACAGCTAGGTTGACCAGACACTTTTGAAAATAAAGAATTTTATAGTTCGTCAGCGCCGTGTTTTGTGCCTTGTACTTACCACTT
Organism: Saccostrea echinata; assembly: GCF_033153115.1. Classification (NCBI taxonomy): domain Eukaryota; kingdom Metazoa; phylum Mollusca; class Bivalvia; order Ostreida; family Ostreidae; genus Saccostrea; species Saccostrea echinata. The sequence continues at coordinate 16,299,848 of NW_026889765.1, read as the reverse complement.
TTTTCCCCAAATGCTCGGAAAACTACTAAAAAAATTATGTACATTTGAGTGATTTTTTTACGATTAAAATGTAATATTTAGTGGCTTAATAAATGGTTATTTTTATATCAACTTTATCAATTAAATACTTATATTTCGAAAGTATACTCGATCATTCAGCCTTTTTTCTGTCGTATGCCGTAGGACCATACTATACGCCCATTCAAATCTAATTCTTATTTAACCAAGATTTAAAAAATAAATATCTATTTAAAAAAAATAATAAGATATACTCAGATATGATGAGCATTTGCTAAATTTTTTCAGCGCATCATTGATCAAAATATAAGTGTTGTCTACGATTTTACCGGACGATCTTTGCATTAATTGTGTACTTTTATAACCATAATAAAATTATGATAAACATAAAGTACATGTACAAAGCATCATGAGATTAAAAACATAATTTATTTTTTTACAGACCAGATATTTTGATGATTTTTTGCAAATTTCATTTTTATTTCTATCTAGAAATATCAATTATAATTATATTTCATTTCCATCTTTTAATTTATTTGTAATAGGCGAAATAGAGTTTAACGTCAAAAAGGAAGCAGATTGTTTCTTACTCAAAACATAATTAACACCTGTTGTTCTTATATCTTGTTTTGTATTGTATTTACATTGACAAGTCTAATCTACATATGGCCATCCATATGGTGTTCCGTTGGGGCCACTCGCACCTTCGCACTCTCGCCTTTAGGGCGAAGATGATGCGAGAGTGCGAAGTTGCGAAGGCGAAGGAGCGAAAGTCGAAGATGCGACGGCGAAGCGCGAAGTTGCGAGGGCGAAAGTACGAAGGCGAAGGAGTACTACAGTAGTATCGCTCCTTTGCAACTTTGCATTTTCGCCCTAGCACCTTTGCATTTTCGCCCTAGCACCTTTGCATTTTCGCCCTTGCACCTTCGCATTTTCGCCTTTGCCTTTTATGTGGAGTTCTCTATCGTATGCTTACAATGTAGATCGAAGTATATCTACTGCATATATGCAAATTTATTTTACACCAGGATATATCAAAATCAAACTTTTTACAGTTTATGGATCATAATAAAATCTTAATTATGTTCCTTGTCCTTTAGTTGAGACTGTAATGCACACCACCACTACGAGTACATATGTCTCTATAATTTTGCACCAGTTACAACAATCATTTACCATCATTACATTATATAATCTACCATTGTATATAAAATTAGAGTGCCCGGTGATCAATTACACTATTTCTCGTTTCATAAAATAGCAAGTGTATATTCATTAGTAAAAACGTCATTGTACAATGAATTTCAACCATTGCTTATCATCCATTTTGGCGCCGTCACACTAATCTAGCGCATGCGTACCAATAACATCCAAGAGCCCACTAAAATTAACTCATAACGATAAAGAGCTCCAAAGTAGTAAAGTGCGAAGTTGCGATGTCGAAAATGCGAAGTTGCGAAGGCGAAAGTGCGAAAGTGCAAAGTTGCGAAGGCGAAAGTGCGATATTAGTATCGCTCCTTCGCCTTCGCATCTTCGCCGTCGCATCTTCGCACTTTCGCTCCTTCGCCTTCGCAACTTCGCACTCTTGCATCTTCGCCCTAAAGGCGAGAGTGCGAAGGTGCGAGTGGCCCCAACGGAACACCATACATCCATATACTTTATTATGTCTTAACCTCCTTCGTGATCCTTTTCCCTTTCTGGAAAATACAGAGAAGAAACTTCTAAAACAGAATATTAGCCAATTGTCTGCGGTTTTGCAATACACTTGCTGATTGGTCGAGCGCTTTATTTAAAGTTTAACCAAATCAAAAGAAAGAAAGAAAGAAAGGAATACCAAATTTTGAAAGATCTCTGAGGAGCAGATCAGAAACACTTGGCTGGTGGAGAGTATGAAATGATGAAATGCATACAAAACAGTGAATTTGATTGTTATTAAACACTTGCATATAGTTTCATTCTTTGAATTTTTATTGGATGTAAATCAGATAAAACATAACTTGTTCTTCAACGTATCAATAATATGAAATAATCGAAAAACAAACACGGCGTCCTTCTTTTTTTCAAGCAGCAATATTCGCAGCTTGCTGAAACGTTTACCATTTTGTTATGAATTTTTTTTTTGTCAGTAAATCTTCATTATGAGTGAACTCATGTTTCCAAATGATTTTATTTACTTAATGTCTTTTGCTACATTATCCCAATGCATTAACGATTTTATAGCCATTTGTTTTGGTGTAATATGTAAGAAAACTGTGGTGAAACCGAGGTTTGTCGAACAAAACATCTTAATATATGCATGGCTTTTATGATATATGTACTTTATCAATCGATTCTAAATTTCAGAATAACTTATCAATGACATCCTCATGCATACTTGCTGAGAAAATTGAATCGATATCTTATTGGATTAACATAGTCGGACGCATTGAACCTTCACTGGAAAACGCATTTAACCACCATTATCCTGCCTCTGAAAAAAATCTTGAAATTTCATTGGTTGAGAAGAATTCTGTATTAAACCATATTATGCTGCCTACACGTGACCTAACAACCACACATCAAATCAATATGCCCCCTCCACGTGACCTACATGTACCCACCACGCATCAAATCAATACGGAGATTACGCCTCGCCCAAAATGTATTTTTTCACAATTTGAATTACCACTACATGTATCAGACTAATTGGACCACTTTGTTAGACATATTAAACCACCATTAACAGACATAGAACCAAACCTGAAATACTACCACTAATAAACAAATTAAACAAGGACTGTTAAACACATTGAAACACCCATGCACGCATTAAACCTATATTTTCGAACGCTTAAAATTACCATAGTTATATAGTGAAATGCATTTAAGCACCACTGACAGAGCCAACAATGTCAGATGCATTAAAACACCGTTTTAACGGACGTATTGAACATCTATTGTCAGACACATTGAACTATATTGTAAGACACTATGTCTTAGATTCACTATTGTCGGACAAGGTTTCGCTTGTGTTACAGAGATTTGAACGTCATAGATTTCTAATGAATTCCATAAAGAAAATTACACTGAATGTAAATATATGATATTTAATTAATGAATTATCCACTAAAATTTAGCAGTTTTGATTTTTCTGAAATTCACAGGTCCAAAAAAGCCCTAAGTGAACCTTGCTAGTTTGAAATAATTGGAAAAAATTCAATACTATTTTCATCTTCTTTTTGTTTGCATCATTATAAAATCTCAGTAAATACAGTAATTATGAAAATATTAATTTTGACATGTCTGTTTTCGTGATTTCGATAGATAAAAAAAACCGAATTCATTGCCATTTTAAAACAACTTCACTTGCTTGACATTCGCAAGTTCGTAACTTAATACTAGTATGTTGCTGGCAAACTTTAACATGTATAAACTCGATGGAATTTTTGAAAGAAAAGTAACATAATGAAAATAATTATATGTCACCCCACTTTGCTTGTGTTGAAATAATTACTAAAAAGTTGAAGATAAGATTGAAAACGTGAAATATCAAAAACCCGAACATGCAAAGTAGAAGTCTGACATGCTTCAATCAGAATAAGCTCTCCTGAGTCATCTTTGAGTGAGATTAACATTATCTTAATTGTTGCTTTCTATTTATAATTAATTGTTTTGAATTGTATTTACCTTGGTCTGTCTATCCCCCATCTGACCATTCTATTATTGGAGTTATCTACCTCTTAGTTGATGTGGTGGAGTGTGACCTGACCCCACGATCGTAATGTACTCTTAGTACAAAGTCATGATTTAATTTTATTTTAAACTGAGACATCTAAAACACAATAATATCAGCATTTTTGCTACTCTGCTATATACTTGCTGATTGGTCGAGCGATGTATCAGTAGAGTCCCCAAAAACTTCTTAATAAGAAAAAAAAAATCGAATTTTGATAGGTTTATGAGGATTTGAGCGTATCAGAAACACTTGCTTAGCTGAAAGTATGAAATGCATGCAAAAGAGTGACATTGCCTATTATTGGTATTCAACACTTGTTATGCCATTGTTTGAATTTTTTATTGAATGTAAATTGGATAAAACATAACCTGTTCTACAACGTTTTCAGTACAAAAAAATTGTCGAAAAGATTATTGATTGCTTCCTTCATTTATTATATAGAAATAAATTGTTAAAATGCTAATATTGAGTACATTTACGATGCCATTCATTTTCAAGTCAAAGACTTCGCCACTTTTATTTATTTTTACTGCTTTTAAATCATGTTTATATTTTGTCAATAATTTACACGTGTGTATTAACTCATGTTTCCCATGGTTTTATTTACCAAAGCACTTTATTGTATTTTAATCCCGACATGCATTTATTTTAAATACTAATGATCTGTTACAATAGATAGTTAATCTCTGGCCAAATTGAGACTGTCGAACAGGAAATCTAGGTATACATATGTATGCATATTTTTTTTTAAATAAGAGGTCTATTTTTTCATTAAATTAAACAACTATCAGAACATATTTATCCTTATGCACACATGCTAGAAAAAAATTCAATTTAATTTCTGTTTACTAATGAAAATGTTGCTTATTGCTAAATGAGCAAGTTACATGTCAAAAAACAAATAATAACAAACTAATATTTAAAGAAAAATTCAAAGATGATATTTAAATGAAATGTCGGTCTCTGGAAAATCCGCACAATATGTGAAAATAAAATACTGAAACAGCTGCACCTGACAAAGTTATTTCTTAAATAATTGTTTTTATAGAATTAATTTACCGAGGCTGTCAAATCAAATCATGCGTATTTTAATTGTTATTAATTCTGGAAAACGGATGCTACTGCTTTAACTTCTCTGCAAATGCCTTTTTGTTTAGGCATATATTATCTATTTTCTTTAACAAAAAATGTCCCTGATTTCTTCACAAAATTTGAATTCCACAACTGTCATTTGCATTGAATTATCATTGTCAGTCGCATTGATTCACCATTGACATACATTATTGAATAATTATCATCAGACGCTTTGAACCGCTATTGTCAGACTATTGAACCACGATTTCTATATGCATTGCAACACTATGGTCAGTCGCATTGTCGCACTCCTGTCAGACGCATTCAATACTATTGTTCAATGAACCATGCACTTTTATAAGACGCATTGCACACCATTGTCTGTAGCATGGAATCATCATTATCAGACGCATTGACAAATATTGTTATACACATTGAACTACTTTGTCAGACGTATTGCACCACCATTGTCAGAAAAATTAACTATATTGCCATACACATTAAACCACTACTGTCAGAAACATTGAACCACCATTTTCGGACGCAGAGAATCACTATCCTAAACTACAAAAGTAAAACTGTCTCAAGACCACAAAAGTACAGACTGTCAAAATTTCTAATCAGTATTACTTTCAAAATAATGTTGAAAATAAAACAAAATTTCATCCTATCTTTGTATTAAAAATCATTTGCGGTACCATTTTGATGCACCAGATTGCATTTCGACAAACTGTGTCTCTTCAGTGATGCTCATGCCGAAACGTTGGAAATCCAAAATATTTAAACAAAAAAACATTTGAAGAGCTGAAAAAGGGGGACTGGAGCCAAATACATATTTCAATATTATACAAACTTTTAATTAGCAAAAGATATTTTAAGTAGTAGGAAAAATCCCACTGCTCAAAGTCCCTGAATGCCGAGTACCGGTCTTCATCCGCAAGTGGTGGCGTCTCAATATGTTTCAAAGAAATTCTCGAAGTGACGTTAAACAAACATTCACACCTTTCTGCACCTACTGATGAAAACCGAATCCATGTATATATGTACGGTCTGCTAGCCACACCCTCCATCTTCACTTATCTAAAATGTCAGTTTCAACATTGATGTCCAATGAGGTCTTTGTCTGAAGATATCATGTTGAATCGTCTTAGCTACAGTATATGCCTACGTTCGACTGCCCAGACTGTACAGAACTGTAGCTCTTAGCCAAATAACCAGAGATCCAACAGTTTTAACTGTAATACTCATTGCGCACAAAAGGATGTGCACTATTCAAAGTGATATATCCATATTTTAAACTACCTTCTCAAAATGCTCATAATCAAACGTTGCATATATTTTCTTGCTTCTTTAAAAAAATCCTTATCACTGTTTTCAATAGCTGGGCCTGTAGGAAAGACAATTGAAAATTTTGCCTGTTTCATTATACTCATGCAGAGTGGCACCAAACTTTTACGTCTTGTATAACTTGAATATATTCATACTTTGCCGTTCTTTCATTGTTGTTTCAGATGATCATATTTACAATATTGATGAAGTTTTTGAAAAATTTGGTCGTTCTGCTATCCACTGTGTTAATATCACTGTTTTAAATGTTTTTTGGATGCCTGAAACTGTAGTTCGCAAGTCGTCCAAGCAATTTTTCTTTGAAGATTATATAGCACAATTGATCCTCAGGAAGCTATTTACCATCAATTTTTTTTCCAAATTTATAATTGTTTAATCAAGCTTATGGAGTGTTTCCTCCACTTTTCTAACATTTCAATTTCATTGAAAAAAAATTTAAATATTCTAATCAACACCTACTGATAAATGATAATTATAAGTGGGTTGATATGAATTATAACTAATGCCGTGACTTTCAATTTTAATCTTACATGGATATATCGTGAAATGATGTAAATATTCCTGGATCATGTCCTAAGTGATATAAAAATTTTATTTTACGAAGAGGGATTACATTATGTAGCTCAAAACAGTTTTTTGATTGGTGTATATGATCTGCATGATCTGAGACATCAATATAAGAGTGAGTCATACGTCATTAACATTGTCTTTTTAGTCTAGTTTTTAAAATTTCCAAATTTTTATTATACAAAGAAAACAAGAGGCCCAAGGGCACCTGAGTATAATAAAACAATTTAGATGATCCATAAAGTATAAAATAAACTAATAGATGAAGCTTTGTTGCCCAAAAGCAAAGAGAAATAGGATGATCAGGATCAATGAAATAATTAGTTAAGTATTCAGTAACAACTCATAAATTTAAATTCTATTCTATCCCCAATTTATCACTATCACCATGCAGACTGTTAACAAACTATTACTTCTTTTGTACCACTTTTAACCCCATATTATGACTTCTCTTATTGGCCTCTCTTGGTCTTTGAAGAACATTTAATGAGATAAGTTATTTTTGTCTCATTTTGATTTATTCATTATTTACAAGTCTATCTGATCATTAAAACTATAAAAGTACTTTTTTTTATTTTACAATATCATTTTTTGCATAATTCTCTTAGTCTAATGACTTTCAAATACATTATTTAAAGTGATTAATTATCAAAAGTGAATGGCAAAGGGGAATAACTTCTTTCAGTAGAATACAAATTAATAGAGCCCTGGCCAGGACAGGAACACTTGACCAAATGGTCCTGATGTTCAAAAATCTGGAAAAAATATCCTTCCTTATTAAAACTTTTATACTGTATGCCCTCGACTTGCCAAGGAGCAGAGAAGATTTTCAAAGAAATAATACATTTTCACTACAGATTCAACACAGCCCTATCCTAACACTAAAACCCATGTCCCAGGGTCATGAAATTCACAAATTTGGTAGAGGTACCCTCATCATCATAACTATGCACTTATGTAGTTGAAGATTTTCAAAGAATTAATTAACACATTTTCACTATATTATCAATATAGCCCCCCTCTCCCCTGTAAAACACCAAAACCTGTGACCACACGTTTAAAAAAAAATGTAAGAAGCACAACTGTTCATCATAACTAAGCACTTTGTTTATCGGCTCAACACTAAGGGGCAGACAGGATTATTTAACAGAAATAATGCATTTTAACTGTATTATAAAAAAAAATTATGCCTTTTCATTATATTATTAATAGAGCCCTCCCCCTAACCCAGGGGCCATGAAATTCACAATTTTGAAAAAGACATCCTTGTGTATCATAACCATGCACTAAGTTTGTTTAAATAATACCCAGGAGCAGAGAAAAAGATTTTCAAAGAATTAATGCATTTTCACTATATAATCAAAAGAACCCCGCCCTAACACCAGAACCCCTGACCCAGGGGCCATGAAATTCACAATTTTAGAAAAGGCACTATACCATTGCTTATCATAACCATGCACTTAGTTTGTTTAAATAATACCCTGGAGAAGAGAAGAAGATTTTCAAAGAAATAATGCCCTTTCACTATATGATCCAAATAGCCCTGCCCTAACACCAGAACCCCTGACCCTGGGACCATGGGGCCATGGATTTGGCAATTTTGGAAGAGGGTCCAATACTTATTACAACCATGCCAATAGTTTGACTGCTTGGTGTCCAGGTATAAAGAAGAAAAAAAAATCAAATACAGCAACATAGAAAATCATTTTTTTTTTTTGCCTTTTCAGAAGTTTTGAAAAGACGCACCTCATTTATAAATATGTAATCAAGATTAAATGGAAGATGTTTAAATGCTCAGTTAAATAAATAAATAAATAAATCGTAATTATTTCATAGAAATGCATGAAAAGCGTGCTAACCCGGTTTAGAGGAATAAATTTTCATTTTCTTTGTTTAAATTTTTTTTGTATTTTTGAATTCATTAAAAACTCAGGGGAAAAAAACATAACTGGGTTTGCTGAGTTTGACCATAATCGAGCGTGATTGGGCAGTTGGTATAATGTTTGTAAGGTGTTCTTTTGAAGATATTTGTTCAAAATAAAACAATCTAAAAATTGTTTGTTGGAAAGTAATTTGACTAGACTGAGAAATGTAAAAAAAAATCTTTTGTGGGTAAATACGATTTTTCAAAAGACACCAAGCAATAATTGCATGATTATACCGTTAAAAGGCAGCAATCTGATGTGAGATGGACTGGGTATGGATGCCATAGCACTAAGTAACTACTAAGCGACATGATAGATATTTTACTTGATATCGTTTGAGAGACTAGGGTCATCATCGCTGCTGCAACGTTAACCTGACTACTATGGTATAACCATCAACCTTATATCAGCATAATAAAGATGTGCAATCAGCTTCCGAAAATTAGTTTGCACGCAAGAAGGCCATTTGAGGGTTTTGAGTGTGTAACAAAGACATCAGCAAATTCGACTGCAGTATGTAAGACGGCAATTTCGATTTCCTCGTGTCGATGAGGCAGATGTCGTATTTGCGAATTGAAATAGGGATTGCTGCGTTAGCAATTCTGTCTAGTGTATTTCTTTATTTCCTATTAAGTTTATGTCCGAATTTTCAAGGTAAAAATTATGCAGCTCTCGATGCAATTTTCAATTAAGCTCCAGAAAATCATAATTAATCTAGATGTTGAGCTCAAAATTGTTTGCTTGATTAAAGCATCAAATGAAATGACATCAAATCAATTCTACTAGTAAAAATTCGCCTTGTTTAGGGCGCCTAATTTTAACCTTGATTTTATGCCACTTTCGAATAATCAATAAAAAGTATTTAAGTCAAAATCTTTGTCAATTGAAAAAGATTTAACTTTGCCTTTCATGAAAATTCTTCGTTCGTTTTCATTTTTTATTATTTGGGTGAGGTGGGCTATAGTGCTTTATTTTTCCATTTATTGTCCTATTATTTTCTGATTTATGAGATGGAGCTTGAGGTGGGTGCCCTTTGGTAATGGCGTTAAATAGAAAGAATATTTTACATATTTATGCATTCGATGATAGGCAATCTAGTTTTTCCTGTGTACATATACATACCTATAAAGATAAAAAAACAGAGGTCAAGTTCAAAAACTCCACTGAAACAATACATAAGAGCGGCAGAGCAGATACTGACCTCTAAAACGTTAAAGATTGGATCAGATTGGAGAAATAAACATCCCCTGTCCAACGGCCACACCCAAAAGTGTGCTAAAAGATAAGGTACAGCTATTTAGAGCAGATACTGACCTCTAAAACTTTAAAGATTGGATCAGATTGGAGAAATAAACATCCCCTGTGCAACGGCTACACCCAAAAGTGTGCTAAAAGATAAGATACAGCTACTTAGAACTGAATTAATGTATGTCTTGCATGATCAGAAATTTTTAATGAAAAAAGACATAAACAATTTTTCACTTTAGATTACATTCATTTATTTATTAATTTACATTATAATGTTAACTAAACATTCAGTTATAATTGAATGTCAGATACAATCTCTTATAAAATTATGTGCTTGTTTAATCATCTCACTAAGTCTTGAAAATTTCGAGATCCCGAAAACGAATGTTTTCTTTCAACGTTTTTGTCTATTTATGCCTTTGAGGGAACTATAGTCTCCCGTGTTCCTCTTCTGTCTGTTCTGTAAGTAGGTTTCGGAAATAAAAAAGTCGGGATTCTAAGATTTCTTCGGAAGTTCTCAGAGAGAAAAGCATACAACAGTGGATTTATACAACTATTGGCATAAGCTAGGCAGTTAGCAGCTATCAAAACGGCTGTGGATCCTATAGTTATTTTGCTATCAGTAAAGGTCTGTATGATCAAAATAACTTGAATCGGAAGCCAGCAAATTGCAAAGGCTACAACAAAGGTGATCACGAACTTTTTCGTTCGTTGACTTTTCTTTCTTAAGTGAGAACGATGGCGCAGTGATTTTAGAAGACAACCGTAACACAAATTTATCAATGAAAGCGGAAGTGCATAACCAAACGAAAAGAAACAGCCGTAAAAAACCTTAAACACAAGTTTGTTTTTGAGGCCGGCAAGATTGTTGCAAGCGGATCTTTCTTGCCCCATCCACTTGTAATGTATAACACCGTACTGGAAAAGAACTGGAATATTACCACAACTGATCAAAGCCCATGTAAGGAAAACCAGAATATACGTATTTCGACGATTTCTAATTCTTTTTGAGAGTATTGGATGAACAACAGCGATGTATCTATCGAACGATAGAAGAACCAAGGTCCAAACACTTGCATAGGCACAAACGTGTGATATAAAGTTAACAAGTTTACACCAAATGTTTCCAAATGGCCAGTACGACATTGCGTAGTTCGAAGCGGTGAATGAGGCACAAAAAACAACAAAGAGAAGATCAGCAGAGGCAAGACTAACAACCAGGATATTCGTAGTATTTTGCAGTTTTTTCTTTGCCAGAATAACAGTGATGACTAATGCGTTTCCTATGAATCCCAGAAGTACTATCAGTCCAAATATGACTGGAATTACACGTTGGACAAGTCTCTCAAATTCGATGAATTTGTTGTTGCTGTTGGGTTGAAATTGCTCTTCGCCTGTTGTTAAGTTATCCAACGAGATGTTCAGTATCATCCTGATCTGAAATTTGGAAAGTCTGAAATAATAGAGAATTCGAGTTAATTTAATGTGTTACATCAAGTAAAAAAAGTTGTATTAAAATAACTATCATTTCTACCAATTTAAATGTTAATTGCAAACAGCTTGAATTTTAATAGATAAGAATACATTTTATGTGATAATAAAATTATATATTAATGCTGCAATACTATATTTTCACATAAAGAACATCTACTCACCTAACAAATGAAGAAATGATGATTTATTAGAGCTAGATATATTTATATAGCTTTTCTGAAAACAATTAAATGCCAAACAAGTAATTCATGTTTTAGGTATTATCACCAGCGCAGTTATTGATGATCGCTGGATCTGTCAATCAAACGCTTCAAATGGATGAGCATTCTTCAATGGTTAAACAAGATACGTGTAATAATACTTTTTTTTCACGAGAACATAAAATGAAGGTAAGAGGTATATACAGGTAAATAAAATTGTGAAAAGAATTTTTTTTCAAAACATTCACCTCTGTTGTTATAAGAGGTCCATGTTTGCATGCTTTGCTCACAATTTTTATTGTTTCAATGGACTTTTGAGCTTGATTACTACGCAGCTAGGTTAAGGACGCCCATGAAATATAATTTTAATATATTTTTTTAACAGCATTAGTTTTGATAAATGTGATTTGTGGTGCTTGCACTTGTATATATCGGGTCTCTGCTGAGTTCGGCCAAAGCGACATCGCTTACATCAGCTGTTTGCCACGTGACAGTTTTAAAATTAGAACATATATGTACTACTACAAAGATCGTAAAAGTTCAACGATATACGGGCATTTCACCGCTATAAAATTTATTCTGTTTTCTTTGAGACAAATTCCTTAACACGAAAAGTGCTGGGAGCAGCTTCCTCATGCTCGGGAATTGTTTAAAATTTAGCCGTCTTTCTATAAATTCCAGTCAAAAATATAATTCGCATTGGAATAATGTTACATTAAGGAATAAATCAACAATTCACAACCAGCTCCCAGCACTTTTCAGAATAGTAGGAATAATAGCTATAAGTGTTTAAAAAATTCAGAACTTATAGTGAAGCGGATATCGTTGAACTTTTGATATTTTCGAGGGGCTGGACCTGTCATTCTTGCACGTTACTGCACAAATGTGCTCCCTGCGGCTTTATATAAAGTCTACACATTATCAATTTAGTTTGACGATAAAATGTGGATTAATATATTTCAGAATATGTCTCTCTTTTGGTCCGACTACGCGTGTTTCATATTTATTTTTATTTTTACAAGCTACGATAAAAGCTTGATCCACGCTTGAAGTACAGAGAAACTGCGTGTCAAACTAAGAAATGACGTCATCTAAGTAAGTACAGTGAGATCAAGCTGGCTTTCATTCTACATACGCTAAGTGCTATTATGGCAAGATCCATTTATCTTTATAATATTTATGATAAACGAAAATATTTAGTGTGTTTTAAAAAGAACATATAGTATTTATTCATCGAGATTCATTTCTATTGTTTTAACGTGACGTCATAATAGCTTTACCGAACCTCTGCATAGGCTGACGTAATATATATATGGGAGTCCTTAACCTAACTGCGTATTTGTTATCTTCATAATTCATAATAACGTATTCTGTGAGACAAGAATAGATAATTCTATAAAATAAGCACCTTTTATTCATATCTGTGGAAAAGATACGTCACTCAATTTGTTTATATTAAGCCCTTTTTTGGTTTATCATACTGCATAAAAAAACAAGTTCGTGTCGTCCATATATCATTTGCTATGCAACAAAAGCTAGACAAACTTAATATAGAAGCGTTACTCGGTTTTCCAAAAATTTTCTTCAAACTTCAAAAATATTTCAAAACTTGTCAGTTCTTTATTGGGTATGTTCTTGTCTATCGAAGCTATGAGATCCGAAAATCACGCAGTTTGGTCTTCAGGTATGGAAATGATGCAACATCTACCTGACATATTTCAGTACTCCAGTAGTTCAAAAAAAATCATCTGGTACATTTTATACGACAGTTCTATCCGCTCGTGACTTATCTCTAGCAGCATCCAAAACTTTGGTACTTTCCCAGTCTGTAACGACATTATAACATCTCGGTGCTCCTAGGCATTCAATAAAGTTGCCAGTTGTTTTGCTATATGTAGGTGTTTAACATTCATTTTAAGTTAGTGATGAAGCAAACAGAATTAAATTTTCTATTTCATTATTGAATTCAAATCTTCTCCAGTTGATGTTAATTTTCCCGTGTCTTCATTCTTGATGACAGGACAGACATGTACATTTGAAGTGACAAAATCCATTACAAAAGGTGTAAGGATGTTTATGTCTAGAAATACAGAAAAAACCCATTCATGTGAGTAGGGGAAAATGTATATGTATTTGCATTATTGACTGGATATCGTGATATATACCCTAGCTCGGTCTATGCACGTATGCAGATGAAATATATGGAGATATCGAACAGTATTCAAGCTCAAAAGTCCATTAAACATTACAAAATAGTAGCAGAGCAAACACGGACCTCCAAAACATCTGAGGTGAGATCAGGTGCCATGGAGGAGTGAGCATCTCCTGCCGACCGGTCACACCCGCCGTGTGCTCCTTGTCATGATCGGGAAATAACGGAAAAATCCGTCGACAATTCAGATCTCACAAGTCTGGATCGCTTTACCAGACAAAGATCACAGGCGAGTATATTGCCCGATATTCAGTCAATAGCTTAAAGATAATCACTGTAAATGCACAAATTTTCTTGGGGAAAAAAATTCGTTGATTTGTCATCTAAAAAGGCTTCGTTTCTCGAAAGTAACCCTATTCATTATATATAGTGATATAAAAATTTTTGCATGGAATTCAAATTCGTTAATAATTGTTAACAACGAAATAAACGAAATTTAATGCCCGACGAATATTTCTCCTTTAACAGCAATGAAAATATATATTAAATGCAAATACAATAAATAATTTAGGAGCGTGGATTTTTTTAATTGCTCGTTTGAATGTGTATTTAAGTACTGTGAAATCACTTATTTTCATCGGGTTTAATTTTCGTTGTTTTCGAGGAAGGAATAGACCCATAAATTCATGTGCACCACGAAACGTGAAATTGTCATTTGAACAACTAACCAACTATTCTACAACCATGAAATCAAATCCCCTCAAACGAAGACAATTTGACGCAACGAAAATATGTTGTTTTACAGTAGTTTTACTTCAGAACTATGTCGCACAGGAGCTCGTTATTTTCTTTGTTTTTACCTAGGGATTTTATAAGAATTTTTTTTGTAGGGTCAGTGGTTGTTGTTTTGACCGTTTTTTAACAAAAGCAGTGACAGAAACATCTTTAAAGACAAGACACGAAGAAAATACTTCATGAATTCATTCAGATTGTAACCCCAACCACCCATGCAAGTAGGCTTCAATGTGCAAAAATTGTTGGATCCGCCCTGATATTAGTCTAAGAGCACATACAGATATGGAGAGAATTAACCCAGGTAGAAGATTAAATGACCTGCAGTGAAATGCCCTACCGAGAAATGGCACTGAAGAGAAATAACATAGAAGAAAAGGGGTTTTATAGAGGAATGACTCGACGCCACCAGTTTTACAAGATTAACTCGGTCGAATTATGAAGGAATCTGGGCATTTTGATATACTCTATGAATACGATATAACTCTTGCTTAAATAGCTTGTATGGAAAACTATCTACATTTATTCAGAGTTATCATTCTTTTGTATCACTTGTAACAATACATCGAGTTTTTTGTGTATTCAAAACAGGCCAAACAATGCAGGAAGATGTAATACTAGTGTCTGAAGAAAACAAGACATTTTAAGATACGTTTTGTGTATTTTGAGGGTAGAGTGAGTCTATGATCCATGTTTTTGTTAATCAAAATGTAGATTGTTTTTTTTTATAAACAAACTATGTAAAAACTTGTGTTATACTATGAAGAAATGATCTTTGGTGTGTGAGTGCTATTTAATAGACAAATAATTAAATCATTTTTGACATTGTTGCAAATAGTAGAGAGTTTACATAAAGTTTACATTCATACTGACTGAAATATCAAAGAAAACTGTCCTAGGATTTTTTTTAAATATTTTCATAGGTAAGGTCATAAATACAAATATCATAATAGCAATTTGTCCCCAGGAGAGTGTAAGACAGTCAGTCAGTAAGTTTCAAGCCTCTAAGAGGATTACCGGACAAGGGGTGTGATATCCCTAAAACGACAGATATGCTAAAATCAAATTCAATTTGAGACCTAAGTATAGAGCAGCATTCAAATTATTGAACGGTATGAAGCTATGACAAACAAATTTTTTTCTGTGGAAAAATCCTCTCGGTGAAGGTTTTTGTTAACCAAAATGTACAATTTTTCGCAAACTTTGAGAATATACTTTAAAAAATATGGAGCAAAGACCCACTCACATCGAAAAACTGTGTTACAGTATGAGAAAAGTACCCCTATGCTATTTAATAGGCAAATAATTTTAATCTCTGTGAGATTTTTGCAAATTATGGAGATTTTTTATTAAGTATATTAATGTTAGGTGAAATATCGATGAACATTTTGCTATAATTGAGATTTTATTGTTCACCTTCCTGACTCTCTAAGTATGGGTATATTTGGAAATGATATTTCTAATCAAGTAATAATTCCTTTTAATATTAAAAAATCATTTGAGAAAGGTGATAAACGGTACAAAACAATTTTGAATTTCAAAGGAAAGTACTTTGTTTTACAACAGAAAAACTGTTTGATTTTCTATGGTGAAAACTTTCTTTGATTTATTTCGAGGGGTGATCAAAAAAATTCTCGAAGTATCGCAGTGACTGCAAAACCACAATTCAGAACAGAATGAAATTTGGCAGATATATACTTATAAACGTGTTCTATAAATAGATGTGAAAATGACGTTACTATATAGATGACATGTGACAAACGATGATTGAGTCAGACGTACTCGAACAAGGAACAGCTGTAAAATTTTACGTATATGTTGGAAAATACTATGCAGTAAAAAATAATGATTTGTAAAAGGCTTATGGGAACAAAGTACTTGCCAAAAGTTTACTTAGTAATTGGATTGATTGCTTAAGTGAAGACAGAGAGATGATTAAAATGATGTCCAGTAAAAGTGAGCTGGGAAAGATTGATTGATTACTGTTTAACGCCGAGTCAGCAATATTTCAGCCATATTTCGGCGGAGAATCTACATGACCGGTTTTGAGAAGTTTTAGTTTCTCTGGCGGCCCCCAGTGAGCCTGCTCTTTTTCAAAAACCAGAGAAACGATCTTTTGCGTGCCAAGGGGTTGCAATCCTTGACACGGGACACCATTTAATGTCCCATCCGACGGACTTAAAATTTAAACAGTCTAAACAGTTAAAATCTACATTGTTCAAAATCTTTCCAAAAGGATTAAAACATCTCTAAATTTTACTATAATAATCAGTTTGACCTTGGAAAGAGATGTACATTAATTCAGCAATTTTTAAAAAAAAAATCACTTTAGACTATTTACAGATCAGATATAATATAAAACGAAAGCGATCATTCTCGATCCACATTGGATACATGAAGCATTCAAGACAGAGAGGTCGGATTGTGGTAGACGCCATGCCCATATATGAAAAGTATTTTTGGTCAGGCCATTTTTAATTAAAGAAAAAACCTGCGTGGTAGTAAAGAACAAGATTATTTAGGACCTTTTTGGCCCTGTGTATTTCTGAACAATAAAAAATACTCAGTTTTAGCTGAAAATGCATTAAATTTTCCTCGGACCCTTGCTGACTGCATATCGATTTAAATTGACGTAGTTTTCTAGCTAGTTCATGCGTTATGACGTCATGAATTGCGTCATTATGCCCAAATTCTGAAAAAAATGGCCAAAAATTTAAGCTGTTGTTCAATGTTTTGCATAGACCCCAACCTCTTATCTTAAAGGGTGGGCTCATATTTTAATCCTTTACAGAAAGTGCTCAAATACGCCCATTTTCGTCAAAATTTAAGAACATTACAATTTCAGAAAGCCATTTTTTCAATACCTGGACTCCGAGAGGAAACTTTTTTATAGGAAATGAAAGCACTTTGTCTCTACTTTATATTGATGCTTGAAATGGGACATTGAGACTTAGTCAGTTAATTGGTATATCGACAGGGCCATTTTATGGAGTTAGTGAACCTAGCTCTTTAAGACCTGAAAATTTGTTGAGGTTGCTCTAAACAGTGCTCTGGATCACGTATTTCGAGCATTGGCAGGAAGGTAGCATATGTGCATTATATGTGTATGTGTATTACATATACATGTATGTATTATAACCGGCGAGGCCTGCTTTAAAAAAGAAATAACACTGAAATCCATTTTGATTACTTGTATGGTAGTAATTCAATTAGTTCGCGAACATTTTGATCACCCCTCGTATAGTAAAAACTTCAGTACCTTGATTTACTATTGTAAATCTTTTGGTATAGTAAAACCGAACTTACTATACGAGGGCTGTTTGAAAATTATTGAGAGACTATGATTATTCTTCCTTCTAATGAACGTGAAAAATGGCATATTGTTTAAACAGAATTAATAAATAAAGGCATGAAATATTTTAGAGATATTTTTTTTCCAATGATATGTTTACGTTCGTTGGTAGGTGTGGTTATTAAGGACTCTGGTGGTCTGCTTACACAAAACCTGTTCCCTGATGCAAATCAAAATTGAAAAAAAAAAAAAAAACAACCGAAACAACTTCTGAATGTCATTAATTGCATGCATATGATTAGAAAACCATTTATTTCATTTATTCAGAGTAAAGAGACTACCAGTATAAACCTGTGAGCCAAGGCCAGTGTCTCTTAGGTTTAGCTTTAGCTTCATGAAAACAATCCGAACTTGATCTTCAAGTTTAAGGGATGGTGTCAAACCAAAAAAGTAATTTAATATGAAGCGACGAAGCAGTTGCACAAGCACTTCAAAGACATCATGTTGTATTGAAGTATAAAGCAGCATCTGTAAAGAAAAGAATTGTCATAAATTTTACATGCAAAGGACCTTGCAAAATATTTTTTATACCTTGTAAATTTCATTTTACCCCATCAACAATGTTACCTTTTCTTAACTGTCCTTAGTTTCAGCTACAGTCATGGGCTTTCTTTTATCACTGTTGACCTTCATAGCATGTAACTCTTCTTCCATTTTTTTAATCTCTGGTGAGAGCCGTTGCATTTCCTTTTGAACAGTTTCAAGAGCAAGATACTGAATAACTGTGTTCTACTTCAACCTTAAAATATATTCATGTACATGTATAATCTCATTTCTTAACAAGTATTTTGATTATGTATTTAAGCTTTTAACAACACTTCTAAAAATTGATTGATATAATTACATGTTTGACGTCATCACAATCAACAGCATCTTGTGTCTGCTCTCTCTCTCTCTCTCTCTCTCAGGATAGGGGCTGACTTGTTTTATCGACTTCACAGGATGGGAACCAACGTGTTTTTCTCCTTTACCTGTAAATAAAAAATATCCTAAACGCATTCTGTTTCGCCCAATATGTTCATGTTGTAATTTAAACTACAAGTAAAACAATATTTATAATTAGTTAATATTTACATACAATTCTCTCTCACCTCTCTGACTTTTCCTGGTCCGGGTAGTCCATGTACATTTTATCATTCCAAGGAAAGAAGACAGGGTCTCCTTCCCTTCTTCCCTCCTTGAAATGACAAGAACAAATTCTGTTGTTTTAATTTTCCGACTTTTGATCAGCTCTTCTAAATCAAATTAAAGGATTGTTTGTATAATTGTAGACTTTTAAAGTAGCAACATTAATATATAAATGCTGATTGAAATCATTTACATATATACATTAGTACATGTATCACCATCAGGTGCTTCAGTATTTTAACAATTGTTGATATAAATCGTGATAATGGCAAACAGGTACTTGCCCTGTACAACACATATATTTTTTTTAATATTGACTCTGCTAAACATAACACTAAAGCAGTATTACACACTACACAGTACCAATTAACCATTTT
Organism: Saccostrea echinata; assembly: GCF_033153115.1. Lineage (NCBI taxonomy): Eukaryota > Metazoa > Mollusca > Bivalvia > Ostreida > Ostreidae > Saccostrea > Saccostrea echinata. The sequence goes on along the minus strand of NW_026889765.1, from coordinate 16,280,459 downwards.
CAAATTCTCATATAATTTTATGATGCATGTAAACATGGTAAACGGTTCATGTATATTCATGCTAATCCGAGATTCCTCGGACTCTAACCCCTGCTTTAATATTTTGATATGACATGTCAAAATATAAAAGCATGGGTTAGAGTCAAGGAATCTCGGATTAATATTTGTGCATGCAGGTATGTACAGCTTACAGGTCTTTGATATCAGATATATATAGATCAATACAGATATAGGGCTATACTTTAACGTGAAAGGATTCAAAATTCATTAAGTGCCACTATTCAACTCTAGGCATCGTCTCGTTATTCATTGAGCTCGGTAACAGTGGCGCATACACTCATGCAATGTCTTATTATCTTGTAACTCATGCTGTATATCAGACCGATATTTCATTTAATACATGCTTATTATATTTAAAAAATGAATTAAAACTGACCTGCACAATCTTCCCGATAATGTACTTTTCTTTGCGTCGGTGGGAAAACTATAGAAACCACACGTATTTACACCACTTCGGTGACTACAATCGAAGGCAAAGCATATCACGATGTTGTTTGTCACCGGAAGTATTCAAATATCTCGTTTGCGTGATTACAGCCCCTATTAAGGAGGGATTCTTGTCTGGTTTCTGGCTAGACAAAATATTCCAAGTATATTTGTTTGCATGTCTTATATACTTAGCTGTATTATATCTAAAAGATCATATTTTTCTTTATACATCATAATTGTACAATTTTGAATAGAAATGGTAAACTGAGTTTGAAATCCAGCAAGCCTTTATTTTTGGCGCAACTGCCGCGTATGAAAATATCTCCTTTTATGTTTATCAAGATCACTTACAGAACAATACATTTCAAATTAGTTAAATTTTTTGAACAATAAAAGACTAAAGAAATTTTGAAATGTAACTTAAATTAATAATAATGCCCAAAATTTTTAAATATAGCAAATAATAATGATTTTCTAAACAAATAAACTACAATCTTGTTAGCTTTTGAAAGCTTCCAATCTAAAACAGATTTGAGCAAAAAATCAGTAAAAAGTGGGTTTTTTTCTCTCTCTTACTAAACGGTCAAAGCTTTTTGTTTTTGTATCATTTTGTATATTTGTACTACTTTATCATATGCGAAAATAACTATTTAAACAAACGAAGTATCAACTTCAGTTAAATTAAGTCAATTAATTTGGTAGAATCATCTGAAACATCTTTTTATGCGTCTGGTAACATCTTTTATGCAAAAAGAAAAACATTTAATCTTTTAAATTAGAAGTAGGCATCACATGATTAGCAGAGGTAATGTCAAGGAAAAAGATAATGACCTTGACCTGACCTTTCTTCTAAAACAAAACGGTCAAATTTAATCTAATTGATACCATCACTTAGAGATTATGTCTTCTTTAATCTATGAAAATTTCATTATTTTTAAATACAAGAAAAATGTGAAGAATCCCTCCTTAAATAGATGTTATAGACAATTCAGCATCGTCATGTGATTGCGGTGCGTAAAATAAAAACCAATGCGGTAAAACAGAGCATACCGGAAATCGGCTATTGACAACAAAATCCATGATTCTCAAAAAACTAATGTAAACCTTACTTCCATTTCTTATTACTATTTAAAACACATGTAGAGTAAATATTGAAGTGGTATGTAAAAAAGGAACACTTTTTAAAAGCTTAAATTAAAAAAAAAAACTATGGTTCATTTTAGCCTTGGGAAAAAAAAAACAGAACAAAACAAACAAACAAACAAAATTTCCTAATTTTAGTGGAATTTCTTAGAGGGAAACTCTATTGCTTAGTCTCCATACAGTTGGTTGACAAAATAATTTCATAATGATGTGGAAATTTGCTAAGAGATATACATGTATATCTTTCATTGTGCTTAAACTACTTCTTTGACACATTGTCTGCTATCAGACGGGCAACTTAATTTGTGTAAGTGATACAGCACAGTCATTGACGCCAAATATTTTCATTTCAGCAAAGGCAAGTTATGTGGTAAAAATCAATGGCTTTCAAGAAACCACAAAACTACCAATCTTTTATTTTCAAAACCGTTCACTGTAGCTCAGTCGGTAGAGCGCTCACTTCGTGAAAGGGAGGTCGAGAGTTCGAATCTCGAGTCGCGACTGACCTAAGTCGATAAAAAATGGGTAGCATCTGTTCCTTCGCCATGCGCTCGGCACTTTGAAGTGAAAGTTGCGGGTCCTTCGGATGAGACTTAAAAACCGAGACGCCGTGTCACGGCAGGCGTTGGCACGATAAAGATCCCTCACTGCTCAATGGCCCTGACTGCCGAGTAAAGGTCAAAATTTGAGGTCCTTCACCGGTATATGGTGACGTCTCTGTATGAGTGAAAAATTCTCGGACGTAAAACAACAATCAAACAATCATTTATTTTCAAAAACTGACGAATGACATCTATCTTAAAGATGTATTTTTATCATCAGATAAGAAATTAAATTATTTTTTTCTTTTGATTTCATGTATTAATCATTAATTGAATCACCGATGAGCAAAAAGTTGTCAAATTTGATAGATATTTTGTCAAAACTTCTGACAAAATCGTAAGTAAAATCACTCAGATATAGAGGGTTTTTGATTAACCATTTCCGAATTCCAATCAAAAGTTCAGCACAAAAAGATTTAATATTTACAAATTCAAGGTCACTCCTCCAATCAACAATATCTGATCTTATATACATTACCAAACCCTTCCATGCTTATTTCTATTTTTCTCTGTTTGCTTCAAATAATATACCTTGGAGTGAATCATTTAGTTTGGTTTCAACAGTTACTAACAGGACAAGAAAATGTTTTAATCGTGTACACTTTGAATTAAACAAAATTTGCATCGTACGTATTAATATATTAATGGCACATATTAATGATTTATCTAGACGTGATTTCCTTACCTGAAATAACTTTTGTGAAAATGTCATCCTTTATCTTGATTTCAGGTGTGTATTACTGACACTGGATGTTTACCCAACACAAAGGTAAATAACCGTTATAAGGCAAAATAAATCAGTTAGCTCCGTATCTCCATAAGTTCAGTTTAATTTTAAGTCTGCATATTAATTTTTTTTTTTAAATATTTCTTTGTTTGTTAAAGACAGATACTACATGAACATTTTATTGCCTGGGATAAAGATATACTAGTATGTCTCTGGTAATTAAATGTTATGATAAGTATCTTAGTATTTCTGACTGTTGTCATGACGCGATTTTAGCTCTTTAGGTATCAAAAATGATTGATTGTTTGTTGTTTAAAGTCCAAATCGAAAAATTTTCACTCATATAGAGACGTCACCGTATGCCGGTGAAGGGCTTCAAACGTAGATTTATACTCGACACTCAGGGCCATTGAGCCGTGAGGGTTCTTTACCATGCCGAAGCCTACCGTAACATTGGACCTCGGTTCTTAAGTTCTTATCCGAAAGACCCGTGACTTTCACTTCTAGTGCTGGTGTAACATGGAATATTGACCCGGGTTGAAAATTGACCCGGGGTTTATTTTTCAACGTTGAATATTGAACTGGGGGTGCTTTTTCTCCGTTGAAAATTGAGAACAAAAGTCCTGGAATTTATACCTGAGGTCATTTTTTCAACATCTTGCTATTGGTAATTTATTTTTTCGGCACTTATGACGTAAACGCCTTGAAAATTGACCCTGTTGAATATTGACCACCAATCACAGCGTTTTGCCCTGTGTAAATCTGGAAGTTGTTATACATAATTTATATGTACATGTAAGTACTAATATATTTATCAGTTTCAGAATTTGAATTTCTTCTAGCATAATAATGAGATCGGACTGAAATCAGGAAACCAATAGCACCCTGAAAATACGGTTGTTCAGTATTCTTTATATCTCATTTTATGGTCATCTTTGACAGAAGTTATTAAAGATGAACTATATATTTTACTAGAATGACCATCTAAAGGGTCCCTTTATCCCCCCTCCCCCCCCCCCTTTTTCAGGTGTCTTTCATATATACAGCTCATTGTTAAATGCCGTCTAGGATAAAAATGCATGGCTTTATTTTTTTTCCCAAAACTGGGACAATTGTATATACAGCTGTATATACAAATTCATGTACATACGGCAATAGAACAGGTGTACATAGGACAATAGAACAGCAAAATTGCGCAGCACTGTTAAGACGTACTTTGAAGAAATCAACAGAATATAAACGTGCATAAATACATACCTTTTTAAAATGAATTTTAATTTTGTAAAGGTACTATATTATCTTATGACTTTAACATTCTTTGAAATAACATTGTATACCTTGCTCTGACCGAATTTGGTTTGGTCACGTTATTTGATAGTCACGTGATAAATGCATGTAATGTGTACTGTATGTAGGTCACAAAAAAAATTTCAATATCGCAAGGGCATACTCTAGTTAAAATTAAAAATTAAAGTAATAGATTGTTTCTACATAACTTGTAGTTTATGGAAAGTGCTGCTGCTTTAAATAGAATTCGCATTTTATTTTAAATTTCAAGTTATCTTGCTAATGTCGAAATATATGTGACCTTTACCAAGTATTTTATGTATTTATTAAGCTACGCTATCGATTTCAGGAAAGCAGCAGTACTTTTCAAGTTAAGGAATATGTCCATTATGTGTATTCAAAAAATGGTCAAGATCTATTAAGTGTATGCCCTTGCGAAAAGGCGATTTAATGAGGCACCTCGGCGTGAAACATGCACACTTTATAGACAAAAACACGGTAGAATTAATTCAATACATTCTCTCGATATTTTTTAAATAATGGCACTAAACAAACATTTCAGATTTGTATTAATGGTCTAACTAAGATTTTCAAATAATATTCTGTTTAATAATAAAATGCATTTTTCACTGTGAAAAAATTACTTGATCCGCCTCTCACTGCACATAAAATGCGTCAAATTTTACCATGATGACGTCATGTCGACAAGTGCATTGCGATCAGTGACTTGTTTATATCTTGCTGTGTGGGATTTAACTAGCGACAAAAATGAATGCAGTGGTAAGTTTTGATGTAGTTCATTACTCTTATGCAGTTTAGATTCGCAAAATATTTCATTTTTTGTTATTGTGAGGAATATTGCTATATTTGTGTGATGTCACAGTAAATTTTTCCCGTATAAATTAGGCCCCGCCCCCTTTATGCAGCCTTAACAGAGCTGCGTGTAAGACAAAATAACCAGTTTTTGTTGTATTTACCTGTATGTACATGTATTTGATACCTAAATTTTATAATCATTTGATTGCGATATGGATCTGTACAATAGCATAATTCATATTCATGAATAAATTTGATTTATGTACACATCTCAAGGACATCTAGTCAGCGATCTCCTAGAACTCGGATTTAATTTTTTTTTAAATCCAACATATACTCTTTTATGATGAAATTCCTCAAATCACGCTTCAGTCTTTAAATGGTCTTAATTAACATTCCAGTCAACGAAAGTGAATTCGATTTATCCTTTCTATGCTGGGTTCTCAAATTTCAGGAAAGTTTCAGCAAATTTTCTACCATTTGACAAATTTTTCATTTCATACATTTCTTAATAGATTTTGAAAAGAAACCACGGCTCATTAAGAAATTTTTAATACATTTTATATTTAAACTGCTGTTCTCTTTTCACAATATAGACAAGAAAGGTTTACAATTGACGTATACTACAGGGATCTTTGAGTTTCCCCATGGCTTGTCAATCATTATCAAAAAAAAAAAAAAATGAAATGAAATGCTTAAGCCATCCTGTAGTTTTCTTGGTATCTACTACACTACAATTTACAGAAAAGTAAAGGAATCCTGAAGTTTCCTATTAATTTCCCTTCATGGGACACTTGACAATTCCACTAAGTTTCCGTTAAATGGAAAATTCTAGGCTCTGATTCCATGTTGTTTCTGGAGTCTTGGAAACTTGAAGAAGCCTGATGTTTCCAATAATTTCCGTTCAATGGAAACCTGGGGAGTCCTTCGAGTTTCCCTCACACGGATACAACTACGTTCCTATTCCATATTGTTTCCCAACCTACGGAAACTAGTGGAATCCTCAGGTTTCCTACATCAGGAAACTACTGAGAGCCAAAATTTTTTCACCCAGTGAATCCCGTATTTTTACTTCTCACAAAAATATTAACTGCCGTGAAGGAGAAACTTAAGATATACATGCTTTAAAATATTCATAAAATTGTGTAAATCATATAAATCATGGATTTAAAATCTCTGACGAACTATTAAAATCACATTTTTCCCAAAGTCGGTAACACCAAAACGCATTATTACATAGCCATTCCTTAAGGTTAGGTGTTTTGACATCATAGAACGGCTTCTTCGAGAAAATGGAACTTGGGAATTTTCCTGTCTCATGAATAGTCATAATACAATTGATTTGTTAAAAATTAATTTGTTGTCATATTCTACACACAAATATTCTGAGGTTGATGTTAAAAATATGCCGGAGTTCGGCTCTCACAAGACCTATATAGTCTTTGGAGACCATGGTTTTCAATAATCTGTTAGAATTTCAATAGGACCTAATTGTGTTCCTTTATTAGCAGACCTGTTTTTATTCTCCTATGAAACAGACTTTATTCAAATACTTCTACATGAGAACAAGAAAAATCCAGCTGATGGCTTTAACTCCACATTCAAATATTAGATAAATCGTCGACGTTTTATCAATTAACAATTCATATGTTGACTCGATATATTCCAGTGAACTCGAAATAAAAGACACCACAGAGTCACAGCAACTGTTTCATATTATGTTTTACTGACTATAGACGATAATAATCAATTAATAACTAAACTGTATTTCAAACGAGATGACTTCTGTTGAAGATCCAATAAAATACAAACTGTGAGCAGAGCAAACTTTTAAAACATCAGAGTTGGGATCAGATGCCATGAAGGAGTAAGCTTTCCTTGTCTAGAGGTCACACCCACTGCGCGCCCTTTGTCATAATCGGGTAAATGGAGAAATACGCAGTCAATTGCATATGAAAAATGGTCATCAATTTGTATGAAAGACGTCAGTCAACCAACTTAACGACAGATTGTTCTTGTAAACAAGCTCATTGTATCGACCACAGATTTTTTAAAAAAAAATGATGACTGTACATGAGAACATTAATACCCTTATATCATCAACTTATTTTTTCGATCAGAAAACATGCTCTTGATTATCAAATGACCAGGTAGACACAAATCCGATATGCAAGTGATAGTGGTATATTGCGAAATAAACTAGTTGTTATTGTAACGGGGACCGTTACAGATGTTCCCCAAACGCTCCCCAACACCCTTTTGGTGTCTTATTTCCTGTAAGCTTCATTAAATAAGGCAATGAAGTATATTGATCGTTTTTTGCATTTCACGCGTGCGCACGTGCATGCATGTGCAGGATGACCATGTCATCTCATCTATACTATAAATGCATCTTTATATTCTCAGTATCAAAACGTTTCATCAAAAAATAAATAAGTCCGGCTATATCAAGTATATTGGTCATCTTAGCATTGCAAGCATGCGCACCTGCATGCATGTTCATAATGACCATGCCATTTTGTCTATACTTATAATATGTCTGTTTATTCTTAGTATCAAAGCTTTTCATAAAAAAATATAAAAGTTATGGCTATATTAAGTATATTGGTCATTTAACACATTGCACGCGAGCGCATGTGCATTCATGAGCATGATGTCCACATCATCTTGTCTACACTTTTAATATATCTGTACATTCTTAATATCAAAGCTTTTCATAAAAAAAATATAAAAATTACGGCTATATTAAGTATATTGGTCATTTAACACATTGCACGCGCGCGCACGTGCATGCATATGCATGCATGTGCATGATGACCATGTCATCTTGTCTACACTTTTAATATATATAAATATTTTGAGTATCAAAGCATTTCATCAAAAAGTATAAAAGTTACGAGTATATAAAGTATATTTGTCATTTTACGCTTTGCGCGTGCGCACACGTGCATGCATGTGCATGTTGACCATGTCATCTTGTTTACACTTTTAATACATCCTTATATTCTGAGTATCAAAGCATTTCATCAAAAAATATAAAAGTTACAGCTATATCAAGTATATTGGTCAATTTACGCATTGCACGTGCACGCACGTGCATGCACGTGCGCGCAAAATGACCTTGATTCCGCATATCTACATAACATGCCTATTAACCCTAAAAAGGTTTCACCTCAATCGGATGAGTAGTTGACGAGATCATTCACGGACAAAAAAGTACCCAGGAAGAAGAAGAAGAAGAAGAAAAATAATAATAACTAGTTATAATTGTAACGGGGACCGTTACAGATGTTCCCCAAACGCTCCCCAACACCCTTTTGGTGTCTTATTTCCTGTAAGCTTCATTAAATAAGGCAATGAAGTATATTGATCGTTTTTTGCATTTCACGCGCGCGCACGTGCATGCATGTGCAGGATGACCATGTCATCTCATCTATACTATTAATGCATCTTTATATTCTCAGTTTTAAAACATTTCATCAAAAAATAAATAAGTTCCGGCTATATCAAGTATATTGGTCATCTTAGCATTGCACGCATGCGCACCTGCATGTATGTTCCTAATGACCATGCCATTTTGTCTACACTTATAATATGTCTCTTTATTCTTAGTATCAAAGCTTTTCATCCAAAAATATAAAAGTTATGGCTATATTAAGTATATTGGTCATTTTACGCATTGCACGCGCGCGCATGTGCATTCATGAGCATGATGTCCACATCATCTTGTCTACACTTTTAATATATCTGTATATTCTTAATATCAAAGCTTTTCATAAAAAAATATAAAAATTACGGCTATATTAAGTATATTGGTCATTTAACACATTGCACGCGCGCGCACGTGCATGCATATGCATGCATGCATGCATGTGCATGATGACCATGTCATCTTGACTACACTTTTGATATTTATAAATATTTTGAGTATCAAAGCATTTCATCAAAAAGAAAAAAATTACGAGTATATAAAGTATATTTGTCATTTTACGCTTTGCGCGTGCGCACACGTGCATGCATGCGCATGTTGACCATGTCATCTTGTTTACACTTTTAATATAATCCTTATATTCTGAGTATCAAAGGATTTCATCAAAAAATATAAAAGTTACAGCTATATCAAGTATATTGGTCATTTTACGCATTGCACGCGCACGCACGTGCATGCACGTGCGCGCAAAATGACCTTGATTCCGCAAATCTACACAACATGCCTATTAACCCTAAAAAGGTTTTACCTCAATCGGATGAGTAGTTGACGAGATCACTCGCGGACAAAAAAGTACCCAGGAAGAAGAAGAAGAAGAAAAATAATAATAATAATAAGAAACAGAGTAAAAACAATATGTTCCCCAACTTCGTTTGGGGAACATAATAATAAGAAACAGAGTAAAAACAATATGTTCCCCAACTTCGTTTGGGGAACATAATAAGGGAAGTTGACGATAGAAAAGTTAAGGTCATCACGTTTATCATAAAATTCAGTTGATTGTTTGCCACCAATGTCTTCCTCTAGTAAAAAGTTCAATATGGCTATATAGAATCAACATATGAATGAAATCAGTTTTGTTCATTGATAAAACGTCGTCGATATATCTTAATGTCGAACTGAAGGCCTCAACAAAAGATGTTTTCCTTTCATGGAAAGTTTTTAAATTAATTCTGCTTCATGAGTATACAAAAACAGGTCTGCTAATAAAGGGGCTCAATTAGATCCATGGGAATTTCAACAGATTACTGGTTGTCAATGAGGAACTCTGACATCTTTTAATATTAAATGTACCTCCAGAGTACATGTAATTATGTGTTGAATCACAATTAGGGATGTCAATTTTGTCAATAATTCATATTCGAATATTCAATGAAAGTATTCGAATATATTCGAATATTCGATAAAATAAATAAAATCTGTTTTATTTTAAATATGCATCATCCTACTCTCGTAGGTATACTTATATAGGAAGTAAAATTGTATGAAGACTTTTTTAGGTGTAAAATAAGAAATTCCATTTGATATTTGTTAATGTTTGAAATAAATAATTGATTTAAATGTAGAAAAGTATAATTTAACAAATGAAACGTGTATTTATAGTAGCCCCACCTGAGGAACCAGTCGTCTCACTAAAGGCAAGATAGCCGTAACGGTATACTGTTCAGATTTCAATACGTGTAATAAATTACAATTATCTGCACAACCCGAGATAATCAAGTAATTTACACATTTATTCTGAAATTAAGCCCTTTACAATATTAATTACAGATTAATTCTATCGGACATTCATTCAATAATCAATTAATTTTATTTTGATAAGTATACTCTTAGCGCCTTTTAGATATTCTTAGATTTCATTTGTTGTCCTCGATTCTAGATCTTTAACTAATAAAAGCTATGAAAGTACGTTTTGTATTATACATAAAGCACTATTGTACAATTCTTTACAACACCTTACTCAAAACAAAATACATGTAATTTAGAATATTTATAAGATAAGAAAGTAGTGAAAGAAATCAGGCGATCGAAATTGATCGCTAATAAATTAAACAGGGATAATTCCAGCACTGTTCTAATCAAAATTTATTAATCACAGTACTTCTTTTTATGAAATCTGAAAAACACCGAATATTCGAATCTTAAATTCATATTCGAATATCAACTCATCGAATGAATATTCGAATGTTCGAATATTCGTTGCCATCCCTAATCACAATAGTTTTTGCAGAGTAAGTTTGTAGATGGCAATAAGAAGAATAGGAAAATTTGTGCGCTTCATTCTTCTTAAAGAAGCAGTTGTCTATGATGTCAAGTGCCCTGGGTGTTTTATTTATCATGAGCAATGGCTGTACAAAGTGGTGAAAAGTCAATTGTCCTCATTTATTTAGTATTATTTCACTATCACTTGCTTATGGTATTTATGTATCTAAACTTATTCGATACGCAGCAGCATGCTGAGGGGAAGGGTACTGGCAATAAGTAGATGTTACAGGGAATTCAACAACCTCGTTAAAAATCAACATTTCAAAAATTTTCTATGGGCGTTATAATGTCATAATTTGTAAATACAATCTATCATTGGGTAAAATTACCGCTTATATTTTTTCATACCTTTGTAAGATTATTGTTTTATTCTTATTTACTCTGTCTGCCTGAACTCAAGGCGGGTGTGATTGATCGACAGGGGATGCTTTCTCCTCTTAGGCATCTGGCTCGATCTCTGTAGTTCCCAGAGGTCCCTGTTTTATGTCCTGTTCACAAATTTGTATTGTTTTTCAGAATTTAGAGATCATTCACTCCTTGTTATTAGATATGGAGATTCTGAATAATATAATAATATACAAGGGCTAAAGCTGTAGTCTAAAATTAAAGAAACTCTCAATTTTCAAGCTGGATATAGTATTCAATAAGTACGAATCTGATGATATTGCCCGTTATTGTTAGGTTTTGTAGATTGTCCCTCCACCGCTATATAAAAAATACTAGGATTGACAGTGGTGATAATATGCGAAACGTTCACAATATATCAATAAAAAATAGTACAATATTAATTGTATATTAAAGACGTCTTTGCACAGTTTAGAAAAGAAATGAAATAATGTGTATTTTTGCAATAGGTCTTTCGAACATTCGAGACCTTCCTTTCTAAAGTGCTACTACACGTTTTGTATAGAATGCCCATTTTGAATTGAAAATGAATAAAAATATATTCAATGAACAGCTCAGTAGGAAAAAAATTCAGTTTTAGTTATAGTTTTTCTTTTTTTTTTATTGTTTATTTATTTTTTTATGTGTGTGTGTGTGAGGGGGAGGGGGGGGGGTTGAACAATTGAAGCAAAAAAGACAAAAAGGTCAGTTTTTATGCTGTTGAATTTTGACCCGGTTTTATGATCAAAATTCAACGATCCGACTCTAAAAAGACTCCCCGGGTCAGTTTAAACCCAGGTCAAAATTCAATGTTACACCAGTCACTACCTATTTTTACGTCATAGGTTTGACGCGGCGCGGAGAACGAGAATCGAACCTGGGCCTCCCGATCATGAAGCGAGCGCCCTACCAATAGGATATCGTGACCGGTCTCTTGAGGTTTTAAGCACAGAAATTTGAATATCTCACATTTACTTTTTTGTTATTTTTAGTATAAATCCTTTATATTTAACATTAGTACTTCTTAATTAAAAATGAAGAAAAAAAATCATGAATTTTGACACGGTAGGATCTTTCGTTTCTTGCATATACTATACAATGCAGTGTTACTCATCATAGAAATTATTAAGAGCAAAACGTCCATTGTACTTTTCTTGTAATTTCATTTGAAGTGCTAAAAAACACATTTACCAATGCAATTCTATAGTAAAGGAGTATTCTACTTAAGTATAGTAGTGTGGTCCTTTTCTCCACCCTTGATTTACCGGTGAAATATTAGCATACGGTATTTTGTTTGTTTTCTTTGTGTATAACGAAGTATTTCTAATTAAAACATTTCTGAATTTATAATGAATAATTTAACATATCAAAAACTGCAAGCCAATTTTAACACCTATGTCACTGGTCAGACTACGGTTTCTCTATGACATGGAAACGGGCGGAGACATTTAGATTAGATACTATAAAAAGAAGATCTTAGTATGATGTTTTTCTTTCAAAGACAAATTATATGTTCAAGATTCACAATCACCTACAAATACAATTTTCTATTTACAAAACTTTGGCAATAAAAGCTATAACAAGATGAACCAAACAAGTCCATGCTGGCCGATATAAAACTGAGTACGTTTCAATTGACAACTAGCACGTTTATTGGGGGCATTTACCCGTTACGATACAAGTCTACGTGGCTTGTTATGATTCTAAACAGGTCATAAAGAGGTTAATCGCATGTAAATGAAGCCAGCGAAGAGATTCAAAATCACAATACTTTTAATTAGAAAACATAGAGCACAAGGTTGTTCAACTAAGATATTTTCACTCAACCTTTTTACATATAATATGCATATTATATTTCAAACTCGACTCTGAACAAACCTTTGCTCGGTGTTTACGAAAGATTTGAAGTGTGTACCTGTCACTGATTTCTTTCGATATTCATGAAAATCAAAGGACCCTACCTTCAACGGTCAGTTTCGTATGCTGCCTATATCTATTGTTTGACATTTTTAGATGATGTTTCAAATGATAAAGACATTAGTTAATAATTAAATTTAATTTTTAAAAAAAATTAATAAATGTTTGAAATTTGACGAGTAACCGGGGACCACAGATAAGCCTTATTGAGACTTTTCTTTAACTGTATTTGATATATGCCTTTGAATTGCCAAAAATTTTCCTGAACTTTTGCATGTACACAGAAATCAGTGAATGCCATACTTTGAAAAAGTAAAGGGGTATTTTTCTAATTTGGTTTTTACACAAAATAATAATTATAAACCGGATCCCTCAAATTTTGTTTGAATTAAGGAGATTGAAAGCATAAAGCTTTCGAAATTTAAAAACACAAATTCATAGATATCCGAAAATTTGCCCAAAACACATCAGCAATAAAATTTTGATTCCAACTGTATTATGTTTATGCAAGAACTTATTGATTAGAAATTCACGTTTAGAAAAATAAATTACACTAAGGAAAAGCTAGAGATTGAAAACCTCATATATTTCATTTCAACCAATCTGATTATTAATACATGTACAAATGATTATTGTTGTTAACATGACGTTCGCACTAACATATTATGACATACCATTTTGAATTTTTTTTTAGAAAACAAAATTCAGGCCTCGAGACCATAAACTGAGAACATACTTAAGTCAAAATTTTGATTTTGAATATCTTGAGTTTTATTCAACATGCATACTTAAAAATTTGCAGGTTTGTTTAATATTCCAGTGTAAACATACGATGAAAATTTTGTTCCATTATCAAAATTATTTCAAAAGTTATATTGATTTGAAATTTTGACTTAAGTCTGTTCTCAGTTTATGGTCTTGGGGCCTGATCGATACATCTCAGTGTTAATAAAGTGACATTTCTATTTAAATCCGTAAGTTCAAAAACTGCATTATATGACTTCAAATTGTCTTGGATTTGTAGTAAATAACCTTTTCCCCATCTATTATGAGGGTTGTTCGGTAAAATCGTGGACAAGTTGTCAAGAGTGAAAAATAATCACCACTGCGTTCTTAAATTTTCTCTACTTTTTAGTACATTTTTCATCAATATACATAGCAAATTTACATATAACCAGTAGCTGGGACCCGATAAATTTACATATAACCAGTAGCTGGGACCCGATAAAAAATCTTCCGCTTAGAAAACTCCCACTTCACTTTTATACTAAAGATCTAGTGATAATTTTGTATTTTTTTCTTCTGTAGTCATTTAAAGTTTCTTAGGGCGTCATTACCACATCTAAATCAAACTGAACTGCTCTCCGGTGCGCCGTAACGTCACCAAACTTCGTAATTTTTCATTTGTTGAGTTTACATGTGCCACTTTCCCATTTCAAATGCTTGGGAGACTTCCAAAAATGTTTTGATATTTCACAAAAGACAAAATAATAGATAATGGATTAAAAATAGGATAATTTTTACCCCCAACCATATCTATTTAGCACTTTTATTTCGAAATAATACTTGTGTATTCGCTTAATAAACCCTGGGTTTTTTTTTTATCGTGCGCCGTAGGACCGTACCCTGTGCACATTTAAGCATAACAAAATCTTTATTTTTGTCTATATTTTATCAAAAAATTAAGATGCACTTAAATATGATGAATAAACATTTGCTGAAAATTTCAGCTCAGTTCGCCCATTATTTTTCGAGAAAAACAATTTGTCCACAATTTTACCGTACAACCCACGTATATTAGTTTTGCTACAGAAAAATCAGAAACAGATAATACTTTATCTCAGCTTTGATTAAACAGTATTTCTTAAAGAGGCATACGTGAGAGATCATGTATGATCAAGTAAATATTGTTTGTGAAAAACAACACGGATTGGTCTTTCGAACTCCCTTTGAGGCACATGCACCACATTTCTGTCTTCAATATTTGAATTTAAGGTCCGCAATCTCTCTTCATAAAATATGAGAGAAAGATTTTCATTTTCTGATTTCAAAACTGTTTTCAAAACTAATTTTTAATTTTTTTTTTTAAAAAACCTAACCCTGTGATATCAGCTATTAAAGAGGGAATATATATTAAGAAATACTACCCTCTGGAGTCTTGCACATTGCATGGTAATGACCTCATTTCATTTTTTTCTGAGGAAACTTTTTAAAGTAACAATACATCAATCTTTTTTTTTTTTTTACTTTTCTTATTATTCTGAGAAGTTACATATTATGGAGGATAGTGTCTGACCTTAAAGTAGTAATTTCTGAGTTAGTAAGAACGACATAGTATGCTATGCAAGATAAAACAAATAGCAACTGCTAAAAGATAATATCATTAGGATTTAAAAAAAAATATTCTATGGAACAAAATGTTTATAATAGAACCGTTTATTTATTTATTTATTTTTTTTTTTTTTCTTTCACTAAAATTCAGAAAAAGAACAAGATCGCAGCAAGCAAATACTTTGTACAATTTATTTTTTGTAACCACTATTGAGATTATTTTTCAAGAATTCGAAAGCAAAATCTGTCAAACTTCTTAAAGACAAATAATTATCAATTAATGGTTAATTTCAACATTTATAATGAAAGTAAATAATAAAATGTATGTTTTTAAAAGAAAGGATAATTGATATCTATGTAGAATATATTTACCGATAGACATGGAGAAAAACATACAATACCAACACAATGAAAGTGTTTATAGATTTAAGTAAAAGTAACTTGTTTACCTCAAAAAGTACGAATATTGCACGTTTTACCTTTAAGACTAGTGAAGAAAAATATTTTTTTAACAAGTAATAAAATATTTTTCCTATACTTAATTATAGAAGGTGGAAGTTCCGTTTGGAATTTGCGGTCTGTCTGCTATATTTCATGGCGGCAGAAGAAAAAGACCATGTTTTATCTAAATACACGTTGCATATGTCAGACTGGCACACAATTACATTTCAAGAACATAAAGATAACGAACAGTAATTAAGTTTATGTCTCTTTAAATACAAATTGTGAACAGGACATCTAAAAACATCTGCTAAGGGATCAGATGCAATCGAGGAGTAGGCATATCCCGTCAATGTCACACCATCCGTGATCTCCTTCTTATAATCAAATAAACGGAAAAATCAAATGAACAAATGAAAAAGAAAATTCAGTGTGAAAATAATGACCGAACAATTTGTATGAAAAACTTCATATTCGACTTAACGATGCAATGTATTTGCTAACAAGGTCACTGTATCGACCATAGAATATGCAAAATGTTGAATTTAAACGAGAATGCTGATATCTTTGAATCATAAACTTATTCGTCAACAGCTTGTCTCGTTTTAGAAATTATTCGTACGTATAACATACTATTGCATATCATATCATTTGGCAGACATAAATTTCATATGCAAGTGATAATGGTTAAGGAAAGTTAACGATAAAAAAAATAAAGTCTTATCCTTTATCATAAAGTTTAATTGTTAGTTTGGCAACAAAAGTTTTTCTTTAGTAAAGTAGCCAAATGTGAAACAGATGTGTCAGACTCTGTGATATCTGTTATTTCGAGTTCAAAGGGATATAACGAATCAGCGTAGGAATGAAATTGATATAAAGAAAACTTTCGAAAAAAAAAAATACAGTTTAAACATTGTTTTCGTTCAATTGAAGATATCGAAATGATAAAAA
This sequence comes from Saccostrea echinata, assembly GCF_033153115.1. Taxonomy (NCBI): domain Eukaryota; kingdom Metazoa; phylum Mollusca; class Bivalvia; order Ostreida; family Ostreidae; genus Saccostrea; species Saccostrea echinata. The sequence goes on along the minus strand of NW_026889765.1, from coordinate 16,263,616 downwards.
AGCCAAAGTAAATTTTAAGACAAACATGAAAAAATTACAAATAGTTCATCGAAGAAAGAAGAACAAGGAGAAGTTTGGACAACAAGAAAAAGTTGAAGAAACAAACATTGATCGATCTAAAAAAGACTATCAAAAATACAAATCTATGAACAGGGCATAAAACACGGTAATTCCAGAGTTGGGCTTAGAAGGAAAAAGCACCCCTGTTACAGGAATTAAAAGTCAGGAAAAATAAAGAACGAAACTGTATTTTGTAAGAAGGGTCACTGAAATTCACGAATCTCCATTGTTGTTTAAAGTTATTCCGATTTTTAAGCTGTAATACATGGTGAGCGCATTTTTGCCCAAATTTATCGAAAAGACAGAAGGCATATAACTGTTGGAAATTCAACATATTCAAAGGAGAATTTTGGGCAAGCCTGCTCTCGGGGTAAACTTTTGGAAAAAAGGTGGAAAACACCGGCTGTTTTCTTCACTATACACGGTATTTACATGTCATTGACCTCAGTGTGACCTGTTTAATATTCCAATTTATCACGTGATTTCTAGACTCGGGTAACATTGTGAATACAAAAAAAAAATAAAAATAAAAATAAAAAAAAAAAAAAAAATAAATAAATAAATAAATCATGTGGCTTTAGCTCCGATCAGAATTTCGTCGAAAATGACCAACTCAGACCGTTTCATTTTCAATTGATCAACATCAATTTATTTGTTTTTGTCAAGTATTGTTACTACTGCCAAATATTTCTATAATATCCATTATTTTGTATGAATATGTAACATATTTAAATATTTCCAAACCGGTACTTGTCCGTAATTTTTTCTTATTTTTCTCTGTAATTTTTTCTTATTTTTCTCTGTAATTTTGCTTATTTTTATTTCTCCTTTTTCTCTCCCCCTTCTTTTTGGTACATTTTCTACTTTTTGCTTTATTGATTTAATATCAATAATGTATTCACCTTGACCTTGATGTATGGAGAGGGCTAAAAAAGGCTTAGCCTGCTGCCAAATTTCAGTCACTTCTGTGAATAAAATATTCTTTAAATTAAAACATATATGTACATTCAAAAGAGTTCAAAATAAACATTTAAAAGGAGGTCTTTCAGTGTGTATTAAGGACTCAAAGAGTTTCAAAGACATGGTCCCCATCTTAGCAATAGCATTATTCCTCAAAGAGTTCTTGACTGTAAAGGTATCCGTACACAGGGTAGGAGTATACCTAGATAGTGAAACACTAAGAAGCTTACACTGGACACTGGCCTTCTTCCATATAAAAAAGTTAAAAAAAAACCCAAACAACCAAACAAACTCACAAACAATTAAGAAAACTTTCGTAGTGATTAAATGTCACTACAGCATCGCAAAAAAAAGTTTGTTTATATCGTTATTCCGTTCACCAGTATTTACTTAAGTACAGAGAGAGAGAGAGAGAGAGAGAGAGAGAGATTCATAACATAAAATTCGATATGTCACAAATCTCATTGAACAGTGTATTGAAAACAGTTGTTTAATTTTCTTTATTATTTTTTTCATTAAAATAATAAGAACACGTAGAAGTGTATATTTAGATATATACAAGTTATTTGTTTAGTTCTGAATTTCCATGTAAAGGCGCCATATGTTCCTTGCTATCGCATCTCTATTTTTTTTTTTTTAAAAAAATCGAAAGTATTGTTTTTGAAACAAAGTTTGTTTATATACTAAATGACTTCAAGGTCCTACCAAAACCCACAAAATGGTTTCCATTTATAAAAAAAAATTTCTAGATTCAGGGGAGGGAGTACCTCTCCAAGATCTTCCCCCTCACCCCTCCACTGGGTGAAATAAGCAGTTTCCCGTCATGGGAAACTATGTGGAAACCACATGGAAACCTCAAGTTTACATCATGTTTCCTAGTGGTTTCCGCAGCGGATGCCAGGTTATTCCGTCAAGTTTCCGTACCACGGAAACTACTACGCTCCGATTCCATTTGGTATCCCGAACCACGGAAACCTGAAGTTTCCCGAGCCTCCATGTAGTTTCCCGTAATGGGAAACCTGAAGATTCCACTGGTTTCCATAATTAGGAAACTATGTGGAATCGGAGCGTAGTGGTTTCCATGGAATGGAAACTTGATGGAATCCTCAGATTTCCCATGAATGGAAACTAGAGGAAACTTCATGATTCCTCAAGTTTCCATGACTCAGGAAACTACATGGAATCGGAGCGTAGCGGTTTCCGTGTGATGGAAACTTGGGGGAATTATCTGGTGTCTCATAAAAGGAAATTACAGGGAATCTTCAAGAATCCCATATTTTTCTGAAATGGGAGGCAATGTGTAATTGTGGTGTAATAGTTTCCATACCATGGAAACTACAGGGTAGGTTGAGCATTTCAATTTCGAAAAATGATTGACAAGCAACTGGAAGCTCAAGGATCCCTGTATTTTCCATGGCAAATCTTTCTTGTCTAGAATGTGAAAAGAGAACAGCAGGTTTAAATCAAAATATATATTATTAATTTCCAAGGTAAACTGTGTTTTCTTTTCAAAATCTATCAAGAAAATGTATAAAAAGGAAAAGGCATTATCAGATCATATGTTTAATAATTCATTTGATGTGCAAAAACATTATTTGAAAATATCAAAATAAATAAAATCATATATCTTGGTAAACAATGAAGTAGTCTTTCACATCTAAGTCCATTCATAAACTTCATTAAATACTCTATACTTCTTTCAACATCAGCTTCCTTTGTGTTTTCTTCACATCATCTGCAATCTGCAATATATTTTCATACAAAATTATTATTTGATGTAAGAGTTGTATGCTTGAATATTATTTAGAAATCTGACAAGATCACTCAATGTCCTTTAATGTACCAATATCAGTGATTAGTTTCAGTCTTTAAATTTAATGACCATGAAATCCGAATAATGAACATTACATAGTAAGGTTTTAAGCCAGATTAATATTAAAGCAGGTATGGTTGAGAATATGACCATCTCATACATGTTGAACACTGCTTTTAGTTGAGTGAATTGGAGAGAAATGTGCTCTGGACAAGGATATTGCGAATCTTTTTTTTTCTTATTAATTGACATTTGACCTAGAAATTTTGTTAAAGATGACTAAAAACCCTTCATCCCATGGCGCACAAGCCAGATCATACCAAGGGAGAAAAATTATTCTCTGGACAAGGACTTTAAATAAAGATATATAGTGTACTTTGATACTGACCTTTGACCTAGATGATTGGTCCAAGGTCACTTTTTACCATCCATCCACAGGCACTCTACGAGTTAAATTTGAGCGAGATTGGGCTAAGAGGAGAGAAAATATACTCAGGACAAGTGATATCAGATGGACAGACAGATCATCTCATGGCATCTGCAGAACAGGACCCTTAAAAAAACAATGTACATACATGTTAAGCTATATCCATACAAGTCAATATAAATTCTTCATATGTTGCATTGCATACACATGCTTTAATCATGTTTAATACCTTATGAATAATTTCATATTGCATGTACACTCAGTTTACATACAAATGATCTAAATTTCATCAAAAACAACCAACATATCAACCATGTAAGATTTAGCTAATCAACATTCAGTACAAGTTCTATATGCTATATCATATGTACAGACACATACTAGTATTATTTACCTACATTCTAAATCTTGTTTTATGTCACTGAAAATTAAGGCGATAGACATTAACCAATATTTACCCCCAATTTACATACATGCAGGTTGTAATGTTTGTTCAAAACTTGTCATTTATAAATATTACCTTATAGTATATTTAGTTAACATATACCTACAGTTAAAGCTTCAAAGTGTTTCATTGAATATTTTAGAAATTACAGTCATCAAAATACTGACCAGCCAGAAATCAGTAAATTTTTATTTTTCATAATTGTCTTGTTTATTTAATATGTTTCAATGTTAGAAAGTTTTAGTAAGTTATAATATTTACTACTTTAGCATAGCCATACAGTTGAACTTTGGCATCTTGAACACAGACATCTCGAATTCCATAGATATGTCAAAGTAATTTGGAAGTAATCTTTAAATATTTTACTCCTGATATCTCGAGTCCTCAAATACATGTATCTCAAAATAATTTCAATTGAACTTTAAACCTTGACAAAAGGACTCTTAAACAAATATTCATTATTCTTAAAATAAAGTCTACAGGTTACAAAATTATAAGTTGCTCAACATTGATCATATCAATAATATCTAAAAGAGTTGATCATTTCCCCTTGGGGTGAAGGGGGAGTGGGGGGGTGCTTCCTCTGTACAATTTAAAATATCCTTACTTTATGTCAACCTTGGTTAAAATTTGTGGTTCTTGAGAAGAAGTTGAAAATGTGAAAAGCTCACACATGGATAGACAGTTTGATGGACAAAAGACAAAACAAAAGGTGATCAAAAAAGTTCACTTGAGTTTTAAGCTCGGGTGAACTAAAATCCCCACTTCATGGTGTATATTATACTAGATATCATCCAGACAGAAAATTTTATAGAGAAGTGAAAAAGACTCCAAGCCTTACTATTTCATAAGGCCAATCAAAAAAATATGTTTCTTTACTGTTACATGCTGAAATAAAATAGGGTCGGTAGGTAGGATTTTTTTTTATTTTATTGAATTTCTTTATACACAAATTCACAGGAATTGGTAGAAATACAAAACAGTTTTACCATTGTGTGGTGCTTTACTTTTGTTTGGGCTTGCCATACCGGCGATAGACAATATCTTTCTTGCCAACTGCCTTACAGCTACATGTACCACACAATGAAAAAACTGTCTTGTATTTCTTCTTTAATTCCATGTTGCACTAACTATTTCTAGTACTTTCAATTTCAAACGCTTGACCATTTAAGATGCATGTAAAAGTTAAACCGACAAATGGGTGGCTTCTGGATTTTTTTGACGAAAAAAAATTTTGGGTTGGCTACTAGATATAGGGTCGGTTGGGTAACCGTAAACAAACATATTTTTTTTTATTATGCCTAACTTGTTGTAGTTTGCAGCTGGTAGTTCAACATTCCAATTAAAATTGGAATCAAGTTCTTTTCTTTAAATGCAATTGTCATTCATGCCTATTTATGATTGAATTAATTACCACTTACCACATGATCACATCTTGATTTATCATACATCTTTAGTTACTGGTTTTTCTTTAATGCCAGTTTTCTTCTCTCTGAAAGAATATATTAATATGTACAGTTACTATTGCATTCTGATTTCACTTATAAGACCAACAATAAACAAAAGTCCCAGGGGCCACATTGCTCACATATGCACTTTGGGTAGGAAAAAAGCATAAATCAGTTCAGTATTAAAAAGTTTAAATATAAAAGTGGTTCGGAAGGGGGGGGGGGGGGGGGTATGAAAATTCTACACTTTCTAAGGATGCTTTTGAATTAATATGACAAATATTAGCATTGCTGTTCTTAAGAAGAAAATTTTTATTGATATATCCTTTGTACAGTAAAACTCGGTTATAACGAAGTCACTGGGACCTATATCCGTAATTCATTATATATCTGTATAAGGAATTAGTAAAATTTATTTAGCTGGGGATCCAAGAAAACTTCGCTATATCCGTGAATTCGCAATATCAGTGTTCGTACTAAACGAGTTTTATTGTATAACTATGATCCCCTGTTATGGCCCCTTTATTCTCCTGGGGAGGGGTGTGTCATTATTTGAATAAATTGAATCTACATTACTTCAGGATGCTTTTATATCATTATGACCAATTTTGACAATATTGGTCTTGAGAAGAATTTTAAAGATCTTTCCTGTGTATCAGTATTGTTATGTAAAATTGGCCCAGTGGTTCTTGAGAAGAAGATTCAAATGTGAAAAGTTTACGACAATGACGGCCACAGACAAATTTTGATCAGAAAAGCTCACTTGAGCCATTGGCTCAGGTGAGCTAAGAATGATTTGTTTGATGTACTCCAAAAGATCCATCAAAATCACCCCTACCCAATCATTTTTTTGAGTATTTTGATTTATTTCTTTTTTTTTCTTTTTTTTTTTGGTCTCAGGGAAATAAAGTTTGTTTCATTATAAAGTTGAGGTTTATAATTTCTCCAAGACACTTGTTTTATTGAGAGCAATAAATATTAAATCTGTCTAGCTGTCCAGTGTGTAATGAAAAATCAATAAATTTCTAATTCTGTGTTTTTGTATGACAAAAAATCAATTTGTTAGATACTGCCAAAAAAAAAATCTACCTACCTACCCATTTTACAAAATTTGGGTCGGAGTACATCTGATCAAACAAAAGTATTTTTAATAATGGCCAAAACTTCAACAACTACAAGGGAGGAAAAAAATAAACAAACAAAAATTTATCATTATCATACAACAAATATCAAACAAAAATTTCAAACAAATGAGGATTCAATTATTTTTACCATTAGACTTCAATGATGTTGCGATCACCATCAATAACTGATGAATATGATTGTTACTCAGATGATTCATTTGCATTACTTGACAGGGTTTGACATTAACTTTTACGAGTACTAGACCAGTCAGGCTACTTCCCATGATTTTTACTAGCCCTGACCGTAAAATCACTAGCCCTGACCAAACCTGCTAATTAATTCTTATAATCGCTAATTTTAATGATGTACTTTTGAAATCGTCTCTTGCGCTGTCAAGATTTTGACAGACTAGCCAATTGTGTCGGGTTCATCAATATATTTTGCAGCTATGTTAAGGCTTCCCGAAGGTTTAAAATGCGCTCAAAACATAATATGTCATTGCGAGGTCGGTTTTGGTTTTAATTTTTAAGTATTGAACTTAAGTACTTCCAACTTATATAGAGGGTTTACTCGGCTATATTTTAACATATTTGCAATAATATCACATGACTTTGCTGATCACATGACGGTCATTTATAATTTTTTGAAGTGTTTCATATAAATCGCTTCGGCGCAGCTGATTAACACAATAATTATTAACGTTATGTTACATAAATAAACTCATCGTATCCTTGTGTATCCGAAATGTGCTTGGGAAAAGTCATAGTATTACTTAGATACAAAATATTTCCTGAGAAATTCAAATTACCTATAAATTTCAGGGTATTTACCACATAATATCGTAATCTGTATTAAAACAAAGCCAACACACATTTTTCCCAAGCAAGATTCAGTTAGAGAACAACCTCTTCTTACAGATTTCCACAAAAATTCTCAGATTAATCCTCATTAATCACCTGCGCCAGACTCTTTTATACACACAAAATAAATTTTACCTCCAACTACGGGTATAAAACAGAGTACATTTCAAAAGTATATTTTTCATAAGCATTTTGAACATGCTGAATTTCAATCAAGGGTAGGTAAGCGGTGTATTTTTAAAATATTCGGACATATACGACTTTAAAAACCTTAAACGACCCGTGAATTTTGCAATAGCTATCTAGCATTTTACATGCAGTTTGAAATAAAGTGTAAATTTCATGACACTCTCCCCGTCATAACATCTCAAGTTTGCAGTGACTTGACGTCATTTTCCATTATGACGTCATATTCTGGTAGTTCAGAGATGTGAAGGCACAGAGTGCACTGTGATATTCTACGGGAAGCCTTAACCTGCCTGCGTTGAATATTATAAACTTTCAACATACTTTAATAAAATATTAATAAAATAAATACAGAATATATTTTTTAGTAACTTTATGTATACCATATTGATACTAAACGACGCTAGTTTCTAACACGACTTGTCTATTACAGCCATATCTGTATTTTCATGGCCAATCTTATAAATGTGAGAAAGGTACAAACGAAATATGGGTGTGATTGCCGGTGAAATATAATACTTTTGAGAAATTATAAGCTTACTATTTTTTTTTAGTAAATGGGGGAATGCACATTTCAGATGCCATGCAGTGGCAAAAAATAATGATTGTGTCGTACGGGGATTTTTTCTTTGTAAACATGCAGAGCGATGGCTGTTTACAATCACACAAATAAGAAAATTTCTTTATAAGTTTATTCAATATTTATTTGGAAGACTAAAAAGGGTTTTACACTTATTTTATCCATACGACTAATCGGTCTAGTTCACCTATATTTTACACGACCGCACCACTCATTTACTAGACTGGGTTGGTCGGACGTGCCTTAGTGTCAAACCCTGCTTGAAATACTATGAAAAATGATCAATATTTGTACATCTTGAAGGCTTATTATTTTTAACATTTTCAGTAAATCTCAGCAGGTCACACATGAGAAATTTTGATTTTTGAACACTAAACTATTTCAATTTACAATCTATCACTTGTTTGTTAAACAGTTGTTATATTATTATGGACAGTACATTACAACCAATACATTTTCCCTATACATATTACATTATGCATATGAATAAGGGTTGTGCTATGACTTTGTATGATGTATATGTACTCTAGTTACAGACAATCTATTTAAATTGTTCTGACCATTCTTCATAATTTCTAATTTTATCTGCCAAATAAAGGAGGTTTACAATAGTCAGAATTCTCTCTCTTTTAAATTTCCATCGATGATGATGTCCTTCGTGAATAATCTGATATTAAAGTTGAGATTGCGGACACTTTTTGTTTAAATATTGATGACCTAATCGTAATTTAGTAGCAGAAATAATTCATTTTTACCTTGTCATTACATCATAAAAAGTTCCAGAAGTCCAAAAGTACAACAAGTTGACGATCCGAGAACACATGTATTCAAACCGGATATAAGTTTGTCTGTATTAACAATGAAACCATATTCGGTACAAACATTATTATCCGATTTAACAACGAAAAAAAATTTCATACACTTTTCATTTATTTATAGAGAGAGAGAACTATTATAGTAAGCATTCATTTTCATAAAAAAAAATCTACAAAGGCGAAACGCCATCATACAACATACAGCACGGAAAAAGACAAATGTGGTGCCATAGGGCCTAGCTATACAAAGTCTAACGTTACTATCTACAGGTACATCTATGATTGAACGTAAAACACTAAATATTGTATAATTCAAGTTTCTCTTTCCGTTTTTGCAATGTGTAAGCTAAAATATTTAAAACTTTGATATCAAACTTTTCAAAATGGCGTCAAAACGAATGTGGTCTTCGAGGGGAAAGATTTGTTCTGCCCATTATAAGTATTATTTACTGTAAAAAGAAGTATATAAAAATATACGTACACTAATCCTTGGTTGTTGATCATTGCATTTTTCACGGTTTTAAAGACACTGGGTGGCGAAAACATCGTTATCTTTTCACATTTGCACCTTACACCCGAGTTCTTCTCCGTCTTGCTCGACTCCAAAAATGGCGCCTCGTGAAAATTGACCAATGAAATTAAAGCCTCTGCAGAGCGATGCATTATGGGAAACGGAACCTGTTTACATTAATTTTGTTAGAGGATAATATAAGTTTTTATACATAATATAATTTCCCTGTAACGGTGATTATGAGTTCATATCCTTAGTGAAGTTCTTCCCTGTTCATAGAAAGGGGGGTGCTCCTCAATAAATTTGCTGATAATTAGTTTTCTATAGAAAACAAAGCGTTTTTCTGAGGGTGACCAGAGGCATTTTATGTTTCTGATGTGACCCCTCAAATTATTTGACTTGGGGGGGGGGGGGTTTGGTACGTAGTGCCCATCCAAACAGAAAATGTCCGGTTATCCCCCCCCCCCCACTACTTTCTCATTAAATTATTCATTAATAATGTATAATGTCACAACGAAAGATGTTAAACCTTTATACATGTATACATGTTTTAAAATCTGAAGCGTCAGAAAATTAATATTAGTTGAGGACCGTAAAAAATAGGGAGAGGGGGGCATAGTGGACATGCCATACGTCCCTAAACATATTTTTTGCAGTGTAGAAAACAAAGCTTATTTCCTGTTGCGCCCCTCAAAATAAACGTATGATGACTCTTTATCAGCTGTTTATTATTTTGTGACAAGAATGTTGTCCTTTGAAGTCTGCCATAAATTTCGATGGGCATTTGGCATGCAAATGAACTACATAAAATGTATACAGAACAGTATTTTATTTTTAGTGATGATGGAAAAGTTCGGTGTCAAAAATTGCTAGTTAGTAGAAGGAATCAGGGTATGTTAGACTAGTATACACTTGTGAAAATCAAGACAAAATAATTTAATTACCAGCAAGGACGGTTCAAGAATAATTATAAAGATTTGATTTTTTTCTCTTGTTCGGCCTTAGCTACTTTATTGAACCCCCTCCTTTTCTGGTTTCGATTTTTAGCCTGATATCAATATAATCAGTGGACGAAATTGCTGGACTTTTTTTCTATATATTTTACTTCAAACATCTTTTCTTTTAGTTAAAAATAATTCTCACACCGTTATAATGTATAAGAATTTTTCACATTAAATTTGAAAATTGATTTATAAAAATAGGAGAGTATAGTTAACACAAGGTGAAAAAAAGAAACCAATATCTAAGCAAAGGTAGGGAAAACAGTATTTTAATTTGGAAAACACCGGTCCGTAGAATGCAGGGGGGGGGGGGGTGCAGAGGGTGAAAGTAAATGGTTATGCTCTTCTTATTTTTTTTTTTTTTTTTTTGGCTTGTCAGATGGTTTTGGAAGCCCCCTCCCCCCCCCCCCACTTTTGAAACTGTTGCTACTGACCTGAAACACAAAATTAAATAAGCCCAGAATTATTGTAGGTAACCTACAATCATGTCCATTGCGTTCAGAATTTTAGTTCTGACTGGTAACAATTTGTCAATATTTAATCATCTGATTTGTTGGAAAATAATTCCCGGTGTATACTCGTTGATGTGCAGGGCTGTATATATATATATATACATGGCTTTAGCCGTTCAGCCAATACCGCCCTGTATCTTTCATATATAATTTTTTCTGGTAATTTCTGGTAAGGTTTGCTAGTTAAGAACTTTCTGGTAAAGTTTGTGCCCCAAACTGAAATTACTTTAATATAGGCCTGTGGTTTGAGTACTAGACAGTTTTAAGTGCTTTTTTTTTAAATAAGTAATGGTACATGTAGGGATATAAAAATCAAGAAATGGACGGCATACATGTATAGAAAGAAATGTTTGTACATGTAGTAGTATTGACAATTACCATATCACTACATTATACCTAAATATCGAAAGAAACTATTTTCTCTCCATTTTTTGAAGGAGGAGAGGGGGCTTAAATTTGAAAGGGGTAACCTTCTGTTTAACACAATACACGATTTAAAAGTATTAAGTTTTCGCTAAACATCTACTTGTAAAACAATTAATAAATTATTGGGGGGTTTTTCTTCAATGAATTGCCTTAGCATGCAGTTCTTCAGAAGACGTTGTTCTTAAGGAAAAGAAAATCATGTTATATAAATATCATATACTTTTCTTTATTTAGAGCCAGCATTGGTCTTGGTGTACAAAATGGCTAAATTAAATATACGTGCATGTATGCATTTAAGACAAACATTATTGTAATTTCCTGCGAAAAATGAAGACAGTCTGTGTACAGATATATAAATAAAAATTAAGTTATTTACTTAACACTCATTAATTTTGTATATGAATATTATTCTGCTGTATTATCTTATCAATGTCTTTGTAGAGGACTATATAAGAATTTCACACAAAACATTAGTAATTTAGTTGTTATGTTGTATAATAGATCCATCTGCATCCTTTCTCATAAACAATTTGCGAATTAAGCAGGCAACAAAGTTGATAATTAATAATTCTTTCTATGTTTTCAATATTTGAAGTTTACATTGATGTCAAACAAGGACGATTCGTTAATTACCGATTAAGAAATTTTATTTCATTTTATCAATGCACTTACAAATTTATTTGAAAAAGAATTATGATTTAACACATAACGAGAATTTAGATTTATTCTAGACCGATTGAAAAGTATATATAATTTTTAAACGGTTAGGAAATTTTGTTTTTTAATCAGTAATGAAAAATTGAAATACAATTCTTTTTTTTTTCTTCTCTCATTGAACATCTTAAAATTAATGTAGCTTATTTTATCAATATTTTGCGATCTTATTGATAATTTTAATTTTTTTTAAAATTAAATCAATGGCCAGCAATTATCACCTAAATTTAAACTGAGTTTGCGGAGATTATGTGTATGTACATGCTTGACCACAGCCCATTGTTCCCCTTAGGTAGAAAACCCTCTCAAATCACATAGAATATACAAAAAATACACAGTCGCAGGTGTCTTCGCGACACGTGTCTCCACCTGTGGCACGTGAGAACAGGTGCCCGCGATTACAAGGGTTAGCGCAATAATTGAATTTTATCTGAACAGTTTACACTGATTTTTCTAAAATTAAAAGTTGTATTAAATCTTCTCTACTAATTCCAATTCACGTGTCTTTATGAGTTTTACCGAGACTAAAATGTTAAAAAATTATTTAATTTGGGTTTACGGTGGTCACAGAATGTTCAATTTTATTACAAAGAATTACACAAACAGTTTTTTTTTTATTATTCTTTTGATACACATTTCCAAAATGTCTGTTATCGGGAAAATAGGTGTAAACCACAGCATACGTGTTTTCCATATCTGGGAAACATACGGAAAACTACAGGTTGATTGCTTCCATATCGGGAATCTACGTGGAAACCACTACTGCATGTTTCCTCGGTTTCCCATATTGGGAAACTTACGGGAAACCACAGGTTGATTGTTTCCATATCGGGAAATTACGTGGAAACCACTATGTGGTTTCCATAAAATGGAAACTATATGGAAACTACTGATGTCACGATTCCCATATGTTTCCATCGGGTTTCCAAATTTGGGAAACCTGGCTTTTCATCCTGTGCTCTTTCCAGAAACTAAGATTTCCCAAAAAATTATTACTCGTTGTTACAAGTCTTCCATATAAAGAGCAGGAAGTTGAAGAATTGGTTTCTTTTCTGAATCTAAACCAGGTGCTTCTTTCTCTTATGAGATGAAAAAAAATGGCCCAGATTTTTATGGAAATTCATTTAAAGGAAATGTTTGTATCAACCTCTTATTGTTTATTTTAATGTAATCAGTTTTTCGTTTGACTATTACATTTTTCCTGTGCATCATGACAACTAGAACCCTTATTACATAATATCATGTTGAGATATCGCTCTGAAACTATAACAAACAAAAAGGATCATAATCATATTTTGAAGGTGACGCACATAAAGAAAATTTAACTTTAATGTAATTTACAATGTAGAAAAGATATTTCATCCTCAAGAAGCATGTGTACTTGATGTATGAAAATAGTATGGAGATAGAAAAAAATTTACTGCTGAAAAAGTCCTGTAAACCAACTTTTCTTCTCGTACGAAAAATATCCGCGAGTTTCGCGACCTTCTTTAAATTGCGAATATTAATCGCCGCGAACCATTCATTTTGCTTTGTTTTTGTAGAGAATGTTTCTTCAGTTGCGAAAATTAATCGTCGTGGATTAGTTTCAAACTAACGAACCGTGAATAAAAGATGACGCGAATAATAGTTGGTTTACAGTATTCAATTACATTGGAAAGAGGACAAAACAATCACAACCCCCCTCCTCCTCCCCCCCCCCCCCAAAAAAAAAAAAAATCTAAAAACGACGAAGTTTCATTCCATTCACAATGAATCTACATACATTAAGTAAGAAAATGATAATATTATAGGATTATTTATGAAGGAAAATTATGTAACAACCTGGAGAAAATATATTCAATACCAAAAGTGAGAATGGAGAATAGTTCCTTTTAGTTGTGTGCGCAATATAAAAAACTTTCACATATGAATTTTAAGTTGTGAAAACAATTTTTAATCACACTCAGTTACTAGTATATTGTATGAAAATATTAGTATATTTTTTTTCCCTACAATTGATAGTGAAGGCATGTTTTCAAGTTGGAAACTGTTAATTGCCATATTGTATTTTGTATATCTAATAAAGATGAAAAAGGAAAGATCATAAATGATCAATCTGAATATGTCAGACTGGCATACAATTATCTCATATTTGACGTCAAGTAAGAATTAAAAAAGAAATGTAACATTGTTTTGCTCAGTTTTGAAAATAATAATGAAAGCTTTTTGGGGTTCTAAAAGCATGAAGATGACAAAAGAAAGGAATATACTAATTTCTTTCCAGATTGAAGAAGAACCAAGAACCAAGAAATAGCATACATGTATCCTCAAAGATTAACTTATTAACAAGATTTACAATAGAAACATTTTTTTTATCAATAGAACAGTCTTTTGCTATAGGGATTTACGAAATTCTATGTTTCTACCTATTGTTTATTATCAAGAACCATATACATGTAGTTGATAAATCTATTTGTTCATTTTATATATATATATATATATATATATATATATATATATATATATATATATATATATATATATATATATATATATCTTATCTATATATATATATATATATATATATATATATATATATATATATATATATATATATATATATATATATATATATATATATATGTAATCATTTCATTTTGATTTGAACTTTAGGTAAAGTTCAATGAAAGCAGACAAAAGCACCATAGTATAAATTCAATATTAATTAAATGTCCAAAATTAACTTTAAAATTTTTTTTCAATTGTTTTTGATAACATGCTTATTAAGCATTTAAGTACAAATCAAAACTACTCAATTTCTTCGAAAATATCATTCATAGATGTGATTGGACGGTTAGGGAAAAAATGAAAAATGATTATGTGAATTCTCCAGATGAAATATATGGAGATAACGAAGAGTATTCAAGCTCATAGGTCCATTCAACAATACAAATGTTGGAGCAGAGCAAACACGGACCTCTAAAACATCAGAGGTGAGATCAGGTGCCATGAAGGTGTGAGCATTTGTCGACAGGATTGGCTTCCGTGTAAGGAATCATCGACCTCAGGTAAGCAAACTTTGCATCCTCAAATTTTATTCACGTAGACGTTAGACTGGGCATCATCAAGTGCAACAGCCAGAGACAAAGGCAGGAAAAGACCTTGTATTTCGGTCGTATGTGCCAGAGAGAGGGGGATATAATTCTTTGACTCGTTTTTAAAATCATTTTTATAATTCTATAAATGTTTGATAAGTCATTGCTTCCCTTTCTCTGCTTGAGATGACTTGTGTCTACTCCTAAAGTCACGGAATTTATCTTTATTTCACTTTATGTGCATTGAAACGTTTTCTTCACTTCCTGGCTGAAAGTCGCAGTGAAAAATATGCACGTATTCGTTAATCAATAAAAGTTCATGAAAACAGATTATCCTTTTACAAATATCAAAATGGGTAGGATTAAGGCTACGATAATTTTGGTGAGAGAATGGAACAAAAAGTCAGCTTTGACGAACATCAAACCATTACTCGGACAAATGCATATGCTCCTTTCGGCAGGTGATCCTGGAAACTAATTATCATATCAACGTACTTGAAATTTCAGTTGCGTTACTTTTCTTATTAGTCTTTGAATCGTGCCAACCAAAACATACAACTAAAATATTATTATTAGTAATTAGATAGGTATAGATAAGTGATTTTAAAACAAATGAGTGTGGGGAATGTATATGTATTTTTCCTTGCTAATGATAATGTATACAGGCTAATCTATACATGTAGCTAACTTTTTTCATGATACAATTTCATGAATGCATGATTATTTGTGTTTTATGTAAATACACCACTGCACAACTTGTGTTTGCATTCTTAAACCTTTTTATAATAGTTCTGGTACAAATATTGAATTTTTAGAAATTCAAATTGATCCAGGCATATATACCCGAAAATTAACCCAAATTTATGTAAGGACAATCTTCATTCCATCCTTATATTATACTCTTTCTCTCTGTCTCTCAGATTTAATATATGAAAGGGATTTAGGCTAAAAGTACAAATAGATTTAACAGAGGAGGTGTGCTTGAACTTTAAAGCGACAGTACGGCTGCAAAATGTGTGCTTTTTCATTCAAATTTACCAAATATGTCATTAAGAAATAAGGTATAAAGTTGAAGTAAGCAGTTTGAGAAAAAGAAATATTCTCTACTCAAACAAAATTAACGTAATTAGAATCTGTCGGAAAATCAAGGGCCGTACGAACTGGAGCAATTTTAGATCTGTTTATTTGTACCACTGAATTCTAAAACGGCACGTGCCTACACTGTAGAGTTTACAATTATAATGAATATTAGGTGAAAGCAATTTTCAAATACAAATTATCATAACTTTATGAGAAAAATAACTAAAATAATAATCGTAAAGATTTTAGTCTGCATTCAGGCGAATTTAACAGAACTAAAAGTACAAATGTTGACGTTTTGTGTATTGGGGTCCGAGAAAGGAAAAACCAACTAATCATACGTTATCGCGGCAAACGTCAAACAAAATATTTTTCTGCACAGTTAAAAAAAAATTAGCATTTCAAATGGCAACAATGTTTACATGTATAAGTCAAAGGTGTATTTTTATGTTGAGTTTACACTACTTTTTTTCTTTGAAAGCAACGGAAAAATGATAAATGATAACAAGTATCAACAAACCTTTCGAATAGAACCTTCGAGAGCCCTGCGTGAGTGTCGCCGAGTTCCCGTTTCTTCCTTATCCAGCGATTATATTAATCCCCAAACTAAATTTTAGTCAGAAAAGTTGCTTTTTTTAAGTCCTATTTTCAGTTTCTTTTTATCTTTGGTCGACTTTGTCAATGTAGCAGGCCTACCGGGATTCCCTCTCTAACCATGCTGTTTTGTTTATGAAAACTACGCATGCTTGCATAGCATGGAATGTGGAACCCCGAACACGTTGCGATGTATATATTTACGTCCCATAAATAACTATTAATTTTAATGAAATAATCTAAATTATCTAATTTGTAAAGTTTTAATTTTCTGAAAGTTTATACATTTATAAGTAGTAAAAAAAAAATCAAAATCTTACCGGAAAATTTTATCAAGTCAGTTTTTAGATGAGATGCGCCGTACTGTCACTTTAATGTCTAGACACAGTAAATTTGTTTTCTTTATTATTTTTATGGGTCTACGTAGAAAATGAAATAGCAAATCTTACGGAGAAAAACGCGCTAAAGATCATGCATGATCAAATATACATGTATATTTTTTATTGTATGAGATTTAAAACAAACTTTGCATTTTTCTACGCGGGTATGTTAAAGAAGCATTCAAATCATTTCTTGGGAAATTTAGACTTTTAAAAAAAAAATTTAAGCCTGACAAATTATCAAAGCCGTCGATAATACGTAAGCTTTTATTTACTATGCATAAAGACAACAGAGTGCCTGAGGTTCCAAGAAGTGCAACACCACGACGTCATCAAGCGACTGCAATAAACAGAAAAATATTCCTTGATTTAAAAAAAACGTACAGAACAACACTACCCCGGGGTTTTATAAATTCTTTGAGAAAATTGAATAGCTGAAAAACATCTTTTATGCCTAAAAAATGCTGCAAGAATCCAACTATCCAGTCGGGAAAATAATTATTCCACACATTCGCACGAAATCTTACGCGATGTTTTGCATTTTATACATATACCCCAAGATATTTCTTCAAACCATGTCTACCTCACGATTCTAGCAGCACTTTCCAAGTATTATAGAACGCAATCTTTCGATCTGTACAAATATTATGTTTTGAGGTATCCAGTTTAGTTGTTCTTTTGCATTGTTTTATCACAAATGACAGAGGAAGGGCCGACCGGGATACATAAATAGCTGTCTTCAATAGAAGATATAATTTAATATACGTCATTTAATTATCTGTCAACAAAAACTTCGCCAAACATTATTAATTTGCTCTGCGAAAGCGTAGTACCACAGTTATCGTGAAGGGGCTAATTTGTTGAACAATTGTGACGTCATCAGTCGAAGTTATTAATCCAAGTGACAGATACAGCATACCAAAACAAACACATTTTAGGTTTGTTCATATTTGCATGTTTCTATTCATTTTCAGGAGTTAAATTACATCTCTCAATTCCAATATTAAGAAAACTTGTGTTCTAAAATTGACGTCATCTCACCTACTATGACGTCATATGTTTTAGTCAAGTCAGAATATGTGAGTGTTTCCTTAACACACCTGCGTAAAAAAACAAAATAAAACAACCAAAAAAGAATAAGAAAAAATAGTACACTCAAGATCTACAACTTTGAAACAAAAAAGAAACTACCATTCTGAGAGCATTGCATCAGTAATACCAGTCCTCCACATGCAAGTGAAATCTTGTTCCCCTTAGAAACTAAAAAAAATATTTCAAAAAAAAAATCAACAAAGTGGAACAAAATGCAAAGCCAGTCAGTAACTCATTCAGGTAGACCTGCATTCCAAAAGTCATCTTTGAAATGTTAATGTGATAACAATTACTCAAAAGTCCAGTTACCGGTAAGCAATACAGATTATGAACAGAACCAAAACAGGCCTCTGAAAACAAAGTTTGGATCAGGTGCCATGGAGGAGTGAGCAACCTATTAACCTGGTGTGCTCCTTGTCATAATCGGATGAAATGGAAAATATCTGTAGACAAATCAGTGTGAAAATAATGACGTAACAATCTGTATACTGTTTGTATAACATGCAAAAAAATGGATCCGTTCGAAATTTGAAATCTTCTGTTTACTAACATTCTAACACATTTAAAGCTAATAATATATTCAATCTAATTTATTGCTTAGAGGGGCACGAATAACCTCACAAAATAAATAATGAGCCAACATATCAAATTGTGTAGTGAAGTAATTAAAGTATCCAAGTTTTTACATCTTTACTGCATTAGATGAAAGCATTTTAATTATAAAATTCCAGTTGTTATATTTCATTAATCTCACTTCTCAAAGAAATTGAATTTTGTGATCATATTAAAAAAAGACTACTTATATTTATATTCAACCGCTATTTCCAAATTAACATGATTGCTGTGAAATTTTAGACATATATATTACTCAGCTATAATACGTCTGATCTACAAAAAGGTCTAAAGTATTTTTTTTTGCTTGGTGAATTTAAGTTCCATAGCAAAGTTTACAAAGTATCATAGTAAATCATAGTATCACAATAATTATAGAATAAACTAAAGTAACTAATCGTGAGTTACTGTAAACTATTTTTGGGCTATGGAAACATTTTCATAGCCACGCATAAAAGTGCATACTCTTATTTTCTATTTTTTCAAAAATTGGCTAATCTCTTAAAACAATTAGCTATACCAAAAATGTATATCCAATAACGAGGATGGAAAGTATGGTTTGAGATACATGACCTGGTTTCAACGATTTCAATGACTTTTCAAGCCCCTATAAGAACTAATTAAGACTTTAGATTTAGGCAACAGTTGCATGTAGTCATTAATATCATAGGCTTTTAGCAATATCTGGAATCCAAGCCAAAAAAAAAAAAAAAATGCTGGAAGCTGTTTTACGTCATTTAAAGCGACGATTCTTGTGACAAAGGCTTCATATTTCATATTTCAAGGCTTCATAGCAAAGATACATAGCGGATTAAAGTAATGTTATATCAAGCCTCTTCTTTACTCCTCTTACCGTTCACGGTAGCTCAGTCGGTAGAGCGCTCGCTTCGTGATCGGGAGGTCGTGAGTTCGAATCTCAGCCGCGACTGACCTAAGTCGATAAAAATGGGTATAGCCACTGTTCCTTCGCCATGCGCTCGGCACTTTGAAGTGAAAGTTGCGGGTCCTTCGGATGAGATCTTAAAAACCGAGCCCCGCGCCACGGTAGGCGTTGGCACGATAAAGATCCCTCACTGCTCAATGGCCCCGAGTGCCGAGTAAAGGTAAAAATTTGAAGCCCTTCACCGGCATTTGGTGACGTCTCTATATGAGTGAAAAATTCTCGAATGGGACGTAAAACAACATACAATCAATCAATCAATCTTTACTCCTCACTAAAATATTAACAGTAGTGAAGGAGAAACTTCAGGAGTACTGTGCAACAATATATTCGAGAAGTGGTGTAAATCAGATATAAATACTTAAAAATTCCAAGGAACTTTTCGAAAATTTGAATTCACAAAATCTGACCAAAATCAACATCATAAGAACTTTCGACTTTTCAACTTTACATACAACCATTCCCCACGATAAGTTGAAGTCCAGGTTTTTTGATATCATTGACAGCTGCTTTTTTAAAACAAATGGAACTCGTAAATTTACTTACCTTTTCATTGGTCATTTGCAAAATTATTTTGTTATAAAACATTCTTATTATACACACACGTACTCTGAAGTTATATTAAAAAGATGTTTGAGTTTCTGATTGACAATATCTATGTGGTTTTTGGAGACCAGGTCTTCCAACAATCTATTGGAATTCCAATTTGTAGCAGTTGCGCCCCGTTATTAGCAGACCTACATTTGTATTTTTGTATTCATACGAAGCAGAATTTGTTCGAAGTCTTGTACGTGAAAAGAAGAAAACACTTGCTGTGGCCTCAACTCGACATTTATATACATGTATATCGACGACGTATTGTCAATTTACAATTATTTGCATTCTTATGTCGATACGATATATCTCGGTAAGTTTGAAATAAAAGATACCACAGAGTCTGACAAATCTCTTTCATATTTGGATATTTCACTAGAAAAAGACGTTTATGGTAATCTAACAACCAAACTTTATGATATACGTGATGACTTTAACTTTTCAATCGTCAACTTCCCTTACTTATGCAGCAATATGCCTTCATCACCTGCATCTGGGGTTTATATCTCTCAGTTGATTCGATATGCAAAAGCATGCTCTGCGTATGAACAATTCCTAAAACGAGGTAAGTTATTGACAATCAAGTTGATGAAACAAGAATATCATCAGTCTCAATTAAAGTCGCCATTTCGTACGTTCTATGGTCGATACAATGACCTTGTCAGCAAATACAATTTATCATTAAGTTAAATGCTGATTGACGTTTTCCATACTTATTGTCAGGCCATTATTTACACACTGAATTATCGACGGGTTTTTCCGTTATTTCCCGATTATGACAAGAAGCACACGGTGGGTGCGACCGGTCGGCAGAGGATTCTCACTCCTCCAAGGCACCTGATCCCACCTCTGATGTTTTAGAGGTCCCTGTTTGCTCTGCTCCAAAATTTGTATTGTTTAATGGACTTTTCAGCTTAAATACTGTTCGTTATCTCCATAAATTTCATTTAAAAGATAACATTAAAAATATGAAAACAAACTGATTTTAGCAATAAAGACTTGCTTGATTTAAAAGACTGTGCAAGATAACAAAAGAAGATAAGAGAATTTCTTCAGATAAAGAATAAAAGCATGTAAAATCATCTGCCATTATCTGATATACAAACATAAGGTCAGTTCTGCAATAACTTAAGTCAACTGTTTGTTTTCATAGAAACCACTTTGATAAAAGGTTTAAAGGGATTTTAATGAGATTTTTGAAAAATAATGTAATCAAGGAAGAGAAAAGAAAAATTCATCACAGATGGGCTAGAATTAAGGACATAGAAATGGTTTTATTTTCTCTTTAACTGGCACTCACTGAATCATGTGAATTGAAATTGCCAATATTGATTTAAATCCAAATGATACTTTTCAAATGCATGGATACATTTTTTTTTTGTCTTGAGAAATTTTTGCAGATGAATTTTCAGTTAGAAATTGCTATATTGTTGTGTCGCTGAAAACATATTTTAGATTTCGAAGTTTTTCCCTATTTTTTAAGATTTCATACAATCTATAATGAGAAATACACCATGTACAAATCTGCTTAATTAAGAGAATCTGTGGGGTATGGGATAAATAGTCTGAATTATGAAAATTAATAATCAAACTGTCATAGTGGAAAAAAACTTCAAATTTCAAAGAATGGAATGTGCTGTTATTTAGATAGATTTAAGTACGTCTACATTTTTTCTTATTATTGTTTGTTCAATCTTTTATGCTATCTGAAGGAAATTTTATAGTTACCCGCACATATATTTTTCATATATAGATAGAAAAAGAAATAAACAAATCCAATAAATGATATTATTTCATGTATAAAGACAATAAATATGAGTATTATTGTATTATGTTAAGATCGATAATTAAAGTGTGGGTGTTTAATGGGGAGTTCCGTCATCAACGTAGAAATGTCAAAAGATGCATACATATATGGTTTGCATATCACGCACGGAAATAAATCTGATTGAAAGTTGAAATATCCAGTTATCTTATATTCATTAACATCATAGAGTACATTTTAAGATGACAATAAATTGATCTAAATGACATGCTTAGAATGATAAGGATTCATATCAATAAATTCTATTAGTTAATTAATTTTTGCTATTGTTAACTCTATAGAAACAGAGTTTTAAAAAAACAAATTATACATGTAAAAGTAAATCAAAATATGAATTTTTTCTGTAGTAAATTGAGGTATTTTTACAATGAAATTCCAGCCGTTGTATTTCGTTAATCTCATTCTCAAATATGATTTTTGATTTTTTGAAGAAAGGTAGTTTGTATATTCAATTATAATTTTATTAAAAAAAAAAGTACCATTATTTTGGAATTGTAGATATATAGTAATGCTCTGAACTTCAAAAATGTTGTAAAGTTGTAAAGAAAAGTTTCACAGTAAAGCAAAGTTCAATTATAAAAATTTTAAAATTATCATAGAAGTTCAAATTTCCTATCAAAATAAGTATCAAAGTATGAAAAGTATGTAATAAAGCAAACTATAGCTTATTTTGGTAAACTAAAGTGATTATAGATTTTATTTTGGTTAAAGCTAAATATTCAGCAATTTTTGTACAAGTGGGAAGTGTTTTAGTCAAGATGATGAAATACATTTTTTTAAATAAACCAATCTTAATATCAATGGATATTAAATATTTCTATTTGAAGTTAAAATACAAGTCATTTTACACTTTCAGTTACCTAATTTTCAAGCTAGTGCCCCTGACATTTTTTTCTTGAAAAAAAAAATTACAATAATTTGTTACTACAAGACTACAAGAATGACCATTTTCTTTCTATTTTCTTTATCAAAATATATAACAATTATAAAAATTCAAGAATGCAATATAATGAAATTGAAAAAGCGTTGTTGAAATTTAAATAAACGGTTAAAGATTGTACAGTAAATTATTCCCGTTCGAATTTTCTCAGTTGATTTTTTTAAATTCTTATCATTGTTTGTCTAACATTACAAAAATCTGATTGATAGGTACCCTAACCTCTTTATATTCTCTGTTTACTTACAGTGAACTCATGTTGGTGGTGTTTGAATTATATGAGACCAATCATCAAATTCTTGAGATGTGCTGCCTTGAATACATTTATTTAAAATATTCATGGGGTTTAACACGCGTTATACTTGCAAAATGATATCTGAAAAATACATAAAATCTTAACTTATATTACTTCAGGTTTAATCAGTTCTTGTTTACGTCCAAGGGTTTTAATCGAAGATATGTCTTCACTGCCTTCCTGGAGAATATTTCAGCAACCAATACGAATACATTTAGTCTTTCATCCTCCCGAACCTCCCCTTCCGTTTTAGTTAATTTGATTTTCCTGAAGCATGTAGAAAGGAAATAGTAATTTTCACCCGTGTCTTTGGTCCTTCTGTGAATATTTTTAAGATTTGAAATTACAACGCGAAAGCAAATCCTCTCCGTCACAGCTGCGGATGTCAGTTTGCCAGTAGTGCTCGCTTGGTATTCTCATTAACTTATATTTTAAACTATAATTAGATATGCTGGAGCTTTTAAGGGTTTATCTTTCTTTGTTGATTACTCTTTATAGCTATTTTGCAATGTATATTGGAATAATAAATGTATGAGTAGCCGTACCTATAATTACTAGTAAATTGAAAAATAAAACTTACAAGTTTATGTCATTTTCCTTCTATAAATTCTAAAAAACAAATATTGCACCCAATGTAACAAATGTTTTTTTTTATCTTTGATAAAGGACATTAAAAAATCTATTCTGTCAAATATGAACAAATTAATTAACAAATACAAAATAATCAATGTTCTGTAATATATACAGGTTTTCGTTCTTTATGATGTTACAGAAATAGCCAAATTTTATGAAAACATAATGCACATGCAAATTCATTTATTGAAAATCATTTATAATTTTTGGAAATGTTCACATTCGATAGCAGAAGACCCAACTTACATGTATGCATGATATATGTTATTTCATGTTATTACTAAAATATAATACCCCTTTTCTGCTCATTCCATATAAATTATATTTCTTATTTGGTAATTTGGAAAAAAATATCTTTAATTAATTCTAATTATTTTACATGTATATTATAACGTCGCAGTCGGACAATTAACAAATAATTTTTCAAAGTAAAGTATTTTCATTCGTCGAAATTTAAAATTTATAACATTTAGTTATTAGTCACCTTTCAACAATTATATAAGATATTTTTATTTTCTTTTAAGTTAAGTACCCTCTATACACTACAGGAAGAGATTTTTTGGACATTGAGAAAATTAAAATGGGTAAAGGTGTAAATATTGATCTTATCTATTACATTTTCAACATAGGGTACCTTGCATTTACCCCCTGGAAAAATATTCTCAGACTTTGAAGTACTGAAGAACAGAAATCACCGTTGTTTTACTTAAGCGGGCAAAATACCTGCAAATGAAGTATTCAATCTATTCATCTCGGCCTATTTAAATATTATGAATGCCTGAATTGGTTACAAATTAAGTAATAGACAGTACATTTCAATTTATTTTATTCTAGATGAAAGGGCAGATTATTTTACTTACATAAAAGTACAACAAGTTCAGAACTCTTTAGTGTGCAGTGTATAATGGGCTCTTAAATTTAAAAAAAAGTTTTTTTCAGACTATATAACCTTTTGTGTAGACAACAATATATTCGGAGATAAGTAACTATTCGAGCAAACGCGGCAAGGACTCTTTATATAAGTAAATATGATCATGAAAACCATACATTTAACATTTATCCATCGGAGTGAGGAGAGGGTGTATGAAAAGTTACTTGGACCAGACAATGACATCACATGACCTCAGTATCGAATTCGTAGTCATTTTGAAGCGGTTAGCGTAAATTTAATCCACGTAACCAAAGGTCTTACGCAATTTTTGTCGACTCCAGAAGCTTCGTCAAAGCGCTACCTTTATCTGTTTACCTTCGCTACCTGTACAGTCGGAGCTCCTCGGGTGGCTCGTACCTCGCACACATAGAGCGAAGCGGTTTCAGCTGAGGATTACAGATTGCTACCTCTATCTGACAGGCTAATACACGGGAAAATCGCTCGGCATGTATTTTAGGGTTTACCTGCAGAGTATAATCGCGTCGGTAAATCCTGCAATCGTTATTTATAGTAAATGTTTATTTTTGGGAGTTGGGCGATTTTGTATAAATTATATAGCACCCCTCATGAGCAATTTGTAGACCGTCATAATTATTTGACCTAATTATGCCACGATGGGCACTGGATGGACGAGTTCATTGCTGATTCTCCCTCAGCATACGTCAGTATCGAGATCACGTGAGATTGCAAAGCAATTCCCAGAATTCAATGCGAAGTTTTACTCAGATTCGATCGGTCGCGGAATTTTACGCTCTATATTTTATGTGGATTTAAACCTTGTTTTGTAACCTTAATAGTACATTTAGCGATTTCTGTTGGACAGTGAATTACTGCGGAACATTCGCGGTAAATTTGAAAGGATATTTTAACTGTACCGTAACATAATTGACGATGTTACACAATGCACGAGGAGCGTCCCTCAGGCTCCGACGACATTTTGGGGGATTTTATTGCACAAGTGATATCTTCAGAACAGTCAGACAAGCATCATGATCAAGATGTACATAAAAGTGCAATGAAATCTCGTAAGCGAGATGCACTTATTGAACATTCGTCGTCAGATGCCCATAAGTGGGTAGACGATGGTTCTTTGAATTCAAGTGAGAAAGCAATTGATTGCGTAACTACACAAGCCAATCAGAGTTTGGAACAAGCTGTTCACAACACTGAATTTGTTATGGAAGCCATGTTCAAAAAATTCATGGTTGATCAAAATTCGGCGATGATGGCTATGAAAAAATCTTTGGACGCATTAAATAACATGATTTATGTGGAAGCGGAATCGGCAGAAGAAAGCAATTCGGAATCGGTTGTAATACAAAGTAAAAGAAAGTCCGACAACGTACCAGAAAACGTGGCAAAAAAGGCCGAGATAAGCTGCGAATCGGAGTCGACCGCGCATGGAAAATTACCCGCTGTCAGTCAAAAGGAGGCGGGGCCTTCAGACTTGCGCGGACATGACGTCGAAGTAAACAAAAATGGCGGCTCGGAAAAACATGAAGAAGATCTTTTCGCAGTTTCAAACTACCTTGTCGAGGAGAAAACATCAGATGTTGTGACAAATAATTGGCAGGCTTAATAAATAAGTTGTTAGTCAACAGACTCGAGGATTCGAAGAAAAATTACTTATTTGATAAGCATTTACGGCCAGAGAACTGTAAGTTGGAATTTCCTCGAGTGAATGATTTCGTTTGGAATTACTGCATGAACGAAACTACAAGATCGACGGACGTTAAGGTACATAAAATTCAGAAAATCCTATTGAAAGGACGTGGTCCGGTGATATAAGTGGTGGATAGTTTGCTTAAACCTAACAATGATTTTGACAAAAACAAAGCGGCCAAAGATCTACTCGATGGCGTGGCCATGTTGGCCTCAGCTAACACTGAACTTTCTTTGCACAGAAAAGCATGTATCAAAAATAACATGAAACAAGAATATAAGAAACTGTGCACAAGCCAGACTGAAATCACTGCATACTTGTTGGGTGATGATGTGGTTGACAAAAAACATTACTGAACACAACAAAATGGCTAACAACATGAACAAGGTAGCTTATGAAGACAAAAATCCCAAAACTAAATGGAAGTTCAATCCTCGGCTAAAGTTCAGGGAACGGGGCAAAGCTAATTTTTTAGGGAGAGGACCCCGGCACTACCAGCTGGGACATTACAACCGGAACTACAATCACGAGACGAAGAAGAACTACACAAAGAAATCTGTATCCCACCAGAAGTAGAGAAGGTAGGTGACATTCAACATGCCGGGCGGATAAGCCATTTTCTATCTGTGTGGGAATCTATCACTCAAGATAGATACATTCTTAATGCTGTAAAAGGATATTCATTAGAGTTTACATCATTACCTGTTTAATATTCAGTGAGAGAAACTAAACTTAATGCTGCTGAGGCAGTTGCTCTAGACAAAGAGTTATCAAAGGTAATTGATAAAGGGGTTGTGGAGAAAGCTTCACACTCTGCTGGTGAATATATCTCGACTGTGTTTTTACGTCCAAAAAAGGATGGTAACTATCGAGTTATTTTGAATTTAAAACAACTAAATGAAACATTGAGTATGTTCATTTTAAAATGGAAAGATTATGTACAGCTTTAAGATTGATTCAACCCGGATGTTATATGGGTTCTGTGGACTTAAGTGATGCATATTATACTGTGAATGTAGCTTTTTCTGACCGAAAATATTTAAGATTTATCTGGAAAGGAACCCTTTATCAGTACACTTGTTTACCAAATGGGCTTTCAAGTGCACCCAGGCTTTTTACTAAGCTCCTGAAGCCTGTATATGCTTCACTTAGATCTAAAGGACACGTGTCTATTGCATACATTGATGATTCCTATTTACAAGGAGAAACATATGAACAGTGTTTAAAAAATATACAAGATACAATAGAACTATTTGAACAATTGGGGTTTGAGATCAATAGGGAAAAATCAGTGATTGTACCTACACATGAAACTGTGTTTTTATGATTTGTTCTGAATTCTAAATCAATAACAATCAGCCTCACTCCAGAGAAGATAGAGAAGTTTAATAATCTTATGGAACTTTTTGCTCAAACAAATCACATTCAATCAGACAAGTTGCAGAACTAGTGGGAGTCCTTATTTCTTCTTCAGTAGCAATTCCTCTAGGATTATTACACACTAAAATACTTGAAAGAGAAAAAGCTGTAGCCTTAGATATGACATTATCAGCAGAGGCACTTCAAGATTTAAAATGGTGATCAAATCAAATAAATAGTGGCGTCAAAGCACCCATTCAACAAACAAATATTAATGCAACGCTTACTACTGATGCATCAGGAATAGGTTAGGGGCAGAATACAACGGTATTTCTACAGGAGGACATTGGTCCATGAAATAAAAAAAGTACTTGCCTAACATTAACTATTTGGAATTACATGCAGTTTTGTTAGGCCTACAAAGTTTTCATGCTGATTTGTGTAATAAACATGTAAAGATTTATTGTGATAATTCCACCACAGCGGCATATATTAACAATATGGGTGGTACAAAATTAACTGCATGTAACGATAAAGCTCGAGAAATATGGACTTTTGTGCTAAGATATAATATGTGGCTAACAGCTGTTTATTTACCAAGTGTTGGAAATGTAGTGGCAGATAGGGAGAGTAGAATGATTCGAGATGAAACAGAGTGGATGTTAAACGAGAAACTTTTTAAGACTGTAACTAATGTATATTTCAAACCACATATTGATTTATTTGCATCTCGACTTAACAAACAGTTAGAATATTTTGTAAGTTGGCGAAATGAACCTGGTGCATCGTTTGTTGATGCCTTTACAATTCCTTGGACTAATTTGTCTTTGTATGTTTTTCCTCAATTTAGCATTATCGACCGAGTATGCCAAAAAATCCTGATGGACAAAGCCGAAGGCCTGCTAGTTACACCTCTATGGGACACACAGAATTGGTATTGGTATCATCTTGAGAATGTGTGTGAATCCACCACTTGTTCTGAAGCCATTCAAAACAATGCTGCAGCTAAAAAAAGCAATCCTGCACAAGTGCACCCTCTTGCCAGAAAATTTCATCTGATGGTGTGCCATGTTTCAGGGAAAATTTCCAGAAACTCGATTTATAAGAAAGATCAATTTCAGTACTTATGAAATCATGGAGCGGCTCCACATGTAAACAATACAATGTGTACATAAAGAAGTGATTTCAGTATTCAAGTCAAGTACAGTGTAATAGATTTTTTTTCTTTATAGCACATATATATCGTTTAAATAATCTTTGAAGAAAAAACAGTTTCTTTTTATAAATCATTTTTCACCTTTTTAATATCAGTTTAATATGATTTAATAAATATACTGATACATATTTAATTCAGTGTAACGGGAAGGATACAATAAATTATGTTACTTAGGCAGTATATTTTCCCATCCCTAAACAAAAGTTTTACTCAGTTTTCAGGGATTTTCCACTGTCCTGTGTAGGGCGGAATTTAAGCCCCATTCTCAATTGCAAAAACCTCCCAATCAGTGATAAAATGTCATTTAATTCCCAATTCCAAGGGCCTAGCTAGGCCCCATTCCAAAATAAAGTGAAAATCCCTGGATTTATCAAACAGAAAGACTTAAATTTGCTAGAAAAATACATACACTATTTAAAAACTAATACTTCAGATACAGTATCAGTGATAAAATGTCATTAAATTCCCAATTCCAAGGGCCTAGCTAGGCCCTATTCCTAAAATATAGTGGGTTTATCAAACAAAAAGACTTAAATTTGCTAGAAAAATACATACACTATTTAAAAACAAATATTTTAGATACGGTATTTAGTAAAAACAGTCGAAAATGCAAGTTTTCCTCTGAGATAGGTAAAAAAAAAAAAAAAACAGACAAAAGATAGATACCTCTCCAAATCCATTTTTTTAAAACTTTAAATGGGATAGAGATCAGGTGCCACACCGCACCCACCCAGTATTGAGAGTTTTGTTTTGTGGCCACAACACCTTGAAAGATTGAATTCTGGGAATTGCTTTGCAATCTCACCTGATCTCTAATACTGACGTATACTTCGGAGAATTACAATCAAACTTCTACTTGGTAAGTATCGTTTAATTTTTAAATTAAAGGGGTTGATAGTTATTACCGACTACAAAACATCGTCGAAACTCTCGAGTTTGATTTGCTCTTATGAGTTTACCCCCAAAGTATTTAGACACACCTTTTATTAAGTGAAGTAATATATGAAAAAAAGTTTTTTTTTATTAAAAGCATTAAATACATTTTAAGTTTCTGTAAATTGAACAACTGTTTTAATAGAAACAATTGATCTACTTTCATAAGGAAAAGTTATTTCTTCTCTACTTAAAAGATTATAAAAGTCAAACTCACCGGGATACGTTCTGCATTCCTTTTTATTACAAACAATCATAAACGATCACATACTTTTATTTTTCAAAAAAAAAATATTTTATCGGAAACTGAAAACAATAATTTGAACAAAAATAAATTAGACAACACATAAAAACTTTAATCGGCATCGTTATCCTCTATTGTGGTCTTTAATTTTTGGATTGCTCTCAGTGAGAATCGATTAAGTATGGTATATTATCTTCAAATCATTTTTAAATTATTTAGTTAATACATGTATTTGGCAGCGAAATCGGACATGCAAAGAAATGCCACTACTCACTTCAAAAGCGAAGAAATGTTTAGAAATAATTAAAAATTCAAAAAATGTTGAAAGACAGTTTGTGTAGTAAGTTTATACGGGGGAAACAACCAACTTAGACTAGCGATCCCAACAACGTCCGTTCCTTCCCTTTGGCTAGTCTAATCATCATAATCCTGCGTAAAAGATTGTTCTTCTTTTGCTCCTAAACAAGAACTGTAAACCATTTGTAATTTTTGATGTATTAATTGTGTCTTTTGTGTTTGATTGATAAATAATTTAGTACCAAAAAATCAATCCCATTGGACTCGATGTTTATATGTATACATTTATATACGTGATAAAAACAGCTATGGGGTTTAACAGAGCTTAACATGGCTCAAAAAAATTAACACACTTGTATTTATATTTTTACATGTACCGTGTACCCGGGTACTCGATCGGAAAAACGTCCGAGTAACCGATTATCAAAAATTGACCGATTTGACATCCCTAATATCTCTCTCTCTCTCTCTCTCTATATATATATATATAGACCCTTGTATTATTCTAAATGATTGTCAGATATACGACTTACTCATTTGAACATTTCGATTGTGTGCATGGTCAATAATGTACATTTCCTGATTATCTGGTTTACTTGTCCGTCTTCCAGTGATAGTAGTACCGTAATAGCACATAATATTAAAAGGAAGTAATCAGTACCTCAAACATACAGAATCCCTATAATGAATTTCAACATTTAGATGTAAAAGGTTA
Organism: Saccostrea echinata; assembly: GCF_033153115.1. Taxonomy (NCBI): domain Eukaryota; kingdom Metazoa; phylum Mollusca; class Bivalvia; order Ostreida; family Ostreidae; genus Saccostrea; species Saccostrea echinata. Next base: position 16,232,316 of record NW_026889765.1, on the reverse strand, counting down.
AAATAACGAACAGTGATCGATCTCAAAATATTATCAACAATATAAACAATACAAATATGTTAAGATGGCAAAAAACACGGACCCCTGAAAATTTCAGAGGTGGGATTAGGTGCCCATGAAAAGTAAGAATCCTCGGTTGCCCGCCGTGAGCCCTGTGTAAAGTTTAAATCTATAGTTCAGTTGTTTGATCTGACTAATTTACCTTTTTCTTCAAATTAAAGCTGCAGAACTGAAGCTCTCCAAAAATATACTGAAAAAATCTCTTCGTCTACCCCAATTTTTTCAGACCAGCGAGCTAAAGATCTGCAGCTGCTCCAAATTCATAAATCTAAAAATTTTAAATTATTGAAGTTCTTCCTTTTTTTAATTGTGTGCTAGCAACCTAACAATCAACTGATTTCAGAAACCATGGAGCATGACAGATAAATCTTTTTCAATTTACTTTTTTTTTGTCCTGAGCACTTCCGGTCGCCACCGAAAATGAATTTTAAAAATTGCGCTTTCTGTCTTTCAAACTCAAGAAATCACGCTTTGATATTTTTAAGCATGTGACATCAATTGATGAAAAATGATGTGTTGGTGTACCAATGGGATGTTACTGCTTTTGTCATTTAGTAAAATTTTCCAAAGTTCGGAATGTCTGCTTCTTCTCTGATCACATTGAACAACAGCTATACGTACTTTAATATCATTTCATTCAAGGGTTTCTTTTTTCATTTGTTTTGTTTGTTTGTTTGTTTGTTTGTTTTTTTTTTTTTTTTTTTTTTTTTGTTGTTGTTGTTTTTTTTTTTTTTTTTTTTGTTTTTTTTTTTGATAAATCTTAGAATTATAGATGAAATCATGCTTAAAGCTTTTCAGTACTTTCAGTATATTGATTATATAAAAACACACCGTGTATATCCCAAGATGCGGGTGTGCACGGGGTGTACCGGTATGCTTTCGAAGGAATATAAATTTGGTTAATGTACGTTTTTTGTCCTGTTTCTCAATTTACGGATATATTTTACCGGAAAGCATATGCTTACGGAAGAAAGTATTATTTCGTGAGTATATGGATACCTATGAATCCATTTTACACTTTCTTGTTTCATCAAACACCTCAACACAATTCCGAAGATCAGAGCAAGATTGACGTTACATTGTGTTTATGATTAAATATCAGAACAAAGCTTCGCTATATCATCACTTTTATATTACTGTTAAACACATGTTATACATATTAATTCTATATAATTATTATTATAAATAGTCTGGAAATAGAAAAAGTTCGTATTTAAAGATATTGACGAAAAATGATTGTTGTGCTTGGGGTGTATGTAACCTGGTAGACCCGGGATGTAAACCCCCTCTTTTTCTTATAAATGATAGTGCAAAATTTCATTGAAAATACTATATACATACACGTGTATAAGCGACTCAAAGTGTTAAAAAGAAATACCCTAATACCGAACCAAGAATTAATTTCCGAAAACATACTGACGTACAAAATAAACAAGCTTAAAAAATCAAAATGTTACATTAAAAGTTTAAAATTTATCAATTTAAACTTATCTAATTGATAAATTTTAAACTTCTAATGTAACAAAAGACTCAAATAAAAATTGCAAAAGGAATGATCACCGCCAGTCATTAACAGAATCGGCGCTAAATTGTTTGCAAAGAACTAACGTTATTTGAATTGAAGCTAGATGGTGCACTGGTTTAAATCTACGTAATAATGGAATCCCCCCCCCCCTCCACCGAATTGAGGACACTTTGGACCTTCTTCAGTTCAGCTTGTTTAAATCTAGTAAACATACTACAAATACTGTATGTTTTTTTTTATAATGAAAAAATATTTTATTTTCAAGAATTGAATAAGGGTAAAGATAACCAACATTTTTTAAAGGACAATGATTTTCTGCGGCTGTGAGGGTGATTACAATGTAGTTTTAGAGAAGACTCACTACTCTCGCTGTTTTTGGATACAATTGTAAAGTTTCGCCCCTCCTGGTTTTCTCAGAGTTATTAATCTATATAGTTAAGTACACTGTGACAAAACAAATAACCTTAGACTATCTCCCCCCCCCCCCCTTAGAAAAGGTGGACTTTTGCAAACAGTCCAATGTCCAATACAATGCTACCATACAAATGATTTATTGCCAAAATATGGGCTCCTTGGGACACAACACACAGTTTATAAAGAATACGAAGGAAAGCAATATGACCTAACCCCCCCCCCCCCCCAAAAAAAATAGACTTGGTGCTTCGGAGATTCAAACAAGTTGTTCCCTCTTTTTTTTTTAAATATTATTATTTATACTTTTTAACCTTACTTATCAAAAGATTTCTGAGTCTTTTTTTTTAAATGATCTTCGCATGTCTAATTTATTAAATTAATCATAATACATTAAATTCATACAGCTTTGAACACGAATAATCTACAACTCACAGTTTTATTATGCTATGGTATTTTAATAATAATTTGAAATATCATGTTTTAACTAAAAGTGAATAAATTATTAAGTAACTCATCCCGTTAACGGAAGTAGGGTCTATTTAAATTGTGCGATTTTTATGAAATTACAAAATGACCAAAAAAAGCTTTTTATTCAGAGTCATTTAGAAATATAAACAATTGTTTTTTTTTATTTATTTATTTATTTATTTATTTATTTTATTTATTTATTTATTTATTTATTTTTTTTTTTTTTTTTTGCAGAAATTATGAAAGACATATATTTTAATTGATAAAACGTTGCATATTAACCATTCATTAGGAAAACATCTGGATGAGTTGCCTTTTAATTGAAATAAAAGGGGGTGATTTATTGGTCATCATATTGGGTCTGTTGAAATTTTATAAGCTTGTTTGTTTTGTATTTGAGTATGTTTTTGAATATTGACTGTTAATTTTGAGTTAATTAAGGTCCTTTTATATCTTTTACATTTGATATAAGTCATTATAAACTTTCACTGTGTTGTCATCCTCTACATCCATCTGCAAAGCAAAATAGAATGATTTATAATGGGACAAACATGTTTCAAATTCGTCCTGCAAAAAGATGTACGCTGCGTTGAGTTATATTACAAATCATAATGTAAGTATAAAACTCGTGAAATTAGTTATATCAAGGATTTTTTGAGAAGTATATTCTAGATAAGTACTCCTATAGCATGATTCAAAACCAGAGAGAAAATTGGGAGTCAGTATGAATCTTACTGAGAAATGGTACGATTAATTTGACCCTTTTGCATTTAAATTGTAACTCTCATGTTAATCCCTTTAATCTTTATCATATGTTTATCAGATGCAATGATGGCAATAAATATAATCTTATTTTACGTAAAAATAGTCTGAATAATACGTATCATTGAATAAATCATACAAATTAATACGCATAAATTATTGTTTGATCTTTTTACACTAAAAAATATCATATTTGGGGTATTAAAAATCTAAATAGGCAATAAAATATTATCTTGTATCAAACTTTTAATGAATTTAGTGCTGATTCGTTGAAAGTACCGTGTAGTTTAAAATAATGAAAGAAAAAGTTGGGGTCAGTGATGTAAATTTTGATATATTGGTCAAAATATGCGATTTTCAGACAAAAATTAGTGTAAATTTTATATAGACTTCTTTAATATATTTCCATTTCTTGGCCAAGTCTGTTGAGTGAATGTGTAAAATTGTTTAAAAAATATACATTGAAAAGTATATTGAATATTCCTAGCACATAATAACGGAAAATATTCTCTGATTAAAAATAGGTGGGTATAATGGTATAATGGGTATAAAGTTCCAAGATATTAAATGTAACAAATGTGTAGATTTGAAGAATTTTCTTCTAAATATCTTTCCACCACAAGAAATAGTCCCCCATAATATTTCTTTGACTTTGTGAGCAGTTTTTAAATTGAATATTGTATAATTTGCATTGTTAAATTCAAATACATTATAAAATTTGAATTGTAATGAATAGTCTTGAAGTAAGAGGTTATGAGTATGACCGAATCTTTCTTAAAAGCTGACGAGTGACATACCTTAATAGAAGTATTACAACAATCATTTGTATATATATTAAATTTTTAATGATATTTCGCGCCAGGATATTAAGAAAAAGAGGGGTGTACACTCCGGGTCCAACAGGTTGCATACACCCCGAGCACAACATTCATTTTTCGTCAATATCTTTAAATACAAACTATATAATTCCAGACAATTCATACATACATTTATATAAGTAACATGTGTTTAACAGTAATATACAAGTGATGATATAGCGAGGCTTTATTCTGATATTTAATCATAAACACAATGTAACGTCAATCTTGCTCTGATGTATAATGTATAATCTCATTTTTGCCGAGAAACGAATTCAAACAAAGCATATTTTATCTGAGAAATTCAAGTGCAGAAAAAAAGAGAAATTTTCATAAATTTGACATATAATCTCAAATAAGATGTTTCTTACAGAAGTAGATCTAGCCGAATATCGCGGGGGAAGGGGGAGAGGGGCTAAGCAAACGATGCGCACATGTGTTACAAATATTTGGAGGGGTGGGGTTGGTGAAATTAATAAATATAATCATATGAAACATAAATTGTTTTTGGAACATTCAGTCATTGAGAAAATTGTTTGATGTAAAGGTTTGCATGTGAAGTTGGTCTACGTCATGGCCATAGAAACCGGGGGGGGGGGGGATTGGGGGCCGTAACGCACCCCTAACTTTACCGATATATAGTAGACTGCATGTTGGAAACATAGCTAGTACAATATATAAACATAGTTACTTTAGCCCCCCCCCCCCCCCCATATCAATATTAACATAAATAGCGCCTGCAAACTTTTTTTTAGCTTGTCAAAGAATGTCTGTTTGATAGCCCCCCCCCTTCCCTCTCCACCACCCCCAAATGAAATTCCTTACTATGGATATTGGACTGAAAAACTCGACAACATATAAGTCATGAAACCCAACCAGTAATTTTAAGAATTTAAAATTCATATATGTCCCATTTTAAGAATTTAAAATTCATACATGTCCCGTCTAATGCCATGATATGAAAATCTGATGGGCCTAATTTTACAAATTTGATTCATTAATCTGTTCAAAATTTTTAGCTGATTGTAAGCAGGGTTAATCGAAATCTTTAGGCAAATCTAAAGAATGACGTATGAACTATCTGAAACATATGGAATATAAAAGAAACACACAGCTTACGTGTAATTGCAGAATACAACATTTCTTTAATTACAGTTATATTGTTAAATAGTATTGCTTGCATAAAAATTTCGATATTTCAAAATTGTTGTAAAAATAAATCTTATTTTCAAAAAGTTAATGTAAAGAAGAAAAGTAATTAAGTTACATGTAATCATAAAATACATTTTTCTGATAGTCGTTAGTTATTTGGTTAAACAGACCAGTTGTATAAGTATTCTTATATACGTTTGTTGTGCAGAACAAATATACTAGTAATAGTCAAAGCAGAAGATCGAGAAAAGGAGAAATCATTTCAAATCCCAAGCCCCCACCCCCCCCCCCCATCCCCACCCACCCACCCACTTCTTTGACGGTAAATTTAGCATTGACATTGAAACAATCGGCTTTCCTACATTTGGTGCAGAATATGTTCAACTCTCGCACGATTTTGCATTTAACAAACGTGAAAATCACCAATCTCCTCAAGAATTTTTTTTACGGATAAACGGCCTGTTTCTGACAGAATTCAGAAACTGTAGCAGATCATATCCAATCGATGAAAGTCGTTTAAAAATGTTAACTAATTCAACCGAGGTTATACAAGTATTACTTGGGTAGCTATTAAATTTATTCATATCAATACACGTACTGTAATAATTTAACTATCAAGTGTAACAAGAATAGATATGGGTTACCCCATATCCAAGATATTCGACATTTAATTTATTCGAATTCAGGCGCGTAGCTGCCTATACGCAAATACGCAACTGCGTACACATCATTTTCCAAAAGAAAAAAATAAGTCTAAGGGAGAGAGAAAATTATTCGGAGGAAGAAATCTCAGTACCATCTCCAACAAATATGTGTTTCAGATTATTTTTTGTTATACTGTTTCTATTCAAATATATTATGATGTCTGTATAATTAAATTTGAAATCTTTCATTAAGTAATCATTGCCAAATCCAAATAAATCATTCATAAATCTGTAATTGTGTATACATTAATGATTTTATTTAAAGATCTTTGAGAAATTTGATTTCAAAAACATCGTTGAATTCTATGATTAACTAGTACTAGTTTATGATAAAAAAGATTCAAATATTTAATTTATGTTAATAATCAACATTTATTATGATATATTTACTGTTGGACGTTGAAAGAGAGTATATGATACCAATATATCGGTAAAATGTTTAGCCTCAGTTACTCATACAATAACTACCTTCCATGGAACAATTAACATTGCGTTAAAAACAATAATACTATGTCTTTTTCTTTCTATACAAAAGCGAAATGGCATGATTTTTTTTTTGCAAGAAAATGAATGAAATATTTGGAAAAACTCAGGAGCTTCTGGCGACTTTGACCCAGCCCCCCCCCCCCCCCCACTTGCTATTCTCTGCGTACACTTCACTTCAATTCTGGCTACGCGCCTGGAATTTTCATTGTGCTCAGATGATTTCTAATTTAAAAAAAAAAACTATTTACTGATAAAACGTCAGAGATACTCAAGCTGTAGAAAGTCAACTAAACAATGGCCATAAATAACCTAAAATGACATAATATTTAGGCTACTAAGTTTCAACATCTTTTGTTGAATAAAATATGCATGTACTAAGGAAACTGCATGTACATACATGTATATAACGTTACTTGCGATTAGTGACTTTTATTATCACAACGTTGCAGATGCCTATAGAAATAGTTTTAATTTCACATAGAACATAGACTAAATATAATTAACCGTATAATTTTGAAGATGTATTTAACAGCTCACTCATTTTCAGGAATATTTAATCCAAATAGCATGTTACAGGACTGTAGCAACGTTTTCAAAGTGAAGGGGGGGGGGCTCCGAAAAAATCCCGCGTACTATGGGCCTGTGCTACATGTGTACCATCTAACTTTCCAATGATAGAATCTTCTGTAAAAATTCGAAACAAGTCCAAGCAAAGATCAAAGATAGCCCAATTTTTTAAATAGCAAAACTATAGATCTATCAAGAATAGATTTTAATTTATTTTTTAATTTTGTGCTATTAAAGTACTATCACTCAAAGTATAGGCAGATGTAAAAGATGGGTCAACAAGAGTAATCAATGAACTTGTCTAGAGATGCATTGACGGCCGTTGTTAAACGCAAAGGAAAGCGCGAGATCGGTTGCGGCTGTGGAGCATCACTCCTTCGTCATAGAATAAAATCCGACATTTAACACTTTATATAGATTTTGAATATAGAGACATTTTGAAGATAAACTTCATTTTTGTTTCTAGAAATGTTTTTATTTACAAAAATAGTATATTTTCGTGTTTTTAAACTGAGTAGATCAATGACCTAGCATCGTTTTAGGTAACTCAGCCCCTCTAGCCCAGTCTAGGGCTTGAGTAAAAAACCTGCAATTGTTATGAAACTGGTGTATAGTTCTTCTTCATGTCCGTAGCAAATACTGATACCCAGTCTACATGATCTAAGCGTCACTAACGAACGGTGCACATACCTGTGCTTGCAAGACCAAATAGACTAGGTTTACACACGTGCGAAGATCCTTTCAGACGAGCTCGGCAAATCACGGCAAATCACGTTGCTTTGCCGAGAAGTTACGATTGCAGGTGTTTAACCACATAATAACCATTCCGTTATTTAAACAAGAATAGATATGGGTTACCCCATATCCAAGATATTCGACTTTTAATTTATTCGAATTTTCATTGTGTTCAGATGATTTCTAATAAAAAAACAAGTATTTACTGACAAAACGTCAGAGATACTCAAGCTGTAGAAAGTCAACTATAAAAGTGCCATATACATAAATATTCTAAAATGACATAATATTTAGGCTACTAAGTTTCAACATCTTTTGTTGAATAAAATATGCATATAGTAGGAAACAAACTGCATGTACATATATAACGTTACATGCATGTAGTGACTTTATCACAAAGTTGCACATGCATAAAAATAGTTTTAATTTCACATTGAACATAAACTAAATATAATTAATCGTATAATTTTAAAAATGTATTTAACGCCTCACTCATTTTCAGGAATATTTAATCCAAATAGCATGTTACAGGCCTATAGCAACGTTTTCAAAGTGAAAGGGGGGGGGGACTCCCAAAAAATCCCGCGTACTATGGGCCTGTGCTACATGTGTACCATCTAACTTTCCAATGATAGAATCTTCTGTAAAAAAAATTCAAAACAAGTCCAAGCCGTTAGGGATTATCAAAGATAGCCCATTTTCACAAATAGCAAAACTTTAGATCTATCAAGGATAGATTTTAATTTATTCTTTAATTTTGTGCTATTATTAAAAAGTACTATCACTCAAAGTATAGGCAGATGTTAAAGATGGTCCAACCTGTCACCTTTTAGAGTAATCAATGAACTCGTCCAGTGATGCATTGACGGCCGTTGTTAAACGCAAAGGAAAGCGCGAGATCGGTTGCGGCTATGGAGCATCACTGAATATTCCTCCACCATATACTGATTTTGATTATACAGACGTTTTGAAGATAAACTTCATTTTTGTTTCTAGAAATGTTTTTTATTTACAAAAATAGTACATTTTCGTGTTAGATCGATGACCGTAACTCAGCCCCTCTTGCCCAGTCTAGGGCTTCACCTTGACTTGAGTAAAAAACCTGCACTTGTTATGAAACTGGTGTATTAAGTTCTAAACTTCTTTATGTCCGTAGCAAGTACTGATACCCAGTCTACTGATCTAAGCGTCACTAGGGAACGGTGCGCACACCTGTTCTTGCAAGACCAAATAGCCTAGGTCTACACACGTGCGAAGATCTTTCCGAGCTCGGAAAATCACGTTGTGTTTAGCCATAATAACCATTCCGTTATTTAAAAAAAGAGAGAAAAAACACACACACAGTTAATGATTAACATTCTAACTCAAAAGAAAATATACGGCAATTAACGAACAATAATCATGACAGTAATATAACTGGTGAAAAGATTTATCATTATCAATCGAAGTGTGACCTATATATTTTCGTGAAAAAGACTGAGGAGGCAGCGAGCGTAGGAATATGAAAACTTTTTATTTGCTTTTCTGGGGAAAAAGTGATTTTCTTAAAATCTTTTAACGATAATTTTGTTTTCTTTAACGTATTAAATATACATGATTATTCTTAATATTTGTTGTAATGTTTTATCTACTGATCATGAATGGAACTATTTTCTTCGGAGCAATTGTGTGAAGAGTACCTGACTTTAGTAATATATCTTGAATAGATAATATGCACTGATCGAATATATTAAAAAAGAGAGAAAAACACACACACACACACAGTTTATGATTAATATTATCACTCAAAAGAAAATATACGGCAATTAACGAACAATAATCATGACAGTTATATAATTGGTGAAAAGATTTATCACTATCAATCGAAGGATGACCTATATATTTTCGTCAAAAAGACTGAGGAGGCAGCGATCGTAGGAATATGAAAACTTTTTATTTCCTTTTCTGGGGAAAAGTGATTTTCTTAAAATCTTTTTACGTTAATTTTGTTTTCTTTAACGTATTAAATATACATCATTATTCTTAACATTTGTTGTAATGTTGTATCTACTGATCATGAATGGAACTATTTCCTTCGGAGCAATTGTGTGAAGAGTACCTGACTTTAGTAATATATCTTGAATAGATAATATGCACTGATCGAATATATTAAAAAAGGCGATGATTTCGCCTCAAAAATGTCTTCATATTGAACAAGCATCCAGCTGCCATGTTGTAAATTTTGAATTTACCGGGTGGCAGTAAATACAAAATTTACAAATTTTGTATTTACTGCAACCTGGTAAATTCAAAATTTACAACATGACACAGCAGTAATATGCATCCATGTGCGTTATTAGCAATTTGTCCTCCACCATTGATGGATATGTTGATATCAAGGTCGGTGGCAAATAATGAAAATTTTCAAAACAACAGCTTAAGGATGAGAACAGGAATAATGTTATAGATGTTTATTTCAGTGGCGTGGCTATAGGCAAAAATAATATGGATGCTTTTTCTGAATCAAGCTAAGGGGTATGCAGTGTTTGGATAATGCAAAAAGAATTTACCTTTTAACACTGATACCAATTTATTAAAATACGTTCTCTTTTCAAAGAATTTTGTATTTTTCTTTTTTTAAAAAATAATAATAATGTGGATGCAAAGGCATGCAAGCATACATAGAAGCTATGCCACTGTAATTTATAAAAACCAGGAAATATTAATCCCGCTAAAAATGTATTTCAAGTATTCTGTCTCGTTACTACTATATAAAGAAATTGTCAGAGAAATATATGCACAAAGTGCAAACGATTTTATTTGCTCAGAAACATATCGGAATTCAGAAAATAAGTTAGTGTCTCTCAGGAACGGATCTTTCAATATGTAACAATAGTTGGTGCGGGAGGAAAAGTTTTTTTCTTCGTGTGACATCCCGCAGTCACCGAATTTACAAATGTATAACAAATCAAGCGAGTATTCTATCTGTAGATCTTTAGATATATAATATATATTAATCGAAGAAACAATGATTTATTGAAGATGCACTATTTCAAAACATAAATTAAACTATTTTTCTTCTTTAAAAAAAAATGGCGTCTAAACGTCCCATAACTCACTTGTACATGTAGTACATGTACTCCTGTTTGATTTTCTGAAATTCCCATTCCATTTTTTTCTTCTTTTGATTCCCGAAATCAGGTTTTTAGAGTAAAGTTTACTAAATAGCCATAAACATCTGAATTATTTCTGATCAGCTAAAAATTCATAATCTAATTTTTCTGTACATACTCTGGCCCCAAGATCGTTTAGCAATCCTAGACTTTTGAAATCAAAATTTCAGTAATTCACAAAACGGATATTTATTACAAACTGACCTTTGAAAATTAAAATTCTGAGAGGAAAGTTAGGTGGAGGGGGTGATTTTCTCGATTTAGATTTTATATTTTAATACCCTCGCACCTCGCAGGACAGAGTACTGTAGATCACTAAATTTTAACGACACATTGTTTCCGCGAAATAATCCACCCTTAATAGAGAAATACCGACATCTTACGAACGAACGTAACTCGCCCTAACTTCCCGTATCTCGGTAGTTTTCTCGGAACCAGTTATTGCACCTATATATATAGTTAAAAATCGGAACAATTAAGTATATGTGTATAATAGAACGGATAGTGTTTTAACTGCTCTGTAAATGATAATTTCTCCTGGCTTATTTTCTGTAATCACTTACAATGTAATTAAAAGCGGACAAATAGAAGAAAATACTCCATAATATGTAAGACGGATTAGGAAACACGTTTGTCATGCGTCAGTGATTATACGTATATACTAGTGTGCGATGTGTTCATATGGGGGAAAAGTCACGTTTTATAGCATGAAAAAATCTAACCTCATACCCTGTATAAATCCGTGCAAAGACAACAAGTTACTATAGTCTGTCCCACCAAGCTATTGTCACCACTTTTTGCAACATATCTCAAAATATATAAATACCTTGGCCTTCAACTTAGGTTCGATAGATAGATCATTTTTTTTCCAATTTCCCTGCATTTATCCGAACCCTCGAGTTCAACCGGTGTATTGACACGGCGGCAAATTCAAAGTCTACGGGGATTTAACATGGTAAACTCGTCCATTAGCGTCAAGATCACGGGGCAGGAAACCAGTTTATTGAGGGAGTAGTAGTTCTTTCCAAATTAAAATTGCAAAAAAATCCTAAAAATTCAACGAAAGCAATTCAGTGTGTTTTGGTAAAAAATATAAGTAATGTTTTGCATTCAAATATATTTTGACGAGTTTTCTCATAAACTGAGAGAAAATAATCCGAATTCAATGCAGTACAAGTTGTGGATAACGCACTGCTCTAGAAACGGGATGTTGACATGATGTGTAATTTACAGCTTCCTTCGATAAAAACGTAAGTTGGTATTTTGGTTTTTTTTTTCCTTTTACTTCTGAAAGTACACCCACAAAAGAAGTGTTTTCAAGTGCTAATGATTTGTCAAAATCAAGCATTATTCGTCGAAAATGCCCAATGCATATCTGCACAGTAGTGGGGGAAACGGATAAGTGTATTATTATGAACCAATTTCAAATCATAAATAATATAGCGAAAGAGTTTTAAAAACAAAAACTTTCAGTAGATCTATAATGGTGATGACTTTTTTGTAAGAAGCTTAAGATTTTTAATATTTTATAAGATAGGTCTACTTTCTCTTTCAGTCACAGGGAACATATCTAAAACGCAACAGCTGGTCCACAGAATTTATTATCCTTTCACCTTCTGAATAAAATGTCAAATTTCCCCTTTTAGTTACAGAAAATTTCCTGATTAAATATACATTAAGTTGAGGATAAAGTAAGCATACTGCATTTTATTATAAAATAAATGTACTTAGATTAGCTCTCAGAATGCAAAATATTACATTAATCCTAAAATTTCCAGGGGAGGGGGCATGCCCCAAATACTCCCATTTTGAAATATTCACACTTCCAGTACTAACATTGCAGTTACATTTCATCCCTCCATGTGAAAGACAGTGTGATTTTTTTTGGGTTGTTCCGCACCCCCCCCCCTTTTTCACTAAAATTTTTTTGTTAAGTTGGAATTCATAATATGGTGATGCTGTAAGTTTCCCTGATATACAACCCTTGATATTTCTTTTTTCTTTCACCAGTATTGTAAAAAAAAATCTTTATTATTATTTTTTTTTTCTTGGAGGGGGGTGATATTTCTTTAAAGTTCATAATCTGAAATTCATTGACTTACATCTACCCCATAGTTAACCCATTTTGTTCAAACAGTAAAGAAAGAGAGCATACAGGACAATCCCCTGCTGTGAGATATATTACAATTTTCAAAGTTCAAGGAAGAGTTACATTTAAAAAAGTTGTTAGTAATGTCAATGGCAAACTTAAATTTTTACCACCTCAGGATGCTTCCATATCAATATTACTAATCATGGCTTTGCTGTTCTTTAACAGAAGAATTTTAAAGATCCCCCCCCAATGTATTCCTATGTAAAACGCTCGTCGCTCATTGTGTCCCCACCCTACCCATCCTAAAATTGAACAAATTTGAATCTACACTACCTGAGGATGCTTCTATAATAAAATGATTAATCATGGCTTTGCTGTTCTTGAAAAGATTTTTTTCAAGATGATTCCTATATATTCTTATGCGAAACTTTGACCCTCTGTTGTGTCTCCACCCCCATAATTTGAACAAACTTGAATCTACACTACCTGAGGATAACTTGATTCTACATTACCTAAGGTTGCTTCTGAATTAATATGACTAATACTAGTAGTGGCAAAGCTGTTCTTGAGAAGAAGATTTTTAAAGACAGTTCCCATATATTCCTACATAAAACTTTGCCCCCCTCTTGTGGCCCCCCTAACACTCCCCCCCCCCCGGGGGGTTATGATATGAATAAACTTGAATGTACATGTATGTAATGTAATTTGTAATGAAGCTTTTACATAACTTTCATCTTTTCTTGCCCAGCTAGTGGTTCTTGAGAAGAAGATTTTTAAAGATGCCACTAAATTTTCATATGAACACTTATAATTATCTCTCCTTGAAAGAAGGCATGGCACTCCTGTAAACAAACTTATAATAAAATCCCCTTCACCCAAGGATGCTTTGTCACATTTGCAAGTTTGTTTTAAATTGGCCCAGCGGTTCTTGAGAAGAAGTCGAAAAAGTTTACAGATGGCAGACGCCAGACACCCTTTGATCAGAAAAGCTCACTTGAGCCTTTGGCTCTTTTTTTTCTTTCCACATACCTTCATAATTGAAAATAAAAAATACATATCAATAAGTTATTCAATTAAATAAAAGAAGCAAATGTGTAAAAGATGATATTGACAATACAATTTTTGTGAAATATACATGTAACATCATGAACCTAAGAATTAAGAAATGTCTTTTCTCAGAGTGGGGGATTGTCCTCGTCTTGTACGCCTCCATTCTTTATGTCCAAAAGAAAAATTTAGCAAAACATTCATTTGTAAAATTAAAGTTATGTACAGTATTCTAGCATACATGTACTAAACAAGAGGCCCATGGGCCACATCGCTCACCTGAGCACATTGGCTAGGAAAAAAAGCAAAAATCAGTACAGTATTGAAAAGTTTACAGGGAGGGGGGTGTTGAATTTTAAACTACCTGATGATGCTTTCATATCAATATAACATATGGCTTTGTTGTTCTTGAGCAGCAGATTTTTTCCCCATATATTCATTTGTAAAAATTTGATCCCCCATTGTGGCCCCACCCTACCCCCGGGGGCCCTCATTTGAACAAATTTCATTCTACACTACCCAAAGATGCCTCCATATTAATTTGACTAATCACGGCTTTTCTGTTCTTGAGAAAAAGACTTTTTCCTATATATTCCTCTGTAAACTTTGATCACCCATTGTGGCCCCAACCTATCCCCAGGGTAATGATTTGAACAAACTTGAATCTTCACTATCTGAGGATGCTTCCATATAAATATGACCAATCATGGCTTTACTGTTCTTAAGAAGAAGATTTTTAACGATATTTTCCTATATATTTCTATGTAAAACTTTGATCCCCAATTGTGGCCCCACCCTACCCCCGGGGGTTATTATTTGAACAAATTTGAATCTTCACTACCTGAGGATGCTTCCATATAAATATGACCAATCATGGCTTTACTGCTTTTAAGAAGAAGATTTTAGAGATATTTTCCTATATATTTCTATGTAAAACTTTGATCCCCAATTGTGGCCCCACCCTACCCCCGGGGGTTATGATTTGAGCAAATTTGAATCTTCACTACCTGAGGATGCTTCCATATAAATATGACCAATCATGGCTTTACTGCTTTTAAGAAGAAAATTTTAGAGATATTTTCCTATATATTTCTATGTAAAACTTGGATCCCCCATTGTGGCCCCACCCTACCCCCGGGGGTCATGATTTGAACAGACTTGAATCTACACTACCTGAGGATGCTTCCATATAAATATGACCAATCATGCCTTTGCTGTTCTTAAGAAGAAGATTTTTAAAGATATTTTCCTACATATTTCTATGTAAAACTTGGATCCCCCATTGTGGCCCCACCCTATCCTCGGGGGACATGATTTGAACAAATTTGAATCTACACTACCTGAGAATGCTTCCATATAAATATGACCAATCATGGCTTTGCTGTTCTTAAGAAGAAGATTTTTAAAGATATTTTCCTATATATTTCTATGTAAAACTTGGATCCCCCATTGTGGCCCCACCCTACCCCCGGGGGTCATGATTTGAACAAACTTGAATCTTCACTACCTGAGGATGCTTCCATATAAATATGACCAATCTTGGCTTTACTGTTCTTAAGAAGAAGATTTTTAAAGATATTTTCCTATATATTTCTATGTAAAACTTGGATCCCCCATTGTGGCCCCACCCTACCCCTGGGGGTCATGATTTGAACAAACTTGAATCTACACTACCTGAGGATGTTTCCACATAAGTTTCATCTTTCCTGGTCCAGTGGTTCTTGAGAAGAAGATTTTTAAATGATGCCATTATTTTTTCACTAATTCCTAATTATCTCCCCTTGAAAGAGGGCGTGGCCCTTCATTTGAACAAACTTGAATCCCCTTTACCCAAGGATGCTTTGTGGTAAGTTTGGTTGAATTTGGCCCAGTGGTTCTTGAGAAGAAGTTGAAAATGTGAAAAGTTTACAGACAGACAGACGGACAGACGGACGGACAGACGGACAGACAGACGGACAGACGGACGCCGGACAAAATGTGATCAGAAAAGCTCACTTGAGCTTTCAGCTCAGGTGAGCTAAAAAGCTTACTTGAGCCTTCTGCTCAGGTGAGCTAATAATGAATTCCACCTTATGGCATGACTAGACAAAGAGTGTACTAAAATTTAAAGCATCTGTGATGAGTAGTTGCTAAGAAAACTTTGACAAAAATTTGTTATGGACAGACACACAAGGGTAAAATAGTATATGCCTCTCCTTTGGAGTGGGGGTAAAATAATTGTGAATTTCTCATTGTTATCTGAAATTTTCCTTGCATTGCAACAAATGTAAACTACAAGTTTATTAAAATTAAATATTTTTGGTACACTGATCTCTCGAGTAAATCAAGTTGCAAATGTTTGCATTTTCTCATTATTATTACTTGTGTTTGTTTTTAAATTTATAACCTGATAACTAATGCATCCATTGATGCTAAACATAGGGAGAACTTGGAGTGGCCTTATCTGAGTAACCTCACACATATAAAATGAGGTATATTAAGGTGCTTAAAGAAGAAAACAACAATAGTAAAATGATTTACACATTTTTGTTTAATATTGACTAGCATCTGCAGTGGAAGGAACATAGAAAATCTGCTGTTGGCAGAATAATGAAATTAAGGTATTTCCATCCTCACCATTTTAATGATTCAAAGTAGATAAACTATTTATTTTCAATGAATTTGTTTAAATTAACTAATGGGAGCAGATTTTGTTCAAATACATTATTCTGATGCTGAAATTTCAAAAGTAATTGCTAGTTTATAAATATGTGTGAATTGTGCACATCATGGAAATCATTTTACAGTACAATAAAGAAAATGTCTGAATGAAGATATGAGAAGAGTTACTGCCCTTAAGAAATTTTTTTAAACTTGAATTATAGATTAAATAAGGAAAACATACATTTTTCCAATTATTTCACTTGACAATTTTTTGCCATACATCTATTGAAAAACACTGTTACAAGAGATATTTTTCTATTGGTTATGAATTCAGATTAATAACAGTTTTTTGCAAATACATATCATATTACAGGAGGATGGAAATACCTTAAAATGTTTATATTCCAAAATCATCTGCTTTTTGCAGAATAAAGAAATTAAAAATGTTTCAGATCCCGTATTCATCTGCTGTATGCAGAATAAAAATGCTTCATATCCTATCTTTGTCTGCTGTGTGCAGAATAAAAAAAAATGAAATTTTTTTTGCTGTGTGCAGAACATGAAATAATAATGTTTATATCCCATTCACAATTGCAAAATAAAAAAATAATTCAAATGTTTTTCCCAAAATTTCTGTAATAAACAAATGTACAAATTTAGCATGTGATAAATGATTGCCATGGTGGGCAGAAGAACAGGCATCCATTATCCAATAAGTTTCTTAAGAAATACAGACTATGACCAAGTCCTAATGTTCGATTTGTATGTTTTCGATGACATTATTCTTTCCGAATTCCACAGAGATCTTTTCTTGGTTTAGTAGGAAATCTTCAATACGATCCGGGTCGTCTTTCAAGTCTTCTTGGTTATTGACGATGAGGAAGTTGACAATCTGAGGATTGAATACTGTGAGCTTGATGTTGTCAATATTAAGGTTGCATAAAAGTGTAGAAATGGTATCTGTAACCTTTTGTTTCATGCTGCAAGAAGGACATCTTACAACTGAATCCGATAAATTTATATTTATTCTTTTTTTTGCAGCTGCCACAGGCAATGTTTCTTGTAATCGCTACTTGCGTTATTCTTCCACTAAGTTTAGATAATGTTTCAATAGGAGGCAAGGTAGCAACAGATTCCATTGCGGTTGTTTCCACCATTTGTGATGTTTTGGTAGCTGTTAGGAATTTGGAATCATTAAAGATTCTGGTGGACAAATTTTGAAAGTGATATGTGGTATCTTTATTCAATTTGTTTACTAGATTATCCCATAGGGTAACTTTAATTGTTCCTGTTGCATCTCCAACAATGAGATCTTGTTTGTTAACGAGCTGGCCTCTTATTTCCACACCTGTTGCTGTGGAGTCAACTTAATCTTTTGGTTTGCAACATTTTAGGTAAAACTGTGTGTCGTATTGCTAAGAAATTATGAATGACTCCCCAGAGGCAGCACTATTTCAAATTGTAAAACTGTGTGTCGTATCGCTAAGAAATTAAGAATGACTCCCCAGAGGCAGCACTATTTCAAATTGTAAATTGCACATTTATAGGCGAGATAATGATTAGAAATTGCGAATTGTTAAATCTTCTCCAAGTTTGAGGTTGGCAACTGTTCAAAATCATTGGACAAGGACCAAATTCAAACTTGACCTGTATTTTCTGATAAAATACCTGCCTACGCAATTTGAACATTGTACATATATTTCTGCAAAAGTTTTATGTAAGCAGAGATTTAAAAAAAAATCTTTTTTTTTTCTCCAAGTTCAAGAGGCATAACTCTGACAAAATAAACGAACCATGATAAAATTTGAATATGACCTGCGTATTTATATGACATATCCGTAAGTCAAAGGATGATGTGCCAAAAGTTATCTATGGCCCTTTTCTCTACAATGAATTACTTTTTTTTTTAAAACAATTTTTATAGTTTTCACACAATAAGTGTATAAAAATGACACCTTTTGAATAATTTTAATAGTTGTTACATATTATAATTTTGAGGATTATTGCATTATTTTTTTTTTTTAAATTCTATAGGAGCGAAAATTACCCTGGTTTGTGACCATTTGTTGTTGATGAATAAAGATGAAAATAATGGGTGGATCTTAGTACAATTGATGGATGTCTGTCAAGATATTGAATAGAGATGGCTTGAGACTGGTTTACATATCAAGTGACAACTTTTTTCAGTTGATAATCAAATTAGTAGACCTAATTAACACATGTACTTATTGGATTGAACACTTTAAACAAAACTGTCATGTAGCTAAGTAGTTATTGATAATTTTATTAATTAAATTTATTTTTTTGTTTGAATTAGTGCGTGTATGAGTGAAAAGGGTTTAAAGGTTAGAGGTTTTTTTTTAAATATCTTCAAAATGTATTGCAAGTGTCGTTACACAAGTCTTCTTCTTTTTTTTCTTTTTTAAAGAACTCTAGAACTCAGTCCCAATTATTTTTCGATTCTGTCATCTTCTCAATGCCAGGGGTTCCGAATCAACACATTGCTGTTGGATCCCCGGCATATTTCATTCAATATTTGTGGGCTGACTGAAGCTACGTCTTTCAGAAAAATTACAAATCTTGATTGTTTTTCTTACCTCTCAATCAATCACATTATGTCATTCTATGATAAACTTTTTGAAACTATGCATTTGAGGTGTCAACCGAGTCCTGTTTGTTTACATTATCTGTTTATGAAAGCTTTAATCTGATTTGTGCTTCTCAATGAGAGAAGCAAGCCCTAAAATATCTACTGAAATATGCCAGGGGTCCAATGGCAACATGTTGACTCAGGACCCCTTGCATTGCGAAGAGGCAATTCTGTTATGCCAGGGTGTAACAAATTGAACAATAATAAAAAAAAACCCATAAGAAATCAGAGATTACAGAGTTCATCTCAACGAATGTTGTTTTAAGTACTTAAGGCAAAGTTCCACATTAAAACTATTAAATAATCTAGTAGTGTAAATCCCAAGTTGCAACAATGAACATTCATGCAATTTTGATCGGATAGGGCTTGTAGTTACTTCGATGGGAATCAGTGACGATTCTGTGAATTGGCAAAAATATCTGAACTTGGTTGCAGGTCTAGGGACTGACGAAATATGGACTTCAGGAAGCCAAAAGTCTGCTTAAATGAGTGAAAAAATTTTAGTTTGACAGTTTCTTCCACAACTTTTAGACACTGTAAGGAAATCTGCATCATCCACACATTTGTGTTTACCTTACCAGGATCAACAGAAAAGAAAACGTCTGGATGATGCAGACTAGATCAAAGCACGGACTAAACAACTTGAATTTTTTACCCGGACAAAAACAGAAATGGATCGCTGCAAAATAGAAAGTACCGAAATATCGGAAAACAAAACATTAAAGAATTATGATTTATCCATGATCAGTTTAATGCAGTTTCCTCCACACATTAAAAAATGCTTTACTTACTTGGTTTTTCTCGGGAGTTAATTCTATTTCTTCAATGGTTTTAGTGGAACATTCAGAATTGGAATCGTTGTGGCAGCGAAAATCCAATGTTCTGACAGCGTTTATTGTTGTCTTTGAGTTGACCAGTATGTCGATTTTACTGCTGTCCTCCCTGCTGGGCACATTTCTTATATCGCAGAGTTTTATAGGAGTTCTGGCCGCACTCGCGCTCTTCAATTCAGCATGCTTACTTTGGTCGAAACAAACGATTTTCTGGAATGTGTTTGTATTAACTTGAATTTTTCCTGTGAAATAAGGATTGTTGGCCCTACTAATTTTAATTGGCGAGACTTCATGGATGTAGCCTTGAATTGAATCCTCAGCATGATCAGCTTGTCGTTTTGCCATGATGGTTAGGGACGTTAGCGAGGGAAAAAATGTCGGAAGAATATAAGCCACAGGTATGAAGAAAAAAAACCCCAATATTCTGTATGTAATCGAACAAGGAAAAAGTCAACTCAAAGGGTAAATGGGATATTTTTAAAATTCAGTACAAAAAGATTCCTGAATTAGAATTTTTCTTTAATTTTCCTAGGATTTATTTCTTCTGTTTGTGGTGGCGGAAGGAGACAAACGTCATTTGGTGGGAGAGCCAGCCAAATCGCCCCTCAACGAACCTGCCCCGGTCAAAGAGCCCTATTTTCAACGAACGCGCCCAAATGTACAAACTTCAAAGTGCCCAATGACAAAATTTTATATAAATTTGTCGTGAAGAATTCGTCCCGACTTATTTAGCAGAGCGCCACATTATTTTTGTCAAAATTAATTAAAAGAACCCCATTTATTTATTTTTTTTCTCTTCAGAATACGAAAAGGGATTTTGAAATATTTCCGACAGAGCCATCTTCAGGGCTGTAGGAAGCAATTTCAGTTTGGGGGCACAGCCCATATATTTTCAGTTGGGGGAACTATCAACTACCAAAAATCCCCCCCCCCGTTCCTGCAGCCATGACCTTGATTTTTCTTTGATAATAATAAGAATGATTTTGAATTCTATATTTAAACATGGAGAGAGAGAGAGAGAGACAGAAAGAGAGAGAGATTTATTTCACCCAGTTTAATAACCTGGCGTTTTTTCTCGGTCAGTCATGTGACATATTGTACTCCTTGTTATTACATATAAAAAGTAACGAAGAATGCATGCAATTTAAGTAAAATATCAAGTTTTTTCACAACCAAGTGCCATTTTGTCTCATATAACGTTAGGGAATTCTATAATATTTATTTATTATTGCATTAAAGGAATTTGATGAAAATCCGATCCATTTTCTGCAAGTAAAGCAGCTACTGAAGTTTTTTCTGTTCATAATGCCATTCCAAGTTTTTCCTCTGTTTAGCGTCCACCCATCATTCAAAAACCTACCTACCTATTTGCAAAAAAAAAAATAAAACACATATTTCATAGTCATAAAGATGACGTCATTCAAGGGATTTGATTTCATTTATCTATTTTTCTTGTAGGAAGATCTATTCTTTAGCAAAATCAAAGCATTAAATTCTTAAAATATACCTAATATAACATATTGTAGACAAATATTTAGAGAAATTGAGAGAATTCTCAGATTTCGACCAGAATAATCAATTTTAGGACTCCTGATTTTGTTTGTTTTTTCTGATATGGGTATCAAAAACCAAAGTGCACGCGGACGCTAAACATAGAAAAAACTTGGAATGGCCTAACTCTAGTCAAGTATCAGACAGGAAAAAAAAAAATGGTGACGAATCAAAGTAAAAATATTAATGTTTCTAGTTTTTTTTATGCTCCAAAAGCTTGTGTTATGCATGTGAGTAAGAAAAACAAATAAGTACAGATAACCAAGTACCCCCTCCTTTGAGAGTTATTTCTATGCCCCCGTATCAAAGATTCGGGGGTATATAGTTTTTGCCCTATCCCTCTGTCTGTTTGCAAAATCTTGAACCTTGTCCATAACTTTTGATTGGCTTGAGCTATGACTTTCATGTTTCACGTGTATTCCTTCTGACAAGACATTTCTTTGAGTACCATCATATTTGACCTTAGAGTTTACCCAGTTTTGCAAAATTTAATGAGACTTTAACCTTGGCCATAACTTTTGAACACTGGTGCTTAGGGTTTCAAACTTCACATGTGTATTCCTTGTGACAAGACGTATGTTGGATACCAACAACTTTGACCTTTTGACCTTGATCTTGGAGTTTGACCTACTTTTGAAAAACTGTAACCTTGGTCATAACTTTTGAACGGTTGGTGCTAGGGCTTTAATATTTGATAGGTCTATTCCTTGTGAGAAGACCTTCCTTTGGATATGAACCACTTTGACCCTTTGTCCTTGTCCTAGGAGTTTGACCTATTTTTGAAAACCTTTAACTTTGGCCATAACTTTTGAACAGTTGGTACTATAGGGCTTTCATGCTTCACATATGTCACATGTGTTATGTAATAAGTGAATAAAATCCACACAATATGGGGATGCTTGAATTTGAATTTCACTGACCAAATATTAACTTTATATAGAGGTATGCAGGCTTGGTACATGAACATACAATGATTTTTTCAATGACCTGTCAACTCTTGAAGATTTATGTATTTTTTATTAACAAGTACAAACAGTTATTTAGCTGCCTTCAGTCAATAAGAAAAACACATGTTTATGATTGTGTTAATATACTTTATTCATTTACAAGAAATTTATGTAATTCTTAAGAAACAATCTGCAGGTAACACTTTGTCACATTTTAAAGAAAAAAAAACTGAGAGAAAATGTTAGACAAGCTGGGACAAATGAAATTTTGTTGACACATTTGAGACTAGTATATATATAAATTGAAATATATTAAGTACTCATTTGTTGTTAAACTACTTTCATGTATTTACATGTGAAGTAATAAGTCAAAAACATGTATTTAGTAATCAGTATAATTATATCTGAAGTTAAAGATTGCAAATGACAATAAATAATAAATGAAAAGTAAATTAAGAGCGTGGAAAAAGTTAAGTACTGCTCACATGAAAATCCAGTCATAATATACATGTGTGTCTTATAGTGTTCAAGGTTATTAAAAAAAATATAATCACTCAATATTGATAACCTTTCCCAACGAAAAACGAAAAAGGAAAAGATTATGTTTAAGTGAATGAGAAAAAAAAGTTTTAAAGGTTTTACCAAATACATATCTTAATTGCCTTTGAATTGTTCAATATTATGACAACAATGATTTTGGTTATATTACTGCCATACCAGAAGATCAGACTCAAAGAATCATATTGAGAAATCATGGGAACTTTTTTTCTACAATTTTTTAAAATTCTAAATGTAGTTATATTTAAGAGTATTTCTTCCAATATTTTTTTGAAAGAGGTAGGTTTACCTCCCTTTATGGGCTGGCCATTGACCCCCTCTTTCCATACTTACCTGTAAAATATACATTTTGTACATAATAAAGTTGACCTAATGGAAGACATCATTAATCACTTGATAATCACAAAAATCTACATGATCCATGGTAGTTGAATTCATTCAAATCAACAGATCTCAGGTTTCACAATCAAGCATCTACCGTGTAATGTAATTATTTAACTGTAAGCATTATATCTTATTTACACAGGCTATTTTCAAGAAACATGTTTTAAAAAGAAGTTTACAATACAAATAAGATGAAAATAAAGTATAATTACTATTTTGAATGACCAGTTTTATCATACTTTTTTCAGTTTTAGCAAGTTACATTAGAAAATTGACTGGCACATATCCATGGAAGTAAATGTTCAAAATATTTGAGCAAAAGTTTCAAGTCTGTCAATGAAGAGATTCAACTTGGTGGTTTCCATATTCTATAAGGTGCCACATATTCATTTCAGTGATATATTATATCTGGCAATTACTGCTGGGATTTTGAAAATCACATCTAGGAGCTTAAAAGAGTCCGAATCACAGCTATGGCATGGTTTTAAGAGTCACAATCACTGTTACAGTAGTCTATGAAAGAATATCCTTGTATTGTAGAAAGATCACAAGGTATCACAATGAGAAGCTTCCAACAAAAATTTAGTTTTCAGTATAAAATATAATCCAAATGTCACAAAGGGGCAGATAGAGCATGACTTCTGAAACATCAAAACTGTTTGTAAGACACTATCCCTCTAAACGGTAATACATGTATTCATAATAAGAAAAGATATATCCTATAAAATTAACTACAAAATGAATAAACAGGATTACATGTAACAATAATGGAAGTAAAAAAAATGTCAACAAATTTACAAACAATAGATTGAAAAGTATACCTTATTATATAAAATATATATTATGGTAAATGAAAAGAGTAGTTCAGAATTTCACAAATCTTGATAAATAAGCTGAAACTTCAAGAGTACACCTACTGGTAATATGGTGTAAATATAATTATTGTATGAAATCAATATGACCTTATCATTTTGATTTAAATATGCATTAAAAATTCAGTGCAACTTGTACTAGCAAAAAAAATAAATTATTTATTTAAAAAAAAAAATCCTAAGTAAGTAAACATATATACATTCAATACAATAAGAATTAAATATGCAAAACACAGTCAGATTTAAAATTAAAATGTCTTCATCTCAAAAAAGTTTATTACATTAAAAACAATGATAAAGTACATAATTCATATTTTCAAAGGTTATTATAATAAAAAAATAATTTATATTTTATCAGGTCAATGTCTTCCGACTAAATCTGCCTGAATAGGACTAATACCCCAACATGACAACTTGGAAAGACATATACTTCTCTGCAATTCTGCTAAAATTATACTGCACATTTCCATGGCCTGAATCTTGTTGTGATGACTGTAATTAGATGGTCATAATAATCATAATAATCTCTACCATCATATTACCAAATGACCTTATACAAACAATCATGGCATGAGATATGATGACTGAATTTACTCTTCTTCATGAACAACCTTTGCCAAAGTATGACCTGTGAGAATTACAGTACACATTTGATCTCTGTGACCTTGATCTTGTCTAAATTACCTTTCTTGATTGTCATGACATTATCATAAAAAAAACTTTATTAAAAAAACTTCAAATATTGAAGAAGCCACAGACAGATGGACATGTTTATTCCAGTATACCCCTCAAACTTTGAGAGGTATAATAAAAGACTGGGACAAAGGGATGAGGGAGGGGGCATTCTTATGCATCTCCCTCTGAAATGTTTTACTTTGGTGCCCCATTTTATTTAATGCTCAGTCTTATCAAATGCACAGTACACCATTTTATGATCTGACCAGTATGCTTCAATCACATCTGTTCCACATGGGGATTTGTTTGTAAAAATCAAGTCAAGTTTAGAACCAGAGTCATGAGTAGTCTTGCGTACAATTTGTTTACAGTTAAAGCCTTTTTCCATAAATGTTAGAAAGTCTGTATGCCCAGCACACAAATCAAAATTAAAATCTCCTAAGAATACCAAGTCTCTCTGGTCATCAATCAAGGGCTTTATATGCATTTCCACATGACGTTTAAAATCCCCAAAAGAGCAGGATGGATATTTGTAAATAACTACAAATTGGATATCTCTGCTTTGGTTTAATTGTACATTTACCATGATGAACTCCATAGAACCACTGTTCAGCTTTGAGATGCAGGTTGTTTTGTAATCTTTTTTCACATATACTGCTGTCCCATGATGTGGACGTCTATCCAGACAATCTGTGACCTCATGGTTAAATACTGCAGTGTATCCCTGTAGTTGATAATTTTCTGCCATATCTGCACTAGTTAATCTTGTTTCTGAGAATCCAACTACATCTGATGCAACAATATTTGGTTCATTTTGAATTTGTGGGAAGTGTTTATGAAGTGATCTACAATTGTTGAAAGCAATTTTGAAAGAGTGTAAATCAACATGGTATACTGGAACAT
Organism: Saccostrea echinata; assembly: GCF_033153115.1. NCBI lineage: Eukaryota > Metazoa > Mollusca > Bivalvia > Ostreida > Ostreidae > Saccostrea > Saccostrea echinata. Next base: position 16,206,279 of record NW_026889765.1, on the reverse strand, counting down.
AACAAAGTTGTAGTGGTACATCTCTTTTCATTCTTTCCATTTCCTCTACCACTTGTTCATCCATAGCCAATGCCTGCTCATTGAAGTTTAGGATATGAAGATGATCTACTGAACGTACCCGGCTTAGTGCTACATAGTGAATATGGGGAGTTTTCCTCACTTTAGTTTGAGACAAATCAATAACAATTTCATCAACAGTACAGCCTTGGGCTTTATGAACTGTTTTCCCTGCAGCTGGTCGTAATGGAAATTGAATTCTCTGAAAAGTATTGTAATTCAATACAAAAGAACGCTGAACTTCAAAAATTGGCGTCCAGTCCACAGTAATTCCATCATGAAACAAATGTTTGTATTTCTTGCGAGTTGTTTTCCCAATAGCAGAGTCAAAAAAATTTACCCAAACGATGCTTGGTCTCGATATGCTTTCCATTCTCCTTTCAATTAATTCTATCTTACATGATGACCCATTTGTTAAACCATCAGATACATCAACATTGACTGAGATATCATATATCATCCCAACAGCAAGGATCAAATTTTGCATCAAATTGGCAGTTTTGCTGACATCATCTGCTTTCAATAGTGACCTGAGGAGCTTTTCCTTAAGTTCCTTTGAATAATCCTTAAGGACAGTATCCACTGAATTCACTGTCACCTTTTCTCCTTCAAGTTTTTCAATCAACTGATTGTTGTATGCATCTACTTTAGAATTCTGTGTAAAGAGATGAGGAGCATGGTGTGGATAATTGTCACTTGTTTCCGTTATCATGCATCTGTGTATTACATTCATATCTTCCGCTGTCATTGCATTGTAGCGAAGACGATTGAGAAGTTGAGCAAATGCAAGATCATCTTTCTGGCGCATTATTTCATCCAACTCAAAAATACAAAAATGTTCCTTCCAAAGGTTGTTTGCAAGAGCTTGAGCATCATGATTCAAATCCTGAAAGATCCAACGGTCCATCACAGGTTTAAGTTGAAAGAAATCACCAACAGCTATGATGCTAATGCCACCAAATGGTTTTTTGATGCCTGTAAGAAGTTGTAGACGACTATCAATGAGTGCTAATGACCTATTGCCAACCATGGATATCTCATCAATTATGATCAATTTTAGGTTTTGGTACTTTGTACGAAAAGTATTCAATTCATCACAGTTCAAGCTTTGTTGACTTTGATTAATTTTTTGATGGAAAGCAGATGCTATAGTTGCCCCTCCAATGTTATATGCTGCCTTGCCAGTATAAGCACAAAGAAGTATTCTTATATCATCTGGATTTTCACCTTCTATAGAACATAGATATCTGTGCAGAGTTTGATAAAGTGCTCTAATCAAAACAGATTTGCCAACACCAGCACCCCCAGATAAAAATGAATAAATAGGTTCCGACTTTGTTTTGACCCATTGCAAGACATGATTGAAAAATTCTCGCTGCTTTACATTTAGACTTCCTAGCAGTTTCAAGTATTCACTGTCTGGTAATCTAACAGAACTTTCTTCAGTTATTTGTCTTGTAGATGGAATGCCAATATCTGATCCTATATCATACTGTCTCTGTTCAATAGGTCTTTCAGGATTAAACTGAACAAAGTTTTCAGATTCAATAATTCCCTCGCTTTCATCTTCTGCTTCTTTCTGTTGAGCATTTGGTGCCAATTCATCAAAAGCTTCTGAAAAATCATCAGTTGCCATTTGCAAAGCTGCATCAAGCTGTTCAGCATTAAATTCATATTCCTTGACCTTATGTGTAAGAAAAGACTTCTTCAGATGAAATGACTTCTCAAATGTGTCAGTTCCTGATATTAGATCAACAGATTCATCTCTCCAAGGCAAAAACAACATTAGTTTTTCCCTATAGTAATTTTCTGGATCAGTTTTGATATTAAACCGCACATATCTAATTACCCTAGGTACTTTTCGTCGTCTGATCTTTATGCCATTTCTCAGAGTAACAAGTGTATCACTTTCACTAAAATCAAGACTTGAATTATCTTCATCATCTGACATTTTGTCCTGATCATCATCATCATCATTCACTTCATTTGCAGTGAACTCTTTTTCATTATCTTTAGGGAATACAACATCTAGTTGTGAGACATAATCAGCTAAACACCAGTTTTCAAGCTGTTTTGGGCGTTTTGCATATCGCTTAATTACATTGCTACATTCAACATCTGTAGAATTTGGAGTTAACTTTTCCAATTCAGCATCTGTTTTGATGAGAATTACTCGATTATCTGATGGACTTGTGTTGATAAAAACAACATCTCTTGATGCCTTGGTCATTGGCATTTGTAATACTAAATATGCTGCTTCCTGTGCTCCAACTTCTACACTGTTGAGAAAATGGTTTCCAATATGGCGTACCTGTCTTTTAATGTCAAGATTTCCTTCTCTAGCTTCCTTTGCAGCTCTGTTAAGTAAATCACTCATCCCCCTTTGAGATTTACTTATATAAGAAACAATATACATTGCACATGCATATGGGTCCAAAATATACTGAATATCAATGTTAGCTTTCCAAGCATCAAGAACAACACTGTTGTATGAGTTTACCCTCATATCACATGGCTTTCTCTTTAGAAAAACCTTTGGACCTCTCAGTGAACTTCTTATACATTTCATGTAATCTTCCTCGGATATTTTTAATACTGTGTTCAGGAGCTCCTCATAGGACAAATCACATCCATTTTTCATATCATTTAGCTGTTTTTGAATATCATCATACATTTTCTTAAATTTGTCAACATCAGACTCTAGTGGCTCCAAAATCAAAGTCTCTTTAAGAGGAGGAAGGGGAAAGCCAAATCTGCATACAGCTTTACTTCTCTTTTTACATGTTTGTGAATGTTTGTGTACTTGTAAGCCTGTCAAATCCTCCTCTTCATTCTTTTCACATTTAAGGTAATTATCCACAAAATTTAGTATCTCATTTTCATTATTTTCATGATATTTTGGAGCATTTTCTATCCAAACGATCATATGAACATGTGGTGACCCTCTCTGCTGAAATTCAATTCTATAAAAGAAGTCTTTTACAATGCCAACTGGATGGTGGTCACTTCTCAACACTGAATTCATAAACATGCGGAACCTGTGATCAAAGTACCTAGTGCATGTAATAGGATCCTTTTGTACCAATTGTGATTTTTCAAACCATGACATACTGTCAATTTGTTCATCACTGTATTCCTTTCCATCATTTAACACTCCAAGTGCTCTGATGAGATCATTCCATCTTGTATCAGCTGCAGATAATGACATAAACCATGTTGGTAAACCTAATTGTCTGATCATAGCAAATACATCTTTTTTTCTAGTTTCAAGATATGCAGGTGAATTTCGTAACTGTCTGAAGACAAAGAAACCTTCATTGTGTCTAACAAGATTACTCACATTTTCAGGATTTTTCATTTCATTTGCTGTCATGGATTTTCCTTTGGTTTTGCATTTCCTAAGTGCAAGGTTGCATTTGTCTGTAACTTGCTTCATTTGTATTTTTTTCAACTTGAAAAACAAATTTGGAACAGATTGGGCAGCACGTCTATCAACACTTCTCAATTCCCATTTAGCTATATCTGCATATGAGACACGAACTTGTCTTTCATTATCTTGTAATCTTCCCTTTCCACAAAATATTGTTGGAAACGATAAATATTCTGCAGACTGATCTTGATATAAACTAAGCGGACGTTGTCCTTCTCCTGGAGCAAAGGTGTATATCTGATTCATGTCTCGAGAAGCATCATCTAACAGAGTATCACAATTACCATCCCTATCAACTCCATCTACTTCACAGAATTCATCATCATCATCATCTGTATCAAGATTATCAATATTTTGATCTTTTCTCGTCTGTGTTTGCACGAATTCTTCAACGATTTCATTTGCTGAAGATGTAATTTCTTGAAACCATCTATCATCAACATTGATGTTGGCATTCTTATAAAAGTCACTGTTGTTCAAAAGCCAATGTAATGCCATCAATACTTTTGATGGTCGTACATTTTCATGATAATCACACTTTTGGTAAGACAACCTTTTCTTTAACTTCACAGGAACTGTGATATTTTCATCCATCTTTCTAGGCAAGCTATTTACAGTAGGTTGAATATCCACAGGAACATTCACAATATTTCCTTTCACAGAATATTGTCCACCTCTTGGCAACTCTCTAATTTGCATGAAGGGTATCCTAAGTGATATTAATCTTTCTTCCAATGGAAACAAATCCAATTCTTTTGGCTTAGGTGGCCATGTCATTCCATTTAAAACAGACAATTTGGGGATTTTTCCTTCTCTTACAGCTGAATAACAAGTATTGCAAATCCATTCTGCATTTCCAACAGAAATAATACCAGTAAGATATCTAGTTTTAGTTGTGTCATCCATATGTGTGTTTTCCACCTTTAAAACACTTTCTTTGAACCATGTTTGATGACAACATGAGCATACAAAAACTGGACCATGTTTAATCTTTTCATGAAATTTTTGGATGCAATCCTGTAAGTAGTTTCCAAACTGCCTTTGTCTATTTCTTTCATTTTCTTCATTACAATTTTCTTCATTTATTCTTTTGTCTTGTTTCCTTTGTCTATTATTCAATCTTTCATATTGTCTATAAGAAAAGTCATTTCTTCTAGCTTGTATTTTTAATCGTTGTTTTTCAAGAACGAAAGGGTTTTCCCTATGTTTTCGTTTTGAAATTCTATTTATATTATTTTCTTTTTGTTTTACCTCAATATTTAATCTTTTCAACTTCCTTGCAGACTTATCCATTATTCTTTCTTTTACTTTTACTTCTACATTTTGTCGTTTTATTTTTCGTGCACTTGTTTCTCTTTCATTTTCTCTTTCTTTTACTTCATTATTTTTTCTTTTCAACTTCCTTGCAACTCTATCGAATTCTTTTTCTTTTCCTCTCACTTCAACATTTTGCCTTTTCAACTTTCTTGCAGTTGTTTCTCTTTCATTTTCTTTCTCTTTAACTTCTTTATTCTGTCTTTTCAACTTCCTTGCAGCTTTATCTAATTCTTTTTCTTTTCCTCTCACTTCAACACTTTGCCTTTTCAACTTTCTTGCAGTTGTTTCCCTTTCATTTTCTTTCTCTTTAACTTCATTCTTTTGTCTTTTCAACTTCCTTGCAGCTTTATCAAATTCTTTTTCTTTTCCTCTCACTTCAACATTTTGCCTTTTCAACTTCCTCGCAGCTTTATCTAATTCTTTTTCTTTTCCTCTCACTTCAACATTTTGCCTTTTCAACTTTCTAGCAGTTGTTTCCCTTTCATTTTCTTTCTCATTAACTTCATTATCTTGTCTTTTCAATTTCCTTGCAGCTTTATCCAGTTCTTTTTCTTTTCCTCTCACTTCTACATTTCGCCTTTTCAACTTTCTTGCAATTGTTTCCCTTTCATTTTCTTTCTTTTTTTATTTCACAAACTTGTCTTTTCATTTGTTTGGCCTTGGCATCTTTGTTTCTTTCAACATATTTGAATTCTTCATTCTGTCTCTTTTTCTTCATGTATTCTCTCATATATGTTTTCCTGGTTTTGATTTTAGATTTTGAATTTATCTCTGCTGTTAGCTTTTCATCCATTCTGTAAAACTTTCTCTGCAATGGATCATTTTCTGGAAAGCTATGATATAACGTAGTGATTGAGATGGGTAAAATTTCAAACTGCACTTCAAGATCAATATGCATGCTGTTATACATATTGTACATATAAGACACTAGGTCATCAATACTCCTGTTGAGCACTATTATAGATTTACCTTCACATGAAGACATGCCATCACTATCATGTGAATGCGAGTCAAAGAAGTAATACTCACTGTTTGACACTTTATATACAGCAGAACAAATGGCTCCTATCATTATCAATAAATATCTTGAAATTTGAAATGCCTCTTCTAAAGCCAAATGCAATGTTTTAACTTGCCTATTTTGTACCTCAGAGACAACCAATCCCCAAATAGTTTCAAATTTTTGAATAACATGATGATTCTCTCCCAGTGATATATTCATTGGCAATTCATCAAAGTTTAAAAGTTTGTTGTGAAACTTTCCACTTTGTTGCAAACTTCTAACAGTCTTTCCATAAATTTGGTCTCCTGATATCAAAATTCTGTCTATCAATTCTGAAGTAAATGAATATCCTTCATAACATTTAATCAGCATGATAAGAGCATTGCAAGTACATTGACTACCTCTTGAGAATGTTGAAAATCTAATGTCCCCTTGATGGAATGACCCAAATACTATTTTTCTGGTACAAACCTTATTACCTTTGTAATAATTCTGTAAGGTTTTATCTCCAACATTGCCACTCATATACTGTGAAGATTCAGTAGTAGAAATTTTTTTGGCTAAACTTTTTTCAACAAAACTATTTTGCAAAATCATTTCAGCAGATTCATTGAGCAGATCTTTTTTCCAGAGTTCATTGAGCAAATCTTTTTCACAAAGTTCATCGCACAAATTTGTTTCACAACTTTCTTTGGTTTTCCTGTTTTTTTGTAACCTGAGGGCAGGCTCCTCAGGGTCTACATTGGTTTTACTGTTTTTCACGAGGCCAGTCTCCTCAGTCATTCTAATGTCATACATTGTTTTACTGTTTTTCATGAGGCCAGTCTCCTCAGTCAAGTCCAGGTCAGACATTGTTTTACTGTTTTTCATGAGGCCAGTCTCCTCAGTCCTGTCAGTCTGTAACTCTTTCATGGCAGTGCTTTTCCTCCAGTACTTCTTGCGAGGCATCTACAAAACAACATTTTGGAGATTAAAGAAGAAAATTATTTTTTATATTTCTCCTTTTAAATGGCAACAATTAATTATTTGATAATGCTTTATTTAAGATAAAGAAACCACACTGTTTATAAAAAATAAAATAAATAGAGGGGGGGCTTCACAATTAAAAAAAAATTCCAAAAAAAAAAAAAATCCACTAGGAAAATTTCTGGAAAGATAAAGCAATTTAAAAACATAGGTAATCAAAGATTATGAAGCTCACCTCGACGAAGGTTATCTATAAGTAATGCAAATCTCACATCATATTTTTGCTAGTTAGTGTTCATCCCAAGATCAAGTTTGATTTCAGAAGGACTTATAGCTACTTGGAAATAGACCTGCTCAAAAAACCTGTTTACTAATCTAAGAAAATTTTGGTCAGTTCCAACATCCAAAGCAAGTCTTGAAGTTTTCATCCTTAGATGCACCATCCATGCAAGTTTAATCATAACATGCCATAATATTATATAGCTACTCCAAAAACATTAACCTGGTCACTCGTCTGGAAAATGTAGGTGAGATTCAGAATCCAAAACAAGTCTGAAAGTGTCCATCCCAAGATACATCATCCATGCTAATTTGATTAAACTAGGCTAAAATTCACTCATCTAAAAAAATAAAGGTCAGAATCAGCATCCAAAGCAAGTGTGGTAGTGTCCATCCTTAGATGCATCATCCATGAAAGTTTGGTCAAGGTAGGGCTTATAGTTACTTGGGAATGGACCTGCTCCAAAAACTTTAACCTGGTCACTCATCTGGAAAATCTAGGTCAGATCCAGCATCCGAAGCAAGTGTGGTAGTGTCCATCCCTTGATGCATCATCCATGGAAGTTTGGTCCAGGTAGGGCTTATAGTTACTTGGGAAAGACTTGCTCCTAAAACTTTAACAGTTTGGTCCAGGTAGGGCTTATAGTTACTTGGGAGTGGACCTGTTCCAAAAACTTTAACCTGGTCACTCATCTGGAAAATCTAGGTCAGATCCAGCATTCGAAGCAAGTGTGGTAGTGTCCATCCCTTGATGCATCATCCATGCAAGTTTGGTCCAGGTAGGGCTTATAGTTACTTGGGAAGGACTTGCTCCTAAAACTTTAACCGTGACGCCAACGCCAACGCCGGGGGTATAGCATAAGCTCATTTTGACTTTGTCAAGGTGAGCTAAAAATTGCTTGAGAAACATAGATCTCCACCCCACCTCCATGTAGATATATCAAAACAACTTAAAATTTCCAATATGGAGAAAATTTGAATATCGACCAGCGAGGGACAAACATTATACTAAGATTGATCTCCAACAGACTTCAATATCATTAAAGATAATTTACTTCTTAGGGTTACCAGTGAACTCAATCTGAAGTCTGTAAAACAAATGGTTCTCAAAGACTAAGTTGACCATTCTTCCTATATCATTTAACTTTTGACCATCAAATTAACAGGGGTCATCTACTTCATAGAGGAAAGCAGTGTACCAAGTTTGAAATTGTACACAATGCAACTGTATGTCCAGGCCCCTTTAATAGGGGTCACCCACCTTAATTCCATGCTTAATCAAATCTCTAATAAAGTTCAGATAGATACCATCTCTTTAACATTTTTTTTTATATAAAACACAATTCAAATATAGTTGAAGCTAATTCAGAGAAAATGTGTCCCCCACTTAAGGAAAAAAATCCATGCAAGGATCTAAAAGGGGGACACTTTAAAGGGGTTGGGAGGGCCATAGGGAGTTACGGTATAAAATTTCATTGCAAAAGCTCAAAAGCTTCTAGAAACATTGCTTGGAAATGAAGTTTTTACTCACGAACAGAATGTATGAATTTGTGACCTTGACCTTTGGACTTCAAATACTTTGAGGACCCAAGATGCATCAACTGACAAAGTTTGATAATTCTAAGCCAATCAGTGCCTGATATATTTTAAAAAAGCCATAAATTTTCAGAAGTAGGTCGCAGTGACCTACTTTTCAGTCGATTAACTCTGCAGACCCAAGATGCATCAACTGACAAAGTTTGATGATTCTAAGCCAATTTATACCTGATATATTTAATTAAAGCCATAAATTTTCAAAAGAGGTCATGGTGACCTACCTTTCAGTTGACCTACTCCAAAGACCCAAAATGTATCAACTGACACAGTTTGATGATTCCTAGCCAATAAGTACCTGAAATATTTAATTATAGTCATATAAATTGAAAGTAGGTCATGGTGACCTACTTTTCAGTCGACCTACTGCAAGGACCCAAGATATATCAACTGACAAATTTTGATGATTCCAAGCCAAACAGTACCAGAAGAAAATATTAAATACAGCCATAAAATCTCAAAAGTAGGTCATGGTGACCTACTTTTCAGTCGACCTTCTCCAAAGACCCAAGATTCATGAACTGATAAAGTTTGATGATTCTAAGCCAATTCCTGAAATATTTAATTATAGTCATATAAATTGAAAAGTAGGTCACGGTGACCTACTTTTCAGCTGACCTGCTGCTAGGACAGAAGATCTATCAACTGACATATTTTGATAATTCTAAGCCAAATAGTACCATAAAAAATATTAAATACAGCCATAAAATTTTTTAAAGTAGGTCAGGGTGACCTACTTTTCAGTTGTCGTACTCCAAGGACCCAAGATGCATTAACTGACTAAGTTTGATGATTCTAAGAAAATTAGTACATGAAATATTTAATTAAAAAGCCATAAATTTTCAGAAGTAGGTCACACTGACCTACTTTTCAGTTATTGTACTCTGAGGACACAAGATGCATCAACTGACAAAGTTTGATGATTGTAAGCCAATTAGTACCAAAAATATTTAATCAAAGCCATATATTTTCAAAAGTAGGTCAGGGTGACTTACTTTTCAGTCGACCTTCTCCGAAGATGCATCAACTGACAAAGTCAATTAGTATCTGAAATATTTAATTATAGTCATATAAATTGAAAAGTAGGTCACGGTGACCTACTTTTCAATTGACGTTTTTTGAGGACCCAAGATGCATCAACTTACAAAGTTTTATGATCATAGACCCTAAAATGTCCAAGTTATGCCTCCAAAAACGCTTTGAAATTGAATGCCTGCAAAGTTCAAAAAGTAGGTCACTGTGACCTACTATTTAATAAATATGTTTTATGGCCCCAAGATGCATCATGTTACAAGATTTCATGATTCTAAACCTCTCAGTATCCTAATTAATGACCTTAATTGTTTTGAAAAAGATTAGCCATAAAATTCAGAAAGTAGGTCAAGGTGACCTATTTTTTAGTTACTCTGAGGATCCAAGATACATCATCTGACAAACTTTGATGATCATAGGCCTTAAATTGTTCAAAATATGCCTCTAAATCATTTTGAAAAAGAATGGCCACAAAATTTAAAAAGTTGGTCACCATGACCTACTTTTGAGTCAACATGATATGAAGTCCTTAGATGCATCAACTGACAAGATTTGATGATCCTAGTCCTTGTAGTGAGCAAAATATCAACATTTGAATAAAATGTAATTTTTGGTCAACTTTGAAGTGACCTTGAGACCACACCCTTTGCCCCAGGGTAAATCCTCATGCAAATTTTAATCTACAACATATCCTCATCCTTTTGTATAAGTTTGGTGATAATCTGCCCAGTGGTTCTTGAGATGAAGATTTTTTAGCAACCAGTACTTTTGTTTCTATTTTCCTAATTATCTCCCCTTGTTTAAGGGTCATAACCCTATTTTTAGTATAAACGGGAGCCCTTGGGCCAAGGATACTCTGTGACAAATTTGACAATAATTGGCCAAGGGGGTTCTTGAGCTATTGCCCATATTGTAAAAAGTTTACGCACACCTCACAAATGGCCATAGCATTAGCTCTCTGAGCCTTTGGCTCAAAAGAGCTAAAACCATGGACATAAACAGGTCTGGACGATTTCCAAATATGGAAGTCAAGAACAATAACTGTGAATTGCTATAAATACAGTGAGTAAACAAGGTGTCAATCCTTCTGACCAATCAGATAACGTCCTTTAGACAAACCCATGAGAAAATGAAACATGTGGTTTTAAAGTTTTTTTTGCTCAAAAGATTTTTTTAGAACAAACTTTTTGTAAACTTTAAGCACATTTAGGAATGATATAGTATATTTGACAATTCTACCGTGAATAAACACGACTTGAAGGTTTAATATAAATTCTAAGTGGGGTTAAAAATCTCTCACTATGAGGAAGCAATCCTAAAAGTTTAACTTGTGTTGAGAAATTTTATATAAATACAGCAGATTTCAGTTTTTAGACCTGACATGAAAAAGTTTTCATATGGGAATGTATCAGTCTTAATTACTTCCCGAGTGTTTATTACAAAATCGTCCATGTAGTTTCTGATATGCGAGGTACATGTAAGATATGGTGATAAAAAGCATTCATGAACATTTCCTTTTCTCCATGTTTTTTATCTTTCCTTTTGTCCATTTAAAGTGTATTTGGTGCTCATGAAACCCGTATTATTTTAAAACTACATGTAGCTATATAGTCTATACGATCAATACTTGTGTGCAGTAAAGCTATACACATTGGAAACTACGCGTTATCGATGAAAATTGGACAGCTAAGCAAAATTATATTTTTCAACATAAGAGTATGTTCTGCTAAACGTTATAATTGTACTTGATAATAACTTGTCAGTGTGATATACCGGTAATCCTCCGTAAAACATTGCATAGTTACATGCATTATTTTTTTTCTTTTCCAAAATGAAAATGCCAGGTTTGTTCACGGTAAATATGTGGGGAATACCTTATTCTTCGAAACTTTTCATCTTACTTCTAAATATTTTTTGTCAAAAAAATCTTTTCGATCAAAAAAAAAAAAAAAACAAAAAAAAAACAAAAAAAAAAAACAAAAACAAAAAAAAACATATGTTCTCTTTTTGTTCCTTTGAAATATGTTTTGGGTGTGTAAAAATGCTTTTGTCTGATTGGACAGTAAAATATTTACGTGTATATGATATATATTTATAGCAACTTTCAGTTATCGTTCTTGACTTCCATATTTGGAAATCGTCCAGACCTGATAAAGATAAGTCAAAATTTCAATAAGGCCATCTTTGAAAAATTGTTTGGTTGCCCTCTCCTGACTAAAAACGGTCCGACTCTATACTTTTTTTTTTACATTCCTTACAGGATATTTCTTTTTTTCCCTCTAATTCCGTCAACAATTATGTTGAAATTTTCTGGGGAAAAAAATTTTCCCACCTACCTACCGACCCAATAATTTTATTTTGAGTCGGGAGATGGCAGGCAAACATTACTTTAAAGATGGCGTAAGAAAAGAAATCTTTTTTTGACAATCATTTAAAATACTGAGCAGGTAATAGATAAATACAACTGAAAATTCTACTAGTCCAATTAGGCTATTGCTGACCTGCATTCTACTAGCCCCATTAAATTATTACTAGTTTTGGGGCATCGAGCTAGTGCTTTTGGTGCACACAGTACTCCATACTGGTAAAACGCCTGTGTGTTAAGGACACTAGATGCATTTCAGCAAGCTTAAACTTTCTTTAAACATGCATGTAATTTTATTTAAACATTATCTAAAATGCAACTTTAAACAAATCACACAACACTTTTAAGTTTACTCATCTTCTTTATTACTTTGAAAGTTTCGCAAACATCATATTCTGAAACCACTGTTTTGCAAAAGCAACTAAACCTCTCCTTCTCTGATATGCTACTACAACACAAAGTTATGACTGCTGCATTGCAAATCTGAAAAAAATCTTAATTTCCCTTACTTAGAATAATCTAACTGTATCTAGGGACAGGCCCTCACCACAGATAGAATGCCTCCCATATACCTGTAATGTAGCAGAAAATTGCAGAATCGCTCCGAAACAATTTTGGAGAAAATTAATGAAGTTGCATTGAAAATAACAGTTAAATTAATCATAACAAACCTTTTTGAGACTGTAAATACCTTTCATATAAAAATTTAATCCATACACTTTTTCACCACCGTTTTTTTTACTTGTTTCAAATTTACACACCATGTTGACATTCGGAACTCTCAGGATTTTTCATAGTAAATGCACTCAGAGTTATCTCCCATATTCTTTTTGCTACACTGACAATACATGGAACGCATTCTATCATCTGTAGGACATTTATCATTTTAACAATAGAACATCCTATCTGAAACTCCCCGACTCCACTTTTACTTAAGACAGGCCATGCCATTCAGTGCATTCCAGGGCAGAATTTGTAAATTACTTAGCTATATCTCCACAGATAAACTTTGAAAAATAAACTTAATTCACAACAACTGAGAACTATTATGTTTTTTACCCCATAGTATACAATAAAAGTATAGCCTAACTCCAAATTAAATACAATACCACCTCTTCCAGATGCTTTCGAAGAAAATGCAGTAATCAACACATTCTCTTATATGAAAATATTTAGCATGTTTGTCTGTCTTTATTTACTTTATATTTTTTTTAATCTCTGTAAACACTTCTTTTTTAATTTCTGAAAACACGTTTTACACGCTGTGTAGCTGTCCCAGTCTCCGACAGCACATTATTGTCTGGATTTCGATTGGCTGAAACCTACATCGGAAAATTTATGAAATAAAAAGAAAAATATCTATATTTTTATCAACTGCAATATTTTAATCCCATCAGATTTTCTTTCTGTCCCAGATTATAGTATTTCGTTTCTTGCTGGATCCATAAAAAATCGGAGCTCGGTAATATCTACTTCCTCGTCATGATTATCTCGTAAAAGAATAAATACAAGAATTAACAGACAGTGCATTTTTCATCAATAATTGGATAACATTACCTTGGGAAATCAAATCTATTAAACCTAACTAAGTAGACAATAATGGCAAATAGCTCCTTTGTTTTTCTTCAATATGGCGTCAAGGAACAAAGAACCTCGTTTTGATATTCGAAATATCGAACCCGATCCAAATATAATCTTCATATTGCAATATGTTTATTTGTGAAGTACAGATTAACTTGTCGTTCTTTTTTTTCAAATACATTAATTTAGAAAACATAAATCAATGTCATATTTATATATTTTTAAAGCTGTTTTGTGGCCTAAAGTTAAAAAATATTCATGATGTAAAACTTTGACTCATTTAATTATAAATCATTATTGTGGCCAAACCCTAACCCTGGGGCCATAAATTGAACAAATCTACGCTGGCTGAGGATGGTTCCACATAAGTAATACTCATAATAATACTACTGATCAGCAGAAGAAGATTTTAAAAGCCCCCCCCCCCCCCCCATATATGTCCTATGTAAAACTTTGATCGCCCATTGTGGCCCCACCCTATCCCCGGGGGTTATGATTTGAACAAATTTGAATATACACTACCTGAGGATGCTACCATATAAATATGACCAATCATGACTTTGCTGTTCTTGAGAAGAAGATTTTTAAAGATTTTTCCTATATATTCCTATGTAAAACTTTGATCGCCCATTGTGGCCCCACCCTACCTACCCCTGGGGGTCATGATTTGAACAAATTTGAATCTACACTACTTGAGGATACTACCATGTAAATATGACCAATCATGGCTTTGCTGTTCTTGAGAAGAAGATTTTTAAAGATTTTTTCCTATATGTTCCTATGTAAAACTTTGATCGCCCATTGTGGCCCCACCTGACCCCCGGGGATCATGATTTGAACAAACTTTAATCTACACTAACTAAGGATGCTTTCATGTAAATATGACCAATCATGGCTTTGTTGTTCTTGAAAAGAAGATTTTTAAAGATTTTTCCTATATATTCCTATGTAAAACTTTGATCGCCCATTGTGGCCCCACCCGACCCCCAGGGGTCATGATTTGAACAAACTTGAATCTACACTACCTGAGGATGCTTCCACATAAGTTTCATATTTTCAAGCAGAGTGATTCTTGAGAAGAATATTTTTTAATGATGCCATTAATTTTTCACGAATTCATAATTATCTCCCCTTGGAAGAAGGCGTGGCCCTTCATTTGAACAAATTTGAATCCCCTTCACCCAAGGATACTTTGTGGCAAGTTTGGTTGAAATTGGCCCAGTGGTTCTTGAGAAGAAGTCGAAAATGTGAAAAGTTTACAGACGGACAGACGGACAGACAGACGGACAGACGGACTACAGACAAAATGTGATCAGAAAAGCTCACTTGAGCCTTCGGCTCAGGTGAGCTAATAAAAGGCCAGAAAACTGAGATCATGCATATTGTATACAGTGTATGAACACATTGTAATAAAGAAGTAAAGTATACTTGATTAATATGCCTTTATTTATTTACATAATTTTTTTTTTGAAGGTTAAAAAAATTAGAGTACATTGTTATGATGACCAGACTCGAAGGCATTCATGTAATTGGGTGAATCACAGAGTTTCAGGAATCTTCTGGACTAGTACATGTAAGTTATACATGTATATATAAAATATTAAAATGTCTTTACTCTGTCTAAATTGCATACTTCAGGCTGGAATCTGAAAATAAAAATTGTATTTTCCATATGTATATAATTCATACTATCTTGGTACATGTAGAATTGAAATTCATTCCTTAATTTCACTCCAATTACTTTTAAAACCATAAATTTTCATTCTCAAGAATTTTAATAACATTTAACATTCAAGTGTATTACCATCTATTTCAGACCAAAAGTGATGGCTCAAACAAATATTAACTGGTACTCTACTTAGTGATCTGGACACTGGATAAGCCAGAAACCATTTTCAACAGAACTGTTAAGAGTGTAAATAAAAAAAAACAAGATAGTGATATATACCCACTCTCCAACTCATTCATAGCTTCATTCTTGGCTTCATTGTGTCGAATATGAATCAAGACTTTTCTATTGTACCAAGGCTGAAGGGACTTTCAAATCAAACCATAAACAACAGCACCACAGAGCAGTTGACTTTCATTTCTTCTACTGAATTTGTATGTTATATCCTTAATTATTACAGTGTGAATTTACTTTGCACAGAAGAAGATGTAAATTATCATAACTTCAACAAGTATTTACTTTGTCGGTTTCAGACACATAACTCAATTATTTGGTATTTAAAAAAAAGTAATTGGCAGCATTTACTGTGGAATCATCATTGTTCTTGGGGGAGGATAGGTGGGTCAAACATATCCACTAATTTATATTCCCACAAATAATAATTTTTTCAGCTTGTCAATTCATTGAATCTTTAACTTAATGTATTTTAAATTTAACCTTATGAATTATGTCTCCACAAACCAGTTGAATTAAATGCCTGTCCACTAACAGCTGATTAATGCCCCCCCCCCCCCCCCCCAATAAAATGATTCCACAGTTTTTTTCAATTTTCAAAAAAGTATAAAAGGCCATATACATGTACATGTATCTGCAGGTACTTTGGGTGGTTTAATCATCTTTGCTTGTGCTGGTCTGTCTGATGTCTTCATCAGCTAGCTATTCTGTATCCTACAATTAAATTCTTGTTTCCAAATAAAACAGCTGTATAATGCTTTGTATTATTTATGCTTATTTAATTTTGTCTATAGTTTTTAATTTTTTTTTTTACTATGAGAGGGATTTGACAAGAAGTTATATTTCCTGCAAATATACATTTTTTTTAAAGTGTTTGTTATATCAGGGACCTATATACTTTAATAGTTAGTATATAGGTCCCTGGTTATATTTTAAAAGTTCATATTCATACAAAATCTACAGACATAATAAAAAAAATATATAAAGTGTATTCCATGAGTACATGTTTGACTGTGTCCTTGATATTTGGTATTCTGGCATTTATTAATGGAAAGACTTGATATAAAATGTTTAAAATCTCAGGGCCCAAATTTACCTAATGCCGATACAGGAAGTTTTCGAAGGGCATGGTCAAAATCCACTGGTGACGTAGTTTGATGCAGACTACAAGTCTTGTTTTGCACAAAGATTCAAAAAGTATTAACAATGGTGGATATATGTGTGATAAGTGTTATAAGTAAAACGAATCCAGGAAGTGCATTCACGGGACATGTATAGAAGTGACAAGATGTTTAATCGTGTTTACATTGAACTATATATATATATTGTGTTTGGGATTTACTCATTGCAAGGTAAAATTGTAGATTTTGTTAACATTTACACTCTAGAACGTATTCGCTTGCATGTTTTGGCAAAGCAGTCATGGCACTCTTGCTTGGTTGATATTTTGCAGCCTCCTGGCCTCCAATGTTTTTATCATTCAAACTTACGAATCCTTGAATATATATGAATTCAAATAGGTCGCAGTGTTTAGCTCTGAGAACTGTCAATTGATATGCAATGTATGCTGAAAACTCCGTATTTTATCACTAATTTTAAAGTACACATGCCATTGTGTATTAGGTGCTTGGTAAGTCTCGGGCGGTATGCTTTTCCGGACGTCCGTAAGTACAGAGCATTTCCGAAAGTGTATTACGTCAATGACGGTAAAGAACGGAAATTCACGAATAATGATGGACCCCCTTCCGAAGTGACGGCCATTTTGGCAATGTTAAATCCCCGTAGACTTTGAATTTGCCGCCGTGTCAATACACCGGTTGAACTCGAGGGTTCGGATCAATGCAGGGAAATTGGAAAAAAAATGATCTATCTATCGAACCTAAGTTGAAGGCCAAGGTATTTATATATTTTGAGATATGTTGCAAAAAGTGGTGACAATAGCTTGGTGGGACAGACTATAGGTGATGCGCATATATATAGTGCCTTGTATAAAAGTGTACATTTATGTGTTTGTGAGAGAGAGACAGAGAGAGAGAGAGAGAGAGAGAGAGAGAGCAATTGACAATAAATAAGCATTGTTTTCCAACGTTACAGAAATCAACTATTAAAAATCAGTGGCACTACTTCGGAAAGTGTATTATTTTGAAAGTAGATGTTTGTGGTGGAGAGGGAGAGGCTAGGGGTCTTAGCTCAATTCATCGAATAAAATGTCCGTTTTCATTTCATTTAACTAAATACATGAAATACAAATTTCCATATACTACAATCCTTAAAAAAGTGAAATGGGGCAATACTTGCATGTGCAATAGGGCGGGAACCCCCCCCCCCCCCCACATATTGTATCTAGTGAAAGAAAAAGTAACTAATTCATAAAGTAGGAAGGGTAGGTACTTTTATATAATTATATATAAAATATCACTACAAAGAAATAAACGAGCTCGAGCATTCATATGGTAGACAGCATCTTTTTGGATGATGTATTAAATGGCGGTCTTCACTCAATTTATCTTGCGGCTGCTTTTTATTGTATAAGTAATATCTGCATGGATAATATGTGGATTATAAAAAAGCTGCAATTTATGCATTTAGTTAGGGTAGGTTTTTTTTAATTAATTCTCTTTTTACTCAAGTTATGTTCCATTATGTCATTGTTTGTTAAGCATGCATTATTCGTCTGGTCATGCAGCATATAAAATTACAAGATACACTGTATACGTGAAGGGTAGCCTTGACCGCACACAGAGTAATTTCGACCGAAGCTCCAATATCAAAAAAAAAAAAAAAAAAAAAAAAAAAAAAAAAAAAAACACACACACACCCACAAGAAAACAATAATCGAAATTATATTTTGCGTCATCTGTAAGGAAAAAAAAAATCATATTATCCTGTTGTAAAACAAGAAAAGAGTGATTCAAGTATACTGACAAAAAGGTACGAGTACGACAGTTTACAAAATGTGAATACATGTACTTTGAAGACATCGAGTGCACGACTACTACGCTGATTCACTGAGTTGTCAAGGCCTGCTTCAAATGTGCCTGCACACACAGGCATATGAACCGAACAGTTTTTATTGATACATGTATGTTAGTTTCTACTGATACTTTTTTTCATTTTTTTAATACAGTCATAAATTCTTTCTGGTAAAAATCGTAAATGCTGCAGATTTATTGCGTCATTTTTCTTTAGTCGAACCAGAAACATACATTATTTTCGTTTAAAGTAGGACGGGGGGGGGGGGGGGCAGTAAAGAAAAATTCAACTTACCAGAAAAATCTGACAAGGAAAAAAAACGGGGGAGGAATTGTTTAAACTCTAAAATCCTATTTCATGTGTATGTTTATGTGGGGGGGGGGGGAGGAGGGTTTCAACATTTTTTCAGAACAACATTTTCTTCATACATTATCATATTACATGTAACAAAATTTGGCTGATACTACGTGTCTGAAATTTACTCACCGACGAAGCATTCATGTGCACAGGGGTAACTTAGGTCAATTTCTATTCAGCTGACTTGCATTGCATTTTAATTTGTAAAAAATAAATATTTTGAATTAAATGTGCATGAGTTTTAGTTTAGCTTCAATATACATGTATTATAGCCATATCATGAATCCGGGGGGAGGGGGGGGGGCAGGGGGGGTGCCCGTTCGTAATTTTTAGGTTGATAGAGCTTCTTCTCAGATATCTTCATATGCCAATGAGCAACTTACGCTCCTAGAACTAAAATTATTGTCAAAAGCACAATTTACTATAAACTGATTTTTTTTTCTGCAGAAAATAGATGTACGCATATACACAATAAAAGT
This sequence comes from Saccostrea echinata, assembly GCF_033153115.1. Classification (NCBI taxonomy): domain Eukaryota; kingdom Metazoa; phylum Mollusca; class Bivalvia; order Ostreida; family Ostreidae; genus Saccostrea; species Saccostrea echinata. Next base: position 16,186,944 of record NW_026889765.1, on the reverse strand, counting down.
TATTAAACACAACTTTATCTGGTACTCGCGATAGATCGAAATTGCCCAGTTGGTTGAAGTTACATCACTCTTCCCTATCAGTTTAAAAAGTCAGACAAAAAAAAAACCCAACTTTACTGTAAATCTTATAATTACATGTTCAAAGTTTAGCCAGTAGCATGAACAGAAAGGTCATTGTTTTATGTTTATTTTTTACCTCTCCCTTTTTCCGTAAGAGAGAATCTTCGATCATGCTTCACAATAAGATATTTTTCTTTTTCCCTTCATTTCCCTTTTCGGAACCCCTTTGCTCGTTTAAATTTCCACTGAAATGTATTGTAGCGTCACAGTAGCGACCACGACAAGTAGTTTTGAGGTATCTTGCGGGGATTTTATCTTTTGAAATCTCAATAACATTGAAGAATTCAATTATGCAACTGTGAATACAATGAACGATCCCCTCTTTTGGTTACGTTCGTTCTTAAGATGTCGGTATATTTCTCTAATAAGCGAGACAATTTTTTTTACGAATTGTGGTAATTGCTCTATATAATTTTTAGGAATACTTCTATATGCGAGAATGAAATTTTCGCGAGCACAATGTCTCGCGTAATTACGCGAAAATAAAGTTCTCGCGAATAAAAAATGATTTACAGTATTTATTTCCAAGATATACAATTTTAAAATTTTATTTTTATTTACTTTCTTTACCAGAAAAAAAGTTTCTTCCTAAGGTAGAAGAGATGATTTATTAACAAAATTTTCAAGGGCAGAGTGTTTCATTCCAAAATCTGACCCCCCCCCCCCCCATTTTCACTGGACGTCCTCTTAATAACACGAAAGGAACAGATACATCTTAAATTCTATGCATGTTTCTATGAATAAAAATTAAGACAATACAAGTATACTTATCATTGCAAAGTGTTTTGAATATGCCCTGTACGTATTGTGACGTTTTTGACGTCATCACTGTGAGTTTGACGTCGTCATTGTATCACGGTTGTCTTTCAATATTTGCCAAGATACAGTGTAACGTTACAATTTTATTACTTAGAGCAAATGAATGCTTAAACAAATACATGATTTATAAACTTAAACACTGAATAGATCAATACTTTTTTTTTTATATAAAATACTTTTGATGGGACATATATGACCCCTGTGGCAGCCAGTGGGTAGAGCCCATATATGACCCCTCTGGCAGTGAGAGGGTTAAGTGGATTACAGTATGGATCCACACGAACGAAAAAAAAAAAACAGTTGCAGTAAACTGGTCTAAACTGCAGACTCAATATTCCAGTCAATAGACAAGCATTATCGCAATATTAGGCAAAACAAAATATAAATCGATGAAAATATTTACGCACAAAATTAAATTATTTTAAAAATTATATTTGATATATAATTTACCTTAAAATTTTTTCTGACATTTTTCTTAAGTGTTTCTTTTATTTGTCGTGTCTCCCTTTCGAATTTCCTGATTTTTTAAAATACAAACACTTCTTTTCTCATCTTCTTTTCAAGCCCGTAGAACCCCCACTCCACCCCATTTTTTTCTGCGTATAGTACTTTTCTTTAAATAGCAAATTTACTTTAGATGCTAGTCCCCCCCCCCCCCACTTTTTCATCTTGTAAGGTCAAGCACTGGCAATTTCTAGGATTTGGACAGTAAATTTATCTTCTTTTTTTTGGTCATATAGTTTTGCCCCCCCCCCCCCCACTTTTGGTCAGTTAAGTTTTTTCTTTCTTTTTCTTTCTTTCTTTCTTCTTATCTATTTATTTATATATTTATATTTTTTGTGCTTGTCAGATGTTTTTGGGAAGTTGGCCACCCACTTCTGAAACTGTTGTTAGGAGCCTGCTTTCTTCTTCTTCTCTAAATATACTTCGTCCGATGTAACAAGAAAATAACTGTTTGTCTTCTTTCTCTACCAGCAACGATAACGCTGGGTATAAAGCACCCATTGAAGCTAAAGAGGTGGTATCAGTTGGTCAGAGAACCTGTCAATTCCAAAGTGCTGTCATGAATATCCAACCACCAGTGGATGGCCAGTAACAGACTCAGGAAAAGTAATACTGTAAATGTTATACTGTAAATGGTGTCAATATCAGCCGTAAAACCTCCGAGTAATAAACAAAAGTTGACATTAAAATTTTACTTCAATGAAATTGTGTCTCTTGTTATGTCATTTTTATGGTCAGTATGCTAGACATTCGATATTCTGACGTCATTTTCGGAGTTATTACGTAATAAAAATGACAAAGTGACGTCACAATATATGTATATTTTTGTGATCTGTCTAATGATGTCAAATTCAGTAATTTTCATTAAACGGTTAATATTTTATCAAACAGTTCTCAGAACTATTCAAATGTCCCTCGTATCTAAAGGTGCGCCGATGTCGACTAACAGAATATCAAGCGGCAAAAGAACTTTTTTAAGTATGTAGGAACCCTATGAAAATTTAAAAAACAAAACGAACAAACAACAACATGTGATCAATAAGATTAATAATGCACTTTTGCTAGAAGAAAATAACTTCCAACTTACATGTATATGCCATAAAAAATATTAAACTTTTAAAATCAAACATCAAAATATTATTCAAAATTAAGATGGTATTGAAGTGAAAGTTTTTATAATTAAAAGTTAAAAGTTAATTTAATATTAATATCACGGAATTTTTTAGAATATGAAATATTTATGTATTTATTTATTTCTATTTATTTATCTATTGTTGATTTAATGTGACAAGAAGTTAACAGAACATAAAAAAATACCTGAGGGGTTTTATTTATTTATTTATTTTTTTTTTTCGATGTTAAACAAACAAACAATATTGCTGAATAGTGCAAATACATGTAAGCTACGATCAGACAAGAGGAATAACTCTAATTTGTTTACTTTGATTTCTTAGATTACCTGAAATCTAAAATTGAATAATACCAAAAAAATACCTGTGCATTTAACCAAGCATATACTGGTTATTATTTAGAATGACTGACAGAAAAATCAATTTTTGAATTTCCCGTTGTTTTTTTTATGCCCCTAGATCGAAAGATCCCGGGGGTATATTGTTTTTGTCCTGTCTGTCTGTTTGTCTGTCTGTCTGTTGTCAACTTTAACCTTGCCCATAACTTTTGATTGGTTGGAGCTATGACTTTCATATTTCACATGTGTATTCCTTGTGACAAGACCTTTCTTTGGGTACCATCATATTTGACCTTTTGACCTTGACCTTGGAGTTTGACCCACTTTTGCAAAATTTTATGAGACTTTAACCTTGGCGATAACTTCTGAACAGTTGATGCTTGGGGTTTCAAACTTCACATGTGTATTCTTTGTGACAAGGCCTTCCTTTGGATACCAACAACTTTGACCTTTTGACCTTCACATAGGAGTTTGACCTACTTTTGAAAAACTTTAACCTTGGCCATAACTTTTGAACAGTTGGTGCTTGGGGTTTCAAACTTCACATGTGTATTCCTTGTTACAAGACCTTTCTCTGGATATCAACCTCTTTGACCCTTTGACCTTGACCTAGGAGTTTGATCTACTTTTGAAAAACTTTAACCTTGGCCATAACTTTTGAACGGTTGGAGCTAGGGCTTTCATACTTCACATATGTAATCCTTGTGACATCACCTTCCTTTGGATACCAACAACTTCGACCTTTTGACCTTGACCTACTTTTGAAAAACTTTAACCTTGGCCATAACTTTTGAATGGTTAATGCTAGGGCTTTCATACTTCACATATGTAATCCTTGTGACATCACCTTCCTTTGGATACCAACTACTTTGACCCTTTGACCTTGAAATAGGAGTTTGACCAACTTTTGAAAAACTTTAACCTTGGCCATAACATTTGAATGGTTAATGCTAGGGCTTTCATACTTCACATATGTAATCCTTGTGACATCACCTTCCTTTGGATACCAACCACTTTGACCCTTTGACCTTAACAAATGAGTTTGACCTATTTTTGAAAAACTTTAACCTTGGCCATAACTTTTGGATGGTTTGTGCTAGGGCTTTCATACTTCACATATGTAATTCTTGTGACAAGACCTTCCTTTGGATACCAACAACTTTGACCTTGACCTTGATGTTTTACTTACTTTTAAAAAACTTTAAACTTTGCCATAACATTTGAACTGTTGCATCTAGGGCTTTCAAATTTCACAGGTATATTCCTTGAGACATGACCTTTCTTTGGGTACCAACATTTTTTTATCTTTTGGCCTGGATTTTGACTTGCATTTTAGAAACTTTAACCTTCACCATAAGCTGCCGTACGGGGGCATCAGTGTTTCACAAACACATCTTGTTTTTTTTGTTTTTTTTTTTTTTTTTTTTATTTACGCGTTTGTCTCCAGATTACAGACCCGAACTATATATAGACATTTAGGTCTACATATTAAAAGTAAAATTGTAAGTAATCCAATTAAAATTAGATCTTAGTTTCGCTCTAACTAGATCGCTACACATAAGATTGAATTGTAAGAATCTCAACTTCTTTGTAACCAAAAAAAAAAAAAAAAGAAGAAAAAGAAAGAAAATAAGAAAGAAAGAAGGCAAAAAAAAAACCCCTGCCATCAATTGCGATTTATAGAATTAAATTTGATTTAAAGACCTTCTCTCGTAAATTTCCTACAAATATATTTATTAAACCTATGATTCGGCTGAAATACCTGTAAACAGATAGATCCTCCTGTATGATTTATAAATGACTTGTAAACGGATACTTACACAACTGAAGGAAGTTGTCACTAATATCCGAAAAATATTGCACCGTACAATATGCAACGAACGTATTTACGCAAATATTTGTTCCGGTCTGGTACCGTAGCACACAAATAGAATTGAATTACAGTAATAAACAGAGGAACTGTTCAAAGTCACGAATACTTTTGATTTAGTCATATATTGTTAAATTTTTTTGTGATACTTCCCTCAGCTCGAAAAAGAATGGGGAAGATTTTTGCTTTTGGTGTCATTTTAATTGCGGTGGTTGTGTCTTTTATTTCAAAATACAACGAGAATGGAGCTCCTCCGGTATCTTTTAACAAAACATACGACTACATTATAGGTAAGAATAATTCTAGTAGTTATTCCTTCAATTTAAACCTATGACGTCAGAGCAGTGGTGCGTACAATTGGCATTTAAAATATGCCTATTGAGAAACTCGGATTTTAAATTGTTGAAATATCAAAAATATTAATTTTCTAGCAAAGAAATTTAAACGGATGGTTTTCATGGCATGAAAACTTTATTATATCAAAGAATTCTGAGAGTTATAAAAATCCTATATATGTTAAATATATGTATGAGTTTTCAAATGATACATTAAAAGACTAATACGAATCGTTTGAATCGAGTAATTTTTCATCATAATTTCTTGTCTATATTATTATTGAAGAAAGAAAACTCAAATTATTTCCAAATAAGAAATATCTTTCCATATATCATGAAGATATTTACAGATTTTTTTTTTGTCCAAATTAAAGTCGGCGCTGGATCGGCAGGATGCGTCCTTGCCAACAGACTTTCGGAAGATCCCGAATCCTCGGTACTCATCGTAGAAGCTGGGGGATCTGAAGATGATAACCCGATGATTCAGGTTCCTATCGCAGCATTAGCCCTGCAAAATTCAAAAGAAGATTGGGCTTTCAGAACCGTTCCTCAGAAGCAGGCATGCTTAGGACTGAAGGACCAAGTAATCTTTGTATTTCATTTAATAAAGCTATATCCGATCTACTGCTTTTTATTGTTATCATTTGTGAGGAATACAATGAAATCGAAAAAAGAAAGATATTTAATACGCAGTTGTATTTCTATTCATTTTAGAGAAGTGCTTGGCCTAGAGGAAAAGTTCTTGGGGGATCAAGTTCCCTGAACATAATGCACTACATCCGGGGAAGTCGGCACGACTATGACAGCTGGGCTAGGGAGGGGTGTAAGGGTTGGGACTATAAAAACGTCCTACCTTATTTTATAAAATCTGAAGATAATCAAATTCTCTCTCTAAATGATTCTGGTAAGATGTACTATTTAGTCAATTAATTTATCAACATGTTCTATGTTTTATAGTTTACTATAGACTAGTCTGAATACTACTACATGTAACGAATTTATATTAATAGTTTACTGTAGAAATCAAATATTAAATTTAATAATTATTTAATCTAGTACCGTGAAAGTTCTAGCTAGTATGTAAATTATATTCTCCTTATAAAAACTGCATTTTTAAATCATCGCTAAAGCACAAAGCATGGTTACTGCCGCATTTGGGCCCTCGTTTAGTATAGTAAAATTTGTGAACGTGTGCAATTAATACCTTAATAATGCTCGTTTTGTTACCAACATCGAGTTTTTGTTCAAAGTGTACACAGAAGCCACAAAAGGGTGATAAAATAGGACGTTTTACTGAACTTTCTCAATTCTGATAACATTTCGTGAAATTTAAGATACTTTTATATCTCATAGAACATATAGTACAAGCTTGCCTATCTGAGTGAGATTTTTATACACAAGATGCATCTGGAACTGGTGCATGAAATATATAAATTTAGTAGATAGGCAAGTTTGTGCTCTGTTTTATGAAACAAAATATGATTTAAAATTGAGGAAAATTTGAATGAAAAATGAGAAAATTTGGAAATTGGGAAATTTTGCGACCTTCCTATGACCTATGTGTATCTTTTCACTTAGATTAATACCCATTTTGTAACAGTGATACATGTATCAACAGGTTTTAAATTATGAACTCCTAAGAGATACCCCAAACCTGGGACCAAAAAGGAATCTAAGAGTATGTTGTCCTTTACTAAAATATTTAGAGCATGGGATAACTATGTATTCCTTCCATGATCATACCGCATTTCATAATGTAGATGGGTTATAGGGTAGGATGTTCTAATTTAAATATACCGTGTTACTCTAAATCTCACAACCCATAAACTGACTGTCTTTTATATCACTTCCTAGGCTGACATTGACAAGATTATTTTTTTTAAATAAGTAACATGTATCATAAGTAAATTAAAGCCGTTCCAATATAACAAACTTCACTTGAAACAAGCAAATTTTTTAACAGAATACCACGGCAAAGGAGGTTACCTTACCGTCAGTGACGGGTCAGCCACGCCCCTTATTGCTGTGTACGAGAAGGCAATGAGAGAGCTGGGATATCCAGTGACAGACTGCAATGGAAAATCACAGACGGGTATCCGAAAATTAAAAAGGAAATTTGTAAAGATAATACACTATTCCAGTGAATATAGTGTGTACTTTTAGTGGAATGATTAGAATTCCATATTGTTTCAATATTCCCGATTCTCTTCTCTAAGGTATAATTAGCATTTTTATTAATTTTTAAAGTATAACTTTTATCCAGGCTTCTTTTACGGACAAGAGACGGTCAGGAACGGCGAGAGATGGAGCACAGCTAAAGCTTTTCTCAGACCGGTCATGCATCGCTCTAACCTTCATGTCTCTACCAATTCACACGTCACCGAGGTAAATATTAGATATATGTGAATGAAATATTTGCAGTAATGATTCACCAGGCAAGAACTATAGAATCCGGGCATGTACTTGACTAATGCACAATCGATCATCGAGTGAAGGGTTGATGATGATGACTTGACAGTAAGATAGCGCAATGAGTATGATGCAATAGCGCGACATTGCGATGACAATATTACGATTTAGCGATAGCGAACATCGCTTCATCGCACCATCGTCATCGCATCAATGCGCATCTCTGTTAATATTGTATCATCGCGTCGTCGCTCCATCATGCCATCGCATCACTAGCATTACTACATATATCATCATTGCAATGTCCATCGCATCATCGCGTCATCATCATCACCAACGCAGCTAGGTTAAGGACTCCCATATATACGTCAGCCTATGCAGAGATTCGGGAAAGCTATTATGACGTCACGTTGAAACAATTCAAATGAATTTCGATGAATAAATACTATCTGGGTTTTTTTAAAACACACTAAATTACTTTCGTTTCTCATAAATATTATAAAGATAAATGGATGTGCATCTTATCTTGCCAAAATAGCACTTTGAGTATGTAGAATAAAATCCAGCTTGATCTCGCTGTACTTACTGAGATGACGTCATTTCTTAGTTTGACACGCAGTTTCTCTGTACTTGAGGCGTGGATCAAGCTATTATCGTAGCTTGTAAAAATAAAAATAAATACGAAACAAGCTTAATTGGACCAAACTAAATGCATATTCTAATATATATTAATCCATATTTTATTGTCAAACTAAATTGATAATGTGTAGACCTTATATATACATGTAGCCGTAGGGAGCACACTTGTACAGTAATGTGCTAGAATGAGGGGTCCAGCCCCTCGAAAATATCAAAAGTTCAACGATATCCGCTTCGGTATAAATTCTGAATTTTTAAACACGTGTAGCTATTATTCCTACTATTCTGAAAAGTGCTGGGAGCTGGTTGTGCATTGTTCATTTATTCCGCAATGTAACATTATTCCAGTGCTTTTTACATCTATGTCTGGAGTTTATAGACAGACGGCTAAATTTTACCTAATTCCCGAACATGAGGAAGTTGCTCCCAGCACTTTTCATGTTAAGGAATTTGTCTTAAACAACACAGAATAAATTTTATAGCGGAAATATAACCGTATATCGTTGAACTTTTACGATCTTTGTAGTAGTACATATATGTTCTAATTTTAAACCTGTCACGTGACAAACAGCTGATGTAAGCGATGTCGTTTTGGTCGAACTCAGCAGAGACCCGATATATACAAGCGCAAACACCACAATTCACATTCATCAAAACTAATGCTGTTAAAAACAAATTAAAATTGTATTCATTTTCTCTGAATATATTAAGGCGTATATTTCATCGGCGTCCTTAACCTAGCTGCGAAAGCTTCAATGCTGCATCATCATCATTATCGTGTCATCACTCCAGTGATTCAAACCTTTATATTGCGATAGTGAACTACATGGCCCTATTCGGATTCAATAAAGAACACACTTCTTCTGACGTTGCCAAAAAATCATTTTAGAAGAGGGATGTTCCTATAAGGTCGACTTTTTTTCTCCCAAGAAAAACATCAAAAAATTTCTTTTTTTAGATTTGGAGAAAAAACTTCTGATTAATTAAGGATATCCGCTCCTTAGCAAGTAACAACAACTCCTAAAATTATTATTTAATCAAAATAAATCTCAGACTATAGCTTGAAATTAAATCTTTCATTTCATGAACCTCTATATGATTCTCTCACACTGTGAGAATACCATTTGGATACCCTTTCACACTGTGTCAGAATATCACTTTTATTCAGTAAATAAATTACATTTTATTATACCTCTATTAAGAATACTCCAATTTGATTGGCTTGTAAGAAGGCTTTAAACTCAATAATGACTCCAAAAAGTACCACTTACAGCAATAATGACCTAGGAATTATTGCACGTGGGGTATAATGACCCGGTCATTATAATTAATGACCGCTAAAAATGACCTGTTAATCTAAATTCCATTCAAATTTAAAAATTAATGCATACAGTAATGACTGTTCATTACAAAAAATGCCGTTATGAAAATATGTATAGTCTTTTTATGATACGCAATATGATTGTCCTTTAGATGCGTCATAAAATTTATCGTTTTCATTGAAACTTTCGTTACAATGTCAAATTCAACGAATGCAGACTTGGCTCTTTTGTACAGTAAAAGTCTGCACCAGATTATCATTGTACTCGGAAATTGTATTTGTGAATTTATAAAAATGCATGTTACTGACAATCACAGAGTGTTTTAATAAATCGGCGGTGCAAAAACTTACAAGACTTGCAGGCGAAAAGTAAACAACTTCACTAGCGAATCCCGATCCCGATGAAACACTGATAATGACAGTTCGTACATGTAGGTCTAATATACACAATTGACTATTTTAGTAATTAAGTCTACAAAAGTTGTCTTAACTTATGTCGGTATAATAAAAGTTATTAATACATTTTCAACAGTGAAATATTATACAATTAATTACCCCTTATGAGGTCAACATGGTGAAATAAGGACCCGAGACCTGGCCCTAGAGGTGACCTGACCTGACCGAGGCCGCGTAATTGATTACCCCTTATGAGTTCAACATGGTGAAATAAGGACCCTCGACCTGGCCCACTCGCTGACCTGACCTGACCTCGGCCACTACGCGGCCTCGGTCAGGTCAGGTCACCTCGTGGGCCAGGTCGAGGGTCCTTATTTCACCATGTTGACCTCATATGGGGTAATTAATTGTATAATATTTCACTGTTGAAAATGTATTAATAACTTTTATAATGAACTTTGAAAAAATACCAACATAGTGGGTAAATACATATACTCAATAACTTGTGAATTCAGACATATTATTGTATACAAGAATTTTCAATTTTTGAACGGCTGATTTTCAGATCCGGAGGATCGGACTACCTTAAGATTTTATTTAACAAAAGCTACATGTAAGATAGTCATGTGGGGTTCTACATGTAAGATAGCCATGTGGGGTGCACGGATTAGAATTAATGCCCCAATTAAAAGATGTGCCTTTGGGGTTATGTCACAACAAATGTACTTTTTAGCGCCAGATACCCGAATATCAAAAGTTAAAAAAAATTGATGAAATAGCATCGTAAAAGAATTCGACATAAATAAATGTAAAATGACACCTTCATTTTACAGTATTTATTACGATTTTACAGTATTTATTACGATTTTACAGTATTTATTACGATTTTGAAAATAGGAATTTTGAACTACAATTTATCAAAACCCTAAGAAACGGTGTTATGGAAAATGGTGACATGAAAACGTTATATTAAGCAAAATTAATATTTAACAAATCGTTTTATATTTGATTGAAATTGTTATGCAAATTCGAAAACACGTTATTCAAATCCATAAAATTCGATTCATGTTCTTTATCTATTGATTTATATTATACAATATTGTTATTCATATTCGTAAACTTTGTGATTTATGTACGAAATCTTGTGATTTTTATTCGAAAAGTTTATATTGCATATCAATTATAAATTTTCGCAGATAAAATATAACATTTTTATCATTGTATCTATATTTTAGATTTTGATGGAAAACAAAACAGCAATAGGGATTGCATTATCAAGAGATAAAGTAAATCACGTGATCAGAGCAAGACGAGAAGTGATTGTTTCTGCTGGTGCCATTAACTCACCTCAGATCTTAATGTTATCTGGAATTGGTCCGAAAGAACATCTGGATTCTCTAGGGGTGAGCTACATGTAAAAGAGAGAGAGAGAGAGAGTTCGCTTTGATACAATTCATATTGTATGAATTATTTTTATCCTATTGAAAATGCATTTGTTTACAATTTCTCACCAATATAGCGAAACATTAATTAACATAAACGTTAAAAAAAAATAATAGTACACTGAAATTTTGAGTTACTACTTTGTTTTTAAGCGGCAAATTATAGTTTCTTTAAAATATTGTTCAATGATAACAAAAAATCATAAGTGCAGAATATATAGTTATGATACACTCATTGCTTCATTTAACTTTTTTCGCAGATTCCAGTTGTAAAGGACCTTCCAGTTGGTCAGAATCTACAGGATCACATCTTCTCAGCTTTATACTTTTATGACAACTCCACGAAATCTACAGTTCTTCCTCCATCTCTTCTGCAAACACTAAGATATGCAGTTTTCAAGTCAGGTCTGTATAACTTCATCCTAACCCCCAACCCCCCCAACACACAAAATTTAATACACACACAAGACGCGGATCCAGGAATTTTTTTCCGGGTGGGGGGGGGGGTCCACGTCAACTCGATCTATAAAATGTCTGATAAGCAAAAAAAAAAAAACCTAGACAACATGATCCAAAACCTGAAAAACCAAGGGGGGGGGGGGGTTGAATGGTAATGTATAGGTCTACACTTTCCTTAGTCAGTCTCTTTCACATTTTCAGGAACATGACTCTCCTTTTATTTTGAGAAGGGCCCATGTAAGTGTTTCCTGGGGAGGGGGGTATATTTTTTACGATATTATAACATATAAATCTAATAACTCTTAAATTCCATGGGGAGGGGTGTCCAGACCCCCCCCCCCCATCCCACCCCCCTTTGCATGTACAAAACAATCGATATGACACGCGTTAAGCTGCAAGTTTCTAGTTTCAGCAATCTTTAAATATTTATTCCTCAAGCAATCTTCTTTTGTTTTAATTTACGAACTTTAAAACTTTGTTGACGTTAATAAGAAATGACATACATCTAGGTCCTCTCAGCAAACCCCATTATGAGGCGGGCAGCTTCCTGGAAGACGATAGTACATTCCCTCCAGATATACAGATGTCATTTCACGGAATATCAATAACAGATATCTCCGGCATAGACCAGTTAATAAACACGTTTAATTTTGTCCCAGAGGTAAGACAGAACTATTTGCAAACTAGTACTCCCTCCGCTCCGTCAAGAAGTGCAGAGTCAAAGCAAGTCCCTGTTCACCTCTAATGAGCGGACCACTGGACTTGTTGCTAGAAGTTATATTTGGAGCAAATAATTGCATTAATAAAGATTTTCGGCAAAATAAAGTAGAATTGATTCTTTTCCTGACCACTCGTTAAAAATTTCTATTTAATGCTTATGGTTTTCCAGAAGAAATCCAATTTTTAATTAAAATGCACAACTTTTCGACATTAAATTTGACAGGAATGACCAGTTAACTTATCAATTTAATAAAGAAATAAAAGTTATAAATTCCTGTGTGAGCATCAATGAACCTGAAATACTGCGGTAAGTAAAAAGAAACTGAAAACGTCACACTGGATTTTGTAACTACACGTACATGAAGTCATGTAGTCTTAGATTATGCATAGTTCTCAAGGTAAGGTATGGGTTAGAGTTATGTTAAAGATAGTAGTGAAAATGTAACGCTTTATAACCCATTCAATAGTTAAGACAATCAGGCAATTTTGATACAAAACGAAATGAAACTAACGCGGGTATGTTAAGGTTACACCCAGAGATAACCTACTTGCCTTCACAATATTACGTCATAGTAAGCTGTATGACGTGAACTAAAGAAATAATGATTTCTTAATATCTATCTTTAAAGTTTAATTTCAGGTCCAAGAAAAGAACGGAATCATTCAAAACATAACATAAACTAAATCTTGTCGTTTTTGGGTGGTATAAATAGCTAATTATTTAGCACGGGGGTTAAATACCAAACCCATGACGTCATAACTGTAACCGGAAGTAGAACTCTTTAATAGATAACTTAACAAAGTTAATAGCCAACTTGGCTTAAAGCAGTAAACTGCCTCCAGTTATGATTGTCAACCCAGGTAAGGGGATATCTGAACTATGATCAACGCTAAATGAAAACACAGTTAATTGTAAGTTTTATAAATTTAATAAAGTGAGAATTAACCTTTGTAAATGATAACAAATAATAAATAATAGTCAAAATTTAAACAAGAATAAAGTCTTTCAAAATTGCACAGGAATAAATAGTTTTATCAAAAATATAATTTAATCTGGCAAGTGAATAACAATAATCTCAATAAATAAATAAGAAGTTTGTGAAAAATTTAATAGGAAAAATGGGAGGAATGTGAAAAACCTATGAAAATAATTTATGTCCCTACCGAGTTTCCATACTTATGAAAAAGGTCAAAAATCCTATTAAAAACTGCTATAAATGTCAATGATTTGGAAAAATGTAAGGGAAATGAGCTACATCACCCAATATGAACTCTACTAATCAACACTCTAGAGTTGAACTTAAAATAATAATGCTAAATCTGGATTCTAAAAATATCTAACCCAGATAATAAACAACACCAAAAATAAATAAATAAATAGTAAATAGTGGTTCTAGGAATTATACCTGTTATCTACAAATCCCTAGACCAGGCTGAACTTGGAAAGGGGAAAAATAAATTAACTCTATAAAACCTACATCCTAACCGTTTCCTAACAAAAACCTAGAACTTGTGAAAAACATGAAACTAAAGCTAGCTAAGACCTAGAGTACTGTTAAACCATGAGGTTTTCTTAGCACTCTAAGGTACTAATCAAATAGTGCTCATAAACCATGAGGTTTTCTTAGCACAGTAAAGAGGAACTAACCATGAGGTTGTGTTCCCCAACCCAAGTGAAGAAAACTACACGAACACGGCTTTAAATACCCTAGCTATAGGCCCAAAAATAAAAGCCAATAAACATCAAAGATCCTACAACTAACTTAACCAATCAGAACACAGCTACCAAAAGTACTATGGAAAGACTCCCAACATGGATGACACTTCCTGTTTAAAAAGTAAAACATGTGGAATGTCAACACATGTCCTAACTTATAAAAGACAAATAATAACGGGGTTTTACGTAAGTAACAACTGAAAACATAAGGTAAATAGAATTATC